>NC_137288.1:14775000-15440000 GCF_054371585.1 Giraffa tippelskirchi | reverse complement strand
CTATGCGCCACCCCACACACGCACACACACCGCACCCACACTCCCCCGCCCGCCACACACACGATGTTGTCCTTGGCCTGGCTGTGTCTCTCTGCTTCTGTGTCTGCCTGCCCCCCACAACACCCGCACCCACAGGCTCACACGCCCACGTGGCACCCGCACACAGCACAGACACATCACCCCCCACACACTGCCACCCCATACACTGCCCCCCTACACACACGGTCCTATGTGCCACCCCACGCATGCACACACCCCGCCCGCTCACTCCCACCCCACACACACTATGTTGTCCTTGGCCTGACTGTGTCTCTCTGCCTCTGTCTCTGCCAGCCCCCCACACACACCCACAGGTGCACACACCCACGTGGCACCCGCACACAGCACAGACACACCACCACCCACACACTGCCCCCCTACACAGACAGTCCTATGTGCCACCCCACACACGCACACACCTGGCACGCCCACTCCTACCCCCCAACACACTATGTTGTCCTTGGCCTGGCTGTGTCTCTCTGCCTCTGTCTCTGCCCGCCCCACCCTCACACCCACGTGGCACCCGCACACAGCACAGACACCCCCCCCACACACACACTGCCCCACTACACAGACGGTCCTATGCGCCACCCCACACACGCACACACTCCGCACGCACACTCCCCCCACCCTCACCCCCAGCCTCTATGTCCTCGAACCAATAAGAAAATACACTTTAGGTTTTGCCACGGCTCCGACCGTTTCTTGGTTTTGTGAGGAGGGCTCGCCCCTCGCCCGCCACCGTGTCATGTGTCACGTCGAACCTGGAAAACAGAAACGATGCATGCTTCACTTCTCTCCTTGCTGGTGAAGCGAACCTATGGATGATCCATCGACACGTCCAAAGGAGCAGAATCAGGGAGGAAGGGCTGGGTGAAGGAATCCTGGATACCTATCATCCCACACCTGGTAGAGCCCCATTGATTTCTATTTCCACGTCTGAAAGACTGTTCGGTCGGTTCAGTTCAGATCAGTCGCTCACTCATGTCTAGCTCTTTGCGATTCCGTGGACTGCAGCACTCCAGGCTTCCCTGTCCATCCCCGACTCCTGGAGCTCACACCAACTCACGTCCCTTGAGTGGGTGATGCCATCCAACCATCTCATCCTCTGTCGTCCCCTTCTCCTCCCGCCTTCAATCTTTCCCAGCATTGGGGTCTTTTCCGATGAGTCAGTTCTTAGCATCAGGTGGCCAAAGGATTGGTGTTTCAGTGTCGGCATCGGTCCTTCTGATGAATATCCAGGACTGGTCACCTTTATTTAGGATGGACTGGTTGGATCTCCTCACTGTCCGAGGGACTCTCAAGAGTCTTCTCCAACACCCGAGTTCAAAAGCATCTTATTCGTTGGTGCTGAGCGTTCTTTAGAGTCCAACTCTCACATCCATACGTGACTCCCGGGAAAGCCAAAGCTTTGACGCCACAGGCCTCTGTTGGCAAAGTCGCGTCTCTGCTTTTGAAGATGCTGTCTAGGTGGATCGTGACTTTTCTTCCAAGGAGTGGGCATCTTTTCATTTCCTGGCCACAGTCACCATCTGCAGTGATTTTGGAGCCCCCAGAAAAGCAAGTCTGTCACTCTTTCTGTTGTTTTCCCATCTATCTGCCATGAAGGAATGGGACCGGGTGCCGTGACCTTAGTTTTCTGAAGGCTGAGTTTGAAGCCATCGGTTTTGCGCTCCTCTTTGACGTTGTCATCCAGAGGCTCGTTCGTTCTTCACTTTCTGATCGACCCGCATACAGATTTCTCAGGAGGCACGTCAGGGGGTCTGGTATTCCCATGTCTTGAAGAATGTTCCACAGTGTGTGGTGATCCACAGAGTCGAAGGTTTTGGCATCATCAATCAAGCCGAAGTTGATGCTTTTCCGGAACTGTCTTGCAGGGTCACAGAGCGAGTGTTGGATGTGACTTAGCGACAGCACGACAGCCACAACAAGTGGGATGGATAAACACAAAAGTTGGTTTCTTTTGGACTATGGAGCCCACCTCTGTTCTTGTGTGTGTGTGTGTGTCTAGAGAGAGAGAGGCCTTTGTGGTTCTAAGGCTAGCACTGAGGAGTTAAAGACTTTCTTTAACTAACATATTTTCCTTCATTTCAGTCGTGATGGTCAATGATTTGGATGAGGACATTGAATGTTTCAGGGTAGAAGATTTTCGAAGGCTGTGAAGGGACTTCCGTGCCTGGTGGTCCAGGGGTGATAAATCTACCTGCCGTTGAGGCCGGGGACAGGGTGTTTTCAATCGGCCTCTGATCTGGGAAGACTCCACTGGGCTCCAGGAAGGTTTGTTACAAACCTACGGAACGGAAAATGCCGGGCGTGAAGGCGACGGCAAACGGGATACTCGGGACAAAGAAGACTGACACTGATGTCTCGGTGTAGATGGGGTGCGGCCAGCACACTCATCTGGTGCAGAATGTTCCTAGGACCGTGGGGGAGCGCACACAGGAGGAGCAGGGGACCTAAGGGGACTTTCTGTCCTCTCTGCTCCTTTTGCCCCTGGAACCCTCATCTACTCAAAGAGAGGGTTCATCCTATGGAAAGACAAACCCACACTTTGAGTAAACCTCCTTTCGGGTTCACTTGGATTCGGAAAGTGTGACAGCCAGATTCACTCAACTCTCTGGATTTCTGTGCTTCCTGAGATCCCGGCCTACTCACTGGAAGAACACATGGAGCCGGATGAGCTCTTCCTCTGCACAGCGGCTCCAGTGTGCACACATTTCAATGGCTACGGCTTGTGGACATCACACTGAGAGCCTAACCGTGGTGTTTCAGACGCCTGTTTCCACAGTGGGTGAACAGGTCTAACTGCGGGAAGCCCTAAACTTGCCACTGCCTGTTCGATCTGCAGTGACTCTGTACAGAAAACACGTGCCCAGTCTCATGACCGATCCCCTTTTCGGGGCCAGCCTGGTGCGTGATCTGTTTTCCAGGCCAGAAGCACACACTGGCACTGGGGAGTTGTGTTCCTCCTCCTCCTCCTCCACTCTGCCCCCCTCCCCCCAACATGGACGCTCCCCACCCCCACCCCACCTGGCCCCAGCCTGTCCAGGTCTCCCCCACCCATGGAAAAGACCAGGAATAAAGAGTCCCAGAACAACGCAGCGGAGAAACAGTGGAAGTCCACTTGGATGCGGTTAGGAGACACATGAGCATACCCTAGGCCAACAGTGCTACCGTGTGGGGTGAGAGGCCAGTGGGAGGAGAGCTCAAGAGTTCAGAGGAGGAGGAGCGTGAGGGAAGGGAGGGATGGGAAGGAGGCGGCAGGGCGTGGGGAGGGACAGGCTGAAGCTGTCTCAGGGCGATGACGTGAGTGAAAACGTTCCCCTTCTGAAGGGTGCTCCGAAGAGAGACCTTGAAAGCACAAAGGGCTTCCTTTTGGAGGCTGATCTTCAGGTTGGGTGTGGGGATGGGGGAGGGAATCATTCAGACATAGGAAAGACACCAGGCCGAGAAGGCAAGACAGATGCTTTCCAAAAGTGAATCGGATGCTTTTCTGTCAGTGTTTTCCATAATCAGACTATCATGGAAATTCATCCATCCATCCACCCACCCACCCATCCATTCATCCATCCATCCACCCACCATCGTTTCGCTCCTTTTCTGTTCTCTACAGTTTTAACAGCGGCAAGTGAGTGAGAGAGTCTTTCAATGGCTTCATAGGATTTGTGAATGTCGTGAGACCTTGGTACTTTTCAGCCATGGATGAACGTGCTGGATTCTTTTTTCAGCTTCAGCTTTCAGGGTTATCCTGCACTGCCTAGCCAGGTGAGGCCTGTGTGTCACTGTGTGCTGTGGGACACGTGCTATCCACACCCTGATCTTGGACTGAACAAAACCACAGTTGGGGGGTGTGTTCGTGGGCTTCATTTCCTTTCCCTAGGGGGCTCACCTGACTGTCCTGTCCACTTTTTGGATCCTTCATCTCCCCCTCCCCCTCAAGGCAATCGGTCCTTTTCTTCCTCCTCCTCCTGCTCCTCCTTCTCACTCTAGTTTCTCTCCCTCCCCAGTCCACCCTTCTCAAATTGACTTCTAACTGACTGACAACGTTTTTTTTTCTTGCCTTCTTTCCTTCCTTCCTTCTTTCTGTCCTCCTCCCCCCCCCCCCGTTCATTTTCAGGAGTACAGACGATTTTTTTGGTGTCGTGCATGACACAGCGATCACCAGAATACGTCTAGTTAGTGACTGTCCATCACTACTTGGTGTCATGGCAAATGACATTCGGTGTCATGACGTGCCCATGACTCATGTATTTCATAAGTGGAAGGTTGCACCGCTTCATCTGTTGCCCTCACCAGTGGCACTCACTCATTCTCTCCCCCACCCTACCTCTGCCACCCATTCCCCCCTTCCCTCCTCTGGCCACCACCCATGTGTTCCTTGGTGGTATCTATGAGCCTGTGTCTGATTTGTTCTGTTTGTTTCCTTTGATACATTCTGCATGGAAGCCACTGATCAGAGATTTCTCACTTAGCATCATACCCTCTAAAGGTCTCTCCAAGTTCCTGCAGATGGTGAGATTTCATTCCTTCTGGTGGTTGAGTCCCATTCCTGTGTGTGTGTGTGTGAGTGTGTGTGTGGGTGTGGGTGTCTACGTGCATGTACGCATGTGCGCACATGAGCAGATACAGTCATAGGCATACAGACAGAGATTATCATTATGTTTGTACAGATGTCTACCTAGGTATAGGTGCAGATATCACACATACACACGTCCATATCTTCTCTGTTCCCTCCTCCGTGGGCACTCCATGGAGCTGCTGGTTTGGGTCGAATGAGGAATCTTTGGTGGAGTGTTCTGAGAGAATCACAGGACTCTTTTCCCTAGGGATGTGGTTTCTCTCTCTTTGAGGCACCAGGTGATGAGATCTGATATCTCTGAGTCTGCCAACGTTTTTCTCAGCTGCAGAAGAGCCAGCCCCCACCCCGCCCCCACCCCCAGCAGCCCCAGCCCAGCACAGCCCAGCCCAGCCCAGCCCAGCTCTGCCCTGCCATTGATTTATTGTCTACCTTATGCTTCTGTTAGTCTATCTGTTCTACCTTTATTTTGAATGAAGATGTCTGTTCGGGCCACCTCCTTCCCACTTCACTCATCGGGGGTTGTTTCTCTTTTGGAGGTTGAGTTGTCTGATGATCAGTTTTGGAGAGAAAGGCCCCTTTTACAATGTTTGCACTTGCCCCTGGCAACAACAAAGGAGGCCTGACTTCACAGAGGCAACAAAAGAGGTTCGGAGAAGTCCCCTTTCAGAACTCGAGAGGAGCCCCAAGCTTCCCTCTGCAAAGCGTTGAAAACCACGAGATTCGATCATCAACGTGAGATGAAGCCTGATTCCCTTGCAGTGACTTGAGAGAAACTCTGAGTTCCCTCTTTAAACTCGGATGGAAGCTTGACTCCCTTTTTGCTACTCCGGAGGTTCCACAAGATACCCGTCCCAACTCGAGAAGAACCCTGAATTTCCTGTCTCAACGCTTGATGAGGACCCATTCCTCTGCAGCGACTCCTGAGGAGTTCCAAAGCTGCCCTTTGCAGCTTGAAAGGAGGCATCGTATCTTCCCTGAGGTCACCGGGGAGCCTGCCTGAGGTACCCATCGCAAATGGAGAGCTTCCACCCCAACTCATGAACAACCACATGATTCCTCTCTCATCCCAAGATGAGGCCCTTTTACCTTGCAGGGCCTTGAGAGCAATCCCCGGGTTCCTCTCCACACTTGAAAGGAGGCTTGACTCCTTTCATGCAACTCCAGGTGATCCCAGAGATACCCGTCCGAACATGAGAAGAATGCCGAGCTTCCCACTACATGACGAGAGCATTCACGAGATTCCCGCTCAAGGCGGGATGAGGCCTTTGTCACCTGCAGCACCTTGAGAGCAATCCTGAGTTCCCCCTAGCACTTCAAAGAAGGCATGACTCCCTTTAGGCACCTCTACAGGTTCCCCGAGATACCCGCCCCAACTCGAGAGGAACCCTGAGTTTCCTGCCTCAATGCTTCATGAGGACCCATTCCGCTGCAGCGGCTTCTGGGGAATCCTGAAGGTGCCCCTCCCAGCTCGAAAAGAGGCATCCCGACTTCCCTGAGGTCACAGGGGAGACTGGCTGAGGTACCCGTTGCAACTCGAGAGCTTCTGCCACAACTTGAGGAAAACCACGTGATTCCATGCTCATCGCGAGATAAGGCCCTTTTCCCTTGAAAGTCTTTGAGAGAAATTCCCAGGTGCCTCTCCCAACTTCAAAAGAGGCTTGACCACTTTCATTGAACTCCAAGTGTTCCCCAAGATACCCGTGCCAACCTGAGAAGAACCCCGACCTTCCTGCCACAATGCAAGAGCATTCACGAGATTCCCCCTCAAGGCGAGATGTGTCCCTTTTCACTGGCAATGCCTCGAGAGCAATCCTGAGTTCCCTCTGGCACTTGAAAGAAGGCTTCACTTCCTTTAGACAGCTCCAGAGGTTCCCCCTGATACCCGTCCCAACTCTAGTGGAACTCGAGTCCAAACGCAATTCGAGAGGAGCTCCGTTTTCCCCAAGCCCCACCCCCCTCATCTTGAGATGAGGGCTGAGTCCACTGCTTCCACTCCACAGGAATTCCGACTTTCCCTCGCACCTCCAGAGGAGGCCTGTCTCATCTATTGAAACTCGAGAGGAAACACGCAGTTTCTGCCACAAGACGAAAGGTCATCGAGTAACCCCCTCAACTACACATAGGGCCTAATTCCCTTGCAGCGACTCGAGAGGAACCTGAGCTGCCCCTGACAACTACAAAGGAGGCCTGACTTCACAGAGGAAATATGAGAGGTCCTCTGAGGTCTCCCGTCACAACTCGAGAGGAGCCCCAAGCTTCCCACTGCAACTCGTGAAAAACCACGAGATTCGATCCTCAAGGCTAGATTAAGCCCGATTCCCTTGCAGTGACTTGAGAGCAACGCTGAGTTCCCTCTCGAAACTAGATAGAAGCTTGACTCCCTTTGTGCCACTCCACAGGTTCCCCAATATACCCATCCCAACTCAAGAGGAACCCTGAGTTTCCTGCCTCAATGCTTGAGGAGGACCCATTCTGATTCAGTGACTCCTGAGGAATCCCGAAAATGCCCCTCGCAGCTCGAAAGGAGGCATCCCAACTTCCCGAGGTCAAACAGGGGAGCCTGGCTGAGGTACCCATCGCTACTCGAGAGCTTCCACCGCAACTTGAAAAAAACAATCACGTGATTCCACGCTCATAGCGAGATGAGGCCCTTTTCCCTTTCAGGGCTTTGAGAGCAATCCCCGAGTGACTCTTCAAACTTGAAAGGAGGCTTGACTCCTTTCACGCAACTCCAGGTGTTCCCCGAGATACCCGCCCCAACCTGAGAAGAACCCTGAGCTTCCTGCCACAATGCGAGAGCACACACGAGATTCCCCATCAAGGCGAGATGGGACCCTTTCACCTGCAGCCCCTCGAGAGCAATCCTGAGTTCCCTCTGGCACACGAAAGGAGGCTTGACTCCCTTTAGGCAGCTCCAGAGGTTCCCCGAGATACCCGCACCAACACAAGAGGAACCCTGAGTTTCCTGCCTCAACGCTTGATGAGAACCCACTCCGCTGCAGTGACTCCTGAGGAGTCATGAAGGTGCCCCTCGCAGCTTGAAAGGAGGCATCCTGACTTCGCTGAGGTCACAGGGGAGCTTGGCTTAGGTATCCGTCGCAACTTGAAAGCTCCCCTCGCAACTCGAGAAAAAACATGTGATTCTAGGCTCATCCCGAGATGAGGCCCTTTTCCCTTGCAGGGCCTTGAGAGCAATCCCCGGGTACCTCTGCCAACTTGAAAGGAGGCTTGACTCCTTTCATGCAACTCTAGTTGTTCCCCAAGATATCTGTCCCAAACTGAGAAGAACCGCGAGCTTCCTGCTGCAATGCCAGAGCATCCATGAGATTCCCCCTCAAGCGAGATGGGGCCCTTTTCACCTGCAGCTCCTCGAGAGCAATATTGAGTTCACTCTGGCACTTGAAATGAAGCTTGACTCCCTTTATGCAGCTCCAGAGGTTCCCCGAGATACCCGTCCCAACTCGAGTGGAACCTCAAGTCTCCAGACTCAATTCGAGAGGAGCTCCATTTTCCCCAAGCCCCACCCCCCTCATCTTGAGATTAGGGCCGAGTCCCCTGCTTCCACTCCACAGGAATGCCTACTTTCCCTCGCACCTCAAGAGGAGGCCTGTCTCATTTATTGAAACTCGAGAGAGATGGCACAGTTTCTGCTAGAAGACGAAAGGTCATCGAATGCCCCCCTCAACTGCACATAGGGCCTAATTCCCTTGCAGTGATTAGAGAGGAACCCGAGCTGCCACTGGCAACTCCAAAGGAGGCCTGACTTCCCAGAGGAGACAAGAGACGTTCCCTGAGGTCCCCCGTCAAAACTCCAGAGGAGCCCCAAGCTTCCCGCTGCAACTCGTGAAAAACCACAAGATTCGATCCTCAAAGCGAGATGAAGCCCGATTTCCTTACAGTGACTTGAGAGAAACGCTGAGTTCCCTCTTGAAACTCGGATGTAAGCTTGACTCCCTTTGTGCCATTCCAGAGGTGCTCCGAGATACCCGTCCCCTATCGAGGGGAACACCAAGTGTCCTGCCTCAACGCTTGACGAGGACCCAGGGCGCTGCAGCGACTCCTGAGGAATCCCGAGGCTGCCCCTGCCCCTCGCCGCTAGAAAGGAGGCACCCCGACCCTGCTTGGGCAACAGGGGAGACTGCCTGGGGTACCCACCGCAACTTGACAGCCCTCTGCCCTAACTCGAGAAAACCCACGTGATTCCATGCCCATCGCGAGATGAGGCCTTTTTCCTTGAAGGCCGTTGAGAGCAATCCCCAGGTCCTTCTCCCGGCTTGAAGGGGGGCTTTACTCCTTTTGTGCGAACCCAGGTGACCCCGAGATACCCATCCCAACCTGAGAAGAACGCTGAGCTTTGCACCACAATGCGAGAGCATCCATGGGATCTCCCCTCAATGCGAGACGGGGCCCTTTGCAACTGCAGTGCCTCGAGAGCAATCTTGAGTTCCCTCTGGCACTTTATAGGAGGCTTGACTCCCGTTAGGAGGCCCCAGAGGTTCCCTGAGACCCTCTTGTCCCCACTCGAGTGGAACCCCGAGTCTCCAAGCGCAGTTCGAGAGGCGCCCCGCTTCCCCCCTCATCTCATGAGGGGGGCTGACTTCCCTGCTTCCACTCTTTGGGAATCCCTACTTTCCCTTGCACCTCAAGAGGAGGCTTGTCTCCTGTACTAGGACTTGAGGGGAGACGTGCCAGTTCCGGCCCCAAGATGAAAGGTCACTGCATATCCCCTCAACGGCACATGGGGCCCAATTCTCTTGCAGTGACTCGAGGGGAGCCCCAGCTGCGCCCTGGCAACGCCAAAGGAGGCCAGGACTTCCCAGAGGCCACAAGAGAGGTTCCCTGAGCCTACCCCTGTCGGAAATCGAGAGGCACCCCCAGCTTCCTGCTGAAACTCATGGAAAAGCATGAGCTTCGACCCTCCATGTGAAATGAAGCCCGATTTCCATTTGCACTGACTTGAGAGAAACGCGGAGTCCCCTCGACTCCCTTTATGCCACTCCAGAGGTGTCCCGAGATACCCATACCCCCTCGAGGAGAACCCTGAGTGTCCTGCCTCAACGCTTGACGAGGACCCAGGGTGTTGCAGCGACTCCTGAGGAATCCCGAGGCTGCCCCTAACCCCTCGCCGCTCGAAAACAGGCACCCCGAAACGGTTTGGGTAACAGGGGAGACTGACTGGGGTACCCGTCGCAACTCGAGAGCCCACTGCCGCAACTCAAGAAAATCCATGTGATTCCATGCCCATCGCGAGATGAGGCCCTTTTCCCTTGCAGGGCCTTGAGAGCAATCTCCCAGCCCCTCTCCCGGCTTGAAAGGGTCTTGACTCCTTTCTGTGACCCCAGGTGTCCCCTGAGTAACCCCTGTCAACCTGACAAGAACCCTGAGCTTCCCACCACAACACGGAAGCGTCCATGAGATTCCCCCTCAATGCGAGACGGGGCCCTTTGCACCGGCAGTGCCTCGAGAGCAATC
This sequence comes from Giraffa tippelskirchi, assembly GCF_054371585.1. NCBI lineage: Eukaryota > Metazoa > Chordata > Mammalia > Artiodactyla > Giraffidae > Giraffa > Giraffa tippelskirchi. Next base: position 15,429,910 of record NC_137288.1, on the reverse strand, counting down.
CTGAGTTCCCTCTGGCACTTGAAAGGAGGCTTGACTCCCTTTAGGTGCCCCCTGAGGTTCCCCGAGATACCCTTGTCCCTGCTCGAGTGGAACCCTGAGGCTCCAGACGCAATTAAAGAGGGGCCCAGATTTCCAACCTTATCTCGAGAGGCAGGCTGACTCCCCTTCCTCCATTCGACAGGAATCCCTACTTTCCCTTGCTCCTCAAGAGGAGGCCTGTCTCCTCTACTGAGACTCAAGAGAGGACTCGCAAGTACCGGCCCCAAGACGAAAGGTCACCAACTACCCCTCAACTGTACATGGGGCCCAATTCCCTTGCAATGACTCAAGAGGAACCCCAGCTGCCCCTTGGCAACGCCAAAGGAGGCGTGGACTTCCCAGAGGCAACAAGAGAGGCTCCCTGAGGAGCCTTTTTTTCCCTGAACCCCCCCGTCGGAACTGGAGAGGCCCCCCTAGCTTCCCAAAAGAGCTGATGATGTCATTTGGGCCGCTCAAAGCCTTCAACCTGGTAAAGTACAGCGCCACCAGGCTCTCCAAGGGCTACGCCTTCTGTGAGTATGTGGACATCAACCTCATGGACCAGGTCATTTCGGGGCTGAATGGGATGCAGCCGGGAGATAAGAAGCTACTGGTCCAGAGGGTGAGTGTGGACGCCAAGAATGCCACGCTGAGCACCATCAACCAGACCCCCATGACCTTGCAAGTGCCCGGCCTGATGAGCTCACAGGTGCAGATGGGGGGCACCCGACGGAGGTGCTGTGCCTGATGAACATGGTGCTGCCCGAGGAGCTGCTGGACAACGAGGAGTACGAGGAGATCGTGGAGGACGTGAACGACGAATCTGGGAAGTACTCGCTGGTCAAGTCCATCGAGATCCTGGGGCCCGTGGATGGCGTGGAGGTGCCTGGCTGCGGGAAGATCTTCGTGGAGTTCACCTCTGTGTTTGACTGCCAGAAAGCCATGCAGGCCCTGACGGGTAGCAAGTTCGCCAACAGAGTGGTCGTCACAAAATACTGGGACCCCGACTCTTACTACCACCAGGACTTCTGGTAGAGGCGGCCGGGGAGGGCAGGGGCGGAGCTGGCTGGGGGCTTCTCGCCCCCCGCTCCCCCCATTTTCCCCCTCTGAAGACGATGGGCAGAGGAGTGAGAGCCTAATGACAGCCGGCAGCAACTGGAATGGCAGCAATTAAGGGTAAGGGTGAGGGTGAAGGTGGGGGTAGGGTGGGGGTGGGGTGGGGTGGGGGCTGGGCGGGGACTGGGGAAGTGCGCACACAGACCCACACAGACACATGCACCCACAGACACAGAGGCAAGTGCCGGGAGCCCCTCTCTGAAGCAGTCTTCTGCCGGATACCCTCTTGCTGTTACCCTTCCCCACCATAGAAACATAGCCTGTTTATATTTTATGGCCAAACTGTTTTGAATTTTGTTGTCTGGCCTGGGACCCTGCCCCTTCTCTCTCAGGACCACTGCTCCCGTCCTCCTGGTCTCTGGTCCTCGCCCCGGTGTCCTCCTGGTTTCTTATTTAGTTGATTCTCTCTAGTCTCCCATAACTGCCCCTCACCCCATGGCCCCTGTCCCTGTCCTCCTCTCTGTGACAGTTTCATATTTGCTAAGAGGAATTTGGTCATTAAACATTTTGTTGTATTAAAAAAAAAAGAAAGAAAGGGAAAAAAAGGGTTTTGGAGGGAAAAGGATCATAAGGAGATAAGAGCATTTATGACAGTGTGTGCGGATTTACAAAGTGTATGCAAGATAACACCAGGAAACAACTCCAAAATAAATACTTCATTCCCAATAGCAAAAAAAGAAAAATACTTAGAAATAAATTTAACAATATAAAGTTCAAAACGTATTTGAAAATTACAAAACATTTTTGAAAAACAAACCTGAATGAGAAAGTCGCTCAGCTATGTCAGACTATTTTGTGACCCCATGGACAACTGAGTCCATGAAATTCTCCAAGCCAGAATTCTGGAGTGGGTAGCCTGTCCCTTCTCCAGGGGATCTTCCCAACCCAGGGATTGAACCCATGTCTCCCGAATTGCAGGCAGATTCTTTATCAGCTGAAGATCTAAATAAATGGATCCACAGCCATGGATTGGAAATCTTGATGTTGTTAAGATGGGAATACACCCCAAACTAATCTACAGATTCAACACAGTCTCTATCAAAATCCCAGATGACTACTTTAGACACTGCTGCTGCTGCTGTTAAGTCACTTCAGTCGTGTCTGACTCTGTGCGACCCCATAGTCAGCAGCCCACCAGACTCCCCAGTCCCTGGGGTTCTCCAGGCAAGAACACGGGAGTGGGTTTCCATTGCCTTCTCCAATGCATGAAAGAGTAAAGTGAAAGGGAAGTCGCTCAGTCAAGTCTGACTCGTAGCTACCCCATGGACTGCAGCCCACCAAAAAATGCAGTAGAGGTGGCTCTGGGCACTGCTAGACCTTTGTCTTAAAAATCATCTTTCTTTTCCCATAGAAAAAGATGCTGCTCCCTATGTGTGGCCCAGGAATGATGTACACACCAGGGGAAAAAGAGGACAGCACTTACCTACAACAATGCTCCATTCTATGGAATATTGATCGACTGCATTTGGCTGGAGACACTTAAGTAAAGCAATATTGCTTTTAAGTGTTTGAAGACAGATACAGGCTTTAAATTGGTCTCCGTTTCTTCTTAGAATGTTGATATGTAGATAAGCATAACTAAACTTGTTAACTTAAGAGTTTATTTTTCTATGGATACTATTAAATGTCTCAAACTGAAATTTTAGCAGCCTGGAATTCACACTTTTGAGGGGAAGGATTCATTTTGTATACTACAGAAAACCCAGCATTGCCTAATGATAATGTGTTAACTTCCTAATCTGGAAACTGCAGTGAGAGTTAACATTTCTTCAGGTAATAAAAACACAGTGGCAGGCTAAAGGCAAAAGTTTAGTAATAGCTAGTGACTAACCTCAGCAAGTTCATAAACTATGGCCCTGGATCTTAACCCTTCACTGCATGTAAAGAACATATCAGTGAGGTACAAAGACAGGCAATATTGGTTTGTCTATGAACAGAGAGAACCAGAATAAAAACCCAGTTAAATGAAACAATTAAAGCCCAAGCCACCAAGAATAACATAAAGGATGTGTATGAGATTTCTGTTGGAGCAGGGGAAGTTATGATCTATGCAGAGGGACCCATGGCCAGTCAGTTCAGAATTTCTGTAATCAGAAATTAAGACCTGGACTGGCGGGACCAGACTTTTAAAGAAGAGTAGCACTGGACTCTAATATACAAAACAGAAAGTACACAAAAAGGGCAAAGTAAGAGTTGAAAAAGTAATAAGAGCACAGTGTTTATAAACTTTAATACAGAAAATCTATTTGATATTTATTAAACTCAGTTTCTCCAGCTATGGTTTGTCATTATACAAAGCATCTTAATGACACAGTAGAGTTAAAAAGATCTTTACAAATTGAAATGTGATACCCTTGTCTCCAAATATTTTAATTGCCATAAATTCGTTTGAAAATACACATTAAATGCATGTTTGACACTCTAAACTTTCTATAATCTCAATACCACAAAATACATATAATATACTCTACAGATGTGGAAAAATCTAGTTAGTATATAATACTTGGCTCACCATTAACAGCTTTATTATGTGAAATGCACACACTGACTTAGAAATCCTGGCTTTCGAGCCCCAAAGTACCTCTGAAATTTTAATGTATTGCAACAAAGATAAATCACAATATATAATTGAAGTCTTGGTTGAAAATGTCAGATGTCTAAATATTTTGGATAAAAGAAATGTAAAACAAAGATGTGGATCATGTATAAGACAAAGGCATCCTATCAGACACTAACAGTACCTTTCTGCAGAATCAACAAGGCTTTTAATTTATCACTAGCATTACCTCCCGTCCAAAACCCTTCCCAAATGTGAAACCATTTTTCATCAAATAATTTTAATTAAAAAAAAGGTTTTCAATAAATATATAAGCATTTATGTCCTCTGTATACAACATTTCTTAAAACCATTCAAAACGGAGACTAGATAGAAATTTTCATAACTGCTTAACAACCCCACATCTGATCCTCAAAGGTGACGCCTTTTCAGGCACTGCCACCTGGGCCAGCTTTGTTGGTGAGCCCTGCCCATTCCCACCCTACCTCGACCCCAGTACTGTAGAATGCTCATGTCACTGATCTGCCAGATGTGTGCATGAAGTTGTAAAATGGGGACACTTCTTGAACAGCAACAAAAAACTCAAAAGTATGCATAATTATGGTATTGATCTGAAAGGCAGCATTTCCAAATGGATGTTCTCTAGAGAGGAACATAGCAGGTAGAAAATTCCAGTGATAAAAAGCTGAAAAGAAACCCCAAGTGGGAGCAGTAAGAGGTCAAAACAGAGTACTACTAATTTCTGGGTGGGAGCTTTTCCCCCGTGCTCTAAATTAGAGCACCTTTTGACTGTTTCTTTTTAAGAATGGTAATTTATGCTTAGCTGAGGAATAGCGGCAAGGAGAGGTCAAAGCTGACATTCCCCAAAGTCACCTTCATTATATAACGATTACTTGGGTTACTATTTCAGGTTGCTTAAAGACTGGTTTAGATTTAACTCTAATGCCTTATTCTGTAACCAAATGCCATTAAAAAGAAAAAAAAAAAGAAGATATTCTTTCCATTCGCTTTTCGGGAAACTGTAAGTTCTTTTTAATTAACCATATGGTTCAAGAGAACAGAATCTGCATTTGCTTTACCAACTATTAATAACTTCCTTCCTATCAGTTGTCAGCTTAGTTATAGGGTCTAGGGGTCAAAAATGAATTTATCTATTACTGAATATGTGAAAGAAATTCTCACAAAGATGAACAATTTGGCCTCTTGTCACTATATATTCTAAGACATTCAATACTTATCTCTTCTATTTATATTACTGAATAGCAACTTTATATGTGCAATATTATTTATTATTGGAAAAGATTCTGCCTCTGCAACACATAGATACATGAAATTGAAATGAAATCTGTGTTTCACATAATTACGGAATATGAGTTATAGGAATCTAGATGGATTTGAAATGGTTTGCTTTGAAATTTACCTAGGATTAAAAAACAATCTTCACAATCTGTCTAAAACTTCTTCCCAGTAGATGTTCTTGGGACCCAGAGGCAAACTTCTATAACTCAAAATACATAATGAGGCCCTATTGTTCAATTAGCAACTGGAAAATTAAAATCCTTCCCAACCTGTATGAGCCCTATAATACTATGGAAGGGCTCAAATATATTTTAAAAGTTAATTTACTACAAATGATAGTAATTAAGCTTTAACAATCTAAAAGGAATACACATCGCACCTTTGAACATTAGTATTCAAGGTGTCAACAAGAAAGTGTCTTAGATCAATAAATAATGTGGAAATAGTTGCGCTAAGCTAAAATACTAAACACACACATTTCTGACAAACTAATTTCATGTTTTCATACACACATACATATACATAAAGTGTGTATGCGTATATAATTTTTAACTCCAAAGTTCCATACCCTCACAAGTAGAAGAGTGCAGAGTGTGCCTCTCCTCTACACAACTAGGCATCACTGACTGGAGCAACTACAGACTGTTCTGAAACTCCAGAGTGCTGCTGGTCTCCAGAGCCAGAATGTTCATTTACAACAGATGTGTTTTGCAGGCTCTTGCTTCACAACACAAGCTTATTCAATAAGGTAAATTCTCAAAGTCATTGTCATTAAATACAAAAATGATGCTGTCTGATCTAGCTGATTAGACCTTTCTTTAATGAAAAGAAACAAGCAACAATTAAAAAACAACAAACAACAGCAAACCTAATAAAGCCACAAGTGTGTCGTTCAAAGTGCAACCCAGACACCTGTGCATCCATTAGTGGGAGAGCCCCTCAGACCCCAGGCATGTGTGGGCATCTGCACACATTACTCTAGACAGCTTTTACATTGGAGAATTAAACTAGTGATGGCCAACCTTCTCTACTCTTCAGCAACTACAGCTGTTTATCTGAAGTATCCATTGCTTATAAAATTGATTAACTACTTTCCCAGAAAAAGATGTCACTGAGGCAAGAAATGGGCTGAATGCTTTCCAGTCAGGCTGGGCCTAGGCTGGACTGTGGAAACTTGAATCTCCTGGAGGGGAGTGTTAACCACAGCCCAGCCTAGGCTGGGCAATATACCACGTGACAACTTCCTCCACTGTAATCTGTTCGCTGGCTTCCAGTGGTGTGACTGCTGCCTCCTGGCATACAAGTGCCATCTTAAGAGCAGTCAACAGAATAATTTTTAAAATAGTTGCTATTTTTAGAATTAACTATATTAAATACAAGTCTTAGGCTAAGTAAGTTTTATCCACTTGTCAAAATCAGTTATAACTATTCAGAGAAGATTGAAGACACCTATTGAGGAAGGAGGAATGGTCGCCTGTAACGGAGTCCAAAGTATGTGCTGGAAGAGATTCAGACAGACAGAACTCCTGAGGGGGTGGACACAGAGGAGAGGGAGTGGTGTTTCCACCGACTTTTACACTGAAAATTCAATTGTTTAGAAAAGGAGTTTGATCCATTGCTCATTACAACTTAGTGGGAAAAACCCTCCACAATTAAAACCTTGAAAAACTAATTTCCCAAGAATTAAAACAGTTCTAGAGATCGAATATTTTAGCACAGCCCCATAAAAATGCAGGAAATTCTGCTTTAATAAATTATCAGTAAGACCTGGGAAACGAATGTTCCTGCTATCTTTCAGGACTCACAAGACACTGGAACACACTGGAACTCAGAAGTGCCACAGTGGCTGCTGCTGCTGAAAGTTTAAGAGCTCAAAGTCTCCTTTTTCCATTTCCAAGATGTCACAAGAAATTAATGAATCAGACTCACAGAAATTAGAGTAGAAAAGGACAAACATTGACTTTGATTAACTGTGGCAAGTTTCCTATTGAATAACCACCATGGATCATAGAGAAGCTGTCTTCTTAAGGAAAACAGTTCCCAAAAACACACTAAGATAAAATTAGCAAGATATTAGAGGCAATTCTCTCCAAAGGAAAATTGTTAAATTCAAGATAAATTGAGGACCTGAATCGGTAATACGTGGCCACCTCAGCGTGTCAGGCTTTGACGAGTTCGAGCGGCAGCTCAACGAGAATAAGCAAGAGTGTGACAAGGAGAATCGGCACCGCAAGCACAGCCACAGCCGCTCACGGAGGCGCGACCACAGCAACCGGGACCAGCGTAGCACCTACTGGGACAGGCGGTGCCACAGCAAAGCTTTGACCATAGGCGCTAAAGAGGAGCACGGTGGATTGATTCGCTCCCCCCGCCACGGGAAGAAGAAGAAGGTCCGCAAATACTGGGACGTGCTGCCGCCGGGCTTTGAGCACATCACCCCCATGCAGTACAAGGCCATGCAAGCTGCGGGGCAGATTCCAGCCACTGCCCTCCTCCCCACCATGACCCCCGACGGTCTGGCTGTGACCCCGACGCCGGTGCCCATGGTCAGGAGCCAGCTGACCAGACAGGCCCGGTGCCTCTACATGGGCAACATCCCCTTCGGCATCACTGAGGAGGCCATGATGGATTTCTTTAACGCTCAGATGAGCCTGGGGGGGCTGACGCAGGCCCCTGGCCACCCCGTCTTGGCCCTGCAGATTAACCAGGACAAGAACTTTGCCTTCTTAGAGTTCCACTCGGTGGACGAGACCACCCAGGCCATGGCCTTCGACGGCATCATCTTCCAGGGCCAGTCACTGAAGATCCGCAGGCCTCATGACTACCAGCTCCTGCCGGGCATGTCGGAGAGCTCCTCGGTCTACGTGCCTGGAGTCGTGTCCACCATGGTCCCGGACTCTGTGCACAAGCTGTTCATCGGGGGCTTGCCCAACTACCTGAACAATGACCAGGTGAAAGAGCTGCTGACGTCGTTCGGGCCGCTCAAGGCCTTCAACCTGGTCAAGGACAGTGCCACCCGGCTCTCCAAGAGCTATGCCTTCTGTGAGTACGTGGACATCAACGTCACGGACCAGGCCATCGCGGGGCTGAACGGGATGCAGCTGGGAGATAAAAAGCTGTTGGTCCAGAGGGCGAGTGTGGGCGCCAAGAATGCCACGCTGAGCACCATCAACCAGACCCCCGTGACCTTGCAAGTGCCCGGCCTGATGAGCTCGCAGGTGCAGATGGGCGGGCACCCGACGGAGGTGCTGTGCCTGATGAACATGGTGCTGCCCGAGGAGCTGCTGGATGACGAGGAGTACGAGGAGATCGTGAAGGACGTGCACAACGAATGTGGCAAGTACGGGCTGGTCAAGTCCATCTAGATCCTGCGGCCCATGGACGGCGTGGAGGTGCCCGGCTGTGGGAAGATCCTCGTGGAGTTCACCTCTGTGTTTGACTGCCAGAAAGCCATGCAGGGCCTGACGGGTAGCAAGTTCGCCAACAGAGTGGTCATCACAAAATACTGGGACCCCGACTCTTACCACCGCTGGGACTTCTGGTAGAGGCGGCCGGGGAGGGCAGGGGCGGAGCTGGCTGGGGGTTTCTCCCCCTCCTGCTCCCCCCATTTTCCCCCTCTGAAGACGATGGGCAGAGGAGTGAGAGCCAAATGACAGCCAGCAGCTCCTGGAATGGCAGCAACTAAGGGTGGGGTGGGGTGGGGTGGGGTGGGGTGGGGTGGGGTGGGGTGGGACGGGGCGGGGACTGGGGAAGTGTGCACACAGACCCACACAGACACACGCACCCACAGACACAGAGGGAAGGGCGGGGAGGAGGTGAGAGCAGGGCGGGGTCTGGCCTCCACAGCCCCTCCCTGAAGCAGTCTTCTGCCGGATACCCTCTTGCTCTTACCCTTCCCCACCATAGAAACATAGCCTGTTTATATTTTATGGCCAAACTCTTTTGAATTTTGTTGTCTGGCCCGGTACCCTGCCCCTTCCCTCTCAGGACCACAGCTCCCGTCCTCCTGGTCTCTGGTCCTCGCCCCAGTGTCCTCCTGATTTCTTACGTAGTTGATTCTCTCTAGTCACCCGGAACTGCCCCCCCACCCCGTGGCCCCTGTCCCTCTCCTCCTCGCTGTGGCAGGTTCATATTTGCTAGATCAGTTTTCTCGTTGAACTTTCTGTTGTATTAAAACAAACAGACAGAAAAGAAAAAAAGTGTTTTGGGGGGAAAAACATGAGGAGGTAAGAGCATTTATGACAGCGTGTGCGGGTTTATAAAGAGTATGCAAGATAACACCAGGAAACAACTCCAAAATAAATATTTCATTCCCAATAGGAAAAAAAAAAAGAACGAAAGAAAGAGAAAAAAAGAAAAATACTGAGAAATAAATTTAGCAATATAAAGTTGAAAACGTATTTGAAAACTACAAAATGTTTTGAAAGAAACGAATGTGAAAGTCGCTCAGTCATGTCCGACTCTTTTGTGACCCCATGGACAACTGAGTCCGTGAAATTCTCCAAGCCAGAATACTGGAGTGGGTAGCCTTTCCCTTCTCCAGGGGATCTTCCCAACCCAGGGCTTGAACCCAGGTCTCCCGCATTGCAGGCAGATTCTTTACCAGCTGAAGATCTAAATAAATGGATCCACACCCATTGATTGGAAGTCTTGATGTTGCAAAGATGGCAATACACCCCCAACTAATCTACAGATTCAACACAACCTCTATCAAAATCCCAGCTGACTTCTTTAGACGCTGCTGCTGCTGCTGCTGCTAAGTCACTTTAGTCGTGTTTGACTCCATGGACTGCAGTCCCCTGGGCTCCTCCGTCCATGGGAGTCTCCAGGCAAGAGTACTGGAGTGGGCTGCCATTGCCTTCTCCATCTTTAGACACTAGGCACCAAGCAAAGGTCATTTACAAGAATGAGAAGAACTTGCATCTTGCAGGTACTTTTGATTTGTAGATGAGGGTTTTAGAAACTCTGAAACAGAAATCACTGCTCAGCCCTGGCCTCCCCACCTCCAGGGCTCTCTCTCACAAGGTAGATTTGTTGCAGGAAGGGGGACACCTTCCAGGGCCCAAAACTGGGCTCTTGTCTAACACCCGGAAATGAATTGTCCGAGGAGACACATATGCTGACAAAGCAAGGGATTTTATTGGGAAAGGGCACCCAGGTGGAGAGCAGTAGGGTAAGGGAACCCAGGAGAACAGCTCTGTCACGTGGCTCACAGTCTCGGGTTTTACGGTGATGGGATTCGTTTCTGGGTTGTTTTTGGCCAATCATTCTAATTCGGAGTCTTTCCTGGTGGCGCATGCATCGCTCAGCCAAGATGGGTGCTAGCAAGAGGGATTCTGGGGAGTGGACGGACACGCAGTGTCTCCTTTTGACCTTTCCCGAACTCTTCCGGTTGGTGGTGGCTTATTCGTTCCCTATTCCTTACAACGCACGCGAATGGTTACTATGGTGCCTGGCCAGGGTGGGCGGTTTCCATCAGTGTGCTTCCCCTAAGAGATTTACTGAAAACCCACATAAAAGGCCTCACATCCAAACAAGGCCTGCTCTGTAATATAACCTAGTCACTGCCAGCTTAATTCTTAGAGGGGGCTGGGTGCAGAGGAACATGAGGACCTCCAAAAACATCCGAACGGGGAAGAGCTAATATCCGAAAAGTTACAAAGACTTGGGGGAGTCCGTGAAACCCTCACTTCAGATGTGTGGGGAAGCAGCCCTAGTCACCGCTCTGGACGCTTTCCTCTATGGTCCGGAAATCAGTTCAGTTGCTCAGCCGTGTCCAGTTGTCCGACTCTTTACGACCCCATGAACCTCAGCACGCCAGGCCTCCCTGTCCCTCACCAACTCCCTGAGTGCATCCAAACCCACGTCCATCGCGTCGCTGATGCCATCCAGCCATCTCATCCTCTGTCGTCCCCTTCTCCTCCTGCCCGCAATCTTTCCCAGCATCAGGGTCTTTTCCAATGAGTCAGCTCTTCGCATCAGGTGGCCAACGTATTGGAGTTTCAGCTTCAACATCAGTCCTTCCAATGAACACCCAGGGCTGACCTCCTTTAGGATGGACTGGTTGGATGTCCTTGCAGTCCAAGGGACTCTCAAGAGTCTTCTCCAGCTCCACATTTCAAAAGCGTCAATTCTTCGGTGCTCGGCTTTCTTTATAGTCCAGCTCTCACATCCATACATGACCACTGGAAAAACCATAGCCTTGAGGAGACGGACCTTTGTTGGCAACGTAATGTCTCTGCTTTTTAACATGCTGTCTAGGTTGGTCATAACTTTCCTTCCAAGGAGTGAGCGTCTTTTAATTTCGTGGCTGCAGGCACCATCTGCAGTGATTTTGGAGCCCGGAAAAATTAAGTCAGCCACTGTTTCCACTGTTTCCCCTTCTATCTGCCATGAAGTGATGGGACCGGATGCCATGATCTTAGTTGTCTGAATGTTGAGCTTTAAGCCAACTTTTTCACTCTCCTCTTTCACTTTCATCAAGCAGCTCTTTAGTTCTTCTTCACTTTCTGCCATAAGGGTGGTGTCATCTGCATATCTGAGGTTATTGATGTTTCTCCCGGCAATCTTGATTTCAGCTTGTGCTTCCTCCAGCCCAGCGTTTCTCATGATGTCCTCTGCATATACGTTAAATAAGCAGGGTGACAATATGCAGCCTTGACGTACTCCTTTTCCTATTTGGAACCAGTCTGTTTTTCCATGTCCAGTTCTAACTGTTGCTTCCTGACCTGCATACAGGTTTCTCAAGAGGCAGGTCAGGTGGTCTGGCATTCCCATCTCTTTCAGAATTTTCCACAGTTTGTTGTGATCCACACAGTCAAAGGCTTTGGCATAGTCAATAAAGCAGAAACAGATGTCTTTTTCTAGTACTCTCTTGCTTTTTTCGATGATCCAGGCGATATTGGCAGTTTGATCTCTGGTTTCTCTGCCTTTTCTAAAACCAGCTTGAACATCAGGAAGTTCACGGTTCAGGTATTGCTGAAGCCTGGCTTGGAGAATTCTAAGCATTGGTTTACTAGTGTGTGAGATGAGTGCAACTGTGCGGTAGTTTGAGCATTCTTTGGCATTGCCTTTCTTTGGGATTGGAGTGACAACTGACCTTTTCCAGTCGTGTGGCCAGCGCTGAGTTTGCCATATTTGCTCGCATATTGAGTGCAGCCCACGTTTTACAGCCAGATTCTGGGTGTGAGAACTTCTTTGGCCGCCTAAAGCTGCTGCAGGTGCAAACGGCCCCGTCTCGGGTTGAGGTGGCATTCCGTGGATGCTCTCGGGTTTTGGCCCGAATCTGGGTGTTCTTCTCAGGTTGATACACGTATCTTAGGGGACACCTGTGGCCACACGAACGGAGTCATGCTCTCTTTCAAGCCTGGAGAGGGTCCGGGTGATTGTTCTCAACACCCTGCAAGGGAAAAGGACCTCATCTCGTGATGGGCGTGGAATCACGTGTGTTTTCTCAAGTTTCCACGGGGGGCTCTCTAGTTGCAGTGGGCACTCCAGCTAGTGTCGTCTCTTACCACAGTGTGGTCGGGGTGCTTCCTTTCGAACAGCGAGGGGCATGGGCAACCTCGGGATTCCTCAGGAGTCTCTGTAGTGCACTGGGTCCTCATCAAGTGTTGAGGCAGGATACTCGGGGTTCCCCTTCAGGAGGGATGGGTATCTTGGGGCACCTCTGGAGTGGCATAAATGGAGTCAAGGGGGCTCAGCGTTTCTCTCCAGTTACTGCAAAGGATAATCGGGCTTCATCTTGTGTGAAGGCTCGAAGCTCTTGCATTTCCACAAGTTGCAGTGGGGAGCTGGGTATACCTCTCGAGTTCCGACAGGGGGTGCTCAGGGAGCCTGTCCTGATGCCTCTGGGATGTCCAGGCCTCCTTTGGCATTGCCAGCGTGCAGCTGGGGCTCCCCTCAAGTTGCTGCAAGGAAATTGGGCCCCATGTGCCCTTAAGGGTGCACACGGTGACCTTTCGTCTTTGGGCCGGAACTGGCGCTTATCCCCTCGTGCCTCAGTAGAGGAGACAGGCCTCCTCCTGAGGTGCGAGGGAAGGAGGGATTCCCAACGAGTGGAGGCAGGGGAGTCAGCCCCCCTCATGAGACGAGGGAGGGTACTTGGGGCCCCGCTCGAACTGTGTCTGGAGACTCATGGTTCCACTCGAGTGGGGACAAGGTTATTTCAGGGAATCTCTGGGGTCACCTAAAGGGAGTCAAGCTTCCTTTCCAATGCCAGAGGGAACTCAGGATTGCTCTCAAGGCGCTGCAGGTGCAAAGGTCCCCGTCTTTGACCATACACGTTGTCTCCAGACACGTGACCCAGACAGATAGCCTAGAAACGTGACCCAGACTACTGTTCCATGTCACGTGGCCCAGACATGTGACCCAGACACGTGACTCAAGCACATGACCTAGACACAGGACTGAGTCACATGGACCCAGACATGTGGCCCAGACATGTGGCCTAGATACATGGACTCAGAGACTTGTCCAAGACACGTGACCCAGACACATGGACCCAGACACGTGGCCCAGAGTCATGACGCAGACACATATACCCAGATATGTGGCTCTGCCACATGTCCTAGACACATGACCAAGACTCATGTTCCAGGTCACATGGCCGAGACACGTGACCCAGACATGTGGCCTGGACATGTGATCTAGTCACTTGGCCCAGAGACGTGACCCAGACATGTGACCAAGACACATGGACCCAGGTGGCTCAAACACGTGACTCAGGCACATGACCAAGACACATGGCCTAGACACGTGATCCAGACTCATGTTCTGGGTCACGTGGCCCAGACACATGATCCAGACACAGGGACTCAGATCATGGCCCAGACACGTGGCCTAGACATGTGGGTTAGGGTTTCAGTTAGGGTTAGGGTTCATGGTTAGTGTTAGGCTTATTGTAAGGTTTTAGGGTTATGGTTAGGGGTTAGGGTCAGGGTAAGTGCTAGGGTTAGGGTTAAGGTTACAGATAGGTTTAGGCTTTAGTTTTAGGGTTTGGGATAGGTTAAGGTTAGAGTTAGGATTAGAGTTTAGGGTTAGGTTTAGGCTTCAGGTTAGGGTTAGGGTTAGGGTTATGATTAGTGTTTGGTTTAGGGTTAGGTTTAGGGTTTGGTGTTAACGTTAGGGTTAAAGTTAGGGTTAGGTTTTAAGTTTGGTTTTGTGTTAGGGTTAGGGTTAGGTTTAAAAGTTATGTTTATGTTTAGGGTTAAGGTTAGGGTTAAGATTAGGGTAGGGTTATGATTAGAGTTAGGGTTAAGTTTAGTGTTAGGTTTAGGGTTAGACTAGGGTTTTGGTTAAGCTTAGGTTTAGAGTTAAGTGTTAGGATTAGGGTTTAGTGATAGGTTTAGGGTTAGGGTTACTTTTAGGATTAGGGTTTAGGGTTAGGGATAGGGTTAGGGTTAGGTTTGGGTTAGGGTAAGGGTCAGACTAGGGTTTGGTAAGGGTTAGGTTTAGTGTTAGGGGTTAGGTTTAGGTTTAGGGTTTAGGGTTTGCGTTCGGGTTAGCGTTAGGTTTACTGTTAGGGTAAGGATTTAGGGTTAGAGTTTGGGTTAGGGGTTAGGGCTAGTGTTAGGGTTAGGCTTATGGTGAGGGTCAGGGTTAAGGTTAGGGTAGGGTAAGCATTAGGGTTTAGGGTTAGGGTGAGGGTTAGTTTTTAGGGTTAGGGTAATGGTTTGGTTTATTGTTAGAATTAGGGTTAGTGTAAGTTAAGGGTTAGGGTTTGTGTAAGTGTTTAGGGTTAGGGTTAAGGTTAGATTCAGTGTTAGGTTTAGGGTTAGGGTTAGGGTTAGGGTTAGGGTAAAGTTAGGTTTAAGTTTTAGGGATAGGGTTAGATTAAGGGTTAGGGTTAGGTTTAAGTTTAGGGTTTAGGGTTAGTGTTAGGGGTAGGGCTAGGGCTAGGGTTAGGGTTAGGACTAGGTTTAGGGTTAGGTTTAGGGCTGGGGTTAGGCTTAGTATTAGGGTTAGTGTTAGGTTTAAAAGTTAGGGTTACAGTTAGTGTTAAGGGTAGGGTTAGGGTTTATGGTTAGTTTTAGAATTAGGTTTAGGGTTAGGGTTAGGGGTAAAGGTTAGGGTTAGAGTTAGTTTAGGGGCCTCTGGAAATTGCCAGGTGCCCTCGGGCAGGTACCCTGGCATGGCACCCTCTCCCCTCAGACACACTCCGCAGCCTTCTCCATGAGCAGGACAGGGCTGACCTAGGAAAGTGTTTGCAAGGCCCCCAGCGTGTAGGCAGACACACAGCATGACTCGGAAATTGAGGCCCTGGGAGCAGGCCCGGAAGTCTAGCATCTTTGGAGCCACACACTGGCTTCACAATAGAGTCCTGAAAACCCACTCTCTGGGGCTGCCTTTCTTGCCTCCAAGGACAATAGCGTCCACAGACACCTGCGGCCTGAGAGTCACTCCTGGATGGAAAGCGCTGGCTGGGAGGTCATTTTGCAGTGCGAAAGGCCCCTGGGGTTAGGGTTAGTGTTAGGGTTAGGGTTTAGGGTTAGGGTTAGTGTTAGGTTTAAGGTTCAGGGTTAGGGTTAGGGTTAAGTTTAGAAGTCAGGGTACAGTTAGTGTTAGGGGAAGGGTTAGGGTTTATTGTTAGGGTTAGAGTTAGGTTTAGTGTTAAGGTTAGGGATAAGGGTTAGGGTTAGGTTAGGGGCCTCTTGGAGTTGCCAGGTGCCCTCGGGCAGGTACCCTGTCATGGCACCCGGCCCCCTCAGATGCACTCCGCAGCCTCCATCCCCATGGACAGGACCACACTGACCTAGGAATGTTTTTGCAAGGCTGCAGACAGGCACATGGCCCTGACTCCAGGATTGAGGCCCAGGGAGCAAGCCCAGAGGTCTGGCGTCTGAGGAGCCACACACTGGCTACACAATGGAGGCCTGAAAACCTAGTCTCTGGGGCTGCCTTTCCTACCCTCATGGACTATAGCATCCCCAGGCGCCTGTAGGTTGAGAGTCACCCCCGGCTGGGAAGAACTGGCTGGGAGGTCATTTTGCAGTGGCAATGGCCCCTGGGGTTACTTTTAGAGTTACAGTTAGGGGGAGGGTTAGGGTTATTCTTTAGGGATACGGTTAGGGTTAAGTTTAGGGGTTAGGGTTTGGGTTACTGTATGGGTTAGGGTTAGGGGTTAAGTTTTTGTGATAGGGTTATTGTTAGGGTTAGGGTTAGGGTTAGGTTTAAGGTTATGTGTTATGGTTAGGGTTAGGGTGAAAGTTGGGTTTTAGGATTAGGGTTTGTGTTAGGGTTAGGGTTAGAAGTCAAGTTTATGGTTAGGGTTAGGGTTAAGGTTAGGGTTAAGGGTTAGGGTTAGTATTAGGGTTGGGTTTAATGTTAGGGTTAGGGTTACTTTTAGGTTTAGGGTTTAGGGTTAGGGATAGAATTAGGGTTAGGTTTGGGTTAGGATAAGGGTTAGACTAGGGTTTGGGTAAGTGTTAGATTTAGTATTAAGAATTAGGTTTAGGTTTAGTGTTTAGGTTTAGCATTAGGGTTAGCGTTAGGTTTACAGTTAAGGTAAGGATTTAGGTTTAGAGTTATGGTTAGGGGTTAAGGTTAGTGTTAGTGTTAGGGTTATGGTTATGGTGAGGGTTAGGGTTAGGATTATGTTAGGGTTAGGATTAGGGTTAGGGTTTAGTGTTAGGGTGAGGGTTAGGATTTAGGGTTAGGGTAAGGGTTAGGTTTATTGTTAGGGTTAGGGTTAATGTATGTTAGGATTTAGGGTTTGGGTAAGTTTTAGGGTTAAGTTTAGGGTTAGGTTTAGGGTAGGGTTAAGGTTAGGCTTAAGTTTTAGGGATAGGGTTAGATTAAGGGTTAGGGTTTAAGGTTCAGGGCTAGGGTTAAGTTCAGAAGTTAGGGTACAGTTAGTGTTAGGGGTAGGGTTAAAGTTTATTGTTAGGGTTAGAGTTAGGTTTAGGGTTAAGTTTAGGGATAAGGGTTAGAGTTAGGGTTAGGTTATGAGCCTCGGGGAGTTGCCAGGTGCCCTCGGGCAGATACCCCAGCATGGCACCTGGCCCACTCAGATGAACTAAGCAGCCTCCATCCCCTTGGGCAAGACCACACTGACCTAGGCATGTTTTTGCAAGACTTGCAGTTGCAGCCCTGACTCTGGTCCTGACTCTGGGATTGAGGCCCAGGGAGCAGGCCTGGAGGTCTGACGTCTGAGGAGCCACACACTGGCTATGGGATGGAGGCCTGAAAACCCACTCTCTGGAGCTGCCTTTCCTGCCTCCAAGGAAGATAGCATCCCCAGGCCCCTGTGGGCTGAGTCATCCCCGGCTGGGAAGCGATGGCTGGGAGGTCATTTTGTAGTGGCAATGGCCCCTGTGGTTTTGGTTTAGAGTTACAGTCAGGGTGAGGGTTAGAGTCTGGGAAAGGGATTAGGGTTAGGGTTTAGGTTTAGGGTTAGGTTTACGGTTAGTGTTAGAGTTGAGATAGTGTTAGGTTAGTGTTATGTTTCGGTTTAGGTTAGGAGTTAGGGTTAGGGTTAGTGTTAGGGGTTAGTCGTAGGGTTAGTGTTAGAAGTTAGGGTTATGGTTATGGTTAGCGTTAGTGTTAGAAGTTATGGTTAGGGTTAGTGTTAGAAGTTATGGTTAGGGTTAGTGTTAGGGTTAAACTAGGGTTTGGGTTAGGGCTGGTTTAGGGTTATGGGTTAGGGTTAGAGTTTAGAGTTAGGGTTAGGGGTTAGGGTTCGGGTTAGGATTAGGGTTAAGGTTACATTTAGGAGTAGGTAAGGGTTAAAGTTAGCATTTGAGTTACAGTTAGGGTTAGAGTTAGGGGTTAGGGTTAGGTTTAGTGTTATGGATTGGGGTTAAGATTTAGGGTTAGGGTTATGGTTACTGTTAGGTTTAAGGTTTAGGGTTAGTGTTAGGGATAGGGTTAAGGTTAGGGGTTAGAGTTAGAGTTAGCATTAGGAGTTAGGGTTGGGGTTAAGTGTTAGGGTTAGGGTTAGGTTTAGGATTAGGATTTAGGTATAGGGTTAGTGTTACGGTTAGGGTTAGGGTTAGGGTTAGAGGTTCGGGTTAGGTTTAAGGTTAGTGTAAGGGTTAGGATTAGGGTTAGTGTTAGGGTAAGGGTTAGAGTTAGGGTTAGTGTTAGGGTTAGTGCCCATAGGAGGTGCCAGGTGCCCTTGGCCAGGTGACCCCAGCGAGGCACCTGGCCCCCTCAGATGCACTCCGCAGCCTCGTTCCCCATGAGCAGGACAACTCTGATCTAAGAATGTGTTTGCAAGGCTCGCAGAGTGGAAACAGACCTACAGCCTGGACTAGGGTATTGAGGCCCTGGGAGCAGGCCCAGGGATCTGGCGTCTGAGGAGGCACACACTGGCTATGCGATGGAGACCTGTAAACAAACTCTCATGGGCTGCCTTTCCTGCCTCTAAGGACGACAGCATCCCCAGCCTCTTTCGGGCTAAGAGACACACCCGGTTGGGAACCTCTGGCTGGCAGGTCATTTTGCAGTGGCAATAGCCCCTTGGGCTTGGTGTAGAGTTAGGGTTAGCTTTAGGGTTAGGGTTAAGGTTTAGGGTTAGGGTTAGGTTAAGGGTTAGGCATTAGGGTTAGGGTTTAAGGTAAGGGGTTAGGGTTATGGTTATGGTTAGGGTTAGGGGTTAGGGTTAGTGCTAGGATTAGGGTTAAGTTTAGGGTTAGGGTTAGGTTCAGGGTTAGGTTTAGGTTTAGAGTTAGGGTTAGGTAAGGGTTAGGGTTAGGTTTAGGGTCAGGTTTAGGCTTAGAGTTAGTGTTAGGGTAGGGTTAGGGTTAAGTGTTAGGTTTAGGGTTAGGGTTAGGGTTAGGGTTAGAAGTTAGTGTTACGGTTAGTGTTAGGGCTAGTGTTAGCATTTAGGTTTAGTGTTAGGGTTACTGTTAGGGTTAGAGTTGGTGCCCATGGGAGGTGCCAGGTGCCCTCGGCCAGGTGACCCCGGCATGGAACCCCACCGCCTCAGATGCAATCTGCAGCGTCCTTCCCATGGGCAGGACTGAGCTGACCTTGGAATGTGTTTGCAAGGCTCTCAGAATGCAGGCAGACACAAGGCCCTGACTCGACATTTGAGGCCCTGGGAGTAGGCCCGGAGGTCTAACGTCTGAGGAGCCACACAGTGGCTACGCCATAGACCTGAAAATCCAATCTCTGGGGCTGCTTTTTCTGCCTCCAAGGATGAAAGTGTCCCCAAGCTCCTTCGGGCTGAGAGTCACACCCAGCTGGTAACCTCTGGCTGGGAGGTCATTTTGCAGTGGCAATGGCCCCTTGCATTAGGTATAGTGTTAGGGTTAGTGTTACGGTCAGGTTTAAGGTTTAGGGTAACGTTAGGTTAAGGTTTAGGCATTAGGGCTAGAGTTAAGCTTAGGGTTAGGGTTTAAAGTAAGGGGTTAGGGATCGGGGTTAAGGTTAGGGCTAAGGTTAGGGTTAGGGGTTAGGGTTAGGTTTAAGGTTAGCTTTAGTGTTATGGTAGAATTAATGTTAGGGTTAGGTTTAGGGTTAGTTTTAGGTTTACAGTTAGGTTTAGGGTAGGGTTAGTGTTAGGGTTAGGGTTTGGGTAAGTTTTAAAGTTACAGTTAGGGTTAAGGGTTAGGCTTAGGGTTTTGGTAAGGGTTATGGTTAGGTTTACGGTTTAGGGTTAGTGTTAGGGTTAGAATTTAGGATTATGGTTAATGTTAGTGTTAGATTTAAAGTTAGGGTTAGGGTTAGGGTTAAGTTTAGGATAGGGGTCCATGGGAGGCACCAGGTACCCTCGGACAGTTGACCCCAGCAAACACTCGGCCCTCTCAGATGTACTTTGCAGCCTTCTTCCCCATGGGCATGACTGTGCTAACCTAGGAATGTGTTAGGGTTAGGGTTAGGGTTAGGGATAAAGTTAGGTTTAGGGTTAGGGTTGGGGGTTTGGTTAATGTCAGGGTTAGAGTTTAGGGTTCAGGTTCAGGTTATGGTTAGGGTTTATGGTTAGGTTTGGGGTTAAGGTTATGGTTAAGGGGTAGCGTTAGGGTTAGGGTTACGGTTTGGGGTAGGGTTAGGGAAAGGATTAGCGTTAGGGTTAGGGTTAGGGTTTGGTTTAGGGTTAGGGTTAGTGTTAAGGTTAGGGCCCATGGGAGTGTCAGGTTCCGTCGGTAAGGTGACCCCGGCATGACACCCTGCCTGCTCAGAAGCACACCACGGCCTCCTTCTCCATGGGCAGGACCACACTGACCTAGGAATGTGAAAGGTTAAGGTTAGGGTTAGGATTAGAGTTAGGTTTAGGGAAGAGGTAGGGTAGGATTAGGGTTAGGGTTACTGCTAGGTTTAGGGTTTAGGGTTTGGGTTAGTGTTAGGGTTAGGTTTGGGTTTATGGTTATAGTTAGACTTAGGGTTAGGGTTAGGGTTAGGGTTTAGGGTAAGGTTTAGGGTTAGGGGTTAGGGTTAGGTTTAGGGTTAGGGTTGGGTTAGGGTTAGGGTAGTGTCCCAGGTAAGGTGCCCTGTGCCCTCAACCAGGCGACCCCAGCATGGCTCTCGCCCCCCTCATATGCACTGTGAAGCCTCCTTCCCTATGTGCAAGACTGCGATGACCTAGAAAAGTGTTAGGGTTAGGATTAGGGTTAGAGTTTGGGTTAAGATAGGGTTAGGGTTAGTTTAGGATTAGGGTTAGGTTTAGGGTTTAGGGTTAGCGTTAGGTTTAGTGTTTAGGAATAGGGTTAAATTTAGGCTTAGGGGTTAGGGTTCGGGTAGGATTAGGGTTAGGGTTACGATTAGGGTTTGAGTTAGGGTTAGGGTTACAATTTGGGCCCATGGGAGGTGCCAGGTGCCCTCTGTACGGTGACCCTGGCATGGCATCCGACACCCTCAGATGCACTCCACAGCCTCCATCCTCATGGCCAAAATCGCAGTGACCTCGGAATGTGATTGCAAGGCTCGCAGAGTGTAGACAGACACACCACCCTGACTCAGGAATTGAGGGTTAGTGTTAGGTTTATGGTTATGGTTTGGTTAAAGTTTAGGGTTATTGTTATGGTTAGGGCCCATGGGAGTGCCAGATTCTGTCCACATGGTGACCCCAGCATGGCACCCGGCCCCCTCAGACGCACTCCACAGCCTTCTTCCCCATGGGCAGGACCACACTAACCTATGAATGTGTTAGGGTTAGGGTTAGAGTTAAAGTTAGCATAGGGTTAGGATTAGGGTTAGGGTTAGACTAGGGTTTGGTATAGGGTTAGGTTTAGTGTTAAGGTTTAGGTTTAGCTTTAGAGTTACGGTTTAGGTTTAGGGTTACGGTTAGGGTTAGGGTTTAGGGTTTGGGTTAGGGTTAGGATTAGAGAGCTTTGGGTTAGGGTTAGGTTGACTTTATGCGTAAAGTGAATCAAGCCTCCTTTCAAGTGCCAGAGGGAACTCAGGGTTGCTCTCAAGGCGCTGCAGGTGCAAACGGCCCCTCTAGCATTGAGGGGTCATCCTGTGGACGCTCCCATGTTGTTGCGCAAAGCTCGGCATTCTTCTCAGGTGGGGATGTGTATCTCGGGGGACACCTGGGGTCGCACAAAAGGATTCAAGCCCACTTCCAAGCCGGGAGAGGGACAAGGGGATTGCTCTCCACGCCCTGCAAGGGAAAAGGGCCTCATCTCGCGATGGGCGTCGAATCACGTGGGTTTTCTCGAGTTGTGGTGGGGGTCTTCTCGACTTGCAGCGGGTACACTGGCCAGTGTCCCCTGTTACTCCAGCATGGTCAGGGTGTCTCCTTTCGAGCGATGAGGGGCAGGGGGAGCCTCGGGATTCCTCAGGAGTCGCTGCAACCCACTGGGTCCTCTTCAAGCCTTGAAGCAGGACACTCGGGGTGCCCCTAAAGGGGCAGATGGGTATCTCGGGGCACCTCTGGAGTGGCATAAAGGGAGTTGAGGGGACTCAGCGTTTCTCTCAGGTCAGCGCAAAGGGAAATCAGGCTTCATCTCGTGTGGAGGATGGACCGTGGACCTATGCCTACCAATCAATCAAATCTTTTCTATCATGGACAAGATTCTATTCTAGTTTAAAACTCAATCCAACTGTCTGATTGTGGCCAATTACCTATCATTTAAATTTAAAAGCTCCTCTATGTTGGGAAGGGTTAAATCATGCTAAAAATTATCAACCTGGTAATTATGAGACAAGGCTGGGTGCTTTATGAACTATGTCTCTTATTATCCTTAGAGAGAGTGACTGGTATGGAACTCAGTGGATTTGTGGCACTAATTTATGGCCTTCACATCTACAGAGTTGGATACGAAGGTGTAGCCTGGGATTCCTGTCAATTTTAGGTCATGCATGTTAACGAATTAGAGATAACCCTAACCAATCTACCATTGGCATGATCCCAATGGGTCAAAGATCTGTATTCTACTGGTATGACCATTTAGCAGCTTGTGTGTATGTGTGTGTGTTTATGCCTTCAATGGGGCTGGGGGATGTAATTTACCATATCTAAGCCTTAACATCTTTCATAAGCTTTAAATGAGAGTAACCGGGCTATTAGCCTATTGAATTCTGAGATCTCTATGATGAGAGAGGCAGTGCTACACAACTGCAAGGCCCTTGACACCTTAAACCATCTCAGGGAGGTATCTGTGCTATAATGCAAACTGAATGCTATGTTTTCATATCTGTTAAATACTTTAATGTAACACATTTGAACCACATGAAAAATCAGATTTCTGCTTAAAGTGACCCATTCCCTAACCTTGACGATCTTTTAAGAAAACTAGTGTGGGAGGTTCGTGGCTAAAATATTTACTTTTAATTCCACTAGTGTTATTAACTATACCATTTGTATTTTGCTTGTTTCAGAAGATTATCATTTCTTGTATTACCAAGTGTATGAACCTCCAATGAAAATGATGACTAGACTTGAATCAGTTGATCAAATGTATAGCTCGATATATGATCAATGATTGTAATAGTGTAACTCTAGGTTTGAACAGATGCAACGAGAGAGAATACTTTCCTGGACCATAACTAGAAGACAGATGTCCAGAGATCTTTGACTATTAAGACCTAGTCCAGTAATAGCACATTGAATGTCTTATCAACAAAAACCTCCAGAACTGGGGATGAGCCTTCCCAGCAACGCAGAACAAAATGGTCCTGAAATATCCCCCAAAGTATGATCAGATTTATGACCACAAGGGGACTGTGTCAACTACAAATTGGCATGTACCCAGAGCATTGCAAACGACTGAACAACAAAAGTGTCTACAGAGACTGAACCCCAAGCTCCTATAGCTGTTGACCTTCAACAACCCTTGAGGGAGTTCAGGGTGGAGTGAGGCACTCTGTGCTCCAGGGAATCTGGTGGGACAGGTCTTTAGATAGTTGGATGTTTTTAGGAACAGATTTTATGATCTCAATCCTTGTATCTCCTCATATCTAGAGAAACACTAAATCCCTTCATGGTGATATCAGATCCTTATGACTAACAAAAAGCCTTTTATAAAATGAGTGCTTCATGGTATTGAATTCCCCCTTTGGTAAAGAATCTGCCTGCAGTGCAGGAGACCTGTGTTCAATTCCTGGGTCAGGAGGATCCCTTGGAGAAGAAATGGCATTCCACTCCAGTATTCTTGCCTGGAGAATCCCATGGACAGAGGAGCCTAGTGGGCTACAGTCCATGAGGTCGCAAGAGTTGGACATGACTTACCAACTAAACTACTACTACTACTTCCCCCAAACTTTATATAGTGTCTTTCCCCCACTGCTGCTTGAGAACAGTCTCTCAGAGCTACCTGAGATGCTGCCTTCTGGGCTGCAGTCATCATTTTTCCCCAAATAAAACTTAACTCACTTCTCTCAAGTTGTACATCTTTTTAGTCGACACCTGCCACTGTAAAATTACCCTGGGCTCCATAGAGGTGATGAGAGTAGGGGCCTGGGGCCCTGGGCACCCCCAGTATTTCAGTGCCGAGCCTGAGGAGGCTGGGCAGAGCTGGGTCAGGGAACTCCTGCTCAGGACCAGGGGGGGATGTCCAGTTCGCTAGAGGGGTCCGATGTCCTTTTATGCCACAGCTGGGACATGGACTTGGAGGGGGCCTTGGCTTTAGGCATGAGTGGGCCCAGTGGCCTTGTTTGCCTCATCTGAAGCAGGGCCCAGGTGGCTTCCTTTCTATGTTGGTTGATGGAGAATTGGAGCCATGTATGGCACCCCACTCCAGTACTCTTGCCTGGAAAATCCCATGGACAGAGGAGCCTGGTAGGCTACAGTCCATGGGGTCGCTAAGAGTCGGACATGACTGAGCGACTTCACTTTCACTTTCCCCTTTCATGCACTGGAGAAGGAAATGGCAACCCACTCCAGTATTCTTGCCTGGAGAATCCTAGGGATGGCGGAGCCTGGTGGGCTGCCGTCTATGGGGTCGCACAGAGTCGGACACGACTGAAGCGACTTAGCAGCAGCAGCAGCAGCAGCAGCAGCAGCAGAGCAGTAACTAAAGGTGGCATTTGGCCTGATCTTTTGGCCCTTCTCTAGCTTTGCCTGTCCTTCCTGGTTATTGACAATCTTAAAGGCTAAATTTACAAGGTCTCATTGAGGGGTTTGAGGACCTTCTGCCTTTTTTAGTTTCTTTCAGATATCTGGGATGACTGGCAAATAAAATGGGTATTAAGGACAATGGTGCCCTCTGCTGAAGTGGGGTCTAATTTTGTGTATTTTGTAGTGCTTCTGTTAACCTGGCTAGAAATTGAGCTGGGTTTTCATCTAGCCCTTGAGTTATTTCCAAGAGCTTATCAAAATTGACAGCTTTATGCCTTGCCATTTGGAAGCCCACAATGAAGTAAGAAAGTGCATGATTACAGGCTGCTCATCCAGATCTCCCTGCCTGATAATCCCAGTTGGGATCTTTTCTGGGGACAGCTGTTGCCCATATGGGCTTAAGGTCATCAGTCCTGTGTATCTCATCAGCATGTGCCTGAGACGCTTGCCATACTAGTTACTTCTCTTCTGGGAGAAGAGTGGAGGAAAGGATGATGTAAACATCATGCCAGGATAAGTTGTAAGACTGGGTAAGATGCTTGAATTCTTTTAGATAATTATCAGGCTCTGAGGAGAAGGAGCCAAGACGCTTTTCAATCTGAGATAGATCAGAGAGGGAGAATGGGACACGAACCCGAAAAATGCCTTCTGCCCCAGCTACTTCCCCTAAAGGGAGGAGTGGAGTGGAGAACGGAGTGGGGTCCTGAGGTGGAGTTTCCTGTTTTAAAGGTGTTCAGAATAGGGTACTGGGGAGGGGATTTAAGGAGGTGGGGTAAAGCCTTGGGACCTTCTGTGTAGAGGATGGAGCTGAAGTCTCTGAGCTTATCTCAGGCACAGGTTGGGGAGGGGTGTTGGGAGCTGCAGCCTGAGAAGGAGGGAGGGAGGAGGGGGCGTACGATGGAGGTTGTGGCACTGGATCTGGAGTTGCTACAAGGGGATCTGGAGCTATAGAGGGTGGGCTGTGGTCGGAAGGGTCGAAGGAAGAAGAAGAAAAGTCTGAACAGGGATCGAGAGACATTGTATTTGGACGATGTGGCCCAGAATGGATTCACAGAGAGAAGGGCGAGAGTGAAAAGCAAAGAAAGCCTGAGCATAAGAGATTTCTAACCACTTGCCATTGTGGTGGCAGAAGTTATTGAGGTCCAGTAGAGTATCATAATCAAGAGTTTCATTTTCTTGCCATCTGGACCTGTTATCAAGTCTGTATTGCAGCCAGACAGTATTAGAATAGTAAATAAATCTTTTTGGTCTTATCTCCCCTTGGAAGCCCAAGGCTGTTGTTAGGTTACGGAGAAGGCATCCTAGAGGAGTAGGTTTTGAGGGCTGGGACTGAAAATTTCCCATTGCCACTGAATAGGCAGGTTAGACAAGGGCGAGGGAAAGCGAGGTGAAAGTTCGGAGAGAAAATGCTTCCCCATCTCAGAACTTTCTCAGAGAGTAATAACAGTCTGCTTTGAAATGGGAGTCCCCTATTTCAAAGTCAGATGGGGTGCAAGGGTCATGGAAATCCTCCCACCCAATGAGAGAGAGAAGATCCGAGAGAATGGGATTTCGCTCACCTTTGTAACCGATGGATGAAAAGTGGGATGGTGTGTGGATGTCAGTCCAGCAAGGTCAGTGTAGAGTTCCAGCCTGGAGATCGTCTCAGTTTCTCGGCAAGGTCCAAGGGAGGGGACCACTGGAGGTGGGCTCATGAGAGGAGCACACCCAGTTGCCATGATTCTTCCTTCCAGGGTTTTGGCACAAAAATGTAAGGCGAGTGCAGAGAAAAAGAGAGTAAGCCAGGCAGTCAGACAAGAAAAGAAAATTTATTGGAGGGAAGAGAGGGTGACTGTCTCTTAAGGAGAACCAGCATTCTCCCTTTCTGATGGAGTTCTTCTTATACCCCACCAATGGAAAATTCTCTGAAGGGATTATCACGTAGCCAGAGGTCTGGAATCTTGTGGTCTCACAGCTTTGAGAAGATAGGCACCAGTGAGATAACAGGATGCCATTTCGACAATTTGGTCAGTCTTACAGATCACTGTGATTTATTCTTTGTGAGATCATCATAACGAGCCCTCTTATCAATGAGATCCTATGTGGGCCCTAGCACTTAATATGCTTGTGCCAAAGTACTGATGCTGAAAATCAGCTCACAGGTAGCAGCTTGAAAAGTGCATGGGTCATATGGGAAAAAGAATCATGGACTTATTTTAGGACAGGAGCCAAAGGGGCAAGGATTTGTTGGAACTTTCTCTAGGGATGAAATCACTAACATTTTAAAAAATCCTCCCTGTACCCAGCAGGCCCAGTGTTAGCAGGAGACATTTCTGACATTCCCCACTTACCTTGCTAGCACTGCTTGCCCTGCCAGTCTCTCTGCTCCCGGTGAAACACACATATCCAACCCAGCCATGCCCACAATGCTCCTCCAAAATGGCTTCCCCCCGAGGGCTTGGATTCTCCCACAGTAGACTCCATCCCTACCACACACAGTGGGTGGACTCAGCCATGACTTGCATCCCCTCAAGGTGGTTCCCACTCCAGGTCAGCTCCAGCCAGAAACATATCTGCAACTGTTGAGGTGGGGCTCACGGTCAGCTGCACTGGTGGTCAGACAGACACACAAACATGCCCAAAGCAAAGATCGTACGTCCAACAGTACACCACACTCAGCCTACACGGAAGACAGGCTGAATTTCCTGTCTCTGGTGACCTGGGGCAACTGTTCTTCTGAGCCACACAGAAGACACTGTACATAAGTCCACTAATTCTACTTGGAGACATAGTTCATCTACCTAATATTAATGCATAGAAAGAGAAAGATAGGCAAACTAAGAAGACAAACACACACACACACACACACACACACACACACACACACAAAAACCCAGCGAATACGGTGGACTTTGTAAAATCAAAGATATCTACTGTGGTAAAGACCTTATTACAAAAGCAAAAGACAGGTCATACATCGTGAGACAAATAATTGGAAACACATAGCTTATCAAGGATTTGTCTCCAAACAGACAGTCACCCTCTCTTCCCTCCAATAAATTTTCTTTTCTTGTCTGACTGCCTGGCTTACTCTCTTTTTCTCTGCACTCGCCTTACATTTTTGTGCCAAAACCCTGGAAGGAAGAATCATGGCAACTGGGTGTGCTCCTCTCATGAGCCCACCTCCGGTGGTCCCCTCCCTTGGACCTTGCCGAGAAACTGAGACGATCTCCATTAACAAAACATTAACAAAACAAGCCTGTTAAAACTAGGGAAAAGTCTGAAGGGACACTAGACCAAGGAAGACACACAGAGAGTATACCGGATGATGTCCAGCACTGAGGGCCTGA
This sequence comes from Giraffa tippelskirchi, assembly GCF_054371585.1. NCBI lineage: Eukaryota > Metazoa > Chordata > Mammalia > Artiodactyla > Giraffidae > Giraffa > Giraffa tippelskirchi. Next base: position 15,402,147 of record NC_137288.1, on the reverse strand, counting down.
AGAAACAACAGTTGAGTTGCACTCCCTCAGTCCTGTGTGACCCTGGATTAGACTTGTGTTTCCCGGTGGCTCTGAGACATGGCCAGGGAGGAAGGAGAAGAGAAATCATTTGCATTTCTATTACTCACAGCAAAGTCTTACAACGAGAAGGCAATTATCACCCCCACTGACAACGACATTCACTGAAGTGAAATACCCATGAGTCCATCTAACCCAGAAGGGAAGGAAGGACCTGTTCTCAGAAAACTGCAAGAGATGGAAGAAAGAAGATCAAGCCCACACAAACTAGCAGAAAGATAAGCTTTGCTCATGGATTGAAAGAATTCCTATTGGTGAAATGAAGTAATACCCCCACAGGGCAATCCATAGTTTCAATGCTATTCCTCCCAAAATATCAATGGATTTTCACAGTGAACAAAGAACTCCTTAAGGGGTATGGAAACATAAAAGAGAGTAAATAGTCAATACAATCCGATGAAAAAGCCTTGATAAGGACATACAAGGTTGTGTGAAAGGAAATTAGACTACAAAACTGGGATCCTCAGGACAGTATTGGAAAGGCCAATGGCAACACACTCCAGTACTCTTGCCTGGAAAATGCCCTGGATGGAGGAGCCTGGTAGGCTGCAGGCCATGGGGTCGCAAAGAGTCAGAACGACTGAAGTGACTTGGCAGCAGCAGTAGCAGAAGCAGGACAGTATGGTATTGATAATACAAAAATATGCACAGATCCAGATCATCGAATAAAGTTGAGAGTCCAGAAATAAACCCCAGCATCCATGGTCAACTCATCTATGACGAAGAAGGGGAGAATATAAAAATGGGAACAAGAAAGCTTCTTCAATAAATGTCCATGGGAAAACCAGAGAGCTACATCTGAAGAATTCTATTGGTTTTTATATCAGACCATCTCAATATCGGTGAAAAACGTCAACCTAAAGACTGAACACCAATACAGTATACTAATGCATATATATGGAATATGAAGGACTTTGAGGGAGAAGGTGAGGGTGGGACGTTCTGAGAGAATAGCATTGAAACATGTATATTATCATATGTGAAACAGAACACCATTCCAGGTTCGATGCATGACACAAATGCTCAGGACTGGGGCAATGGAATGACCCAGAGGGATGGGATGGGGAGGGAGGTGGGAGGGGGGTTCAGGATGGGGAACTCATGTAAACCCATGGCTGATTCATGTCGATGTATGGCAAAAACCACTACAATATTGTAAAGTAATTAGCCCCCAACTAAAATAAATAAATTTATTAAAAACAACAAAAAAAGACTGATGCTATGAGATAGCTAGAAACAAGCACACATCAAAGGCTCCTTAACATCAAAGTCTCCTTCACATTCGGTGGGTGGAAGTAGAAATGGGTCTCTTTAAGTAAGGTAAAGAGGAACACTAAGTACACCAATGTGTTTCCATCCAATTGAATATCTTCACAACAGAAAAGCTAAGCATTCACAAATCCAAAAGATAGTACACTGAACATGACAGACAACTTGCAAATGGCATATCTGATAAGGGGTTCATATCTAAAGAGACTAAGAATGCAGAGCACTCAGTCTCCAAGAAACACCACCACCACCCTTGACCCATCCCCCAATACCAACTCCAAATTAAAGCCTTTATCTCCCTCTACTGCTACTGCTAAGTCATGTCCAACTCTGTGTGACCCCAAAGATGGCAGCCAATCACGCTCTGCCGTCCCTGGGATTCTCCAGGCAAGAATACTGGAGTGGGTTGCTGTTTCCTTCTTCAGTGCAAGAAAGGGAAAAGTGAAAGTGTATTCGCTCAGTCTATCTCCCTCTTACCTATCCCTAAAAAATAACCCTAATCTAATAATATACATGTGCATTCATAGGCATCCATCCATCCAAACAAGAGAGAGAAAGAGGAAGACATAGACTGAATTTAAACAGGAAAACAGAGAGACACATTCAGAGAGAGACATGGAACAAAAGAGAGGAAATGAGTAGATTGTAAAGATTTTGCATAAATTTATCTCGAAGTTAGAAGCAATGACAGCGCCCATCCACCCCAGAAGGGGGAAAATGACCCAAGGTTATGAGAGTAAATGACAAGAACACAGGGAGCCATTATAAGCTCGGCCACCCACAGAAGCAGAGCTGGGACACTTGAACAGAATCTCAATGGAAACAGAAGACCAGAAAGTTGGCCAGTCTTTTCTATAACAGAGGGAGACCTTCGAATCTTCCTCTTGGTCCTCCAACTTGGATGCAGGGTCTCAAAACAGTCAGGAGGGTAAGTGCCTTTTCCTGGGTACCATAGCCCATCCAGGCCTAGTTCTGCCCCATTCTGTGCTATGTTAGCCCTGTACTGAATCCTTCTTTCGGAAGTCTCAGTGCACAAGCTCCATGTGATATCAGCCCCAGATTGAAAGGCATGGAGGTGCTTGTAGGCCAACAGACCTAGGAAGCCGATGGGAGAATGGCCCCTACTTTGCAGATGGAGAGACTGGGGAAACCCTGAGGGGCATATGCTTGTCCAGGGCAACATCACTTATGAGAAGAAGGAGCCTGGTCTGAAAGCAGCTGGGTCCTCAGAGTTCAGGCCCTGGCTGCACCCAGGCCTCCCCAAGGCTGTGGGGTGGGTTGTATGGGTGTCACTGTGTCTGCACATGGCCTAAGAGGGTGGTTGAACAGTCAGAAACCCAGAGATTCCCTTGGGGAGCTTTGTGTAAGGGACCTCAGTACGAACCCCTGGAAATGATGTCACCTCACGGTAACAGAACACAACAGAACCCGGAACCCAGGTATCCAGGCCACCAGAGCAGAGAGGAGCCCCCATCCAGATCACTTGCTGCCAAGGTGTTCTGCTGTTTGCCCTTGCTCAGAGGCCGGGGCCTCAGGAGAGCTCACAGGCAGAGTGTGTGGAAACCCTGTCGACACTGGCTCAGGGCCCCCCCCAAGAGGCCTCTGGCCCTTTTCCCGAAGGAACAAAAAGGTAACATGGGGGGCACCAGGCCGGGCCAGGCCACCTTTCCCATGCCACCCGGAAGCACTGGGTCCTTTCCCTGTGTGTGTGTATGCGGGTTTCTCGGTGTGTGTCTCCCTCAAGTAAGCCCAGGTGGATGTGGGGTCAGAAGCCTGTGGGCAAGTTGTGTCCAGACCCCAGGGGAGAACAGGCTGGGTGGGATGGGGAGAGTGCAGGCAGCGCCAGATGCCCAGGCTGACCTCACGCCCTCAGGTGGGTCTTCTTTCTCCGGGGGTTGGGGGGTGGAACCTGGGCAGGCACAGGTCTCTGCCCTTTCTGGGAACAGAAGTTTGAGCGGGCAGAAGCAGCAGCTCTACTGGCCAGGCCCAGCTCGGAAAACTCCAAGCAGGGCTGGCTGATGGTCACTGTCGTTGCAGAGCTTCCCACATGATGAGGCCGATGACGGGGACACCCCATCCATTTCCTCGTGGGAGGAGTCGGAGCACCACCCCTCCACCCATGAGGCCCAGTGCAGGCTCCAGCGAGCATTCCCACAGAGAATTGAGCCCAACAGGGGATGAAGAGGAAGTGGGGAAGGCCTGCTGCCCAGACACCACCAAGGGCACAGCCGGCAGCCCAGTCTCAGGCTGCTTTGGAGGACAGCACACCTGGCTCCGACCCAGAGCAAAGAGACCCCTGCCTCTGAGGCAGCAGGAGGACCTGGAGCCCAGCACGGCAGAGCACAGAGGTAAGGACGCTGGGGCTGGAGCATGAGAGTGTGTGGGGAGGGGGTGCTGAGCTACACAGGAACGAGTTCCCAAAAGCTGGTGCTGGGCCTGGAGCAAAGTTTGGCCTCACACCACCCATCTTGCACCCTTTAGTCAGAAAAGACATCCTACGCTGAATATTCCTTGGGAAACTCTTGGAAGCTTTCTGTCCCGGGATACGCACATGACAAGGATGGCCTGTGGGTAAACTTTTCTTCTCTCCCAGCTCTAGCCCTGGCCTCCAATTGCAAGCAGGTTCCACTTCCCAGACCTGTGCCTACAGAGGTGGTTGCTCCAGGTGCAGGACCTAGGGATCCACTCAGGGGAGATGGAGAACTGAGACTTGCCCTCGCAGAGACACCAGGCCAGCTGGGTACTGGCCAGGACACTGGGCAGATCGGATCTCTGTGCCTGCAGGACCCCCAGCCCCAGGCACTGATTTCCCACCCCCTCAGCGAGAACCTCCACCTACACGTGCACCTGCACCTGCTCGGGCTTTGGCAGGAGAACCTGAGGCAGAGGAGTAGTCACCGCCTCGGCAGGGAGAGCTGGCCCTGGCTCCTGCAAAACACCCAAACGCTCATGATGACTCACTCGCCCCTGCACTTAGAACGGACCCCCGCTCTGGACAGAGACCCAGAGCCCTTTCTGGAAACACCATGTCCAGGGGAGCAGTCAGCTCTGCAGCCTCCAACCCTGTCTCCCCACCATGAACGCCATCAACTCAGTCCACACCCAGGGGAGACTGAGTTCCTTTCCCCTGAACTTCTTTGCATTTGGTTTTTTTCTAACTTTCTTGTGATGTTTTATTTTTTTATGGTTTCCTGTATTTTTTTTCTTTGGTTAAGTTTGGAATAGTAAATTTTATCATAATTGTTGCAATTTGGGAACACTGTTGTGTAACTGTGGTGATGCTGGGTTACCATCACCACTTTGTAGTTTCAGACCCTTTCAATCTTTATGCCCCATCTCCCGACAAATCCTGTACTCATGGTAAGCACTCCCTGTTCATCCCTCCCCCCGATCCTGAAGACACTTTAATCTTTTCTTTCTTCATTTCTTCCTATATTCTGGGTGTCCCCAATCAATGAGTATCAATGAAATGACTGAAGGAGTTTTTCTCTGACTCCCCAAGCATTGTAAGACTACATTTGAGATTTCTCATTTGTATATCATTTGAACTAGCCTTTGATATCTGAAAGGACGGTGTACGTACTTTCAAGATATCATATGCCAAATGAGCCCTTTTGACAAATGCCATCATAATCTCCAGCAGGGATTGTTGTTTTAAGTGTGACATCTCAGCCAGAAGGCAAATGCTGAGCTCTTCTTGTTGCACAAGCTCACAAAATAAGCCAAGAAAGGGAGCTGGAAAAACAAACCATCCCAACAACGAGCCAAGCGTTCCTTATGAGAGAAGGCTAGAAAATGACCCAACATCCTTGTGGCCCAGAAACACTCTAGAAAATCGATATTCCATAAAGAAGAGAACACGCGGGAAGTTCCAAGGAGAGGCAATGCCCATGGCCAGTGTAGTTTAGAGATGGCCTGACTGCTCAGAAGAAGACACACACCAATGGAAACCCTTTGGAAACAGCAGTGATAGTCATTACCATCGTAAGGTTTTACTCTGGTGACAACCTGCCCTGGGCACCACATGAGGGAGCAGACTGGCTTCTCTTCTTCTGCCCACACACCATTCACTCATGAAGGCAGCTCAGGTGCTATCATGCCCTGCCTGCCTGCCTGGCTCATCCATGAGCTGTGACCACCTCCAGGGCAGGACTCCACCTTCTCCTCTCTGTGTACTGTGAATCTGCACACAGTGGGCTTTCAGAACCTCAGGAGACTTGAGCCATTCTCACTAGAGCCAGAACTCTCTCCATGAATTAAAACAGCTGTGGAGTTATTTTGGCCCAAGCACTGGTTTTGGAACCCTGGCGGTTCCTACAGCCTCTACGGTGTGAAGAGTGAGGCCCTTTTTAAAGAGCTTTCTGGCTGTCAGATTTGAGCTGTTGTTTCATTGCCAGCTCTGTCTCTTCCCTTGCAGCCAGGTGGGCCATGCTGCTACAAAGGAGCTCACAAGCTGAGTTTCAAGGGAAGTATTGAAAGGACAGTGATGGATATAATGTGCTGCAAACTGAGTGAGGGTCCCCACAATACTCAGAAAAGGTCTGTGGTGTGCAAGTGGGGAGTAGAGGGCGCCCAAGTTCCAAAGGAAGAGATGTACTTGGAAGCAAAGGCCCTTGGCTGCTGTTGTAGCAGCTCCAGACGGCAGCTCTTGAACAGTGGACATCAAATGAGGTCACATGAGCGAGACTCTGGAAATGGCTCAGAAATCAAGAGAAAGGAGTCAGGGTATGTGGGAATCCGGAGGGGGTGGTGGGGTGGATGAAGGGAGATGTCCTTCCTCTCTCCAGTGTAATTTGGTTTTGGGAGTCTCAAAGCTACCAGATGGCAGTTACCAAGTAAGGCCCCCACAGTAACCAGGGTGGGCTGTGTGCCTCAACCCCTGCCACACGGACAAGCCACACCAGTGGCTTCCCTGAACTCAAATGGCCGGATCTAGGGCTTCTGTCTGGGTACACATCTTCTTGCTGTTGCCAAGTTACCCCATTCTCTGAGCACCAGTTTCATCCTCTAGAATGAGGACATCGATTGCTACCTTAGCAGGTTACTGTCTTAATCCTATGGAGACTAATTAGGGTTATCCTACAATTAATACCTGGCCCGAAGAGATATCACCTGAATCCAGATTAAGCTGGAGTCTCTCAGTGTCTTCTGGCATTTCTTCCCTGAAGTCATCCAAAACCCACACCCTTGCATTTCCAGGGACTCCCCTTAGCCAGCTGGGCAGAAAACCCAGCATGGTTCAAACAAGCTGACAGACAAGCAGGAGAGGACTCACGGGCAGAGGGCTTCCCTCAGGTCTCGGGTGGAGCTCTGGGTCCACAGCAGGAACTGGCGATCTCAGCCCCTGGGCTCAGCAGTGCCCTCATTCTCAGGCCAGGGGCTCTGATCTGAGTGGGGCAGGAAGGTCACCAACTGCCCCAGGTGGACTGCACGCCCATCTCACTGCTGGAGCCTGACCTCAGCCAGCCCCACCCCTACCCCTTTGGGCAGAACTGTAGCTTGTCTTCCATCTTCCCCTTGGGTCCTGGGATGTACCTGTGCATCCTCTCTACACACTACACTGTCCTTTGCAGACAAAATATTCTGGACACACCTCTTCGCTTCCAAGCCGTGTTTTATGAATGCACATTCTGGGAAGCAAGCCCTCCTGTTTGAAGACACGTTTGGAGATCTTCTCCTAGCCTCTAGGCTTGTTTATTGTGTCATATTAGAATAATGTATTCAGCCAAAAAACACCCACGAGCACCGCCACATGCTGCTCTGTGTTTTCAGGATTGTTGGCTGTTCTGAGTAGATGACATGGCCCAGGGTCCTCCCAAAGGGATTGCATTTTGTCCACAGAAGCACCTGTGACAGTGAATCACTGAATCACTTTGCTGTACACATGAAACTAACAAATGATTAAAAAGCAGCAATAGTTCAATTAAAAAAAATCTATTCACGCCTCAAAAATTGTTGTAAAATTTTCTTTCAATTGTTCATTCTTCTTATGTCTCTAATTGTTTTGGTGGTGTTTTGTGAGGTAGGGATCCAACTTACTTACCTAATGGATACCAAATAGTCCCAGTGGGCCTCCTTTCTCTATGTACGTATTAAGAAGCATTTGCTAAAATCTCAAGTATCAAGGACTTCAGATCTTTTGTAACTTGTGGACCACCCCAGAGGCAGGTGTCCTTTTCTGCGTCTTCTCCTCGCATTTGGCAGTTTCTAGTATACACAAGTACCCCTGGAAAGTTCTCTGTAGTGAACCATGTGTGTTACAGTGAGGACAGAGGATCTGAGCATGGAGTAGGGACTGAGTCCATAGTGATCTCTGACCATGCTGAGCAAGCCCAGCATTCAGTCTGGCTACGACTTCCAAAGGCAAAGTCTGTGTTTCTTCCTTTGGAGTCTGCATGCCCACAGCAAGGTTGGATGGTTGGGACTTTGGTCTCTGGGGCCTGCACAGTGTAGATTCATCTCAGCAGCAGATTAGACCCACAGCCTGATTTTCCATTGTATTTCCTCCATGTGGGCTCTCCTGAGCTGCTGTGGAGATATTTCGGATACATTTCTGCTAAAGTCCTGAAAGGTAGTCAATCCTTCTGCTTCCCATCCCCTGCCTCATCTGTACTTCTGTCATTTCTTTAAAATATATTTCCTGATCAATGTTGTTAGCTCTTGTGACATTCTGAAACTCAGGCACCTGTGGTTTAATTGATCTGCAGCTCCCGAGAGCTCTTTTCCTGGTGGAGACATGAAGAACTCAGGGAGCAGCACCACATCACACTGGAGCCTGGACCAGACAGAAGCTTCTTACAAGGAAGGCTCCATCCCTGCTGTGGGGGGATTCCGAGTTATCACTTCTGATTTGGCATCCCCCTCTCCTTGGTTCAGGCCCCACTCTGAGATCTGGAAAGGAGGTGGCCTCCTTCCCTGACCCACAACTAGTATCATCTTTGCCCTGGTCCTCGTCCAGCCCCATCTGGCTGCCTAGCTGCACACTTGACCATCACCCACAGGATGAGGAGAGTCCAGTTCCAGAAAAGTTTCACACAAGGAGAGCCTGCTGGAGACCCCCCAACCCCCTGTTCTCAATAAGTATTTCTTTTTAGTTTCACAACCCTGGGAGGAGGTACTGGTGTTGCGTCCATTTTGTAGTTGCAATGGTTGAGCCTCAGGTCATTGTGTGATTTGCCCAGGGTCACACAGCAGGTTACCGAGGGAGTGAGGATTTCAACCCAGACTTCCTATCTTGGAATCCTTGACTCTTCGCTCCTTTCAGCTCCTGGTTTACATTTATTTCAAGGTATTTTATTCCTTTTGATGCATTTCTAAATGGGACTGTTTTCTTCATTTCTCTCTCTGATGATTTATATCTTGTTATCTTGATGAATTTATTAGTTCTAATAGCTTTTTCTGGTGTAGTTTTTATGGTTTCATATAATATCATCTCATAATCATGTAGTGACAGTTTTAATTCTTCTGTTCTATTGGGAATGCCTTTTAATTTCCTTTTCATGCCTAACTGCTCTGGGTAGGACTTCCAATACTCTGTTGAATAAAATTGGTGAGAGCTGGCATCCTTGTTCTATAACTGATCTTTTAGGCAAAACCTTCAATTCTTTACCACTGAGTCTGATGTTAGATGTGGTCTTGTCTTATATAGCCTTTACTATGTTCCATGAAGATTCTATGAAGACCTACAAGACCTTTTAGAACTAACACCCAAAAAAGATGTCCTTTTCATTATAGGGGACTGGAATGCAAAAGTAGGAAGTCAAGAAACACCTGGCGTTAACAGGCAAGTTTGGCCTTGGAGTACAGAATGAAGCAGGACAAAGGCTAATAGAGTTTTGCCACGAGAATGCACTGGTAATAGCAAACACCCTATTCCAACAACACAAGAGAAGACTCTACACGTGGACATCACCAGATGGTCAACACCGAAATCAGATTGATTATATTCTTTGCAGCCAATGATGGAGAAGCTCTATACAGTCAGCAAAAACAAGACCGGGAGCAGACTGTGGCTCAGATCATGAACTTCTTATTGCCAAATTCAGACTTAAATTGAAGAGAGTAGGGAAAACCACTAGACCATCCAGGTATGACCTAGATCAAATCCCTTATGAGTATACCGTGGAAGTGACAGATAGATTTAAGGGTCTAGACTTGATAGACAGAGTGCCTGATGAACTATGGACAGAGGTTCGTGACATTGTACAGGAGACAGGGATCAAGAAAATCCCCATGGAAAAGAAATGCAAAAAAGCAAAATGGCTGTCTGAGGAGGCCTTACAGATAGCTTGGAAGAGAAGAGAAGTGAAAAGCAAAGGAGAAAAGGAAAGATATTCCCATCTGAATACAGAGTTCCAAAGAATAGCAAGGAGCAATAAGAAAGCCTTCCTCAGTGATCAGTGCAAAGAAATAGAGGAAAACAACAGATTGGGAAAGACTAGAGATCTCTTCAAGAAAATTAGAGATACCAAAGGAATATTTCATGCAAAGATGGGCTCGATAAAGGAAGGAAATGGCATGGACCTAACAGAAGCAGAAGATATTAAGAAGAGGTGGCAGGAATACACTGAAGAACTGTACAAAAAAGATCTTCACGACCCAGATAATCACGATGGTGTGATCACTCACCTAGAGCCAGACATCCTGGAATGTGAAGTCAAGTGGGCCTTAGAAAGCATCACTACGAACAAAGCTAGTGGAGGTGATGGAATTCCAGTTGAGCTATTTCAAATCCTTAAAGGTGATGCTGTGAAAGTGCTGCACTCGATATGCCAGCAAATGTGGAAAACTCGGCAGTGGCCACAGGACTGGAAGAGGTCAGTCTTCGTTCCAATCCCAAAGAAAGGCAATGCCAAAGAATGCTCAAACTACTGCACAATTGCACTCATCTCTCATGCTAGTAAAGTAATGCTCAAAATTCTCCAAACCAGGCTTCAGCAATATGTGAACCGTGAACTTCGAGGTGTTCAAGCTGGTTTTCGAAAAGGCAGAGGAACCAGAGATCAAATTTCCAATATCCGCTGGATCATCGAAAAAGCAAGAGAGTACCAGAAAAAACATCTATTTCTGCTTTATTGACTATGCCAAAGCCTTTGAGTGTGTGGATCACAATAAACTGTGGAAAATTCTGAAAGAGATGGGAATACCAGACCATCTCACCTGTCTCTTGAGAAACCTGTATGCAGGTCAGGAAGCAACAGTTAGAACTGGACATGGAACAACACACTGGTTCCAAATAGGAAAAGGAGTCCGTCAAGGCTGTATATTGTCACCCTGCTTATTTAACTTATATGCAGAGTACATCATGAGAAACGCTGGGCTGGAAGAAACACAAGCTGGAATCAAGATTGCCGGGAGAAATATCAGTAACCTCAGATATGAGGATGACACCACCCTTATGGCAGAAAGTGAAGAAGAACTGAAGAGCCTCTTGATGAAGGTAAAAGAGGAGAGTGAAAAAGTTGGCTTAAAGCTCAACGTTCGGAAAACTAAGATCATGGCATGTGGTCCCATCACTTCATGGGAAATAGATGGGGAAACGGTGGAAACAGTGTCAGACTTTATTTTTGGGGGCTCCAAAATCACTGCTGATGGTGATGGCAGCCATGAAATTAAAAGACACTTACTCCTTGGAAGGAAGGTTATGGCCAACCTAGATAGCATATTTAAAAGCAGAGACATTACTTTGCCAACAAAAGTCCTTCTAGTCAAGGCTATGGTTTTTCCTGTGGTCATGTATGGATGTGAGAGTTGGACGGTGAAGAAAGCTGAGCGCCGAAGAATTGATGCTTTTGAACTGTGGTGTTGGAGAAGACTCTTGAGAGTCCCTTGGACTGCTAGGAGATCCAATCAATCCATCCTAAAAGAGATCAATCCTGGGTGTTCATTGGAATGTCTGGTGTTGAAGCTGAAACTCCAATACTTTGGGCACCTCATGCGAAGGGTTGACTCATTGGAAAAAACCCTAATGCTGGGTAGGATTGGGGCGGGAGGAGAAGGGGACGACAGAGGATGAGATGGTTGGATGGCATCACCGACTCGATGGACATGGGTTTGGGTAGACTCCGGGAGTTTGTGATGGACAGAGAGGCCTGGCGTGCTGCAATTCATGGGGTCACAAAGAGTCGGACACGACTGAGCGACTGAACTGAACTGATGTTCCATGCATAAACACTTCTTTCACTTCCAGTGAAACCTGGAATCATATATAGATGTTACACTTGACCAAGAGTTTTTTTGCAACTATTGAGGTGATGATAGGATTTTTATTCTTTAGTTTGCTCATATTTTCTGTCACATAGTTTGATTTTCAGATAATGTCATCCTTGCATCCCTAGAAATAGTTCCATTTGATTATAGTGTAAGATTCTTCTATTTTTGAATTGGGTTTGCTAATATTCTTTTGAGGATTTTTGCATCCATTTACACCACGGTCGGGCTTCTCCGGTGGTTCAGATGTTAGCAAATCTGCCTACAATGCCGGAGACCCAGGTTTGGTCCCTGGGTCAGGAAGGTCCCCTGGAGGAAGGAATGGCTACCCACTCCAATATTCTTGCCCAGAGAATTGTTCGGACAGAGGAGCCTGGCAGGATAGAGTCCATGGGACAGAAAGAATGGGACACGACAGCGTGAGTAACACACACAAGGGTCCCTCTTGACATCCTTTAAATTTCAATTTAAAAAGTTATTTCTGTGAAAAAATACAGTCAAAGCAAAACTTACAAAGGAAAAGAGTCCTTAGAAGGAAGTGAAAATAAGGCAAAACAGATGAAAAAATGTTCCAAATAACTTACTTTTCATACGGATTTTAGATCTTCATGGCAATTCTCTCTAAACTGAATTTAACATGAAAGGTTTAAGTTTAAATATACACTTACTTTGGCATTATATTTCTCGGATGAAACTGACATTTTTCTAATTTATATAAGATATTGAGGAATAGTGTATAGCTATTAAAATCATAATTTCCAAATCTTTAAGGAATGAATAAGCACTCATATATAGTGGAAAAGGATCTAGGAATAGAGAATGATTCCATAGAGTTTCGATGACAGTACAGACGTATTGAGTGAGAATTTTCAAATTTGTTTATTTCTAATTGAGGAATAACTGCTTTCCAATGTTTAGTTGGCTTCCCTCATACAACAACATGAATCCGTTGTAAGTATATATATATATATATATATATATATATCCGCTTTTTGGGGATCCAGGAATGTGAAGTCAAGTGGGCGTGGTGAAGCTAGTGGAGATGATGGAATTCCCGTTGAGCTATTTCAAATCCTGAAAAATGATGCTGTGAAAGTGCTGTACTCAACATGCCAGCAAATTTGGAAAACTCAACAGTGGACCCAGAACTGGAAAAGGTCGGTTTTCAATCCAAACACAAGGAAAGGCAATGTCAAAAAGTGCTCAAGCTACAGCAAAATTAGCCTCATCTCACAGGCTAGTAAAGTAATGCTCAAAATTCTCGAAGCCAGGCTTCAGCAATACGTGAACCGTGAACTTCCAGACATTCAAGCTGGATTTAGAAAAGGCAGAGGAACCAGAGATCAAATTGGTAACATTCGTGGGATCATCAAAAGAGCAAGAGAGTTCCAGATAAAGCATCTATTTCTGCTTTACTGACGATGCCAAAGCCTTTGACTGTGTGGATCACAATAAACTGTGGCAAATTCTTCAAGAGATGGGAACACCAGACCACCTGACCTGCCTCTTGAGAAATCTGTATGCAAGTCAGGAAGCTAGTTGGAACTGAACATGGAATAACAGACTGGTTCCAAATAGGAAAAGGAGTATTCCAGGCTGTATATTGTCACCCTGCTTATTTAACTTCTATGCAGAGTACATCATGAGAAACGCTGGGTTGGATGAAGCACAAGCTGGAATCAAGAATGCCGGGAGAAGTATCAATAACTTCAAATATGCAGATGACACCACCCTTATGGCATGAAAGTGAAGAAGAACTAAAGAGCCTCTTGATGGAAGTGAAAGAGAAGAGTGAAAAAGTTGGCTTAAAGCTCAACTTTCAGAAAGCTAAGATCATGGCCTTGGGTCCCATCATGTCATGACAAATAGATTGGGAAAGAGTGGCAGACTTTATTTTCGGAGGCTCCAAAATCACTGCAGATGTGACTGCAGCCAAGAAATTAAAAGATGCTTAATCCTTGGAAAGAAAGTTATGACCAAACTTGACAGCATATTAAAAAGCAGAGACACTACATTGCCAAAAATAGTCTTTCTAGTCAAGGCTATGGTTTTCCCAGTAGTCATGTATGGATGTGAGAGTTGTACTTCAAAATAGCTGAGTGCCGAAGAATTGATGCTTTTGAACTCTGGTGCTGGAGAAGACTCTTGAGAGGCCCTTGGACTGCAAGGAGATTCAACCAGTCCATGCTAAAAGAAATCAGCCTTAATATTCTTTGGAAGGACTGATGCTGAAGCTCCAGTACTTTGGCCACCTGATGTAAAGAACCGACTCACTGGAAAGGGCCCTGATGTTGGGGTTAGGGTTAGGGTTAGGGTTTGGTTAGGTTTAGAGTTAGTGTTGGCGTTAGGGTTAGGATTAGGATTAGGGTTGGGTTAGAGTTAGTGTTACGGTTACCGTTTGGGTTTGGTTTGGGTATGGAGTTAGGGTCAGCGTTGGGGTTAGGGTTAGGATAAAGTTTGGGGTTGGGGTTAGGATTGGGGTTGGGATTGTGGATTGAGTTGGGTTTAGGGTTAGGGTAGGTGTTAGGCCTAGGGTTAGGGATAGGGTTAGGGTTGGGTTAAGGTTAGGGTTAGGGTTGGGGTTGGGTTTGGGGTTAGGGTTAAAGTTAGGGTTAGAATTAAGGGTTAGGTGTTAGGGTTAGGTTTAGTGTTAGGGTTAGGGTAGGGGTTAGGTTTAGGGTTATGGTAAGGGTTAGGGTTAGGGTGAGGGGTAGGGTTAGGGGTAGGGTTAGGCATAGCATTAGGTTTAAGGTTAAGTTTGGGTTAGGGTTTGGGTTGGGGTTGGGGTTAGTGTTAATATTAGAGTTAGAGTTGGGTTTGGGGATGGGGTTAGTTGGGGTTGGGGTTGGGATTTGGGTTAGAGTTCGGGTTAGGCTTAGGGGAGGGGTTAGGGTAAAGTTTAAGTTTAGGGATAGGTTTAGTGTTAGGGGAAGGGTTATGGGTAGGGTTAGTTGTAGGGGTAGGGATCGGGGTAAGAGTAGGTGTAGGGTTAGGGTTAGGGTTGGGCTTAGGGGTTAGGTGAAGGGATTTGGGACAGGGTTAGGAATTGGGTTAGGGTTAGGGTCAGGGATGGGTTACAGTTAGGGTTAGGGTTAGGGTAGGGGTTAGGGTTAGAGTTATGGTTAGGGTTAGGGTTAGTGTTGGGTTAGGTTTAGGCTTAGGCTTAGGGTTAGGGTTGGGGTTGAGTTTGGGTTTTAGGTTGGGGTTAGGGTTAATTTTAGGGCAGGGGTTAGGGTTAGAGTTATGGTTAGCATTAGGGTTAGGGTTAGGTTCAGGCGTTAGGGTTAGGGTTAGGGTTAGTTTTAGGTATAGATTTGTGGTTGGGGTTGGCGTTGGGGTTAGGATTAGTGCTGGGGTTAGGGTTAAGTTTAGGGGTAGGGGTAGGTTTGGGTTTGAGGTTGGGGTTGGGGGTAGGCTTAGGGTTGAGTTAGGGTTAGGGTTAGGGATGGGGTTGGGTTTGGGGTTAGGGTTGAAATTAGGGTTAGCTTTGGCTTAGGGTTAGGTTTGGGGTTGGGGATGGGATTTGCGTTGGGGTTGGGGTTTGCATTGGGGTTAGTTTTAGGTTTAGGGTTAAATTTAGGGTTTAAGGTTAGTGTTAGGCTTAGTTTTATGTTTGGGGTTGTGGTTAGGTTTTGGGTTAGGGTTAGGGTTAGGGTGAGGGTAGGTTTAGGGATAGAGTTAGGGTTAGTGTTTGGTTTGAAGCTGGGTTTGGGGTTAAGTTAGTGTTGGGGTTAGGGCTAGGGTTAGGGTTGGGTTAGGGTTAGGTTTGGGGATGGGATTGGGGTTGGGTTTAGGGTTATTGTTGGACTTATGATTAGGGTTAGGGTTAGGGTTGGGTTAGGGTTAGGGTTACAATTGGGGTTGGGATTGGGGTTGGGGTTAGGGTTAGGGTTAGGGATTAAGGTTAGGGGTTAGGGTTAGTGTTATGTTTAGGGTTAGGGGTAGGGTTATGGGTAGGGTTAGGATTAGGGTTAGGATTAGGTTTAGGTTTAGGGGTTAGGGTTTAGGGTTAGCATTAGGGTTAGTGTTAGGGTTAAGGTTATGGTTAGGGTGAGGGTTAGGGTTTATGTTTAATGTTAGGATTAGGGTTAGAGTTTAGGGGTTTGTGTTATGGTTAGAGATAGGTTTACAGTAGGGGTTAGGGTAGGGGTTAAGGTGAGGGTTAGGGTATGTTTTGTGTTGGGCTTGGGGTTAGGTTTTGGGTTGGGTTTGAGATTGGACTTAGGCTTGGCATTAGTGTTAGGGGAGGGTTTAGGGTTAGGTTTAGGGTTAGGGTTTGGGTTAGGGTTTGTTTAGGGTTAGTGTTAGGGTTAGGGATACTGGTTAGGTTTAGAGTTAGGTTTAATGTTAGGGGTTAGGGGTTAGGGTTAGGGTTAGTGTTAGGGTGAGGTGTAGGATTAGGGGTAGGGTGACGGGTAGGGTTAGTGTTAGTGTGACAGGTAGAGTTGGTGTTGGTTCAGGGTTAGGTTTATGCTTAGTGTTATCATGAAGGGTAGGGTTAGGGGTGGGGTTAGGTTTAAAGTTAGGGAGTTAGGTTTAGGTTTAGGGTTAGCGTTAGAGTTATGGTTGGGGTTAGGGTTGTGTTTGGGTTAGGATTAGGGTTAGGGTTGAGTTAGGGTTAGGGTTAGGGTTAGGGTTGGGATTAGGGTTGGGGTTGGGGTTGGGGTTAGGGTTAGCTTTGGTTTAGGGTTAGGTTTAGGTTTAGGGTTAAGATTGGGGTTGGGGATGGGATTTCCACTGGGGTTGGGGTTTGCATTGGGGTTAGGTTTAGGTTTAGGGTTAAATTTAGGGTTTAGGGTTAGTATTAGGCTTAGTTTTATGTTTGGGGTTGTGGTTAGGTTTAGGGTTAGAGTGAGGGTCAGTTTATGGGTAGGATTAGGGTTAGTGTTTGGTTTGAGGCTGGGTTTGGGGTTAAGTTAGTGTTGGGGTTAGGGTTAGGGTTGGGTTAGGGATAGGGTTACGGTTGGGGTTGGGATTGGGGTTGGGGTTAGGGTTAGGGTTAGGGGTTAGGGTTAGGGTTAAGTTTAGGGTTGGGATAGGGTTATGGTAGGGTTAGGATTAGAGTTAGGTTTAGGTTTAGGGATTAGGGGTTAGGGTTAGCATTAGGGTTAGTGTTAGGGTTAAGGTTATGGTTAGGGTGAGGGTTAGGTTTTAGGTTTAAGGTTAGGATTAGGGTTAGAGTTTAGGGGTTTGTGTTATGGTTAGAGATAGGTTTATGGTAGGGGTTAGTGTAGGGGTTAGGGTGAGGGTTAGGGTATGTTTCGTGTTGGGCTTGGGGTTAGGTTTTGGGTTGGGTTTGAGGTTGGACTTAGGGTTGGCGTTAGTGTTAGGGGAGGGTTTAGGGTCAGGTTTAGGGTTAGGGTTTGAGTTAGGGTTCGTTTAGGGTTAGTGTTAGGGTTAGGGATAGGGGTTAGGTTTAGAGTTAGGTTTAGTGTTAGGGGTTAGGCGTTAGGGTTAGGGATAGGGTTAGGATGAGGCGTAGGATTAGGGGTAGGGTTACGGTTAGGGTTAGTGTTAGGGTTACGGGTAGGGTTGGTGTTGGTTCAGGGTTAGGTTTATGCTTAGTGTTATCATGAAGGGTAGGGTTAGGGGTGGTGTTAGATTTAAGGTTGGGGTTGGGCTTAGGGTTAGCGTTAGGTTTAGGATTAGTTTTAGGGTTAGGGTTAGCGTTAGAGTTATGGTTGGGGTTAGGATTAGGGTTAGGGTTGAGTTAGGGTTAGGGTTAGCGTTGGTGTTGGGGTAGGGGTTAGGGTTAGTTTTAGGGTTAGAGTTAGGGTTAGGGTTAGGTTTAGGTTTAGGGCTAGGGTTAGGTTTAGGGTTAGCTTTGGGGTTATGGTTGAGTTAGGATTAGGGTTATGTTTAGGGTTAGAGTTTGGGTTATGGTTAAGGTAACGGTTAGGATTAGGGTTAGTTTTAGGTTTAGAGTTTGTTTTAGGTTTAGGGTTAGGGTTAGGGTTAGGGTTGAGTTAGGGTTAGGGTTAGTGTTAGAGTTAGGGTTAGGGTTAGGGTTAGGGTTAGGGTTAGGGTTGAGTTTGGGTTAAGGTTAGGGTTAGGGCTGGGGTTGGGGTTAGGGGTGGGGTTAGGGTTAGTGTTATGGTTATGGTTATTGTTAGGGTTAGGTTTGGGTTAGGGTTAGGGTTCGGGTTCAGTTATGGTTAGGGTTGGAGTTAGGGTTAGGGTTAGAGTTAGGGTTAGGGTTAGGGTTAGGGTTACCCTTAGGGTTAGGGTTAGGTTGGTGTTAGGGTTAGGTTTAGGGTTAGGGTTAGGGTTAGGGTTAGGGTTGCGGTTGGGGTTGAGGTTAGTGTTAGGGTAAGGGTTAGGTTTGATTAAGGGTTAGGGTTATGGTTAGGGTTAGGGTTTGATTAAAGGTTAGAGTTGGGCTTAGGGTTAGCGTTAGGGTTAGGGTTAGTTTTAGGGTTAAGGTTAGGATTGAGTTTGATTTAGGTTTAGGGTTAGCATTAGAGTTATGGTTGGGGTTAGGTTTGAGTTTGAGTTAGGATTAGGGTTATGGTTAGGGTTGGGGTTGGGGTTATCATTGGGGTTAGGGTTAGTTTTAGTTTTAGGGTTGGGGTGGGGTGGAGTTAGCTTTAGTGTTGGCTTTAGGGTTAGGGATAAGTTTAGTGTTGGAATTAGGATTAGGGTTAGGGTTAGTGTTAGGAGCATGGTTATGGACAGGTTTAGGGTTAGGGTTAGGGTGGGTTAGGGTTACAGTTAAGGTTAGGGGTTAGGGTTAGTGTTAGTTTTATGATTAGGTTTAGGGTTACGTTTAGGGTTAGGGTTAGGGTTGAGTTAGGGTTAGGGGTAGGGTCAGATTTAGGGTTAGGATTGGGGTTGGGGTTGGGTTTGGGGTTAGCTTCGGATAAGAGTTAGCTTTGGATAAGGGTTAGAGTTACTTTTAATGGTAGGGTTAGGGTTAGGGGTTAGGGTTAGTGTTAGCTTTAGGTTTAGGGTTAGGGAAAAGTTTGCTTTTGGGGTTAGGTTTAGGGTTGGGTTTGGGTTAGGTTTAGTTTTAGGGTAAGGGTTAGGGTTAGGGTTAGAGTTAGGGTTGGGGTTTGTGTTGAGTTTGGGATGAGGGTTAGTGTTAGGTTAGGGTTAAGTTTTGGGTTGGGGATGGGGTTATGGTTAGGTTTCGGGTGAGGTGTTAGGGGAAGGTTTTGGGTTTAGAGTTAGCGTTAGCTTTAGAGTTAGTTTTAGTGTAGGGTTAGGGTTAGGTTTACGGTTGAGTTAGGGTTAGGGTTAGGGTTTGGGTAGGGGTTGGGGTTGGGATTAGGGTTAGCTTTAGGGTGAGGGTTAGGGTTAAGTTTTGGGTTGAGTTAGGTTTAGGGTTAGGGTTAGGATTAAAGTTAGAGAAGGGGTTAGGGTTGAGGTTTGGTCACGGTTAGGGTTAGAGATACTTTACGGGTTGGGGTTGGGGTTAGCGTGAGGGTTAGGGTTACTGTTGGGGTTAGCATTAGAGTTAGGGTAGGGGTTAGGGTTGAGTTTGAGTTGGGGTTAGGGTTAGGGTTACTTTTAGGTTTAGGGTTAGGTTAGTTTTAAGGTTGGGGTAGGGTTAGGGTTAGACTTAGGGTTGAGTTAGGGTCAGGGTTACTGTAAGGGTTAATTGTAGGGTTAGGGTTAGGGTTAGGGTTAGGGTTTGGTTTAGTGTTAGTGTTAGGCTTAGGGTTAGGGTTAGCTTACAGTTATGGTTAGGGTTGGGTTAGGGTTAAGGTTTGGGCTAGGGATAGATATGTGTTAGGTTCAGGGATAGTTTCAGGTTTAGGGTTGGGTTTTGGGTTGGGTTTGGGGTTAGGGTTATAGTTATGTTTTTTGTTAGGATTAGGTTTAGGGATAGGGTTAGGGTTAGGAGTAGGGTTATGGTTAATGTTAGGGTTGGGTTAGGTTAAGTTTAAGGGTTAGAGTTGAGTTAGGGTTAGGGTTAAAGTTAGGCTTAGAGTTAGATTTGGGGGAGTGTTGGCTTATGGTTAGGGTTAGGGTTGAGTTAGCGTTAGGGTTAGGGTTCGGGGTCGGGTAGGAGTTGTGGTTGTGGTTAGGGTTAGGGTTAGGGTTTGGTAAGGGTTAGGGTAAGAGTTAGTTTTAAGTTAGGGTTAGGTTTATGGTTATGATTAAGATTAGGGTTAGTGTTGGGGTTAGGGTTACAGTTAGGTTTAGGGTTAGATTCAGGATTAGGATTGGGGTTGGGTTTGGGTTTGGGTTAGGGTTAGGCTTTTGTTTGGGGTTAGGATTAGGGTTAGGGATAGCATTAGGGTTAGGGTTAGGGTTAGGGTTAGGGATAGGTGTAAGCATTAGGGTTTGGGGTAGTTTCAGGTTTAGGTTTAAGGTAAGGGTTGGGTTTGGGGTTAGGTTTAGGGTTATGTTTGAGGTTAGGATTAGGGTTAGGGTTAGTGTTAGGGGTAGGGTTAGGAGTAGGGTTATGGTTAAGGTTAGGGTTCGGTTAGGATTAGGTTTAGGTTTAGGGTTGAGTTAGGGTTAGGGTAGGGTTAGCGTTAGGGTTGGGATAGTGTTGGGTTAGGGTTAGGGTTAGTGTTTGGGTTAGGATTGGGTTACTCTTGAGTTAGGCTTAGGGTTAGTGTTAGGGTTAGAGTTTGGTTTGGGATTGAGTGTGGGGTTTGCGTTAGGGTTAGAGTTAGGGTTAATTTTAGGGTTAGGTTTAAGGTTAGGTTTAGCGTCAGGGTTAATGTTGGGGTTAGGGATTGGTTTAGAATTAGGGTTAGGTTTAAGTTTTCGGGTTAGGGTTAAGGGTAGTTTTAGGGTTAGATTTGGGGTTGAGTTAGGGTTAGGGTTCCGGTTAATGTTAGAGTTACGGTTAGGGGTTAGGACTGAGTTTGGTTTAGGGTTAGGGTTAGGGTTAGGGTTAGGGGTATGGTTAGAGTTAGGGTTGTGGTTGGGAATGGGGTAAGGGTTAGGGTTAGGGTTAGGGTTAGTGTTATGTTTAGGGTTAGGATTGGGTTAGGGTTTTGGTTAGGGTTAGGGTTGTGTTAGGGTAGGGGTTAGGGTTAGGGTTAGCATTGGTGTTGACGTTGGCGTTTGGGTTGGGGTTAGGGTTAGGGTTAGTGTTAGGTTTAGGGTTAGGGTTAGGGATAGCATTAGGGTTAGGGTTGGATTAGCATTAGGGTTAGGATTATGGTTAAGGTTAGGGTTAATGTTAGGTTTAGGGATACGGTTAGGGTTAGGGTTAGGATTAGGGTTAGGTTTTGGGTTAGGGTTAGGTTTAGTGTTAGGGTTGGGTTAGGGATAGGGTTAGGGTTGGTTTTAGGGTTAGGGTTAGGTTTGGGTTAGGTTTAAGGTTAGGATTAGGGTTCAGAATAGGAGAAGGTGTAATGTTACATTTAGGGTTAGGATTGGGGTTAGTGGTGGGGTTAGGGGTAGGATTAGGGTTAGGGTTAGGGTTTGGGGTAGGGGTACAGGTTAATGTTCAGTTTAGAGTTGGTTTAGGGTTAGGGTTAGGGTTGGTGTTAGGGTTAGGGTTAGATTTAGTGTTGGGTTAGGGTTCAGTTTAGGGTTATGGTTAGATTAGGTTTAGAATTAGGATTAAGGTTAGGTTTAGGGTTAGGGTTAGGTTTTTTTTATGGTCAGGGATAGGGTTAGGTTTAGGATTGGATTTCGGTTAGAGTTGGTGTTAGGGTTAGGGTTAGGATTGGTGATAGCTTTATGTTTAGAGTTAGGTTAGGGATAGGGTTAGGGTTGGGTTAGGTTTAGGGCTAGGATTAGGGTTAGTTTTGGGGTTAGGTTTAGGGAGAGTGTTAGGTTTAAGATTGTGTTAGGGTTAGGGTTGGTGTTAGGGTTTGAGTTAGGGTTTGGGTTGGGTTAGGGTTAGGGTTAGGTTTAGTGTTCTGAGTAAGGGTAGGGGTTGGGTTTAGTGTTAGAGTTTGGTTAGGCTTTAGGGTTAGGTTAGGGATTTTGTTAGGTTTAGGGTTTCGTTTAGGATTAAGGTAGTGTTAGGTTTAATTTTAGGGTTAAGGGTAGGGATAGGAGTAGGTTTAGGTTTAAGGTTGAGTTAGGATTAGGGTTAGGGTTTTGGTTAGGGTTAATGTTAGGGTTAGGGTTAGGGTAAGGGTAAGGGTTAGGTTTAGGATGGGTTAAGGTTAGGGTTAGGATTACGGTAGGGTTGGGTTAGGGTTAGGGTTAGGTTTAGGGTTAGGATTATGGTTTGGTTTTGGGTTAGTGTTAGGGATAGGGTTATGGTTAGGTTTGGGTTAGGGTTAGGGTAGGTGTTAGGGTTAGGGTTAGGGTTAGGATTAGGGATAGTGTTATGATTAGGATTAGGATTAGAGTTCGGGTTAGGGTTAGGTTTAGGGTTGGTTTAGAGTTAGGGTTAGAGTTATGGTTGGGTTAGAGTTACGTTTAGGATTAGATTTAGGGTTAGGGTTAGGGTTGGTTTAGAGTTAGGATTAGGGTTATGGTTGGGTTAGGGATACGATTAGGATTAGGATTAGGGTTAGTGTTAGGTTTAGGGTTATGTTTAGAGCTAGGGTTAGATTTGGTGTTTAGATTTGAGTTAGGGTTAGAGTTGGGTAAGGGTTAGTGTTAGGATTAGGGTTGGGGTTCGGTTTAGGGTTAGATTAAGAGATAGGGTCATGGTTACAGTTAGGATTAAGTTTAGGGTTGGGATTAGGGTGAGGGTTGGGTTAGGGTTAGCATTAAGGTTAGGTTTAGTGTTAGGGATAGGTTTAGTGGTTAGGGTTAGAGTTGGGTTAGGTTTAGGTTTAGTGTTAGGGTTGGTGTTAGGATTAGGGTTTGGGTTAGGGTTGGTGTTAAGGTTAGAGTTAGGGTTAGGATTAAGGATAGAATTATGGTTAGGTTTAAGATTTGGGTTAGGGTTAGGATTAGGGTTGCCTAAGGTTTTGGTTTTGGATTAGAGTTTGGGTTATGTTTAGGGTTAGGGTTAGGGTTAGTGTTATTGTTGGCGTTGAGGTTAGGGTTAGGGTTAGGGTTAGGGTTAGGGTTAGGTTTAGTGTTAGGGTTAGGGATAGCTTTAGGTTTAGGGTTGGATTAGGGTTAAGGTTAGGATTATGCTTAAGGTTAGGGTTAGTGTTTGGTTTAGGGATAGGTTTAGGGTTAGGGTTTGGTTAGGGTTAGGGTTAAGGTTAGGTTTTGTGTTAGGGTTATGCTTAGGGTTAGGTAGTTTTAGGGACAGGAATAGGGATAGGGTTGTGTTAGGGTTATGCTTACGGTTAGGTTTATGGTTAGGATTAAGGTTAGGTTTTTGGTTAGAGTTAGGAATAGGGTTACGGTTAGGTATGGGTTAGGGTTAGGATTGGAGTTAGGGTTAGGGTTAGGGATAGGGTTAGGGTTAGTGTTAGGTTTAGGGTTAGGGATAGTGTTAGGGTTAGGTTTGGATTAGCGTTAGGGTTAGTATTATGGTTAAGGTTCGGGTTAGTGTTAGGTTTAGGGATAGGGTTAGGGTTAGGGTTGGGTTAGGGTTAGGGTTAGGGCTAGGAGTAGGAGTAGGGTTAGGGGTAGAATTAGTGTTAGGGTTAGGGTTATGGTTAGAGTTAGGGTTAGGTTTAGTGTTAGGGTTGGGTTAGGGATAGGGTTAGTGTTTGTTTTAGGGTTAGGTTCAGGTTTGGGTTAGGTTTAAGGTTAGGGTTAGGGTTCAGAATAGGAGAAGGTGTAGTGTTACATTTAGGGTTAGGATTGGGGTTAGTGGTAGGGTTAGGGGTAGGATTAGGGTTAGGGTTATGGTTAGGGTTCGGGGTAGGGGTACAGGTTACTGTTCAGTTTAGAACTGGTTTAGGGTTAGGGTTAGAGTTGGTGTTAGGGTTAGGGTCAGATTTAGGGTTGGGTTAGGGTTAGGTTTAGGGTTATGGTTAGATTAGGTTTAGGATTAGGATTAGGGTTAGGTTTCGGGTTAGGGTTAGGTTTCAGGTTAGGGTTAGGTTTTTTTATGGTCAGGGATAGGGTTAGGTTTAGGATTGGGTTTCGGTTAGAGTTGGTGTTAGGGTTAGGGTTAGGATTAGTGATAGGTTTGTGTTTAGAGTTAGGTTAGGGATAGGGTTAGGGTTGGGTTAGGTTTAGGGTTAGTTTTGGGGTTAGGTTTAGGGAGAGTGGTATGTTTAAGATTGTGTTAGGGTTAGGGTTGGTGTTAGAGTTAGGGTTAGGTTTAGCGTTCTGGGTAAGGGTAGGGGTTGGGTTTAGTGTTAGAGCTTGGTTAGGCTTTAGGGTTAGGTTAGGGATTTTGTTAGATTTAGGGTTTCGTTTAGGATTAAGGTAGTGTTAGGTTTAGTTTTAGGGTTAGGGGTAGGGATAGGGGTAGGTTTAGGTTTAGAGTTGAGTTAGGAATAGGGTTAGGGTTTTGGTAAGGGTTAGTGTTAGGGTTAGGGTTAGGGTAAGGCTTAGGTTTAGGGTGGGTTAGGGTTAGGGTTAGGGTTAGGATTACGGTTAGGGTTGGGTTAGGGTTAGTTTTAGGGTTAGGATTATGGTTTGGGTTAGGGTTAGTGTTAGGGATAGGGTTACGGTTAGGTTTGGGTTAGGGTTAGAGTTAGGATTAGGGATAGTGTTATGATTAGGATTAGGATTAGACTTCGGGTTAGGGTTAGGTTTAGGGTTGGTTTAGAGTTAGGGTTAGGGTTATAGTTGGGTTAGGGTTACGGTTAGGATTAGATTTAAGGTTGGTTTAGAGTTAGGGTTAGGGTTATGGTTGGGTTAGGGATATGGTTAGGATTAGGATTAGGGTTAGTGTTAGGTTTAGGGTTATGTTTAGAGTTAGGGTTAGGTTTGGTTTTAAGGTTTGAGTTAGGTTTAGAGTTGGGTAAGGGTTAGGGTTCGGTTTAGGGTTAGATTAAGAGATAGGGTTATGGTTACGGCTAGGGTTAGGTTTAGGGTAGGGATTAGGGTTAGGGTTGGGTTAGGGTTAGGGTTAATGTTAGAGATCGGGTTAGGGTTAGGGTTAGGGTTGGGTTAGAGTTAGCATTAGGGTTAAGTTTAGTGTTAGGGATAGGTTTAGTAGTTAGGGTTAGGGTTAGAGTTGGGTTAGGTTTAGGTTTAGTGTTAGGGTTGGTGTTAGGGTTAGGGTTTGGGTTAGTTTTGGTGTTAAGTTTAGAGTTAGGGTTAGGATTAAGGATAGAATTGTGGTTAGAGTTAAGATTCAGGTTAGGGTTAGGATTAGGGTTGCCTAAGGTTTTGGTTTTGGATTAGAGTTTGGGTTATGTTTAGGGTTAGGGTTAGGGTTAGTGTTATTGTTGGCATTGGGGTTAGTGTTAGGGTTGTGGCTATGGTTAGCGTTAGGGTTAGGGATAGCTTTAGAGTTAGGGTTGGATTATGCTTAAGGTTAGGGTTAGTGTTAGGTTTAGGGTTGGGTGTAGGAGGAGGGGTAGGTTACATTTAGGGTTAGGTTTGGTGTTAGTCGTAGGGTTAGGGGTAGGATTAGGGTTAAGGTTAGGTTTAGGGTTCAGGGTAGGGGTACAGGTTAGGGTTAGGTTTAGTGTTTGGTTAGTGTTAGGGTGAGGGTTAGATTTGATCATTGGGTTAGGTTTAAATTTAGGGTTGGGATAGGGTTAAGGTTGGGTTAGGTTGTGGATTAGGATTAGCGTTAGGTTTACGGTTAGGGTTAGGAGTTTTATTAGGGTTAAGGATAGGGTTAGGATTTGATTTCGGTGAGAGTTGGTGTTAGGGTTAGGGTTAGGATTAGGGATAGGTTTACGGATTGGTTTAGTGTTAGGGTGAGGGTTAGGGTTGGGTTAGGTAAAGGGTTAGGATTAGGGTTAGGTATAGGGTTAGGGTTAGGTTTAGGGTTAGGTTAGGAATAGGGTTAGGATTAGGATTGGATTAGGTTTAGGGTTAGGGTTGGGTTAGGGTTAGGGTTAATGTAAGGGACAGGTTTAGAGTTAGGGTTAGGGTTACGTTTAGTGTTAGAGTTTGAGTTAGGGTTTGGTTTGGGTTAGGGTTAAGGTTGGGGTAGGGTTAGCATTAGGGTTAGGTTTAGTGTTAGGGGTAGGTTTAGTGTTTAGTGTTAGGATTAGAGTTGGGTTTAGGGTTAGGGTTAGATTTAGGGTTCAGTTCTGTTCAGTTCAGTCTCTCAGTCGTGTCCGACTCTTTGCAACCCCATGAATTGCAGCATGCCAGGCCTCTCTGTCCATCACCAACTCTCAGAGTCTACCCAAACCCACGTCCATCAAGTCGGTGATGCCATCCAAACATCTCATCCTCTGTCGTTCCCTTCTCCTCCTGCCCCGAATCCTACCCAGCATTAGGGTTAGGGTTAGGGTTAGGGTTAGGGTTAGTGTTGGTGTTAAGGTTAGAGTTAGGTTTAGGATTAAGGATAGGATTATGGTTAGGGTTAAGTTTCAGATTAGGGTTAGGGTTAGGGTTGGGTAAGGTTTATGTTTTGGATTAGGGTTAGGGTTAGGGTTAGAGTTGCTGTTGGGGTTAGTGTTAGTGTTAGTGTTAGGGTTAGGGTTGGGTTAGGGATATGGTTAGGGTTCGGTTAGGGTTATGGTTAGGGTTCGGTTAGGGTTAGGGTTGTGGTTGAGGTTGGGGTTATGGTTAATATAGGGGTAGGATTAGGATAAGGATTAGGGTTAGGGTTAGGGTTGGGTTAGGGGAGGGTTACGGATATGGATAGGGTTAGTTTTAGGGTTTGTGGTAGGGATAGGCCTAGGGTTTGTGATAGGGTTAGGGTTGTGGTTAGTGGTAGAATTAGGGTTAGGGTTAGGTTTAAGTTTAGGGATAGTGTTATGGTTAGGGTTAGGGTTGGGATAGGGTTAGGATTGGGTTAGGGTTAATGTTGGTGTTAGGGTTAGGGTTAGTGTTAATGTAGGGTTCAGGTAGGGTAAGAGTTAGTTTTAGGGTTAGGGTTGGGGTTAGGGGTAGTGTTAGGGTTAGGGTTAGGGTTATTGTTAGGATTGGGGATAGGGTTATGCATAGGGTTAGGGTTAGGGTTAGATTTAGGGTTAGGGTTATGGCTAGGATTGGTGTTACGGTTAGGTTTAGGGTAAGAGATGAGTTAGGGTCAGGATTGGGTTAGAGTTAGGGTTGGTGTTAGGTTTAGGGTTAGGGTTAGGGTTAGGTTAGGTTTAGGATTGGGTTAGGGTTACTGTTGGTATTAGGGTTAGGGTTAGGGTTAGGGTTAGTGTTAATGTAGGGGTAGAGTTAAGGTAAGGGTTAAACTTAGGGTTATAGTTAGGCTTAGGGTTAGGGTTAAGTTTGGGTTATGGTTAGGGCTAGGGCTAGGGCTAGGGTTACGGTTATGGTCATGTTTAGAGTTGGGGTTAGAGGTAGTAATAGTGTTTGGGTTAGTGTTAGTGTTAGGTTTAGTGTTTGAGGTAAGATTAGGGGTAGGTTATATTTAGGGTTAGGTTTGGGTTTAGGTTAGGGTTAGAGTTGGGTTAGGGTTAGGTTTAGGTTTAGGGATAAGTTTATGTTTAGTTTTAGGGTTTGCTTTAGGGTTAGGGAGAGGGTTAGGTTTGGATTAGGGTTAGGGTTGGTGTTAGGGTGACAGTTAGTGTCAGGATTAGGGATAGGTTTATGGTTAGGATTAGGGTTAATGTTAGGGTTAGCGTTAGAATTAGGGTTGGGTTAGGGTTAGGGTTGGATTAAGTTTTGGGTTAGGGTTAGGGTTAGAGATAGGGTTAGGGTTAGGTTTAGGTATAGGGTTAGGGTTAGGGTTATGTTTAGGGGTAGGTTTAGGTTTGGTGTTAGTGTATGAGTTAGGGTTAAGTTCGGGTTAGGATTATTGTTAGGGTTAGGGTTTGTTTTGGTTAAGGTTAGGGTTAGGTTTAGTGTTAGGGGTAGCGGTAGTGGATAGGGTTAGGGTTAGAGTTGCATTAGAATTAGGATTAGGGTTAGGTTTGGTGTTAGGGTTAGGGTTAGGTTTAGGGTTGGGTTAGGTTTAGGGTTAGGGTCAGCGTTGGGTTAGAGTCAGGGTTACGGTTAGGTTTGGGTTAGGTTTAGGATTATGATAAGGGTTAGGTTTATGGTTAGTGTTCGGTTTAGGGTTAGGGTTAGGGTTTTTTTAGGATTAGGGATTCGGTTAGCGTTAGGAATGGGCTTGGGTTACAGTTGGTGTTATGGTTAGGGTTAGGATTAGGGATAGGTTTATGTTTAGCTTTAGGGTTAGGGTTAGGGTTATGGATAGGGTTAGGTTTGGGTTAGGTTTAGGGTTAGGAATAGGGTTAAGTTTAGGGTTGGGTTTAGGGATAGTGTTAGGGTTAGGGTTTGTGTTAGGGTTAGGGTTATGATTAGGGTTAGGTTTAGGTTTCTGGGTAGGATTAGAGGTTAGTGTTAGAGTTTGGTTAGGGTTAGGGTTGTTGTTAGTGTTAGGGTTAAGTTTAGGTTTAGGGTTAGGTTTAGGTTTAGGGTTAGATTTAGGGTTAGGGTAAGGGTTAGGTTTCGGGAAACGGGTAGAGGTAGGTTTAAGTGTAAGGTTAGTGTTAGGTTTAGGCTTAGTGTTAGGTTTATGCTTAGGGTTAAGTTAGTGTTAGGGTTAGGTTTACGGTTTTGGGTAGGGGTAGGTTTAGGTTTAGGGTTGAGTTAGGATTAGGATTAGGGTTAGGGTTAGGGTAAGGGTAAGGGTAAGTGGTAGAGTTAGGTTTGGGTTAGGATTAGGATTCGGGTTAGGGTTGGGTTATGGTTAGGGTTAGTTTTAGGGTTAGGGTTAGGTTTAAGGTAGGATTACGGTTAGGTTTTGGGTTAGGTTTACGGATAGGTTTATGGTTAGGATTAGGGTAAGAGTTAGGGCTAGGTTTAGGGTTACGGTTTGTTTAGGGTTAGGGTTAGGGTTGGGTTAAGTTTAGGGTTAGGTTTAGAGTTGGGTTAGAGTCAGGGTTAAGGTTAAGGTTAAGATTAGGTATAGGGTTAGGGTTAGGGTTAGGTTTGGGTAAGAATTAAGGTTAGGATTATGGTTAGGGTTAGGGTTAGTGTTAAGTTTATTTTTAGGGTTAGGGATAGGGTTAGGATTAGAGTTGGGTTAGAGTTAGGGTTTGGATTGGGGTTAAGGTTAGGGTTCGTTTTAGGTTTAGGGATTGGGTAAGTGTTAGTTTTGGGTTAGGGTTATGGTTAGGGTTAAGATTAGGGTTAGGGTTAGAGTTGTGTTAGGGTTAGGTTAAGGATTGGGGTTAGGGTTAGTTTTAGGTTTAGGGATAGGGTAAGTGTTAGGTTAGGGTTAGGGTTAGGTTTAGGGTAAGGGTTAGGGTTAGCATTTGGTTATGATTAGGTATAGGGTTACGGTTAGGGTTAGGGTTAGGTTTAGGGTTAGGGTAATAGATAGGGTTATGGTTATGTTTAGAGTTAGGGTAAGGGTAGCGTTATCGTTTGGTTATGGTTAGGGATAGATTTAGGGTTAGGGTTCGGTTAGGTTTAGGGTTGGGGTTAGGGTTGGGGTTATGGTTAATGTAGGGGTAGGATTATGTTAAGGGTTAGGGTTAGGGTGGGGTTAGGGTTAGGGTTAGGGATGGGGTTAGGGTTAGGGTTCTTGGTAGGGTTAGGCCTAGGGTTAGGTTTGGGGTTTGGCTTAGGTTTAGGGTCGGGGTAGGGGTAGGAGTAGGGTTAGGAATAGGATTACGGTTGTGGTTAGGGTAGGGTTAGGAGTAGGATTAGGGTTAGTGTTAGGGTTAGGGATACGGTTAGGGTTAGGGATTGGGTTAGGAATAGTTTCAGTGTTAGGTTTAGGGTTAGGGTTAGATTTAGGCCTAGGGATAGGTTTACGGTTAGGGTTATGGTTAGGCTTAGTTTTGGTGTTAGGGTTTCACTTAGGGTTAGGGTTAGAATTAGGGTTAAGATTAGGGATAGGTTTAGGGTTAGGGTTAGCTTTAGTAATATGGATAGGGTTATTCTTAGGGTTAGGGTTAGGGTTTGAGTTAGGTTTAGGTATAGTGTTAGGGTTAGGGATTGTGTTAGTGTTAGTTTTGGTGTTAGGGTTAGGGTTAGAGTTAGGGTTTAGGGTTAGCGTTAGGTTTAGGGTTAGGTTTAGCGTTAGGTTTTGGTTAAGGGTTAGGGATAGGGTTAGGGTTAGGATTGTGTTATGGATAGTGTTGGTGTTAGGGTTTGAGTTAAGGTAGGGTACGGTTAGGGTTAGGATTGGGTTAGGGTTAGTGTTAGGGTTTGAGTTAGGGTTAGGTTTGGTGTTAGGGTTAGGGTTAGGTTTAGGATTAGGTTTAGAGTTAGAGTTATGGTTAGGGTTAGGGTTCAGGGTAGGGGTAGAAGTAGGGTTAAGGTTAGGGTTAGTATTAGGTTTAGGTTTGGTGTTAGGGTTATTGTAGTGTTAGGTTTAGGTTTAGTGTTTGGGGTATGGGTAGGCGTAGGGTAATGTTTAGGGTTGAATTAGGGTTATGGTTATGGTTAGGGTAAGCTTTAGGGTTAGTGTTGGGTTAGGGTTAGGGTTAGGGTTAGGATTAGGGTTGGGTTGGGTTAGGGTTAGGGTTTGGGTTAGGGTTAGGTTACGGATAGGGTTATGGTTAGGATTATGGTTAGAGTTAGGATAATGATTAGGGTTAGGGTTTGGGGTAGGTTTAGGTTTACGGTTGAGTTAGGATTAGGGGTACGGTTAGGGTTAGGGTAAGGGTTGGTTTTAGGTTTGGTTTAGGGTTTGGGTTAGGATTCGGGTTAGGGTTTGGTTAGGGTTGGGGTTAGGTTTAGGGTTAGGGTCAGGTTTAGGGTAGGATTACAGTTAAGTTTTGGGTTAGGTTTATGGATAGGTTATGGTTAGGATTAGCGTAAGAGTTAGGGTTAGGTTTAGGGTTACAGTTTGTTTAGGGTTAGGGTTAGGGTTAGGATTAGAGTTAGGGTTAAGTTTAGGGTTAGGTTTAGAGTTGGGTTAGGGTTGGGGTTAAGGTTAGGGTTAGGATTAGGGATAGGGTTAGGGTTAGGGTTAGGTTTGGGTTAGAATTAGGGTTAGGATTAGGGTTAGGGTTTGTGTTAGTGTTAGGTTTAGGTTTAGGGTTAGGGATAGGTTTTGGGCTAGAGTTGAGTTAGGGTTAGGATTGGGGTTAGGGATAGGGTTAGTTTTAGGTTTAGGGATAGGGTAAGGATTAGGTTTGGGTTAGGGTTATGGTTAGGGTTAGGATTAGGGATAAAGTTAGGGTTAGGGTTAGGATTAGAGTTGTGTTAGGGTTAGGGTAAGGATTGGGGTTAAGGTTAGTTTTAGGTTTAGGGATAGAGTAAGTGTTAGGTTTGGGTTAGGGTTAGTGTTAAGGTTAGGGTTAGGATAAGAGTTAGGGTTAGCGTTTGATTACGGTTAGGGATAGAGTTAGGGTTAGGGTTAGGGCTAGGTTTAGGGCTAGGTTAATAGATAAGAGTTATGGTTAGGTTTAAAGTTAGGGTAAGGGTTATGGTTATCGTTTCGTTATGGTTAGGAATAGTTTTAGGTTTAGGGTTAGGTTAGGTTTAGGGTTGGGGTTGAGGCTGTGGTTAGGGTTGGGTTTAGGGTTAATGTAGGGGTAGGATTATGTTAAGGGTTAGGGTTAGGTTTAGATTTGGGTTAGGGTTAGGGTTAGGGTTAGGGATGGGGTAGGCCTAGGGTTAGGGATACGGTTAGGTTTGGGGTTAGGGGTAGGATTAGGGGTAGAATTAGAGTTAGGATAAGGTTTACGGTTAGATATAGTGTTAGGGTTAGGGTTAGGGTTCGGATACGGTTATGGTTGGGGTTAGAGTTAGGGTTAGGTGTAGGGGAGGGCTAGGGTTAAGGTTAGGGTTAGGGTTCGGGTTAGGGGTAGTGTTAGGGTTAGGGTTAGCGTTAAGATGAGGGATAGGGTTATGCATAGGGTTAGGGTTAGGGTTAGATTTAGGGTTAGGGTTAGAGTTATGGTTAAGGTTGGTGTTACAGTTAAGGTTAGGGTTAGGATTGGTGTTACAGTCAGGGTTAGTGTTTGAGTTGTTAGAGTTAGGGTTAGGGTTGGGGTTAGGGTTATGGTTAGTGTTAATGTAGGTGTCGAGTTAGGGTAATGGTAAGGGTTAGGGTTACAGTTAGGGCTAGGGCTAGGGTTACGGTTAGGGTTATGTTTAGAGTTGGGGTTAGAGATAGTATTAGGGCTAGGGTTAAGGTTAGTGTTAGGTATAGGGTTCGGGGTAGGGGTAGGTGTAGGTTACATTTAGGGTTAGGTTTGTGGTTAGTGGTAGGGTTACGGGTAGGATAAGTGTTAAGCTTAGGTTTAGGGTTCGGGGTAGGGGTACAGTTTAAGGTTAGGGTTAGGGTTGGGTTAGGGTTAGGGTTAGGATTCGGTTAGGGTTAGGGTTTGTGTTAGGGTTTGAGTTAGGGTTAGGGTTGTGTTAGGGTTAGGGTTAGGGTTAGGGTGAGGGTTATGTTTCTTTTTAGGGGCAGGGGTTAGGGTTAGTGTTAGATTGGGTTAGGTTTTGGGTTAGGGTTGGTGTTAGGGTTAGGTTTAGGTTCAGGGTTAGGTTTAGGGTTTGGTTTAGTATTAGAGTTTTGGTTAGATTTAGGGTTAGGGTTAGCTTTAGCATTAGGGATAGAGTTATGGTTAGGGATTATGTTAGGGTTAGTTTTGGTGTTAGGGTTAGGGTTAGATTTAGGGTTCGGGGTATGGGTAGTTGTTAGGGTTAGGGTAAGAGTTGGATTAGATTTAGCGTTAGGGTTAGAGTTAGGATTGGATTTAGGCTTAGGGATAGGGTTAGTGTGAGGGTTAGGTTTAGGGTTTGGTTTAGGTTTAGGAATGTGGTTAGGAGTAAGGTTAGGGTTAGGGTTAGGGTTAGGCTTAGGTTTAGAGTCGGGGTAGGGGTAGGAGTAGGGTTAGGAATAGGATTACGGTTGGGGTTAGGGTAGGGTTAGGAGTAGGATTAGGGTTAGTATTAGGTTTAAGGATATGGTTAGGGTTAGAGATTGGGTTAGGAATAGTTTTGGTGTTAGGGTTAGGGTTAGGGTTAGGGTTAGGTTTAGGCCTAGGGATAGGGTTACGGTTAGGGTTTTGGTTAGGCTTAGTTTTGGTGTTAGGGTTAGACTTAGGGTTAGGGTTAGATTTAAGGTTAGGATTAGGGATAAGGTTAGGGTTAGGGACCCTAATGCTGGGTAGGATTGGGGGCAGGAGGAGAAGGGGATGACAGAGGATGAGATGGTTGGATGGCATCACTGACTTGATGGACATGGGTTTGGGTAGACTCCGGGAGTTGGTGATGGACAGAGAGGCCTGGCATGCTGCAATTCATGGGGTCACAAAGAGTCAGACAAGACTGAGCGACTGAACTAAATTGAACTAGGGTTAGGGTTAGCATTAGGAATATGGATAGGGTTATGCTTAGGGTTAGGGTTAGGTTTAGGGATTGTGTTAGTGTTAGTTTTGGTGTTAGGGATAGGGTTAGGGTTAGGGTTGGGTTAGTGTTAAGGTTAGGATTAGGATTTGGGCTGGGTTAGGGTTAGGATTTGGGTTAGGGTTAGGTTAGGGATAAGGTTACAGTTAGGATTATGGTTAGAGTTAGGGTAATGATTAGGGTTATCGTTAAGTTTAGGGTTAGGGTTAGGGTTTAGAGTATGTGTAGGGATAGGTTTAGGTTTACGGTTGAGTTAGGATTAGGGGTACGGTTAGGGTTAGGTTAAGGGTGAGTTTTAGGTTTGGGTTAGGGTTAGGGTTAAGGTTATGATTCGGGTTAGGGTTGGATTAGGGTTAGGGTTAGGGTTAGGTTTAGGGTAGGATTATGGTTAGGTTTTAGGTTAGGTTTATGGATAAGATTATGGTTAGGATTAGGGTAAGAGTTAGGGATAGGTTTAGGGTTACAGTTTGTTTAGGGTTAGGGTTAGGGTTGGGTTAAGTTTAGGGTTAGGATTAGAGTTTGGGTTAAGTTTAGGGTTAGGTTTAGAGTTGGGTTAGGGTTAGGGTTAAGGTTAGGGTTAGGATTAGGGATAGGGTTAGGGTTAGTGTTAGGGTTAGGTTTGGGTTAGGGTTAGGGTTATAGTTAGGGTTAGTTTTAGGGTTCTCGGTAGGAGTAGGGGTTAGGGATAGTGTTAGAGTTCAGTTAGGGTTAGGGTTAGGGTTGTTGTTAGTGTTGGGGATAGGTTTAGGTTTAGGGTTATGTTTAGGGTTATGGTTATGTTTATTGTTAGGATTAGGGTTAGGGTTCGGGGAAGGGGTAGATGTAGGTTTAAGGGTAAGATTAGTGTTAGGTTTAGGCTTGGTGTTAGGTTTATGCTTAGAGTTAGGTTAGTGTTAGGGTTAGGTTTAGGGTTTGGTTTAGTGGCAGGGGTAGGTTTAGGTTTAGGGTTGAGTTAGGATTAGGGTTAGGGTTAGTGTTAAGGTAAGGGTTAGAGTTAGGTTTGGGTTAGGGTTAGGGTTAGGATTCGGGTTAGGGTTGTGTTAGTGTTAGGGTTATGGTTATGGTTAGGGTTAGGATTACAGTTAGGTTTTGGGTTAGGATTAGGGATAAGGTTATGGTTAGGATTAGGGTTAGAGTTAGGGTTAGGTTTCGGGTTAGGGTTTGTTAAGTGTTAGGGTTAAAGTTGGGTTAAGTTTAGGGTTAGGATTAGAGTTAGTGTTAAGTTTAGGGTTAGGTTTAGGGTTGGGTTAAGATTAGGGTTAAGGTTAGGGTTAGGATTAGGGATAGGGTTAGGGTTAGGGTTAGGTTTAGGGTTAGGTTTGGGTTAGAATTATGGTTAGGGTTAGGGTTAGTGTTAGGTTTAGGTTTAGGTTTAGGGATAGGGTTAGGGTTAGAGTTGAATTAGTGTTAGGGTTATGATTGGGGTTAGATTTAGGGTTAGTTTTAGGTTTAGGAATAGAGTAAGGGTTAAGTTTGGGTTAGGGTTAGGGTTAGTGTTAGGGTTAGGTTTAGGGTTAGGGTTAGGGTTATGTTTATGGTTAGGGGTGGTGTTACGGTTAGGTTTAGGGTAAGCGTTGGGTTAGGGTTACGGTTAGTTTATGGCTAGAGTTTGTATTAGATGTAGTATTAGGGTTAGAGTTAAGGTTAATGTTAGGTTTAGGGTTCAGGGTAGGAGTAGGTGTAGGTTACATTTAGGATTAGGTTTGGGGTTAGTGATAGGGTTACGGGTAGGATTAGGGTTAAGGTTCGGGGTAGGGGTACAGTTTAGGTTTAGGGTTAGAGTTGGGTTAGGGTTAGGTTTAGGGTTAGGGTTGTTGTGAGGGTTAAGGTTAGATTAAGGGTTAGGTTGGGGTTAAGTTTAGGATTGAGTTAGGGTTAGGGTTTTTGTTAGGGTTTGAGTTAACATTAGGGTTGGGTTAGGGTTAGGGTGAGGGTGAGGTTTATGTTTCTGGGTAGGTGTAGGGGTTAGGGTTAGTGTTAGAGTTGGGTTAGGTTTAAGGTTAGGCTTAGGGTTGGGGTTAGATTTAGGTTTAGGATTAGTTTTAGGTTTAGGCATAGGGTTATGGTTAGGGATTGGGTTGGGTTAGTTTTGGTGTTAGGGTTAGGGTTAGATTTAGGGTTTGGGGTTAGGGTTAGGGTTAGGTTTAAGGTTGGTGTTAAGGGTAGCGCTGGGTGAGGTTTAGGGTTAGGGATGTGGTTAGGGGTAAGGTTAGGGTTAGGTTTAGTGTTAAGGATAGGCTTAGGGTTCGGGGTAGGGATAAGAGTAGGATTACGAATAGGATTACGGTTGGGGTTAGGGTAAGGTTAGGAGTAGGTTTACGGTTAGGGATATGGTTAGGGTTAGGGATTGGGTTAGGATTAGTTTTGGTGTTAGGGTTAGATTTAGGGTTAGGGTTAGGTTTAGGGTTAGGGATAGGGTTATGGTTAGGGATTTGGTTAGGGTTAGTTTTGGTGTTAGGGTTAAGGTTAGGTTTAGATTTAGTGTTAGAATTAGGGTTAGGGTTAGGTTATTGTTAGGGTTGCAGTTAGGGTAGGAGTAGGGTTAGGGTAAGTGTTAGAGATAGGATTAGGGTTAAGCGTTAGTGTTAGTGTTTAGTAAGGGTTATGGTTAGGGTTAGGGTTATGCTTTGGATATAGGGTTAGGTTTATGCTTTAGGGATAGGGTTAAGGTTAGGGTTAGGCTTATGCTTTAGGGATAGTGTTAGGCTTACACTTTAGGGATAGGGTTAGGGTAGGGTTATTGTTCAGGGTTAGGGTAGCTTAGGGTAAGTGTTAGAGTTAGGGTTCTGGTTAATGGTTAGGGTTAGGGCTTTGGTAAGGTTTAGGGTTAGGGTTACGGTTAGGGTTTTGGGTTAGCATTAGGGTTATGGTTAGTGTTAGGGTTAGAATTTAGGGTTACATTTAGTGTTAGTTGTTAGGGT
The DNA here is from genome assembly GCF_054371585.1 of Giraffa tippelskirchi. NCBI lineage: Eukaryota > Metazoa > Chordata > Mammalia > Artiodactyla > Giraffidae > Giraffa > Giraffa tippelskirchi. Next base: position 15,366,478 of record NC_137288.1, on the reverse strand, counting down.
TAAAGTCAGGGTAGGCTTAGGGTTAGCCATTAGTTTTAGGGATAAGGTTAGGTTTAGGTTAGGTGCCCTTGAGATGTTCCACGTGCCTTCGGCCAGGTGACACCGGACTGTCACCTGGCCCACTCAGATGCACTTTGCAGCCTCCTTCCGCATGGGCATGAGTGCGCTGACCTAGGAATTAGTTAAGGTTAGTTTTAGGGTTAGGTTTAGGGTTAGGTTTAGAGTTAACATTAGGGTAGTGTTAGGGTTAGGGTAAGGTTTAGGATTAGACTAAGGATTGGGTTAGCATTAGGGTTAGGGTAGGGTTAATGTTAGGGTTAGGGTAAGTGTTAGAGGTGGGGTTAGGGTTAAGGGTTAGGGTTAGGGTTTTGGTAAGGTTTAGGGTTAGTTTTAGGTTTAGGTTTAGGGTTAGGGTTTTGGGTTAGGGATAGGGACAGTGTAACCTAGGGTAAGTGTTAGAGTTAGTGTTAGGGTTGATGGTTAAGATAAGGTATTTTGGTAAGTTTTAGGATTAGGGTTAGTGTTAGGGATTTGTGTTAGCATTAGTGTTATGGTTAGTTTTAGGGTTAGAAGTTAGGGTTATGGTTAGTGTTAATGTTAGGGTTAATGTTAGGGTAGGGTTAGGGTTAGCGGTTAGGTTTAGGGATAGGGTTAGGTTTAGGGTAGGGGCCCATGGGAGGTTCCACGTGCCCTCGGCCAGGTGACCCCGGCATGTCAGATGCACTTTGCAGCCTCCTTCCCCATGGCCAGGACTGTGCTAACTTAGGAATGTGTTAGGGTTAGGTTTAGGGTTAGGTTTAGAGTTAACGTTAGGGTAGCGTTAGCGTTAGGGTAAGGGTTAGGATTAGACTGAGGTTTGGGTAATGGTTAGGTTTAGGGTTAGGGTTTGGTTTAGGGAAAGTTTAGGGTTAGGATTAGGATAGGCTTAGGGTTAGGGTAAGTGTTAGAGATTGGGTTAGGATTAAGGGTTAGGGCTAGTGTGTTGGTAAGGGTTAGGGTTAGGTTTAGGGTTAGGGTTAGAGTTTTCGGTTAGCATTAGGGTTACGGTTAGTGTTAGGGTTAGAAGTTAGGGTTATAGTTAGTGTTAGTGTTAGGGTTAATGTTAGGCTTAGGTTTAATGGTTAGGGTTATGGATAGTGTTAGGTTTAGCGTAAGGGTCCATGGGAGGTTCCAGGTGCCCTCAGCCAGGTGTCTCCGGCCTGTGTGCGCTGACCTAGGAATGTGTTAGGGTTAAGTTAGAGTTAACGTAAGTGTAGCGTTAGGGTTAGTGTAATGGTTAGGATTAGACTATGATTTGGGTTAAGGTTAGGGTTAGGGGTTGGGTTAAATTTATGGTTTAAGGTTAAGGTTAGGGTTAGGTTTAAGGTTAGTGTTAGGGATAGGGTTAAGGTTAGGGTTAGGGTTAGTGTTAGGGTTAGGGTTAGAGATAGGGTTAGTTTTAGGGTAAGAGCCCATGGGAGGTTCCAAGTGCCCTCAGCCAGGTGACCCTGCCATGTGACCCGGCCCGTTCAGATGAACTTTGCAGCCTCCTTCTCCATGGGCAGGCCTGCGTTAACCTAGGAATGTGTTAGGGTTAGGGTTAGAGTTAAGTTTAGGGTTTACATTTAGGGTTAGGGTTGGGAATACAGTTAGGCATTAGGTTTCGGGTAAGGTTTTGGGTTAGGGATTTGGTATAGGGTTAGGCTTAGGGGTTAGGGTTCAGATTAAGGTTAGATTTAGGGTTATGGTTAGGGTAGGGTTTGTTTTAGGATTGGCAATAAGATTACGTTTAGTGTTTGGGTTAGGGTTAGGTTTAGGGTAGGGCCCATGGGAAATGACAAGTGCCCTTCACAAGGAGACCGTGGCATGGCACCCGACCCCATCAGACGCACTGCATAGCCTCCATGCCCATTGTCAGGACCACATTGACATAGGAATGCGATTTCACGCCTTTCAGAGTGCAGAGTAACACACTATTCTGACTCGGGAATTCAACGTTAGGGTTAGGGTTAGAGGTTAGGGTTAGGGTTATGCTTTAGGGATAGGATTAGGGTTATGCTTTAAGGATAGGGTTAGGGTTAGGGTTTAGGCTTAGGTTTAGGGTTAGAGTTAGGGTTAGGGTTAAGATAAGTGTTACAGATAGGGTTAGGGTTAGGGTTAGTGTAGCTTAGGGTAAGTGTTAGAGTTAGTGTTAGGGTTATTGGTTATTGTTAGGGTATTGGAAAGGTTTAGGTTTAGGTTTAGGGTTAGTGTTAGTGTTTTGGGTTATCATTAGTGTTAGTGTTAGCAGTTAGGATTAGGGTTAGGGTTAGGGTTAGGATTAGTGTAGGTGCCCATGGGATGTTCCACGTGTCCTCGGCCAGGTGTCCCTGGCATGTGACCCGGCCCGCTCAGATGCAGATTGCAGCCTCCTTCCCCATGGGCAGGACTGTCCTAACCTAGGAAATTATTAGGGTTAGGTTTAGAGTTAATGATAGGGTAACGTTAAGGTTAGGTTTAGACTAAGGTTTGGGTTAAGGTTAGGTTTAGGATTAGGGTTAGGTTTAGGTAAGTGTTAAAGTTAGGGTTAGGGTTAAGCGTTAGGGTTACTGTTTTGGTAAGGTTAGGGTTAGGTTTAGGGTTAGGGTTAGGGATAGCGTTAGGTTTAGAGTAAGGGCCCATGCGACGTTCCAAGTACCCACGGCCAGGTGTCTGCGGCATGTCACCCAGCCGGCTTAGATGCACTTTACAGCCATCTTCCCCATAGGCAGGACTGTGCTAACCTAGGAATATGTTACGGTTAGATTTAGGGTTGGGTTAGGTTAGAGTTAACGTTAGTGTAAGGGTTAGGATTAGACTAAAATTTGGGTTAGGGTTAGATTTAGGGGTAGGGGTTGGATTAAGGTTATGGTTTAAGTTAATATTAGGGTTAGGTTTAGGGTTAGTGTTAGTGATAGGGTTAGGGTTAGGGTTAGGGTTAGAGATAGGGTTAGTTTTAGGGTAAGGGCCCATGGGAGGTATCATGTGCCCTTGGCCACGTGACTCTGGCATGTGACCCAGCCCACTTAGATGCACATGGCAGCCTCCTTCCCCATAGGCAAGATTGCGTTAACCTAGGAATGTGTTAGGGTTAAGGTTAGGGTTAGGGTCAGGATTAGGGTTAGTGCTAGGGTTAGAGTAGGGTTTGGGTTTAGTTTAGGTTTAGGGTTACGTGCTAGGGTTAGCGTTAGGGTTGGGGATACTGTTAGGGATTAGGTTTCGGGTTAGATTTTGGGTTAGGGATTAGGTATAGGGTTAGGCTTAGGGGTTAGGATTCAGAATAGGTTTAGGGATAAGGTTACAGTTAGGGTAGGGTTAGTGTTAAGATTAGCAATAGGGTTACGGGTAGAGTTTAGGTTAAGTTTAAGCTTAGGGTAGGGAACATGGGAGGTGTTAGGTGCCCTTCACAAGGAGACCGAAGCATGACCCCAGGCCCCATCTGCCACACGTGTGTGGCCTCATGCCCCATGGACAGGACCACACTGCCCTAGGAATGTCATTGCAAGGCTCCCAGAGTGCAGACAGACACCCGGGCCTGACTCGGGAATTGAGGCCCTGGGAGCAGGCCAGGAGGTCTGGCGTTTGAGGAGTCCCGACTGGCAGTGTGCAAGAGGCCTGAAAACCCACTTTCTGCAGCTGCCTTTAATGCCTCCAAGCAAGATAGTGTCCCCAGCTGCCTGCGGGCTGAAAGTCACCGCCGACTGGGAAGCGCTGGCTGGGAGGTCATTTTTCAGGGGCCATGGCCCCTGGGGCCCCACGCACTGGGAGAGTTCCCACACTGGCCAGAAAGGTCCGTCACGTTTGCTCTGCAGGAGAGAGCTCCCGAGACTAGGCCTGTCTGAACCGTGCTCAGCTCCAGCAGAGAGAACACCCCGGGCACCCACCTGTATCCTGGGCCTAGGGGCCCCAACTGGCATTTTTCTCCCAGGGAGGGCTCACTCGGGGCGAGCCAGCAACTGCCTGTGGCAGCATCCCAGGGCTGTTTGCTTCCTTCTGTCTGAGCTAGCTTTGCTCCCTGCAGTGATGTTGAGCAGGCCCGCCACCCCTTGAGGGGGGACCCTGGGAGGTGCCAGTTGCCCTCGGCCGGGGGAACCCAACATGGCCCCTGGGCCCCTCCGCCGCACTTGCTTGGCCTCCTGCTCGATGGGCAGGACCGCGTTGCCCTAAAAATGTCTTTAGAAGGCTCCCAGAGTGTGGGCAGTCACCCTGGCCTGACTTGGAAATTGAGGCCCTGGGAGCAGGCCCGGAAGTCTGGCGTCTGAGGAGCCCCACACTGGCTGCACGCGAGAGGCCTGAAAACCCACTCTCTGGGTCTTCCTTTCCTGCCTCCAAGCAAGAGAGCATCCCCAGCCGCCTGCAGGCTGACAGTCACCCTCGACTGGGAAGTGTTGGCTGGGAGGTCATTTTTCAGGGGCCATGGCCCCTGGGGCCCTGTGCCCACAGAGGACTCCCACACTTCTTGGGAATGTCAAGGCACCCTCCACACGGCTCTTTCATCACGTTTGCTCTGCAGGAGAGAGCTCGCAAGACTAGAACTCTCTGCACCGTGCTCGGCTCCTGCGGGGAGAGTACCCTGGGCGCCCGCCTGGATCCCGGGCCTAGGGTTCCCAACTGGCATTTTTCTCCTGAGGAGGCTTCACACAGGGCGGCCCAGCAACTGCCTGCGGAGGCATCCTGGGGCTCTTTGCTTCCCTCTGCCAGAACTAGCTTTGCTCCTCACGGCGGCGTTGGCCAGGCCTGGGGCAGGCCCGCCAACCCTCGCCAGGGCCCCCAGGCCAGTGCTGGCTGCCCTCAGCTGGAGGACCCCAGCATGTTCCCCGGCCCCCTCCGCTGCACTTGCGCATCCTCCTGCCCAATGCACAGGACCGCACTGCCCTAAGAATGTCTTTGAAAGGCTCCCAGAGTGCAGGCAGACTCCCTGACCTGACTCAGGAATTGAGGCCCTGGGAGCATGCCTGGAGGTCTAGCGCCTGAGGAGTCCCACAATGGCTGCATGCGAGAGTCCTGAAAACCCACTCTCTGGGGCTGCCTTTCTTGCCTCCAAGCAAGATAGCATCCCCAGACTCCTGCGGGCTGAGAGTCACCCCTGGCTGGGAAGCACTGGCTGGGAGGTCATTTTTCAGGGGCCATGGTCCCTGGGCCCCCGCACCCAGGGAGAGCTCTCATACTGCCTGGGAATGCCAAGTCCCCCTCCACACGGCTCTTCTATCACGTTTGCTCTGCAGGAGAGCTCATGAGAATAGGCCTGTCTGAACCCTGCTCGGCTCCTGTGGGGAGAACACCCTGGGCGCCCACCTGGATCTCCAGCCTAGGAGCCCCAACAGGCATTTTTCTCCCGGCGAGACCAAATCACCTGTCCTGCCTCTTGAGAAACCTGTATGTAGGTCAGGAAGCAAGTTGGAACTCAACATGGAAAAACAGACTGGTTCCAAATAGGAAAAGGAGAGTTCCAGGCTGTATATCGTCACCCTGCTTATTTAATTATATGCACAGTACATCATGAGAAACGCTGGGTTGGATGAAGCACAAGCTGGAATCAAGAATGCCAGGAGAAGCATCAATAACCTCAAATATGCACATGACACCACCCTTACGGCATGAAAGTGAAGAAGTAATAAAGAGCCTCTTGATGAAAGTGAAAGAAAAGAGTGATAAATTTGGCTTAAAGCTCAACATTCAGAAAGCTAAGATCATGGCCTCGAGTCCCATCAAGTCATGACAAATAGATTGGGAAAGAGTGGCAGACTTTATCTTTTGGGGCTCCAAAATCACTGCATATGGTAACTGCAGCCATGAAATTAAAAGACACTTAATCCTTGGAAAGAAAGTTATGACTAACCTTGACAGCATATTAAAAAGCAGAGACACTACTTTGCCAATAAAACTACGTCTAGGCAAGGTTATGGTTTTTCCAGTAGTCATGTATGGATGTGAGAGTTGGACTTCAAGAAAGCCGAGTGCCGAAGAATTGATGCTTTTGAGCTGTGGTGCTGGAGAAGACTCTCGTAAGGCCATTGGACTGCAAGGAGATCCAACCAGTCCATCCTAAAGGAAATCAGCCTTAATATTCTTTGGAAGGACTGATGCTGAAGCTCCAATACTTTGGCCACCTGATGGAAAGAACCAACTCATTGGAAAAGACCCTGATGTTGGGAAAGATGGAAGGTGGGTGGACAAGGGGAAGACAGAGGATGAGTTGAGTGGATGGCATCACTGACTCGATGGACATGAATTTGAGGAAGCTCCGGGAGTTGCTGATGGACACGGAAGACTATTGTGCTATGGTCCATGGGGTTTCAAAGAGTTGGACACGACTGAACGACTGAACTACACAACTTGCAATTAATCACCAATAATTTAAATAAAAGGTCGATTTTCATTAATGATTCATTAAAAGGACAATTTCAATTATGAAATCAAAGGCCAAACAACAGTACAATGGGAAAAATGCATAAAATTCATAAGATATAAATAATAATTAAAAGAAGCTTATAACTAGGTCCAAAGTACCAACATATATAGTCTTGGGCACTTTCAAGTAAGACTGTGCAATTATAGGGACAGCATATGGCCATTGTGCATGAGAGACAAAAAATAATACAAGAAGATTAAAACTTTATTATGAATCAAACATTACTAAGTTTCCCTAAGAAACCAATGAACAAAATTATCCAGGAAAGGCAAACCATACTTTTAATGAGGCCAATTTCACAGAAAAAAAAAATGCTTCATAATGAACTGTTCAAGGAAGCAACTAAATAAACCTTCAAATAAGTTTAAAAGGTTTGTTTAAAAAAAAAAAAGGTGAAGGAGAGCTATACCTCTCCCATCTATGTGAATTTAGGTTTAAACTAGTTTTGTCTTGGACATTATATAAGGCAAAAAAAAAAACCCCACAACCCACCCTCCCCCACAAAAAAAGCAGTGTTTTTAATATATTGTGTTTCTGTGTACTCAGTTGTGTCTGATTCATGGCAACTCCACAAATTCTACCCAGCCAGGCTCTTCTATCCATGGAATTCAGGGCTATTTTTCCTGTCATAGTAAATGCCCATCCTGGGTGACCCAAAGGCAAGGGCTCAGAGGCTCGTTAGAGACTAGCTCCTTTTAGCTGTGCATAGAGCTGGCTCCTCACTGGGATGCCTGTGGCCTGGGGCTCCCAGAGGGGAGAGCAGCACTCGCCCCACCGTGTGGTCACTGCTAGAAGTGCAGGCTGCTCCTCACTCCCCCCTTTAGAGTGTCCCTGTGGGCAGAAATATGTGAATTTATTCAAGGTGGAAATTCAAAATGAAATGCAACCAAACTTCCCACAAGGTCTCCAAAAGAACTCAGGAACAGGGAATTGGAATCTGGATGGGATGACATGAATGGAGATGGAAACTTGACACCTTACACCAAATTCACTTCAAATTATCCCTAGACATACTTTCCATGAAAACTTTTCACAAATCTAGAAGAACAATGAGCAGAAATTGGACACGTGCTTTGAGTCTTCACACGCAAAACTAAAAGGCAATCCACAAGAAAAACCCAGAGAATACAGTGCACTTTGTAAGATCAAAGATATCTACTATGGTAAAGACCTTATTACAAAAGCAAAAGACAGGTCATACATCGTGAGACAAATAATTGCAAACACATAGCTTATCAAGGATTTGCCTTTAAACAGAAAAAGAACACTAACAAAACAAGCCTGTGAAAATTAGGGAAAGGTCTGAAGGGACACCAGACCAAGGAAGACACACACAGAGTATACTGGATGATGTCCAGCACTGAGGGCCTCAAGAAACAACAGTCTAGTTGCACTCCCTCAGTCCTGTGTGACCTTGGATTAAGCTTGTGATTCCTGGTGGCTCTGAGAGATGGACAGGAAAGAAGGGGAAGAGAAATCATTTGCATTTCTAATACTCATAGCAAAGTCTTACAATGAGAAGGGAATTATCACCCCCACTGACAATGACATTCACTGAAGAGAAATACCCACTAGTCCATCTAGCCCAGAAGCGAAGGAAGGACCTGTTCTCAGAAAAATGCAAGAGATGGAAGAAAGAAGATCAAACGCACACAAACCAGGGGAATGATAAGCTGTGCTCATGGATTGAAAGCATTCCTATAGGTAAAATGATGTCACACTCCCACAAGGCAATCCATAGGCTCGATGTTATTCCTCCCAAAATACCAATGGATTTTTGCACTGAACAAAGAATTCCAAAAGGTGTATGGAAACAGAAAAGAGCCTAAATTGTGAATAGAATCAGACGAAAAAGCCCCGATATGGACATACAAGGTTGTGTGAAAGGAAATTAGACTACAAAACTAGGATCCTTAGGACAGTATCGGAGAAGGCAATGGCAACCCACTCCAGTACTCTTGCCTGGAAAATGCCCTGGACGGAGGAGCCTGGTAGGCTGCAGGCCATGGGGTTGCGAAGAGTCAGACACGACTGAAGCGACTTAGCAGCAGCAGCAGTAGGACAGTATGGTGTTGGTAATGCAAAAATACACACAGATCCAGATTGATGGAATAAAGTTGAGAGTCCAGAAATAAACCCCGGCATCCATGGTCAACTAATCTCTGACAAAGAAGGGGAAAATATCCAAATGGGAACAAGAAAGCCTCTTCAATAAATGTCCATGTGAAAACCAGACAGCTACATCTGAAGAATTTTATTGGTTTTTATCTCAGACCACCTCAATATCGGTGAAAAACGTCAACCTATAGACTGATGTTATGAGATAGCTAGAAATAAGCATAGGTCAAAGACTCCTTAACACCAGGGTCTCCTTCACATTTAGTGGGCAGAAGCAGAAATGGGTTTCTTCAAGTAAGGGAAACAGGAAAACTAAGTACACCAATGGGTTTCCATCCAATTGAACATCTTTGCAACAGAAAAGCTAAGCATTCACAACTCCAAAAGATGGTAAACTGAACATGACAGACTACTTCCAAGTGGTGTATCTGATAAGAGGTTCATATATAAAGAGACTAAGAATGCACAGCACTCAGTCTCCAAGAAACACCACCACTATCCTTGACCCTTCCCCCAATACCAACTCCAAACTAAAGCCTTTATCTGACTCTAACCTATCCCTAAAAACCCTAATCTAATCTAATAATGTACACGTGCATTCATAGGCATACATCCATCCACACAAGAGAGAGAAAGAGGAAGGCATAGACTGAATTTAAAAAGAAAAATAGAGAGACACATCCAGAGAGAGACGCAGAACAAAAGAGAGGAAATGAGTAGATTGTACAGACTTTTCAAAAATGTATATCAAAGTTAGAAGCAATGACAGTGCCCATCCACCCCAGAAGGGGGAAAATGAGCCAAGTTTATGAGAGTAAAAGACAAGAATGCAGGGAGCCATTATAAGCTCAGCCACTCACAGAAGCCGAGCTGGGACACTTGAAAAGAATCTCAATGGAGAAAGAGGACCAGAAAGTTGCTTACCCTTTTATATAACAGAGGAAGACCTTCAAGTCTTCCTTTCAGTCCTCCAACTTGGATGTGGGGTCTCAAAACAGTCATGAGGGGGATGCCTTTTCCTGGGTACCACAGCACATCCAGGCCTAGTTCTGCCCCATTCTGTCCTATGTCAGCCCTGTATTGAATCCTTCTTTCTGAAGTCTCAGTGCACAAGCTCCAGGCGATATCAGCCCCAGATTGAAAGGCATGGAGGTGCTTGTAGGCCGACAGAGCTAGGAAGCAGAAGGGAGAATGAACCCGACTCTGCAGATGGAGAGACTGGGGAAACCCTGAGGGGCATATGCTTGTCCAGGGCCACATCATTTATGAGAAGAAGGAGCCTGGTCTGAAAGCAGCTGGGTCCTCAGAGCTCAGGCTCTGGATGCACCCAGGCCTCCCCAAGGCTGTGGGGTGGGCTGTGTGGGTTTCACTGTGCCTGCACATGGCCTAAGGTGGTGGTTGAGCAGTCAGAAACCCAGAGATTCCCTTGGGGAGCTTAGTGTAAGGGACTTCAGCACGAACTCCAGGAAATGATGTCACTTCCCGGTAACAGAACCCAACAGAACCCAGAACCGGGTATCCAGGCCTCCAGAGCGGAGAGGAGCCCCAAGACAGACCACTTGTTGCCAAGTTGTTCTGCTGGTTGCCCCTGCCCAGAGGACGGGGCCTCAGGAGAGCTCCAAGGCAAGAGTGTATGGGAACCCTATTGATACTGGCTCAAGGCCCCCCTCGAGAGGCTTCTGGCCCTTTGCCCGAAGGAACAGAAAGGTAACATGGGGACCCCCAGGCAGGGCCAGGCCACCTCTCCCATGCCACCTGGAAACACTGGGTCCTTTCCCTGTGTGTGTGGATGGGAGTTTCTTGGGGTGTGTTTCCCTCAAGTAAGCACAGGTGGATGTGGGGTCAGAAGCCTGTGGGCAAGTTATATCCACACCCCAGGGGAGAGCAGGTTGGGCAGGATGGGGAGAGTGCAGGCAGCGCTGGCGGCCCAGGCTGACCTCACGCCCTCAGGTGGGTCTCCATCCTCCCGGGTAGGGATCTGAGCAGACACACGTCTCTGCCCCTTCTGGGAACAGAAGTTCGAGTGGGCAGAAGCAGCAGCTATCCTGGCCAGGCCCAGCTCAGAAAACTCCAAGCAGGGCTGGCTGACAGTCACTGTCATTGCAGAGCTACCCACATGATGAGGCCGAGAAAGGGGACATCCCATCCATCTCCCCGAGGGAGGGGTCGGAGCTCCACCCCCTCGCCCATGAGGCCCAGTGCAGGCTCCAGGTGAGCATGCCCACGGAGGGTTCAGCCCAACTGGGAGTGAAGAGAATGCGGGGAAGGCCTGCTTCCAAGACACCACCCAGGTCACACCCATCAGCCCAGTCTCAGGCTGCCACAGAGCTCAGCACACCAGGCTCCGACACAGAGCACTGAGAACCCCTGCCTCTGAGGCAGCAGGAGGACCTGGAGCCCAGCATGGCAGAGCACAGAGGTGAGGACGCTGGGGCTGGTGCATGGGAGTGTGTGGTGAGGGGTTGCTGAGCTACATAGGGACGAGTCCCAGAAAGCTGGTGCTGGGCCGGGAGCAAATGCTGGCCTCACACCACCCATCTTGCACACTTCAGTCAGAAAAGACATCCTACGCTGAGTATTCTTTGGGAATCTCTTGGAAGCTTTCTGTCCTGGGATACACACCCGACAAGGCTGGCCTGTGGGTAAACTTTTCTTCTCTCCCATCTCTAGCACTGGCCTCCAACTGCAACCAGGCTCCACTTCCCAGACCTGTGCCTACAGAGGTGGTTGCTCCAGGTGCAGGGCCCAGGGATCCACTGAGGGGAGATGGAGAATTGAGACTTCCCCTTGCAGAGACACTAGGCCAGCTGGGTACTGGCCAGTACACTGGCAGATCAAATCTCTGTGCCTACAGGCCCCCCCGACCCAGGCACTGATTTCCCACCTCCTCAGCGAGAACCTCCACATTCACGTGCACCTGCACCTGCTCGGGCTTTAGCAGGAGAACCCGAGACAGAGGATGGGTCACCACCTCTGCAGGGAGAGCCTGCCCTGGCTCCTGCCCAACACCCAGACGCCCACGATGAGTCACCCACCCCTGCAGGGAAAACGGACCCCTGCTCTGGACAGAGACCCAGAGCCCTTCCTGGAAACACCATGTCCAGGGGAGCGGTCAGCTCTGCAGCCTCCATCCCTGTCTGCTCACTGTGGATGCCATCAACTTGGTCCGCACCCAGGGGAGATTGAGTTCCTTTCCCCTGAACTTCTTTTCATCTGGTTTGTGTGTAGCGTTCTTGTGATGTTTTACTTTTTTAATGGCTTCCTGTTTTTTTTTGTTAATTTTTATTAATAAATTTTACCTTATTTGATGCAATTTGGGAATATTAAGGCCTTCACAGTGGTGTGTAACCATCACCACTGTCTACATTTGGACCCTCTCATTCTATCCCCCCCACTTCGCAGCAAAGCCTGTATTCATGTCAAGCACTCCCTGTTCCTCCCTCCCCCACGCCAGGTCCCTTGAAAGATTGTTACTGAACCATGAAAAGATGCCGGGATTCTTGGCCTCCAGAGAATAAGCATTCATGGCCAGAAACGAAGCTTGATTGCTCAGCACTTTTGTGTGATAAAGTTTTATTAAATTATAAAGGAGATAGAGAAAGCTTCTGACATAGCACTAGAAGGTTGCAGAAAGAGTACCTCCTTGCTAGATCCTAGCTGAATGTTATATAGTCACCAGCAGTCTGTTAATGAAAGAAAGGAATGTCTTAAAGCTCAGAATTGCACCAGGCCCCTCATCCATAAGATGTATTTTGGGAGAATCTTGGCACCAGACGAGTCATCCCAGGCCATAAACCGATTGACTTGAATCTTGTAGAAAGGCAGATTACCATACAAATAGTTTCGTTTACATAGATTAGGGGAACAATGTCTGAGTATAACATACTGGTTTGTCAAGTCGGTTCTGAGCCATTAAGCGGAATCGACTTGAAGGCAGGGTTTGAGGTAAATGCATAGTACATTAACATAGCTTAAGACAAACATTTCCATAAGAAGAATAAATTGATTAACTCAAGGTTTGAAAATAGTTAACTTCAGGTGGAACCAGGTGTCATTATCGCAACACAGCATTTTAAGAGAAACCTCCTTTTAAATTTGTATAGAGAAGGGGAAAATAAAATATATCAACAGTTTGTTTCCTCCTGCCGCTTAAGAGATAAAAATGTCTGGCACTCGCAGCTTATTTCCTCCATTTGAAGATCCCTGGCCTTCCTGTCTGTTACCCTCTCATTCCCCCCTTTTCTTTAAGGAGAATTATGTCGCCTAGGGAAAAGGGGCGTCATTCTCATTCTGTAACTGCTTCCAAGCTGACAAGGGGCGTTGTCCCTAAATTGGTGAAGCAACATATTCTCCTAACCCTCATACTGAGGATTTCTGATACAGGGGCCCCAAGTAGTAGTTGGAAGAAGCTGCAGCAGTAGCAGGAGTTTGAGCACCCATTTGTAACTTAGAAGCTTTCATGCGACTAGAAACAAATTCAGTTACACAGTTACAGATGCAGGGAGCAAACAGCAAAAACAGAACAATCAGCATTAAACCGAGACAGTTCAGTTCAGTTCAGTTGCTCAGTCGTGTCCGACTCTCTGCGACCCCATGAATTGCAGCACGCCAGGCCTCTCTGTCCATCACCAACTCCCGGAGTCTACCCAAACCCATGTTCATCGAGTTGGTGATGCCATCCAACCATCTCATCCTCTGTCGTCCCCTTCTCCTCCCGCCCCCAATCCTACCCAGCATCAGGGTCTTTTCCAATGAGTCAACCCTTCGCATGAGGTGCCCAAAGTATTGGAGTTTCAGCTTCAACATCAGACCTTCCAATGAACACCCAGGATTGATCTCTTTTAGAATGGATTGATTGGATCTCCTTGCAGTTCAAGGGACTCTCAAGAGTCTTCTCCAACACCACAGTTCAAAAGCATCAATTCTGCGGCGCTCAGCTTTCTTCATCGTCCAACTCTCACATCCATACATAACCACTGGAAAAACCATAGCCTTGACTAGACGGACTTTTGTTGGCAAAGTAATGTCTCTGCTTTTAAACATGCTATCTAGATTGGCCATAACCTTCCTTCCAAGGAGTAAGCGTCTTTTAATTTCATGGCTGCAATCACCATCAGCAGTGATTCTGGAGCCCAAAAAAGTAAAGTCTGACACTGTTTCCACTGTTTCCCCATCTATTTCCCATGGAGTGATGGGACCAGATGCCATAATCTTAGTTTTCTGAACGTTGAGCTTTAAGCAAACTTTTTCACTCTCCTCCTTCACCTTCATCAAGAGGCTCTTTAGTTCTTCTTCACTTTCTGCCATAAGGGTGGTGTCATCCGCATATTTGAGGTTATTGATATTTCTTCCGGCAATCTTGATTCCAGCTTGTGTTTCCTCCAGCCCAGCGTTTCTCATGATGTACTCTGCATATAAGTTAAATAAACAGGGTGACAATATACAGCCTTGACGTGCTCCTTTTCCTATTTGGAACCAGTCTGTTGTTCCATGTCCAGTTCTAACTGTTGCTTCCTGACCTGCATACAGGTTTCTCAAGAGACAGGTGAGATGGTCTGGTATTCCCATCTCTTTCAGAATTTTCCACAGTTTATTGTGATCCACACAGTCAAAACCGAGACAATGTATAATCAAAATTAAAAGTCACGTTATGTCTATAGTTAAAGTACAAAGTGTTGCAGCAGTCCCTTTTAGGGATGTTAGATGTCATCAGATGAAGAAGAGGCATCACATATGATTGTTGTTGAAGGTATTCACAGACTTGGAGGAAATCTCTTCCTTGAAGTGGAGATGTCCACCATGGGAAGCCTTCCACTGATGAAGACGGGAGTGCTCCACAGACCCAGCAGTTAGACTGATTGTGGAATGCAGCGTAGGAGTGAGCCCAGGACAGGAAGTCATTGTCTTGAGGATCAAACGGCAGACTCGGGAATTTTGGTGTCAGCAAAGTAGGCTCACATAGATTATCAGGCCCATCTAAAAAGTACAAAGTCAGAGCATAGAAAGTAAAGACATAAAATGAAGTCACTTAGTTCTGGTCAGGGTGCCACCTCTTAACTTGAGTGTGGTATACCCACAAATCAATTCCTGGCACTTTGACAGCTGTGGGAGAAGAAAGAATAACCTGGTAAGGGCTTTCCCAGAAGGGTTTGAGGGATGGGCCCCCAGACCCCAATGTTTTTATGAGGATCTCATTTCCTGGCTCAAATAGAGGCTTGCTTGACTCAGAGGCTGGGTCAGGAGTCATCTCCTGGTGTTCCACTAATGCCTGTTGAAAAGCTGAGAGCTGAGATACATAATTAGTTAATTCCAAGGCTTCAGGGTCTATAACAATATCTGTGCATAAGAAACCTTCCATAAATACATTCAAAGGGGGACAGTCCCTCCTTTTGGGGGATAGTTCGGGCCCTCATTAAAGCTATGGGTAGGACTATAATCCAATTGTCCTGTGTTTCTTGAGTTAATTTGCACAGAAGTCTTTTGATAATGTCATTAGCTTTTTCAACCTTTTCTGAGGATTCGGGTCTCCAGGAACAGTGTAAGTGACATTCTATTCCTAGAGCTTTAGACACCCCCTGAGTTACAGCAGCTTTAAAGGCAGAGCCATTGTCACTCTGAAGTCTCCGTGGCAGCCCAAACCTGGGGATAATTTCATGGATTAAAATCTTTATAACCTCCTTAGCCTGTTCACTACAACAGGGAAAAGCCTCAACCCATCCAGTAAAAGTATCTACCCAAACTTGTAAGCAAGAATATCCATTAGCTTTGGGCGTATGAGTAAAATCAATTTCCCAGTCCTCTCCAGGATACTTTCCACTTGGTTGTAATCCAGATTTTGCTAGCTTTTCAGTCTTTGGTTATTTTTCTGACAAACCCCACACCTTTTTGAAATGTTCTTTAAAGTTTTCATTACATTTTTACCTTCAAACAAATGAGAAGCCATCTGGTAAGTACTCTCTGCACCCAAATGAAAACTCTGGTGTAAACCCTTAAGAATTTTCCACTGAGCATTTTGAGGAATAATTAATCATCCATCCTTGGACAGTAACCATCCTTTATCAGTAATCTTTGCTCCTCTTTCCTCATATCTTTCTAATTCTTCCTCAGTATATTGTGGTTGTTCCCGTTCCACAGGACCTGTCCAGATCAAAGGCATCTGCAGTGAAGGGGTTCCAGAAAGTGCCGCTTTTCTGGCTTGACAGTCAGCCAACTGATTACCTTAGGCTACTTTACTCCCATCCCTGCTGTGCCCTTTGCAATGCATCACAGCTACTTCTTTAGGACAATATATATCAGTTAAAAGTCTCTCAATCTCTCTGAAATGCTTAATAGGTTTTCCTGTTGTTGTTTTAAACTGTCTTTCTTTCCATATTGCAGAATGAGCATGTAAAGTCAAATAAGCATATTTAGAATCAGTGTAGATATTTACCCACTGCCCTTTGCTTAACTCTAGAGCTCGAGTCAGAGCCACAATCTCTGCTAACTGAGCACTGGTTCCCTGGGAGGAGCGATTTTGCTTCTAAAACCTGTACAGCTGTCACCACAGCGTAACCTGCTTTATGCTTTCCATCCCGAACAAAAGAACTGCCATCTGTAAATATTTCCATGTCAGGATTGTCTAATGGGGTATCCATTAGATCTTCCCAAGCTGCATAGTTTAAAGTTGGAAATTTGGAACAATCGTGATCAGGTGTTTCATTTTCTTTCTCAGGAAGGAAAGTGGCAGGATTTCAATTTCCACAAACTTTAAGCCTAGTTACTGGTCCTTCTAACAACAATGACTGATATTTAAGAAGGCTACTGTCTATCATCCAAATATTAACCTTAGAATTTAAGATTCCACTCACATCATGAGAAGTCAGTACAGTAAGGTTTCATCCATTAATTATTTTTAAAGCTTCAGGTGATAATAAAGTCACTGCCCCAATTACT
This sequence comes from Giraffa tippelskirchi, assembly GCF_054371585.1. Classification (NCBI taxonomy): domain Eukaryota; kingdom Metazoa; phylum Chordata; class Mammalia; order Artiodactyla; family Giraffidae; genus Giraffa; species Giraffa tippelskirchi. The sequence continues at coordinate 15,350,019 of NC_137288.1, read as the reverse complement.
CTTAGGCAGTGGGGCCACCCAAGTGAAATTACGTCTAATTCTCAGCCTAGATAAGTGATAGGTTGCTGGTGAGGTCCTCCGGGTTGTGTCAAAACTCTCAAGGCCATACCTTTTCTTTCAGTGACGAACAAATTAAAGCCTGACCCTGTGGGCAAGCTCAAAGCGGGAGCTTACAGGAAAGCAGTCTGAAGAACCTTAAAAGCCTTTTGAGTATCTGGAGACCAAACCAGTTTGTTGGTTTGAGTCTGCTGAGTTCCAGCTATAAGATTATATAAAGGCCGGGCAAGCTCCCCATAACCCGGAATCCAAATGTGGCAGTAGCCTATGATTCCCCCAAATCCTCTCAGTTGTCTTAAAGTCATAGGTAGGGGATGATTTAGTATAGGTTTGATTTTCTCGGGGCCTATAGCCCTAGTCCCTTCTGATATGATTAGGCCCAGATATCTAACAGATTGTTGGCAAAGCTGAGCCTTTTCTCCTGATGCTTTGTAACTGCAGCCTGTCAGAAAGTTGAAAAAATTGTCTGAGGCTCGTGAACAAGCTTCCTCGGTCTCATCACAGAGCAAAATATCATCTACATATTGTAACACCTCTGCTTCAGAGATACTAAAGTTTTGTAGATCTCGTGACAAACTTTGTCCAAATAAGTCAGGACGGTCATGAAATCTCTGGGGCAAAACTGTCCGGTTAACTGAGAAGCTGGCTGTGTAGGGTCTGCAAAGGCAAATAGAAATTGACTTTCCTTCACCAAAGGCACTGAATAGAAGGCATCTTTCAAATTAATTACTGAGAAATATTTGGCTCCCTCAGGAATTTCAGACAATAGAGTATAAGGATTAGGCACCACGTGGTGTAAAGGAACTACAGCCTCATTTATTATTCATAAATATTGAACTAGTCTCCATTTACCATTTGATTTCTTTGTACCCAAAATAGGAGTGTTGCAAGGACTGTTACGGGGAATTGATAGTCTCTGCTTCTTTAATCTTCATTGATGGGTTTTAACCCTTCCTTGACCTCAGGTTTCAGTGGATACTGCTTCTTATGTGGAAATAAGTGTGGGTCTTTGAGCTTGACAGCTATAGGAATAGCATTTTTTGCTCAACCCACAGATTTTCCATTAGCCCATACTCTAGGATGTACATTTTGTTCAATTAAAGGGAGAGAAAGGAAGGGCTCCATATTCATGAAAACAGAGGCATGGACATTGCTCAGTATATCCCTCCCCAAAGAGGGTGAGGGAGACTCTGGCACGATCAGAAATTCATAGTGAAACTAGCACAAAGTCCCAGTTACAACTTAAAGAACACTGAAGTAATACCTTTTGGCTCTTTCAGACAGTCCCATTACGGAAGCGGATCGGGAAGGAAGTGGGCCAGGAGCTTCAGTAAGCATGGAGTAAGTTGCCCCAGTATCTAAAAGAAGATAGACGGATTGGCCCCCCACAGTTATTAATACCCAGGGTTCATCAGGTGTAATTAGGATGGGAGCTTGTGTGGGGACCCTGGGCACCTTCAGTCCTAATTGTCTTGAGAGTCTGACCCCTGAAACCTATGCCTCTGGGGGCAGTCTCTCCTCCAGTGTGGTTCCTTGAAGACTGGACATACAGCCGGGGGCAGCTTGGATGTCTGAGGGCAATCCTGCTTGAGGTGCCCCTCCTTTCCACAGTAATAGCAAGCCTATCCCTTTTCACCTGGGTCCCTCTGGGCATTTTTCTCAGGCTGTTTAAGAACGGTTCTCATAGCCATTGTGAAGGCTTCTGCCTGTTCCTTTGTCTTTTTCTGCCCTTCTTTCTTTTCCTCATATTCCCTACCATAATAGACTGTCTAGGCCAGTTGTAACAGATTATGTAAACACTGATTTGTTCCATACACCCGTTTTAATAGCTTACGGCAGATATGTGGAGCCGACTGAGTGAGAAATCTATTTTAAGATCACTATTCCCTCTTCACTTTTGTGATCAATCTCAGTGAATCTGCAAAGGGCTTCTCTCAGTCTATCTAGGAATTTACCAGGAGCTTCCTTCTCCTCCTGTCCTATGTTTGCCAATTTGCCATAGTTTAAAGGCTTAGCATGCACCTGCCTGAGTCCTTCAAGAATACATCTGACAAAATAACTCTGATCCCATCTTCTATTAGCTGTGTTGTAGTCCCAATCTGATTCTGTAATGGGGACCGCCTGATTCCCAGTGGGGAGGGCAGCTATCTCATCCTCCCTCTCCCCTACCGATTCATTACCAAGCCATTCATCTCCGTAAGCAACTGCTTTCCCCAAAACTTGACTTTTTGAGTCGGGAATCAGTGTTTGTCCCAAGATATACATCACATCTTTCGAAGTAAGGTCATAAAGCAGAGTGGCACCTTTAAAAGCACTAATATATTTTTCTGGGCCCTCTAAATATTCTCCCAGATTCTCCTTGATTCTTTGCATTGCTTTTTAAGAAAAAGGCTTATTAACTCTCTTAGACTGATTATTTCTCCCGGTGGGTGCTTCATGAAGAGGCAATAGCTTGTGTGGCTGTTCCTCAGTCTCTCTGGCCGCTCTGAGTGTATGATCCCAGGGATAGATTGGAGAAACCTGCTTTTCTTTATCTCCTTGTCTCCTGTCCTCCATCTCATGTCTTACTTTGATGGTCTGAGTTTCTATTGAAACCAGAGTAGTCTGAGGTCATACTGAGACAGGAGTTGTTTGGACCTCTACATGGGCAGTTTGAATCTCAGTTTGGGTTTCCACTGAGACCAAGCAACCCTTCTTGGCAGGGAGGGGAGTTGTTCTCTGGCTTTCAGTTTGTTCAGTTGGGAGCCCCGGGTACGGGGGCAAAGTAGGAGGACAGGAGGGACCTGAAGGTGTTACACCCAAATCTATAGCCTTAAAACAGAAGTCTGGCATATTTCACAGAGAGAAAAGAGGCAACATATATGTTACTTCTACCCATTTCCCTTGGTTTTCTACAGAACCGGTCTAATTGTAAACCAGTATTATACTTAAGAGACCCTCCAACCGGCCACCGTTTGCCATCCTCCAGTGGGTACCATGGCCATGCAGTATCACATAGGAAGAGAAGGTGTGTCTACTTTAAGCCCTGGGGATCAAATCTATCCCAGTTTTTCAGGATACAGTTCAAAGGAGTGAGGCTGGAATTGTTAACTCCCATCTGTAAAAGAGAAAAATGCGACCAGCGCCATCTTTCTACCGGAGGCATCCCTCCCTTCTCTAGATGGGGGTGTAGACAGACTTTACACCAAAGCTTTTCCTTCCTGGCCAGACTTAGTCTGTCCCTTACAGACACAGGCAATGTACTCATCCCTCCTGGTTCTACCATCAAGAGGGGGTGGGGATGCACCAGGGGTAGACCTGATTGCATCCTTGACTGACGTCCAGCTCCTCACCAATAAAACCTTGTTTGCCTCTGATGCCACCAGGGGTGCAATCAGAGTAATCTTCTGGAATGCCTCCCAAGCTAAGACCGCTGGGGGAAACATTCGTTACCTGAGTGCCTGTGCATGACCCTGAGTATATTCCTGACCAAGATAAGGTTGATACAAATATAAAACTGAGATGTTCCTTCCAAGTGTCACCACACCAGTATAAGAGCCTCCTCTGATCCACTAAGAGCCAGTGTTACCAAAGGAAAAGAAAAAATAAAATACCATTGTAGTTCCAGTCTGAGTAACCTTTAACTTCAGAGATGCTCTTGGAGCTAGAGCTCCATCTATCTTCTGAACTTTGGATTCCTAGCGAGGCTGGGCGCTTCCTGACTACCAATCCAAGTTTGGGACGTAAGTAACAGTACACAGTAATAGCATAGATAACAAGTCTCTTGAAATTCTATGATAAGATAGATAGGTTAGTACTTCTAATTCCCAAGGAGTCATGAAATGGTCAAAGAGACCAAAAAGTTTGATCGGGAAAGGACAGTTTTGTTCACACACTTTGCCCATTTCTGGTCGATCCCCAAAGGAGACATTGGGTGCCTCTTGGCATTGGCAGGTCGGTATAAACCCCCGACAGGTTTCTGCCATAAGCCGTATGAGGTCACTGCAGAACCGCAGAGCAGGGCTCCTCACTTGCTTCGTGCAGGGCATTTCATTCATTCACACAAGCACTCCGTAGAGTTAGTAAAGTACTGCAGAAAACGTGTTCACTAGGAGAACAAAGAACTAGAGCTCCAAGCATCCTTACCTTGTCCTGAAGAATCCCGGACAAGCCCTCAAGATGAAAGGTTGTTGCTGAACCACAAAAAACACTGGGATTCTTGCCCTCTGGAGAAGAAGAATTCAATCTGGGGCCAGAGATGAGGTTTGATCGCTCAGAGCTTTTGTGTGATAAAATTTTATTAAAGTATAAAGGAGATAGAGAAAGCTTCTGACATAGGCATCAGAAGCAGGCAGAAAGAGTACCCCCTGCTAGATCCTCGCTCAATGTTATATAGTCACCAGCAGTCTGTTAATGAAAGAAACGAATGTCTTAAAACTCAGAATGGCACCAGACCCCTCATCCATCCCATGTATTTTGGGATAATCTTGACACCAGAGGAGTCATCCTGGACCATAAACCGATTGACTTGAATCTTGTAGAAAGGCAGATTACCATACAAATGGTTTCGTTTACATAGATTAGGAGAACAATGTCTAAGTATAACATACTGGTTTGTCAAGTCAGTTCTGAGCCATTAAGTGGAATCAACTTGAAGACAGGGTTTGGGGTAAATGCATAGTACATTAACATAGCTTAAGACAAATGTTTCCATAAGAAGAATGCATTGATTAACTCAAGGTTTGAAAATAGTTAACTTCAGGTGGAATCATGTGTCATTATGGCAACACAGTATTTTAAGAGAAACTTTTAAATTTGTATAGAGAAGGGGAAATATATATCTATATCTATATCTATCTATATATATCTCACCAGTTTGTTTCATCCTGCCGCTTAAGAGATAAAAATGTCTGACACTTGCAGCCTATTTCCTCCATATGGAGACCTCTGGCCTTCTGGCCTGTTACCCTCTCACCCTAACAAACTTTAGTCTTCTTTCTCCATTTGTTCCCATCCTTTGGGTGTCCCCAACCAACGCCAATCACTGAAATGATAGAAAACTGGATTTTTTTCTGACTGAAAGTGAAATTTATAGTCTCTCAGTCTTGTTCGACTCGGCAACCACATGGATTTTACAGTCCATGGAATTCTCTAGGCCAGAATACTGGAGTGGGTAGCTTTTCCCTTCTCCAGGGTTTTTTCTGACTCTCCACATATTGTAAGACAAAACTTGAGAATTCTTGTTTTAATTTTTTTTGAAGTAGCCTTGCGTATCTGAAACCACAGTGTAGGTACTTTCAAGATGTCATCTGCTGGGAGCCAGCCCATGAGATCCCACTCATGACAGAGTCATGGGAAAGAGGAATGATTGGGCATGGCTTCTCAGGCCTCAGGGATTCTCAAAAGGCTGCCTCAGCACTCACCTTAAAGATATCTGTCTTTCTGATGTTTACTATAAAAAACCTCTTCTTATTTTCTGTGACTTAGGCAAAAGGCCTTTCCCGATTTCCTTCTAAAATAGATCATTCTGAAACCTCAAATCAACAAGGCCCCTGAATGGTAGCACCCTAAATAAAATTATCTGGGATATAGAGTATGCTGATCTAAATTCCTTTTGCTAACATATTAATTTGTTTAATAAATAAGCCTGTGCCTTTAGAGCTAATATGCATAACTGCTCCTTAATAATAAAACAACATTGAGAGCCTCCACACAGAAAGCCCCTATGGGCACAAAACCCTTCGCAGGAAAAAAGGCTTGTTAGGAAATATAAGAAATATTGCTTTATGAAACTGTTACTTAGTCTATATTTACTCACTATGTTTTTACTCTTAATGTATTTAGCCTATATAATGAAAGCATAATAGTTAAAAATTTATAAAAGTTTGGCTTTAATACAAATAATAAGACAATTGTTGATTTAACTGATGATTCTTACTTGGAACTGACCTTCAGCTTGCTGTTCTTTGACTTTATGGAACTACATTCTTTTCTGTTAAGCTCAAGGCATAGAGTAAATTACTGAAAATAGGTTTTACCTTGAAACTTTCTATTGATGAATTCTTTCCTGCTGTGCCTGATACAAAAGTGTTCTGACTGATCAACCCTTATCAATGGAGAGTCACAAGATGTTAGCAGGCCCCCAGGCCAGAAGATGATGTAAACAAAATGAGGCTTTTGGTAACTAAAAACATGCAAACGGTTTCGATGAAGGTCAAAACTGCTGGCCTATTAAGCTGAATTGATAGGCCCATTAGGCTGAATTCATATGCCCATTAAGCTAAATTAGTATGCCCACTAAGGTGAATTGGTATGACTCTATACTTTACATTTGTTTCTATGTACCACAAAAAAATATAAAAGCTGTCTTAAAAATAATAAAGTTGGAAGACACTTGGGAGACACTTGGAAACACCGAGACTCGCTGTGTCTTCTCATTTGCATCGCCGACGCCGTCCATCCTGAGGGAACCCCTGGACCTGCTGGAGCTGGACTCCGGCAGTCATCTGCAAAATGAAACCCTTTCCACAAATGTGATCAGAATCTCCAGATAGGCATTGCTATTGTAAGTGTGATATCTCAGCCAGAAGGCAAATGCTGAGCTCTTCTTGTGGCACAAACAAATACACAGAATAAACCAAGAAAGAGAGCTGGAGAAATGAACCACACCAACAACCGGAAAAACGTTCCTCATGAGACAAAGCTAGTGAAAACCCAACATTCTATGGCCCCAAAACCCTCTTGGAAGTGAATGTTCAGTAAGGGAGAGAAGAAACATGTGAAGGTCCAAGGAGAGGTAATGCCCATGGCCAGTGTAGTTTATAGACGGCCTGACCGCTCAGAGAAAGACACACGCCAGTGTAAACCTTTGCAGACAGCAGTGATGGTCATCACCATGGTAAGTGTTTAGTCTGGTGACAACCTGCCCTGGGCACCACACGAGGGAGGAGACCTGGGTCTCTTCCTCTGTCCCCATGCCATTCCCTCATGAAGGCAGCTCAGGTGCTTTCAGGACCTGCCTGCTTGTCTGGCTCATCCATGAGCTGCAACCACCTCCAGGGCAGGACTCCACCTTCTCTTCTCTATGCACCATGAACCTGCACACAGTGGGCCTTCAGAACATCAAGAAACTCACCCCAGCCCCTCTATAGCCAGATGCCTCCCCAGGCATCAAAACGCCTGTGGAGTCACTTTGGCCCAAGCCCTATTTCTGGATCCCTGGAGCCTACTACAGCCTCTACAGTGTGAACGATCAGGTCTTTTATACACAGATTCCCAGCTATCAGATCTGAGTTTTGAATTCACAGTCAGCTCTGTCCCTCCCGTGGCAGCCAGGTGGGCTGTGATGCAGGCACAGAAGCTCATGAGCTGAGTTTCAAGGGAGGCATTGAAAGTACAGCGATGGGTACAGCTTGTTGCAAACTGAGGGAGGGTCCCTGCATGTCTCAGAAAAGGCCTCTGGTGTGCAAGTGTGGAGGAGGGCACCCATGGTGAAAGGAAAGAGAGGTACTCTGTGGCAAAGGCTCTTGGCCTCTCCTGTAGCAGCTCCAGTTGGTAGCTCACGAACAGTGGACAGCCACTGTGGTCACATGAGCATTACTTTAATTTCCTTTCAAAGCAAGAGAAAGGGGGCAGGATGTGGGAGTACCCGAAGGGTGTGGTGGGAAGGATGAAGGGAGGTGCCCTTCCTCTCTTCAGTGCACACTGCTTTTGTGAGTCTCAGAGCTGCCAGACAGCAGTTACCAAGTCAGGTCACCACAGTACCCAGTGTGGGCTGGGTGCCTTAGCCCCTGGCACACAGACAAGCCCCACCATGTAACTTCCCTGAGTTCTAACAGCAGGATCTGGGGGTTTTGTCTGGGTACACACTTCCTTGCTATAGCTGAGTTACCCCCTTCTTGGAGCCTCAGTTTTTTTCCTCTAAAGTCAGGACATCGATTGCTACCTTAGCAGGTTGCTACCTTAATCCTGTGAAGACTCATTAGGGTAATCCTAAAATTAATATCTGCCTTAAGAGATATTGGGCTTCCCTGATACCTCAGCTGGTAAAGAATCTTCCTGCAATGCAGGAGACCCTGGGTTGATTCCGGGGTCAAGAATCCTGATACCCTGCAGAAGGGACAGGCTACCCAGTCCAATATTCTTGGGCCTCCCTTCTGCTTCAGCCAGTAAAGAATCTGCCTGCAATGTGGAAGACCTGGGTTCAATCCCTGGGTTTGGAAGATCCCCTGGCGAAGGGAAAGGCTGCCCACTCCAGTATTCTTGCCTGCAGAATTCCATGGAACATACAGTCTATGGGGTTGCAAAGACTCAGACACGACTGAGGGACTTTTTACTTCACGTTCAAGAGATAACACCTGAATTCAGATTAGACTGGAGTCTCCCAGTGTCATCTTGCATTTCTTCCCTGAAGCCAGCCAAAACCCACACACTTGCATTTCCAAGGTCTCCACTTAGCACGCTGGACAGAAAACCCAGTGGGGTTCAAACAAACTGACAGAAAAGCAGGAGAGGACTCACAGGCAGATGACTTCCCTCAGGTCTCAGGTGGAGCTCCAGACCCCAGCAGGAACCGGGGCTCTCTGTCCCTGGGCTCAGCAGTGCCCTCATTCTCAGGCCGGCGGCTCTGCCCTGACCGGAGTAGGAAGGTCTCCTACTGCCCCAGGCTGACCTCATGCTCCTCCCACTGCTGTAGCCTGACCTCACCTGGCCCCACCCCTTCTGGCAGAATTAGAGCCCCTTTTCCCCTTGATTCTTGCATGTGGCGTGGACCTGGGCCCCAATTGGTCACCACCCCAGTCCTGTGCCAATCACGGTGGCCAGGAAGGATGGAACACACCTGGACAGGTCCAGGTCATGTGACCATACTCTCCAGGACACGTGGGAGCTGCTCACCCTGTGTCACGGGTGGAGACAGTGCAATGTCCCAAGAGCAGTGCCGAGAGTCCAGTCACTGTGTCCGTGTGCTCAGTGTTCTGGGACAAGCCTGCACATCCTCGCTACAGACCACTTTGTCCTCTGCAGACAAAATATTCATGACACACCTCTTCCCTTTCCAAGCCCTGTTTCACGCACCCATATTCAAGGGAGAAAGGTCTCCTGTTTGAAGATATGTTTGGAGATCCCCTGCTAGCATCTAGGCTTCTTTTGTGTGTCATGTTAGAATAATTGATTCAGTCAAAAAAATGCCCACGAACACCACCACATGCTGCTCTGTGTTTTCAGGGTTATTGCCTGTTCTGAGTAGAGGGCATGGCCCAGGGGCCCCTCAAATGGAGTAAATTTTGTCCAAGAAAGCACCTGAGACACTGAATCCCTGAATCACTTTGCTGTACACCTTAAACTAACAAATCTTTAAAAATCCATACTACCTCAAGTAAAAATAAAGATATTCACTCATCAAAAATTGTAAAATTTATCAAGTTTTCCCTTCAAGTGTTGGTTCTTACTATATGTCTAATTGCTTTGATGGTGTTTTGTGAGGCAGGGGTCCAACTTACTTTCCCAATGGATGCAAAATAGCCCCAATGGGCCTCTTCTCTCCATTTACATATTAAGAAGCATTTTTCAAAATCCCAGTTAGCAAGGCCTTCAGATCTTTGGCAGTTTGTGGAGCGCCCCAGAGGCAGGTTTTCTTTTCTGTGTCTTCTCCTCGCATTTGGCCATTGCCACTTTCTAGTACACACAAGTGCCTCAGAGGGTTCTCTGTAGTGAACCATGTATGTTTCTGTGAGGAAAGGGGATGTGAGCACAGAGGAGGCACTGAGTCCATAGTGACCACTGACCATGCTGAACAACCCCAACATTAAGTCTAGCATGATAAAATCACATCTTATAAGGGATTTATACCTTAAGCATTGAGAACTCCTAAAACTGAACATAAACAACCAGTTTAGAACATGTGCAAAAAAGTTAAATACACATAAAACAAAGACACACAAATGTCCAACAAGTTAAAGATATTCAGCCTCACTAATCACTAGGAGAATCCAGAATCACCCTGCCCTGTTAAGATGGCACACTGTGTCAATTTGTGTGTGTGTGTGTGTGTTTTATTTATTTTTCAGAGTTCACGATTTTATGTATCTATAAAATATAGTGGTGGCGAGAACAATATAGGGGTGGGGGAGAAAAAAAAACGTTATTATGGGAATATAGGAGATTAGGTGAAATCATGTGTGAAAGTTTTGAAAATTGTAGAGCACCTTAGAATTTAAAAATCTTTCATAAAAATATTAAAATTTTTAACACTCTTAAGTATGATGTTTCTTTTTTTAATTTTAAATATTTGGTTTTGTCGAGTCTTAGCTGCTGCATGTTGGATCTTCACTGCATTTTGCCAGACCCCTTGCTGCGGTGCACAGACTCTCCAGTTGTGTCACGTGGCCTCCAGAGTGTGCAGGCCTCAGCAGTTGTGGTGCACAGACCCAGCAGCTTCATGGTATGTGGGATTCCAGTTCCTGAGTCCCCTTCATTGCCAGGTGAACTCTCAACCACTGGGCCACCAGGGAAGTCCCTGGTTTTCATCTTGAGGTGATGAAAGTTTCTGAAATTACATAGTGTAATGGCTAGTTTTGAATATAATAAAATCCACTGAATTGTAAGCTCTAAATTGATGAATTGCATGTTAATATGAATTTTATCTCAATAGAGCTGTTACTTTAAGAGCCCCTTAAAAGCAGAATAAATTGAAGAACATCAGAAGAGGCAGAGCACAGGCCAGCTCCAAGAGATTTCGAAGTTGCAATGCTGGATAACCCTGTTCTGTGAGGTCACTGTGTAGGGAACAACGAGGAATCCTCCTAGGCTACACTAAGTGCAGGCATGTCTTGACTTATTGAGTTTTGATTTATTTCCCTTCACACACAATTTCCTTGAAAAAAATTAAACAAATCGATGGTTTGTACCAGCCCTTTGTGGAGCAAGTCTATTGATATCAAAGACCCTTTTCTCAGACAAGATCCCTTCAAAGTTTCTGGGGCACACATCTTTCGGGGACACCATTCAATCTGCTTTCTATGTAAAGTGACCCTCTTCTTTTAGGAACTGACTGAGGTCCCATATAAATTGGAACAGCACCAGCCATGTGGGTGGGGTTCTGGGGAGAATGAGGACTCTGAAAACAGGACGGGTTGAGGCTAGGGGCTAACCTACCTCCAATCTTACCTTTTGGGTTTTCACTTCAGTTCTGGGATAGGGTTGGCCTCATCACTGGGCTTCGTTTTTATGCAGTCAGATGATCAGTTTGTGTGGCTTGTAGACTCTTCGCATATTTGGAAAGGCCTTTCCTATTCTGAGGATGTAATAATTGTTATCCCTTGGCTTCGACACAACTGTTTGTCTCTTGGCTTTTGGTTGCGCATCTTTGGTCCAGTTGTAGGGAGTGGGTGTGTCTGTGTATAAAGTGTGAGACAAGAATATTTTTTCCTAGATGACTACCTAGTTTTCTCACTATCAGTCAAGGAAAGATCTCCCATTTCCCAACTACCTGAAACATTATGTTAATCTTCTACTAAAATTATGCATTATTTGGGAGTCTGTATCTGGCTTTTTCATTGTTCTCTTCATCTCTCTGAGAATCCATGCATCAAGGCCAGTACAAGGCACATGTGTCTTCACACTTCTCAGATCTCTGAATAGGGAGGCACCTAACAAGTCAGAACCTTAAGAATAGGCAGTATTTTTAGTGGTGGTTCATGAGCCAGTAATGCACCTTGTACTACACAGTGGCCTGGATTCTTCAACAAAATGATAATAATCATGGCTTTAAAATCTGTCTCATCTCCTGGTGGACCTTATCACACCTCATCGCTTGACCTGATTTTTTTCCCCTCAGAGGTTTCCTGAGGTATTCTTGCTCAGTTATTCCGTGTGAAGCTTAGACTCAGTTTATCCTGAAAATCAGTCTGAATGTTATTTAATTAGGATTGCATTAGATGTTAGATTAATAAGAAGTGACATTTCTAACATTCAATCTGATCATTAAGAACAGTGTATGTCTTCAAAATGACTCTAGTACTTGCATGTGAGTAGATATCTCCAAACGGTGATGAAATTTCCTTTATGTTCTTTCTGTTAATATTGGGCATCTACACTGGAGATGTGGCATAAACAAAGCAGATACGATTTCCTGTCCTTGGATTTTTACCTACCTGAGATCATGAAGATATCCCCCTGTGTCTTCTTCCAGGTTTTCTTACCTTCCCATTTAGAGCCACTATTCACTTGGAAATGACTTTTTTGGATTGATTTTATTCCATCTACATATGCAGTTCATAAAAGGCAATGGCAACCCACTGCAGTACTCTTGCCTGGAAAATCCCACGGACAGAGGAGCCTGGTAGGCTGCAGTCCATGGAGTCACTAGGAGTTGAACACGACTGGGTGATTTCACTTTCACTTTTCACTTTCATGCATTGGAGAAGAAAATGGCAACCCACTCCAGTATTCTTACCTGGAGAATCCCAGGGATGGGGGAGCCTGGTAGGCTGCCGTCTATGTGGTCACACAGAGTCGGACATGGCTGAAGCGACTTAGCAGCAGCAGCACATGGGCAGTTAATAAAGCACCATTGACTTAAAATCCACTTCACTGCTGACTGGTACTAGTAGTGTAATAAACCAAGTGCTCATATATGGGTCAGAGAAGGCAATGGCAACCCACTCCAGTACTCTTGCCTAGAAACTCCTATGGATGGAGGAACCTGGTAGGCTGCAGTCCATGGGGTCGTGAAGAGTTGGACATGACTGAAGCGACTTAGCAGCAGCAGCAGCAGCATATCTTCATATCTGGAGTTGGTGGAAAAGGAAGCAGCCAAGAATGACACCGTTGTTTGGGCCTGAGAAATAAGAAGTGGTGACGACTATGGGGGAGGACCCTGGAGAAACAGATGGGAAGTGACAACTTATGGCTGTGGACTTGCCTGAGGTTGAGGTATCTCTTAGATACCAACATGAAGATGGGAGGTAGGCAGGTGGAGATGAAAGTAACAATTTATACCTCTGAGCACCATTCCCTTTAGAAAATTTAGTTATTTGAAATCAAAACAACATTAAGACCCTCCATGCAGTAAAAAATATTATGTGTACACTTTACAGTCAGCCCTCTGTAACCTCAGTTTCACATCTGTGGATTCAAAAACCATGGGTCATGTCATAGTATGTATTCATCTAAACAACCCAGGTGTAAGAGAACCTGTGCAGTTCACACCTGTGTTGTTTGAGGGTTACCTATATATGTAACAGATACAGAATATATCCATTATCCGAAATATTCTCTTGTCCTTTTCCCAACCATTTCAGTCAACTCCAGGCAGCCAACAATCTGCTGATCTCCAGAGATTAGTTCTACTTTTCTAGGATTTCATACAGATTGGATCACGTATTTTCCTTTATGTCTGACATCTTTTGTTTGGCATCGTAAGTTTTCGGTTGCTTTTTGTTTGTTTTTAAATTTCCTTAATTTATTTGAATTTTTTAATTTATTTCTCTAAATGTTCAAGCCTTTTCCTTAAGAGGAAATGGACCCATTCTTTATAACTTTCATTAGAAATATATGCATAGCATTTTGTTTACTTATGCTGTCCATGATGTTTGTATTTTTTAATTTAGTTTTTTCTTTGGTTGCTCTTGTTCTCAGCTGTGGCATGTGGAATCTAGTTCCCTGACTAGTACAGGAATCTGGGATCCTTGTATCAAGAGCATGGAATCTTCAGCACTGGACCAGCAGGGGAGTACTGGATGTTCCTATTTTCATTTGTTCTTTCTTTTTCCTTATTTTTATTTGGGTTATAGTTATTTTACAATGCTGCATTAGTCTCTGCTGTAAAATGAATGAATCATTTGTATGTGTATATACCCCTCCCTGTTGATCCTCCCTCCACCCTTCATTCCTCTTTAGGTCATCCTAGAGCACCAAGCTGAGCTCCCTGTGCTAATTTGCAACTTTCCATTAGCTACCATTTTACACATGGTAGTGTATATATGTCAATGCTACTCTCTCAATTTGTCCCCTTCTCTCGCTCCCTTGTTGTGTCCACAAGTTCGTTTTTTATGTCTTATGGTGTTTCTGCTCTGCAAATATATTCATCAGTACCATATTTCTAGTATATATATATTTCTTTTTTTTCTAGTATATATATACTAGAAATATGGTACTGTATATATATATATATATATATATATATATATATATATATGCACACACCTATATGCTGTGCTTAGTTGCTCAGTCCTGTCTGACTCCTTGTGACCCCATGAACAGTAGGATGCATGTGTCTTTTCAAATTATGGTTTTCTCAGGGTATTTCCAAGTAGTGGGACTGCTGTGTCATATGGCAGTCTTATTTTCAGATTTTTAAGGAACCTCCATACTGCCCTCCATAATGGTTATATCAATGTACATTCCTAGCAAGAGCACAAGAGGGTTCCCTTTCTCTACATCCTCTCCTGCATTGTTTGTAGATTTTTTTGTTGATGCCCATTGTGATTGGTGTGAGGTAATACCACGTTTGTCGTTTTGATTTGCATTTCTCTAGTACTGACAGAATAGTGAGTGATGATGAGCATCTTTTCATGGGTTTGTGGCCATCTGTACAGGACTGGAAAAGGTCAGTTTTCATTCCAATCCCAAAGAAAGGCAATGCCAAAGAATGCTCAAACTACCACACAATTGAACTCATCTCACACACTAGTAAAGTAATGCTCAAAATTCTCCAAGCCAGGCTTCAGCAATACGTGAACCATGAACTTCCAGATGCTCAAGCTGGTTTTAGAAAAGGAAGAGGAACCAGAGATCAAATTGCCAACATCTGCTGAATCATCAAAAAAGCAAGAGAGTTCCAGAAAAACATCTATTTCTGCTTTATTGACTATGCCAAAGCCTTTGACTGTGTGGTTCACAATAAACTGTGGAAAATTCTGAAAGAGATGGGAATACCAGACCACGTGACCTGCCTCTTGAGAAACCTGTATGCAGGTCAGGAAGCAATAGTTAGAACTGGACATGGAACAACAGACTGGTTCCAAATAGGAAAAGGAGTATGTCAAAGCTGTATACTGCCACCCTGCTTATTTAACTTATATGCAGAGTACATCATGAGAATCGCTTGGCTGGAAGAAACACAAGCTGGAAACAAAATTGCCAGGAGAAATATTAATAACCTCAGATATGCACATGACACCACCCTTATGGCAGAAAATGAAGAAGAACTAAAGAGTTTCTTGATGAAAGTGAAAGAGGAGAGTGAAAAAGTTTGCTTAAAGCTCAACGTTCAGAAAACTAAGATCATGGCATGTGGTCCCATCACTTCATGGGAAGTAGATGGGGAAACAGTGAAAACAGTGTCAGACTTTATTTTTGGGGGCTCCAAAATCTCTGCTGATGGTGACTGCAGCCATGAAATTAAAAGACACTTACTCCTTGGAAGGAAGGTTATGACCAACCTAGATAGCATATTTAAAAGCAGAGACATTACTTTACCAACAAAGGTCTGCCTAGTCAAGGCTATGGTTTTTCCAGTGGTTATGTATGGATGTGAGAGTTGGATGTTGAAGAAAGCTGAGCACCGCAGAATTGATGCTCTTGAACTGTGGCGTTGGAGAAGACTCTTGAGAGTCCCTTGGAGTGCAAGAAGATCCAACCAGTCCATCCTAAAGGAGACCAGTCCTGGTTGTTCATTGGAAGGACTGATGTTAAAGCTGAAACTCCAATACTTTGGCTACCTCATGCAAAGTGTTGACTCATTGGAAAAGACCTTAATGCTGGGAAGGATTGGGGGCAGGAGGACAAGGGGACGACAGAGGATGAGATGGTTGGATGGCATCCCTGACTCGATGGACACGGGTTTGGGTAAACTCCGGGAGTTCGGTGGTGGACAGGGAGGCCCAGCGTGCTGCAATTCATGGGGTCACAAAGAGTCGGACACGACTGAGCAACGGAACTGAACTGAACTGATGTCTTCTTTGGAAGACATCAAGGTATTCTTCTATGTTTCAGCCTCCATTGATCTTTATTTCCGTTCTTGTGCCAATGCCATACTATCTTGATTACTGTAGCTTTGTGATATAGTCTGAGGTGACGGAAGCTGATTGTTCCAGATTCATTTCTCGTCCTTAAGATGACTTTGGCTATTCGGGAACTTTTGTGTTTCCATACAAATTGTGAAAATTTTTGTTCTAATTCTGTGAAAACTGCCATTGGTAACTTGACAGGGATTCCATTGACTCTCTGTTGTGGTCCTTTAATGGACCAGAACTTGGGGGTACAGTGTCGACCGATAAGAAAGTGAAAGAAGGAAGAAAAGAGGCTGATATTTCCTCGTTTGCACAGTATGCCAATATAACTCTAGGACAAAGAGCTAGCACTGTCTACGTAGGCTCAGAGCACCCTCTCTAAGAGTTCTTGAAAGCCCGGACAAGTAATTAGACATGGTGGACACCTGTACTCCGTGGAAGCAGCCTGAAGGGGGCGGGGAGAGCAAACGAAATGAGGAAAGACACGGGGACCAGTGTTCTGATAGAACAAAGGCGTTTATTCAACATATTGTGGGCATATATATATATACTCTCTTACAAGATAGCCCTTTTTAGCAGAGACAGGGATTAAAAAATCTTACAAGTTATTCAGGAAGCTTGAGGCTAGAATCATTTTCCAGGGAGAGGATTGTAAAAGTTACTTTCCATATCAGAAGGGAAGAGAGTTGTAATGGATGCTTTTCACCATATGGAGAAGCTGCTTTCCATACAAACGAGATGCATAAATTCTTATTATTCCGGGAACCACGTGCGGTTCCTCCAGCACCTGCGTTCAGGTGTTAATGAGCAACAAAGGATTTATGCAAGACTGAAAGCAGCATATGGAAAGCCTTCTGTTAAATGCTACCTTACAACTCTCTAGATTGCTCTGGGTAGTAGAGTCATTTTCACAATATGGGTTCATTTGTCCAAGAACATGTTATATCTCTCCATCTGTTTGTGTCATCTTTGATCTCTAAGCATAATGTTTTGATATTCACGAATTTAAAGTGTATCAGCAGTTCATTCCTTTATTAAGCTACTTCTGCATTGTTCAGACATAAATTGTTCATCTGTTGAGCAATTGCTTCTTTTCCCACCAAGTTTTGATATTTTAAGTAAAACTGTTATAAACAGTTCAGTTCAGTGCAGTTCAGTCACTCCGTCATGTCCGACTCTTTGCGACCCCATGGACTGCAGCGTGACAGGTTTTCCTGTCCATCACCAACTACTGGAGCGTACTCAAACTTATGTTCATCACATCAGTGATGCCATCCAACCATCTCATCTTCTATCATCCCCTTATCCTCCCAACTTTCCCAGCATCAGGGTCTTTTCAAATGAGTCAGTTCTTTGTGTCAGGTGGCCAAATTATTGGAGTTTCAGCTTTGGCATCAGTCCTTCCAATGAATATGCAGTAGTGATTTCCTTTAAGAAGGACTGGTTGGATCTCCTTCCAGTCCAAGGGACTCTCGGGAGTCTTCTTCAACACCACAGTTCAAAAGCATCAATTATTCGGCACTCACCTTTGTTTATAATCCAACTCTCATATCCATACATGACTATGGAAAAACCATAGATTTGACTAGATGGACCTTTGTTAGCAAAGTCATGTCTCTGCTTTTTACTATTCTGTCTAGGTTGGTCATAACTTTTCATCCAAGGAGCAAGTGTCTGTTAATTTCATGGCTGCAGCCACCATCTACAGTGATTTTGGAGCCCAAGAAAATAAAACCTGTCACTGTTTCCACTGTTTCCCCATCTATTTAACATGAAGTGATCTGACCAGATGTGATGATCTTAGTTTTCTGAATGTTGAGTTTTAAGCCAATTTTTTCACTCTCCTCTTTCACTTTCATCAAGAGACTCTTTAGTTTTTCTTTGCTTTCTGGCATAAAGGTGGTGTCATCTGCATATCTGAGATTATTGCTACTTCTCCTGTCAATCTTGATTCCAACTTGTGCTTCAACCAGCCCAGCATTTTTCATGATGTACTCTGAGAAATGGTGTCTTAGTTGCTGCTAAAAGCCCACTTTTGGTGGGTGGCCAGAGGGACAGTTAAAATCAATGATGAGAGTGTTGCCTGGTAGCATAATGGTTAGGAATGGACTCTTTCTCTGTTGTGAACAGAGTTCAATTCCTGGTGGTGAAACTGATATACAGCAAGCAGCATGGCCAAAAAAAAAAAACAAAAACAAAAAACCCCCAAACAAACAAAACAACTGAAAGCTGAGTGTAAAAGTGCACTTTGTAGGAAAAGCTCATCAGGTTCATTTCTCTGATTTTCACTCTTCTCACCTTCATTTTAGAATGTTCTGAAGCATATACTCTTGTTCCTTGTAACATTATTGTGTCAGAGTTTGAGACACCACCAGTTTTCTGGGCCTAACCCTTCATTAGCTTCATCAGAGGGGCTTGGGTTAAAAAGAGAAACAAGGTAGTTATGCCCATGTCCACCCCAGGAATAATTTCCATTAGGGTCCCGTGGCTCACATACTTAAGGGAATCTCTGCCCTCAGGACTGGCCCTCCCCCTTTGCACCTGCTGATCAGAGGCCCAGACACCGCCATCATGGTTCCACTTCTCAGGGCCTGGATTTCAGGATGGCTTTGGAGTAGCAGGACCCTCTTACTCTTGTATCTGCCAGGACACGAGCATGTCTTAAACGAGTCTGAGTTTTTCTGGTCTTAGGAAGCCTTAGCCAGCATTGCCTGAATGAGGATTTCTGTTCTGAGCCAGAGAATGCAGTCATGCAATGACAGTGAAAGAGTTGAATCCTCCCCCTAGACCAGTTGTCATTGACAAGGCCCTGGCTGAGTGGCTTTGTAGAAAAGAATTTCCACAAAGAAGCAGACAGTATTGAAACAAGTACAGTGCTTATTAGGACGAAAACCACTATGTGTGAATAGACAAAATGGTGCACTCAGAAAGAGGTTTCACAATTGTGGTTGCTTAAATCACTTATATGCAGTGTTTCTTTCAGTTTTTCTGGCCAATCATCTTGCTCTGCCTGATTCTGAGTCCACATCTGGTCCATCTCAAGGTGCTTCCCATGTGTGTGTATATCTTAGCAAAGTCAGGTTCTAGCAAGGAAGCCTAAGGGTAGTTGATGTCACTTACTGACTCACAGGAGGTGCCCACTCACTCTTTGACCCTTTGGAGCTTTTCTTCACATGTGTAGTGGAAAAGGTTTCCTCAAACTTGAGAATGAGGACTCTGTGGTCTTCTATCTGTTATCTTAACTGGGATAAGCTCTGCAAGTTGAGAAAACCCACGTGGCTCCATGCCCAGCGCGAGATGAGGCCCTTCTCTCATGCAGGGTGTTGAGAGCAAAGCCCCGGCACCTCTCTCGGCTCGGACCGGGGTTTGACTCATTGCGTGAGACCCCAGGTATCCCCCGAGATACTGATGCCAACCTGAGAAGGCCGGACTTCCTGCCACAACCCGAGAGCGACCACGGGATCCTCCCTCAATGCGAGACGGAGCCCTTTGCACAGGCAGCGCCTCCGGAGCCATCCTGAGTTCCCTCTGGCCCTTGAAAGGAGGCTGGACTCGCTCTAGGTGGCCCCAGAGGCTCCCCGAGATACCCGTGTCCCCACGCGAGCGGAACCTCGAGTTTCCAGGCGCGGCTCGACAGCGGCCCCGCCTCTCCTACACCACCTCTTCTCGAGAGGGGGGCGGCCTGCTTTGCCTTCACTTGAAGGGGATCCCTACTTTCCTTTGCACCTCAAGAGGAGGCCTGTCGCCTCTACTGATGCTCGAGAGGAGGCCCCAAGACGTCAGTTCAGGCCCCAAGACAAAAGGACCCCGAGGAACCCCCCAACGTCATATGGGGCCCAATTCCATTGCAGCGACTCGAGGGGAAGCCCAGCTGCCCCTGGCAATGTCAAAGGAGGCCTGGACTTCCCAGAGGCAACAAGACAGGCTCCCTGAGGTGCCCCGCATCAGATCGAGAGAGGCAACCCCCGCTTCCCGCAGCAACTCGTGGAAAAGCACGACCTTCGACCCTGCATTCGAGATGAAGCCCGATTTCCCCTTGCTGTGACCTGAGAGAAAGGCTGAGTCCACTCGACTCCATTTACGCCACTCCACAGGTGTGCGATATACCCATCCCCTCCCCCCCAAGGGGATCCCCAAGTGTCCTACCTCAATGTTTGATGAGGATGCAGTGCGCTGCAGCGCCTCCTGAGAAATCCTGAGGCTGCTCCCTCACCTCGCTGCTCAAAAGGAGCCACCATGACCCTGCTGTGCTAACAGGGGAGATGGGCCAGGGTACCTGCTACAGGTCGAGAGTACACTGCCACAAGTCGAGAAAACCCACGTGATTAGACACCCATCACGAGATGAGGTGCTTTTCTCTCGCAGGGCCTTGAGAGCATACCCAGGCACCTCTCCCGGCTTGGAACGGGGCTGGACTCCTTGTGGGCGACAGCAGGTGTCCCCCAAGATACTCGTGTCAACCTGAAAAGAAGGCAGGGCTTCCCGCCACACCGCGAGAGTGTCCCCTGGATCCTCCCTCCATGTTAGACAGGGCCCTTTGTATCTGCATCGACTCGAGAGCCATCATCAGTTCCCTCTGGCACTGGAAAGGAGGATGGACTCCCTCTAGGTGGTGCCAGAGGTTCCCCGAGATTCCCGTGTCCCCACGCCAGCGGAACCCTGAGTCTCCAGATGCAGCTTGAGAGGGGACCCCTGGCGGCCTCACCCCCTCCTCTCGAAAGGGGGGGTCGAATCCCCTATCTGAACTCAACCGGAACCCCTACTTTCCCTCGCACCTCAAGAGTGAGACTGTCACCTCTACTGAGGTTCGAGAAGAGGTCGAAAGAGGCCAGTTCTGGCCCCAAGACTAAAAGTCACTGAGGAACCCCCCGTCGACAAATGAGTCCAATTCCCTTACAGCTACTTGAGGGGAAGCCCAGCTGCCGCCTGGCAACGCCAAAGCAGGCCTGGACTTCGCAGAGGCAAAGGACTCTGTGGTGACTCCCCCAGAACGCCAGAGGTGCAGCTAGTTTCCTGCTGCAACTCATTGAGTTGTGGCGGGTATCCTGGCCCGTCTCCCATGTTAGCACAGCACGGTCGTGGTGCCTCCTTTTGAGTGGCGATGGGAGGGGGCAGCCTCGGGATCCCTCAAGGGTCACTGCAGAGCACAGGTCCTCATCAAATGTTGAGGCAGGACCCTCAGGGTGCCCCTCGAGGTGGGACGGGAATCTCGGGGCATCTCTGGAGTGGCATAAAGGGAGCGGAGGGGACTCAGCCTTTCTCTCAGGTCACTGCAGAGGGAAATCAATCTTCATCTCGTGTGGAGGGTCGAAGCTCGTGCTTTTCCATGAGTTTCAGCAGGAAGCTGGCTGTGCCTCTGGCGTTCCAGGGGGCCACCTCAGGGAGCCTCCCTTCTTGCCTCTGCGAAGTCCAGGCCTCCCTTGGCCTTGCCAGGGGGCAGCTGGGCTTCCTCTCGAGTCGCTGCAAGAGAATTTGACTCGTTTGCCGACGGGGGGGTTCCTCGGTGACCTTTTGTCTTGGGGCCGGAACTGGCCTCTTGGGGCCTCTTCCGAAACATCAGTAGAGGCGACAGGCCCACTCTGGAGGTGCAAGGGAATCTAGGGATTCCAGTTGAGTTCAGGTAGAGGATTCGACCCCCCCTTTCGAGAGGAGGGGGCTAGGGCGACCAGGGGCCCCTCTCGAGCTGCGTCTAGAGACTCAGGGTTCCGCTGGCATGGGGACACGGGAATCTCGGGGAACCTCTGGGGGCGCCTAGAGGGAGTCCAGCCTCCTTTCCAGTGCCAGAGAGAACTGATGATGGCTCTCGAGTCGATGCAGATACAAAGGGCCCCGTCTCGCAGGGAGGGGAGTCCAGGGGACGCTCTCACTGTGTGGTGGGAAGCCCTGCCTTATTATCACGTTGGCACGGGTATATCAGGGGACACCTGTTCTCGCCCACAAGGAGTCAAGCCCCGTTCTGAGCCGGGAGAGTTGCCGGAACATGCTCTCAATGCCCTGCAAGGGAAAAGCGCCTCATGACGCAATGGGCGTGGAATCAAGTGGGTTTTCTCGACTTGCGGCGGTTTGCTCTCGAGTTGCGGCAGGTACCCTGGCCCGTCTCCCCTGTTAGCCCAGCGGGGTCGTGGTGGCTCCTTTCGAGCAGCAAGGTGAGGGAGCAGTCTCGAGATTCCCCAGGAGGCGCTGCAGCGCACTAGGTCCTCGTCAAGCATTGAGGTAGGACACTCGGGGTTCCCCTCGGGGGGGAGGAACAGGTATATTGGGCACCTGTGGAGTGGCATAAAGGGAGTCGAGTGGACTCAGCCTTTCTCCCGGGTCACAGCAAGGGGAAATCGGGCTTCCTCTCGAATGCAGGGTCGAAGGTCGTGCTTTTTCACGAGTTGCAGCGGGAAGCGGGTGTTGCCTCTTTCGATCTGATGCGTGGCGCCTCAAGGAGCCTGTCTTGTTGCCTCTGGGAAGTCCAGGCCTCCTTTGACATTGCCAGGGGCAGCTGGGCTTCCCCTCGAGTCGCTGCAATGGAATTGGGCCCCATGTGCCCTTGCGGGGTTCTTTGGTGACCTTTCATCTTGGGGCCGCAATTGGAGTCTTGGGGCCTCCTCTCGAGCGTCAGTAGAAGTGACAGGCCTCCTCCTGAGGTGCCAAGGAAAGTAGGGATTCCCGTCGAGTGGAGGCAAACCCGGCGGCCCCCCTCTTGAGAAGAGGTGGCGGAGGGGAGGCGGGGTCGCTGTCGAGCCGCGCCTGGAGTCTTCGGGTTCCACTCTCGTGGGAACACGGGTATCTCGGGGAGCCTCTGGGGCTGCCTAGAGGGAGTCCAGCCTCCTTCAAGTGCCAGAGGGAACTCAGGATGGCTCTTGAGGCACTGCAGGTGCAAAGGGCCCCGTCTCGCGTTGAGGGGGGGGGTCCCGCGGACGCTCTCAGGTTGTGGCGGGAAGCCAGGCCTTCTCAGGTTGGCACGGGTATGTCGGGGGACACCTGGGGTCTCACGCAACGAGTCAAGCTCCAGTCCGAGCCGAGAGAGGTGCCGCGGCTTTGCTCTCAATGCCCTGCATGGGAAAAGGGCCTCATCTCACAATGGGCGTGGATTCAGGTGGGTTTTCTCCACTTGCGGCAGGGGGCTCTCAAGTGGCGGCGGGTACCCCTGCCAGTCTCCCTTGTTAGCCCAGCGCGGTCGTGGTGCCTCCTTTCGAGCAGCGTGGGAGGGGCCAGCCTCGGTATCCCTGGGCATTAATTCAGGTGGGTTTTCTCATCTTGCGTCAGGGGGAGCTCAAGTGGCGGCGGGTGCCAGAGTCCTGCTCCAGCTGGTCCAGGATTCCCTCAGGATGGACGGCATTGGCAATGTGAATGAGAAGACACAGTGAGTCTTGGTGTTTCCAAATGTCTCCTCAATTTATTGTTTTCAAGACAGCTTATATATTTTTAGTGGTACATAGAAACAAATGTAAAGTATAGAGTCATACCAATTCAGGTTAATGGGCCAGAAGTTCTGACCCTCATCGAAACCGTTTGCACATCTTTAGTTTCAAAAAGCCTCATTTTGTTTACATCATCTTCTGGCCTGGGGGCCTGCTAACATCTTGTGACTCTCCATTGATAAGGGTTGATTAGTCAGAACACTTTTGTATCAGGCACAGCAGGAAAGAATTCATCAATAGAAACTTTCAAGGTGAAACCTGTTTTTGGTAATTTATTCTACACCTTGAGCTTAACAGAAAAGAATGTGGTTCCATAAAGTCATAGACCCGCAAGCTGAAGGTCAGCTCTAAGTAAGAATCATCAGTTAAATCAACAATTGTCTTATTATTTGTATTAAAGCTAAACTTTTATTTATATAAATCTCTATTATGCTTTCATTATATAGGCTAAATACATTAAAAGCAAAAACATAGTGAGTAAATATAGACTAAGTAACAGTTTCATTAAGCAATATTTCTTATATTTCCTAATAAGCCTTCTTTCCTACGAAGAGTTCTGTGCCCATTGGGGCTTTCTGTGCGGAGGGTCTCAATGCCGCTTTATTGTTAAGGAGCAGTCAGGCACATTAGCTCCAAAGGCACAGGCACACTTGTTAAACAGACTAAAATGCTAGCAAGGGGAGTTTAGATTAAAATTCTCTATATCCTAGATAATCTAATAGGGTGCCACCGTTCGGGGGCTGTATCGATCAGAGTTCCAGACTGATCTATTTAGGAAGAGATCAGGAAAGGCCTTTTACCTAAGTCACAGAAAATAAGAAGAGGTTTATTAGAAAGATAGATATCATCTTTAAGGTGAGCGCTGAGGCAGCCTTCAGAGAATCCCTGAGGCCTGAGTTGCTCTGCTCGTCAGGTCTTCTGCATGACTCTGTCATGGGTGGGATCTCGTGAGCTGGCTCCCAGCATCTCCCCCTTTTTTATTTTTTAAGACGGCAATATGGATTTCAGTCGCGAGCTTCTGAGTGCTCAGCCGAAGAGCTCTGACAATGCAAGGAAGGACTATAATGAGAAGCAGAATTAAGGCAGCTACAGCAACATAACTGAAGATGGTTGATAAGATATTCTTTTTAGTAATAAAGTCAGAAAAGGTATGAAAGAAATCATTAGCGGCCCCTGCAGTAGTGAAATCTAGACGGGACTGTTCTAAGGTCCTTATTTGGTCATGAAGCTTTTTCAAATCTAAACCAATATTGGAGCTATTCCAAATACCTAAAATATGATTTTTTTTTATTTTTTCCCAATTATAATCTGTATCATTTACTTTTAAGGGTGTTACACAAATCCACCAATAGTCGGAGTGACAGTATAATGTTAACTTTACTTTTAAGGCCTGTAACTCAGTTCCAATATGCATGACTGCTTCTTCTATGGCGTCTGCCTTCATTTTTAACTTTTTATCTATAATCTCTTGCATAGCTAGAGTTATAGAAACATTTTTGGACATAGTATTGACCTATTGAGCAGTATGTTCCTGTTGAGCCAATGATATTGTTGCCACAGTAACAGAAGTAATTGCTGTTATTAAAGCTGAAATCCCTAATATAAGTAGTCCCACAAACCGTTGGGGGCGTATTAAATCTTGTAATTGTTGCAGAACAGCTAGACCATAATTGTCATACCAATAGGTATTAACTGTGACAGGCAAGCAATGTAAGCATAACAACAATAACAAAAAGATGCCCGGGAGTTGTGGCGGCTCCCCATTTGGCCACCAGCCTGTGAGTGTCCCCAGTCAACCTCCTAACTTGGCCCCAGGTGGGAAGATCAGCGGCTCTAGTTGAAGCAGCAGGGTGAGGACGTCTGCGCGGCACAGGTGTAGGTCGTGGTCTGGGGCGAATGTGTCCTGGAGCGTTGCTCAGAGTGAGATTCTGAAACTGCTGACAGGGTGGTGCATGTTCTGAAAGAGGCTGTGGTTTTTTGAAAAGAAAGTAGGGAGGGGGTGGGGGCTGCTTTTCCAGCGGCTGCAGAAGATGGACTCGAGCAGTATGTCTCTCTTGAAGTGCCAGGTGCCTGAAGCGATGTACTAGTAGTGAAGCCTCAGGTGAAAGGTCATTCGCCTTTCGGTTTTTCCTTGGTTTCTTCAAGTCAGGAATCTAAACAGGAGAAGTGGAATCCTGCGGAAACACAAGCATACCTTCTCCAGCAAGTTAACAGCACAAATGGCCCTTTCCATTCTCTAGTAAGGAGGTCTTTTTACTTGACCAGGGGCCGAGTCATAGCCCCTTCAGGAATCCAGTGTCTCATTATTGCAGTCTGCCCCTGTGTGTCTACGTTTAAATGATTAATTATAAACAAAGTATGGTGTAGAACATGATGTGGAGAGGAACACTTAAATCTTACCTGTCTTAATTTAGCTATCTGATTTTTTACGGTCTGGTGCGCCCTTTTTACTATGGCTTGGCCTTGGGGATTATAAGGTATTTCTGTTGAATGCAGTATAGGAAATTGTTGACAAAATCTCTTAAAGGCAGCAGAAGTATGAGCTGGGGTAAGATAAAACTATTTTTCTTGGGGTCACTGGTAGATGGAGCCATTCTTGGGCCTTTTTGCCACAAGCATCCTGTAGGTGTATGTTCTGTGGTGACAATAATTAAATCCCATCCTCTGGTAATATTAATTTTAATTAACTGATCATTCAAAGCCTCATCCACTTTAACAAGAGCCGACTCTGTCTCACTAGTCAATTCTCTCTTAGAACTGGGATTAGGATCGCCCCTTAAGCAATAAATAAAGGCTTTAAATCCACAGTAGTCAGTCTTATATGTGGGCATATCCAATTAATATCCCCTAATAATTTTTGGAAATTATTTAAAGTTAGTAAACGATCTCTTTGCAGCTGCAAAGGAGCATGACTCACAGTATGGGTATTTAACACACTTTTTAAATAAGAAAAAGGAGGATT
This sequence comes from Giraffa tippelskirchi, assembly GCF_054371585.1. Lineage (NCBI taxonomy): Eukaryota > Metazoa > Chordata > Mammalia > Artiodactyla > Giraffidae > Giraffa > Giraffa tippelskirchi. Next base: position 15,323,599 of record NC_137288.1, on the reverse strand, counting down.
TACTTGTATCTTATCTGGAGCTACCTTCAAACCCCAGTTTTTCAAGGCCTCAATCAATTCAGATAAGATTTGTTGTAATAAGGCTCTATCTTTATGGGCAGCCAAAATATCATTCATATAGTGTATCAAATATAAATCCCTATATTTTCATCTAACATTTTGCACATTTTGATCCACAAATTTCTGACACAAGGTGGGGTTATTTTATATTCCCTGAGGCAAAACCTTGGGAGAGCTCATTCCCAGGTCTCAGGAAAATGTTATTGATAGGCCACTCAGGGTGTTGTTATTGGACTAGGCCTTGTAAGTAGAAAAAGTCTCTGGACCACTGTCTTACTAGCCTCTTGGTCCAGGAAAATATTTCCTCTTGTTGCTTCTTCCCATATCTAGAGTTGTATTATTACAATCATTGATCTCATATGGAACTGCATATCAGCATTACATCACAGGCTAAGTCACACATTTGTTAACGTAAGAAATAATCTTTTGAAACAAGTGACATAGAAGATAATATAGCTATAGCTAGCAGTTATTAGCAAAGTCATAAGTAGGAATTATAAGTCATGAACTTTCATTAGGTAGAACCCAGTATACCCCAGATCATCTGACTTCATTTGTTAAATGATTACAGCCTGGTGTTAATCTCCTGGTTGTACATCATGGAGCATCTGATCTTTATCTGAAGATTGGTTACTGAGATAAGCCTTAGAAACAAACTTAGAGTGTCCTTTAAAATAACTTAATTAAATCTTTTAGCAATATAACATAACAAAGAACTATCTCAGAAGTGAGTGTTAGTAAACACTAGACTTTAATTAACAAAACTAGAAACTTAGTTTAACAATTTATAAAACTTAATATTTAGTGAAACATGATTTTTTCATTATGAAGGCATTAACCTTGTAGCCAAGGAAGGCTTTAACCCATCAAATAAAAATGAGGTTTGTCAGGGAGCTGGGAAAAGCCAAGCGGCCGTCTGGATTTCCCATAGCCCCGACTCTTTGATTTTCAGCTATTGTTTATCTATTTTTAATTTTCCAGTTTAGGAGTAGACTGTTGCCATGGTTTAAGGACATTAGGATAACACAAGTCTAACAGTGAGGGGTTATTTTTTGTAGAAGCAGAATCAGCTTTTACATGTACCATAATCTTAAGTAATGCTTATTTACTTTACCAAAGTAACAAAAGACTTTAAAAACAAATATAAATCACTTAAAGGCAAAGAAATTCATAATCTGTTATTGAAAGCAAATGAACTCAGGTAGTTTAATAGCTCTTTAGGATGTCTCAGGGGCCCTCTGAAGCATCCCAAAGTTAGCTAGAAGTCAAGTTATTTAGGCAGTTTTGTCGATAGATATTAAAAGAGTTTATAACACTCAGTCAGATAGAATCATATAGATCACTATGAAATAATATATTCACTTAGCCAAAGTAACAAAGAAGATTTCAGGTAAGGTAAACATAGAACAGATCACTTCAGATGTAAAGAAACGTAAAATTTATTATCAAAGGCAGTTTAACATCTCAAGAAAACTTGTATTTATGCAAAAAACTCTTCCCTTGGGGTCTACTTTTCATAAAAACTTCTTATCACTTACTGTACCCGTTTGTTCTCCCATCTTGAAAATACCCACCTGTAAGTCAGACCTACTTCCTTTTCCCTTCCTAAAATGTAACTTCATTCCTCATACCTTCTTTACTGAAACCACATATCCCACTTTCCTTAAGCAACCAAGAACTGACCTTTATAATAGCATTCTTTAGATTGGTGAACATAAATACCAGTGATAATTTTTAAAAATTTTAGTGAACATTTCAGGATGGCATCAAACATTATTTATTAATAGTCCAAAATCTTTAGTTTCTCTGTAAGTTAGTATTCAGTAATGAAGGTTACAGAATCTTATTTTATTTGGAAATGACCTATCTATTCAATAAACTTCTGTTATTTAGTTTAGCACAACCCTAGAAATTCAGGTTACTGAAATCTAGAGAGACTGTTTTAGACAGACATTTTTATTCTTAATAGAGTTTATCTAAAAGTTCATATCTCATTTATATATATATTTTTAAGTTTCTTCACTCGAGGTACCTTCCTTGTTGACAAACTTGTGACAGATATAACAATATAACAATATTTAACTTATAATAAACCTAGGTATAATAAAAATATGTTTAATGTAAATGACTATTAGACATGTCTATATTAGATTAGCAAATAAACATTAATATTAGATACTTAATATTGAATATTTTTCAGTTCATGTGAATCTGAAATTGAGTTAGGTTAATTTCTCTTGTGTTTAGAATTGTTTGATTTGTAAGCGCTTACTTTTCTTTTAGGCCAATTAAATAAAGCTCATTGACTAATTAGGCTTCAGCAATGTTGTACAAGGACAGAGACACACACTGAGACACACATAAATCTGGACAGACAGAAACCTCAAAGTTTTCCACTTGAAATTTAAAATGTCTATTTGCCTTTTTTGCTTCTCTTTCTGTATTCCTTCTCTCTGATGTATACCTCATACCCTTCTTTTTTTTCTTCTTAACAGGTATTTTTTTAGATTCATGCACGGGATCTAAGGCATCCCTAATCATGTTCCATAAGGAAAAGGTATCAGCAGTAGGCACCTTTTCTGGACCGTGCAGAGTGTAATAAGTTTTCAATTGTTTTCCTACCTTCTCCCAAGTATCTAAGTTAACATTACCCTCTTCTGGAAACCAAGGACATTGCTCTTGTACAAATGTAAGAAAAGATTGGACGTTAGCTTTTTTCACCTTAATTCCTCTTTTATTCAATAATTGTAAGATTACTTGTATGAAAAGTTGTCGTTCTTTTGACTTGCTATTACCCATCTTAATCTTTTTCATTCTAAAAAATCTTTCTCAAAGTCTCAAGTTTACTTTTCAAAAATGTTCTCAAAATCTTCTCCAAGTTCTCAGCACTACCCACTAATCCTCACCCTACCTATCTTATGCAGGGGGGCCTGCAGAACCCTTAGTGGGATCCTATCCGTCCCGAAAACTGAACAATGGGGAGAATTACCTTCAGGTCCCTGTCCCGGGCGCCACTTGCCGGAGTCCTGCTCCAGCTGGTCCAGGGTTCCCTCAAGATGGACGGCGTCAGTGATGCGAATGAGAAGACACAGCAAGTCTCAGTGTTTCCAAGTGTCTCTTCACTTTATTGTTTTCAAGACAGCTTTTATATTTTTAGTGGTACATAGAAACAAATGTAAAGTATACAGTCATACCAATTCAGGTTAATGGGCCAGAAGTTTTGACCCTCATCGAAACCGTTTGCATATCTTTAGTTACAAAAAGCCTCATTTTGTTTACATTATCTTCTGGCCTGGGGGCCTGCTAACATCTTGTGACTCTCCATTGATAAGGGTTGAATAGTCAGAACACTTTTGTATCAGGCACAGCAGGAAAGAATTCATCAATAGAAAGTTTCAAGGTAAAACCTGTTTTCGGTAATTTATTCTATGCCTTGAGCTTAACAGAAAAGAATGTGGTTCCATAAAGTCATAGACCCGCAAGCTGAAGGTCAGCTCTAAGTAAGAATCATCAGTTAAATCAACAATTGTCTTATTATTTGTATTAAAGCTAAACTTTTATTTATATAAATCTCTAACTATTATGCTTTCATTATATAGGCTAAATACATGAAAAGCAAAAACATACTGAGTAAATATAGACTAAGTAACAGTTTCATTAAGCAATATTCCTTATATTTCCTAATAAGCCTTCTTTCCTACAAAGGGTTCTGTGCCCATTGGGGCTTTCTGTGCGGAGGCTCTCAATGCTGCTTTATAGTTAAGGAGCAGTTATGCACATTAGCTCCAAAGGCACAGGCACACTTGTTAAACAGACTAAACTGCTAGCAAGGGGAGTTTAGATTAAAATACTTTATATCCTAGATAATCTAACAGGGTGCCACCGTTCGGGGGCCGTATCGATCAGGGTTCCAGACTGATCTATTTAGGAAGAGATCAGGAAAGGCCTTTTACCTAAGTCACAGAAAATAAGAAGAGGTTTATTAGAAAGATAGATATCATCTTTAAGGTGAGCGCTGAGGCAGCCTTCAGAGAATCCCTGAGGCCTGAGTTGCTCTGCTCGTCAGGTCTTCTCCTCATGACTCTGTCATGGGTGGGATCTCATGAGCTGGTTCCCGGCAGGCGGGTACCCCTGTCAGTCTCCCCTGTTAGCCCAGCGTGGTCGTGGTGCCTCCTTTCGAGTGGCTATGGGAGGTGGCAAGCTCTTAGCTCCCTCAAAAGTCACTGCAGAGCACAGGTCCTCATCAAGCATTGAGGTAGGACTCTCGGGATGCCCCTTGATGTGGGACGGGTATCTCGAGGCATCTCTGGAGTGGCATAAAGGGAGTGGAGGGGACTCAGCCTTTCTCTCGGGTCACAGCAAGGGGAAATCGGGCTTCATCTCGAATGCAGGGTCGAAGGTCGTGCTTTTTCACGAGTTGCAGCGGGAAGCGGGGGTTGACTCTCTCGATCTGATGCATGGCGCCTCAGGGAGCCTGTCTTGTTGCCTCTGGGAAGTCCAGGCCTCCTTTGACACTACCAGGGGCAGCTGGGCTTCCCCTTGAGTAGCTGCAATGGAATTGGGCCCCATGTGCCCTTGCGGGGTTCCTTGGTGACCTTTCATCTTGGGGCCGGAATTGGAGTCTTGGGGCCTCCTCTCGAGCGTCAGTAGAAGTGACAGGCCTCCTCCTGAGGTGCCAAGGAAAGTAGGGGTTCCCATCAAGTGGAGGCAAACCTGGCGGCCCCCCTCTTGAGAAGAGGTGGCGGAGGGGAGGTGGGGTCGCTGTCGAGCTGCGCCTGGAGACTCGGGGTTCCGCTCGCGTGGGGACACGTGTATCTTGGGGAGCCTCTGGGGCTGCCTAGAGGGAGTCCAGCCTCCTTTCAAGTGACAGAGGGAATTCAGGATGGCTCTCGAGGCACTGCATATGCAAAGGGCCCCGTCTCGTGTTGAGGGGGGATCCCGTGGACGCTCTCGGGTTGTGGCGGGAAGCCAGCCCTTCTCAGGTTGGCAGGGGTATCGTGGGGGACACCTGGGGTCTCACGCAACGAGTCAAGCTCTGGTCTGAGCCGGGGGATGTGCCGGGGCTTTGCTCTCAACACCCTGCGTGGGAAAGGGGGCTCATCTTGCGATGGGCGTGGATTCAGGTGGGTTTTCTCCACTTGCGGCAGGGGGCTCTCGAGTGGCGGTGGGTACCCCTGCCAGTCTCCCCTATTAAAGCAGCATTGTCTTGGTGCCTCCTTTTGAAAGGTGATGGGAGGGGGCAGCCCCGGGATCCCTCAAGGGTCACTGCAGCACACAGGTCCTCGTCAAGCGTTGAGGCAGGAGCCTCGGGGTACCCCTTGAGGTGGGATGGGCATCTCGGGGCATCTCTGGAGTGGCATAAAGGGAGTGGAGGGGACTCAGCCTTTCGCTCAGTTCACTGTAAAGGGAAATCAGTCTTCATCTCATGTGGAGGGTCGAAACTCGTGCTTTTCCATGAGTTGCAGCCAGAAGCTGGCTGTGCCTCTGGCATTCTGGGGGGGGGGGTCGCCTCAGGGAGCCTCTATTCTTGCCTCTGTGAAGTCCAGACCTCCTTTGGCGTTGCCAGGTGGCAGCTGGGCTTCCCCTCGAGTCACTGCAAGGGAATTGGACTCGTTTGCCGATGGGGGCTTCCTCGGTTACCTTTCATCTTTGGGCCAGAATTGGCCTCTTGTGGCCTCTTCTCAAACCTCAGTAGAGGCGACAGGCCCACTCTGGAGGTCCGAGGGAATGTAGGGATTCCGGTTGAGTTCAGGTAGGGGAATCGACCCCCGTTTCGAGAGGAGGAGGCAAGGGCGATGGGGTCCCCTCTCAAGCTGCGTCTGGAGACTCAGGGTTCTGCTCACGTCAGGACACGGGAATCTCGGGGAATCTCTGGGGCCGCCTAGAGGGAGTCCAGCCTCCTTTCCAGGGCTGCAATCCGAACGCGTACTTTCAAATCAAAGTTTCTTTATTTGTGCCTTTGCTGAACGTTGCTTTTGCCGAAAGAGCTGTCATCCGGGTCACAAAAGGGCTTTCTCCTGTCATGTCCAAATGTGGTGACATGGACTTGGACGGGGATGCTGGCGAGTTATTGTTTTGGGGCGGGTGCTCACACCGTCTGACGTGGGCCTGCGGTCCCCCTCGGATGGGAGTGCATTCCGATACTCCGTGGGTGGGGAGTCAAGAATCCTTCCCGTCCCCTCCCTTCCGTCCGTCTGTCTGTCAGCCCTCGCCCAGGGATATTCTCGAGAAGTGTGGGCGGATCCCGTTCTCCTGTCTGCGCCGTTGACTGAGCGGAGAAACACGCACTAGGATGGGCTCCGTCTGGCAACGAGTCCCCATTGGTCGCCCCCTAAGCTCCTATGCTTGGGCTGGCTCACTGGATAGCTGGTTGGGGGTCGGGCACCACCTGCCTGTCGGTCGCTTTTTCACACAGTCTTGGGGCGGGGCGACCATGGATGGAGCCGGCCCGGCCGGCTAACTCTTGAATGCCTTGAGGCTGTGGAAGGAGGTGGTGTGGGAGGGACACCTTGGGACAGAGGTCAAGGGGGCGGGGATGGGTAGCCTCTTCAGCTTTTCTGTTTTGGTTGGAAATCTTCTTTTCAAAACTTACTGGATTTGAGAAAACGGGCATTGGGACCCAGGGGAATCGACTTCCTTCTTTCTGGCCTGGTCACTTCGCATGGGGGAATCTTATTTCTCCCGCCAAGGATGTTGAAACCAAGACATGGCAGATCACGCGGGTCCACTCGCTCCAGTGAGGTTCAGGGGCAGAAAGCAAGGATCAAAGCTCGCCTCATGACAGCAAAACCCTGTGCACCCACCCACCCTCCTCCCCCCCTTGGCCAAATCGGAACACTCCCTTGTCTGCCAAAGACAAGTGCTGGCTGGTGGTGGCTGAGGTGAGGGTGGCAGACTCCCGTTTCATGGGAGTGAGCTTGATCCCGGAGGTGATGAGCTCAGAAAACACAAGCAAATACTCAGAAGAATATCCGTGCACATTGTCCTTTGTCTGACTGTGTCTTTCTGTCTCTGCCCGCACCACCTACACACGCTGCCCACGCCCCCAACGCGTACACACACAGCACACGCACTCCCCCACGGCCCTACGCAGCACCTGCACACACGCCGGCCACACCCCGCACACCCACACACACGCACACACAGCATTGCCCTTGGCCTGGCTGTGTCTCTCTGCCCGCCTCCCCCTCACACCCACACCCACAGGCGCAAACACCCACGTGGGACCCGCACACAGCACAGACACACCACCCCCTACACACTGCCCCCCTACACACACGGTCCTATGCGCGATCCTACACATGCACACACCCCGCACGCACACTCCCACCCTTTCACCCCGCCCCCCCACACTATGTTGTCCTTGGCCTGGCTGTGTCTCTCTGCCTCTGTCTCTGCCCGCCCCCCCTCACACCCACGTGGCACCCGAACACAGCACAGACACACCTCCCCCCCCGACACTGCCCCCCTACACACACGATCCTATGCGCCATCCCACACATGCACACACCCCACACACACACTCCCCCCCTCCCACTCCCCCCACACTATGTTGTCCTTGGCCTGGCTGTGTCTCTCTGCCTCTGTCACTGCCCGCCCCCCCACACCCACATGGCACCCACACACAGCACAGACATACCACCCCCCACACACTGCCACCTCACACATTGCCCCCCTTCACACACGGTCCTATGCACTATCCCACACAAGCACACACCCCGCACGCACACACCAACCCCCCACCGCCCCCCACACACACTGTGTTGTTCTTCGCCTGGCTGTGTCTCTCTGCCTCTGTCTCTGCCCCACTCCCCTCACACTTGTACCCACAGGCGCACACACTCTCCTGGCACCCGCACATGGCACAGACACCCCCCCCACACACACACACACTGTGTGGTGTCCCTGTCCCTCACTTTCTTCTTCCCTTCTGCATCATCCCTCTGCCCTTCCCTCCCCCCCTCCAGCTTCACAGGACAGGGTGCCTCTAAGATGTGTCTGCCTGTTAATACACCCTTGACATGAAGATTTCTACAGTCTGACCTGTCACGCCTGTCACCTGGGAGGCGGGGGGTGGTCAAGCATCCTTGGTATGCTAGGTAGAGCCTTCTCTGTGGAAGGTGGAAGCAAACGCTGTTTGCCACTTGGGGCATACCTTCCACGGTCTCTAGTGGTTGACACACCACCCACTTCACTGAGCAAATCCTAGGAGCCTCCACTGAAGCTCTTGCAAAATTCTTCAGAACTGTCAGTCTTCCAGTCACCCCCGATCATCAGACGAGGTGTAGAGGACCGATGGAAAAATGGGAGGATTGACTTCTTCCATGGGATTGGATGAACTGAGGAGTAGGATGCTCAAATGGATGCCTGACTTCTTGGCGAAAATATGGTGGGGCGGGGAGGGGCAGGACGGTCCACTTAGGAGGTCAGGTTGAACGTGTACACATACGACATGTACATCAAATAATCCACAAGCACCTACTAGGCAGCACAGGAAATGTAGGCTTCCTACTTTGGATTAACCTCTAAGGGAAAAGAATCTGAAAACCCGAAACGAGCACGACTTTGTAAACCCACTCTATACTTCATTTCTGCCATAAGGGTGGTGTCATCTGCATAGCTGAGGGGATTGCTATTTCTCCAAGCCATCTTGATTCCAGCTTGTGCTTCATCCAGCCCAGCGTTTCTCGTGATGCTGTACTCGGCATATAAGTTAAATAAGCAGGGTGACGATAGACAGCCTTGATGGACTCCTTACCCTATTTGGAACCAGTCTGTTGTGTTCCATGTCTAGTTCTTACCTGTTGCTTCCTGACCTGCAGAAATACAGATTCCTCACTACTTTTGTTGTTGTTGTTGTGAATTCCCTAACCTGAGTGAAAAGCGCGAGAGACAGAGAGAAGAGGGGGAGGGACAGGCAGACAGGCAGGGGGGAAAAATAATCATAATCATAATCATAAAAAAAAAGGACCTTACTGTTAAATCTGTTGCTTTCCAGATCCAAAGAGACCACAAAGGACCGGAAAGGACACAATGTTTAAAATGGGAATTGGAAAAGATGGATATCCACTTGGTCGCTTCAAACAATAATATCCCTGTCAGCAGAATAGAATTGTTTCTCTTTTTCTCTCTACCTGGTCCTTCCAGACTTCAGAAACTCTCAGTGAGGATTCTTATCTCCTTGGCAAGAGAGTGATTTCCAAACGTTCCTTAGGGGCCCAGAGGATGTTTCCGTGAAACGGGGATACACATTTCTGGATAGGAGATTCCTGGGCTACGTGTGTTTGGTCCTTTGCCTGTGGTGCTTCCCCCGAAAGTGGGACTGGATCCTGAAGTTTCCTGAGTTGCCTCCAATATCGGAAGCTCTGTCAGAGGGGACAACCCTCTCTGGGGGGACATTTCCCACCAGAGAACTCAAAAGGCCCTGTGCCTGAAGCTCTGCAGATGGAAGCTAGAGTGAAGGAGGAAACAGACAAAGCTGGACTCCATCTTAGGCCAGGCTGCGAACATTAGGCTACATGCACAGTCACCCTCCCAATGGACTCTGAACTTTGTGCCCAGTGTCTATAGAAAGGGCATACCAATGGAAAACTGGACACACACGTGCGCGCGCACACACACACACACACACACACGGATAAAACAGCCTTTAGGGCTTGTACTTGGACTCTCCGTGGCCTAAAAGAATATGCTAATTATCTCTGTCACAGAACAAAGCCATCAGTTCCATTATGTGTATCAGGATATGACCACAGGCCTATGGATAAATGTCCACTGTGTATCTCGTCTTATAACACATGAATGATGGGGTTATCGGGATTGTCTTTACCCTTACTTTTGTTTAGGTAAGTCTCAAGGAATTTGGGGTGGCGGGTTCAGACATATATCCCTGAGGTATAAAAGATTTTCATGAATGCTGGTCGGGGTCCTTGGCTAAGAGAAGGCTCTGCCTTGGGCCCGCTGGTGTAAGAAACTGCACTCCACTACCTGCATGGTCCTTCTGAGTGAATTTGTTTCCCAGAACGCATGGCTACTACAAGAGGACTTGGTGAACATTTCCGACAGAGCTTCCTTGGTGGCTCACACGGTCAAGAGTCTGCCTGTGATGCAGGAGACCCAGGTTCCATCCCCGGGCCAGGAAGGTCACCTGGAGAAGGACATGGCAACCTGCTCCAGGACCCGACCCTGACATCTAGAAATCTCCTTGACTGACTCCCCCTCCACCGACTGGTTTCGAATCTGCTCCAGGAATGAACCTGTGTGTTTCCTTGGTTTCCCTACAAGTGCCTCTGAGGAAATACCTGATTGCTTGCACCCCAGGCCTACTTTCCCAAAGCCATCCATCGACATCACAGCCTCCTGAGAGGAGATATGAGAACTGGTTCACTGAACGGAGGATCTGTGCTCAGAAACTCTTTTTCCACAATAGGGAGACCCATACTAACTAACCTATTTGGTCCTTCCCTCCTTCCCTCATTCCTTCCTTCCTTCTTCTTTCTTTCTTTCTTCTTTCTTTCTTGCCTTCTTTCTTGCCTTCTTTCCTTCTTTCTTTCATCTTTCTTTCTTTCTTTTCTCTCTTTCTCTCTCTCTCTCTTTCCTCTCCTTCCTTTTTCTGTTTTTCTCTCACACACACGCACCATCTCTCACGTACACACGTACACGTACACATTCGCGCACACACACAGTCACCAGCTCAGCTTTTCATGGGTTCCAGGCAAGTGTCAGAGGAGGGAACTCCTGGGGTCCAGAGTAGGCCGCCGACCCCACATCACACCACCCCACACCACTAACGCACCCCTCCGTGTCCTATGGAGTGTTTTGGATTCAAGTGACTTAAGAACTGGCCAGCGCCAGCGGAACGCTCTGCCCCTCCCTCCTTTTCTGTTTCTCTGAAGGCAGGCAGGAAGGAAAAACACCTCCCACGGAGGAAGATGTCAAGTGATGATGGCTGCTTCGATGCAGGTCCGAGATCCTCACATGCATTAGTGGGGTTTCCTGGGTTACGAAAAGGAGGAGACTCCTTTGGCCTGACACAAGGCCAGTTTGTCCCTCAGCCTCCCTCCCCACCCCCCAGCCCCTTTCCTCCCCGCGGTGCCAAAGGGGCAGCCTCAAGGTGGAGAAATGGAGGTGGGGTCGGGGCGGATCACCATTCAATAGAGAGAAGCTCGAGGCAAAATCCAAAGGCTCTTTCTTGACTGAAAAGCTTTCTGCATTTGAATGAAGCTATCCGAGGAGGGGCCCTGCAGGGGGAGCGGGAGCAGGAGTGGAAGGGGGAGGGGGAGGGTGGCAGTGGGGGTGGGGCCCACAGACGATAGCCCTGGCTGGCCGGCCCGCCTTGCCGGGCTGAGGAAGCCCACTGGAGGTGGCGGGGCCACGCCCCCGACTCCTGCAACTCGATCCCTTCAAGGAAACTTCTGCAATGACTCCTGTCCAGGGGAATCATCAAAGTTGGCCTGTTTCTGAAAAAGGCCCGAGTCACAGCTGTGATGGATTCTCTGGATCTCTTGACACATGGATTGACCTGCACCCTCCCATCCTGGCAGATCCTTTGGACACGCTTGAAGAGGTCTTTGGTCTCCGCCAGAAAACAAGCCAAGATAGACGAACAAATACGTTCTTGTCTAGTTTTGTTGAACAGGCTGAAAACGATGCATGACCTTGGATTGGAGAGAAATCTGCTCTTCTCACACACCTGAAGGAAGGAAGTTCTCAGCGGGACAGAACCTGCCTTCACGTCTCAGCGGGACCACCGGGGGACGGTCCCCTGGCCTTGCGCGTCCCCAAACCCTAGCCTGGCTGCCCCGTCTCCTCTCCCCAACCTCACCACCTCCCCCAGCCCCCAGCCACCGAGGGGGAGCCAGGGAGGGATGGCGGTCTCAGCCCCGGTTCTGAGATGTCACTTATGAAACCACACTAGCTAGGCTGAGATGCCAGATGTGGCTGCCCTGCTGCTTCATGTCCATCTCCGTCAGCCATGCCCAAAAGGCACGTGGAATAATTGACAGCAAATAGCACACCCAGAAAATGCAAAATGATCCTCCTGAACACCAAACGGCCATTTTTATTGATCCACGTTAGAGGTCATTGATATTCCCACTTGATGCATGAATAGTACTCACAGGGACTCGATTTCTTTTCTCTTTTCCTGGGTGCCCTATCCAGAGAGATCACGTGGGCCAGAAAGCAAACACAGAACAGAACAAAACCGAAAACCACAGCCAAGTCGAGGGGGTGCTGAACCGCAGGAACTCACAGAACCTATGAGGTGACCCAGATTGTGAAGACGCGTTTGTGCTCACGTATTTCTGCGGAGGTTGGAAGGGGCACTCGCCAGCGATGCAGATGCCGTGGGAGTGGCTGGAGATGTTTCTCCATAGGATCTCTCGGGATGTCGCAGGGTGCCGGGTGCAGCGGCACCCTGGGAGGGTTGATCTACCGAAAAGTCCGAAAAGTCAGCATGTGGGGCAGGCACAGAATGGTTTCTTGCAGGGCTGGGCAAGGAGAATTCAGAGGCCGATACCTCCACGCCCCACACGCCTTGACAGGGTTCCATGTAGCATTCTGAAAGGCCAGTCGATGGAGGGAAGGGGTTCGTGGCTGCAAAAAACGTCTGGCTGGAGGAATTCTTTGTCTTTGGTGATGGTTCACCCCATAGGTCAGGTCATGAGGTTCCCAGACACTTTCCATGGGGCAGATGTTCCCACTTCTCCCCTCCGAGAACTGGAGTTCGAATCTAGATGGGCCTCTGACCGCACACATCACTGGGTTTACATCATGCCGGTTTGACCTTCGTTTCTCACAAACTGGCACTCTTGCTGCTTCTAGAAGTGTCCTAGAGAAGAAGACATTGGGTTCCGTATTAGATCAGCTTCTTTGATGTGACCCTTTGGGGTCTGTGGCTTTGGCTTCAGGTGAAGCATGCTGCCCATAGTATAGCCTGGCCGGGAAGCTCATCCAAGGATTCCTAAGGATTTCGCGAGCCTCCAGGATTTTGTTTACGAAAGGCGTTTTCTGGAACCAGGCAACTTGAGAGAACGTGTCACTCGTCTGCAAAAAGAAAGGCGCTGTCAGAGGATTCAGTGACCTTTACGCTCCCTCCTTTCACTTGAAAGGTTTCTTCTTTTTTCTCTCCCCCCCCCCCGCCATAACGCACAGGCCCCAGCACCCGGGTAGGGCTCCCACAGCGCCCAGGAACGTCAAGGCACCCTCCATACGGCTGGCTATTCTGTCACGTTTGCTCTGCAGGAGAGAGCTCCCGAGACTAGGCCTGGCCTGACTCGGGAACTGAGGCACTGGCATCAGCCCCATTGTCCTGGCGTCTGATGAGCCCCATACTTGCTGCGCGAGGGAGGAGTGAAAACTCACTCTCTGAGGATGCCTTCCCCCCTCCAAGGAAGAGAGCCTGCCAGGCCGCCTTAGGGCTGAAAGTCGCATGGGGCTGGGAAGTGCTAGCTGGGAAGTCAGTTTTTAGGGGCCATAGCCGATCGGGCCCCGCACCCGGGTAGACCTCCCACAAGGCCCGGGAATGTCAAGGCACCGTCCACATGGCTGTTCTGTCACATTTGCCCTGCAGCAGAGAGTTCCTGAGACTAGGCCTGGCCTGACTCGGGAATTAAGGCCCTGGGAGCAGACCCACTGTTCTGGCATCTGAACAACCCTACACTTGCTGTGTGAGGGAGGACTGAAAACACACTCTCTGGGGCTGCCTTTCCTCCCTCCATGGAATAGAGCCTGCCAGGCTGCCTTCGGGCTGAAAGTCACATGGGGCTGGGAAGTGCTAGCTGGGAAGTCAGTTTTTTGGGGCCATAGCGAATAGGCCCCAGCGCACGAGTAGGGCTCCCTCAGTGTTCGGGAACACCAAGGCATCCTCCATAGAGCTGTTCTGACACGTTTGCTCTGCAGCAGAGAGCTCGCGAGACTAGGCCTGTCCTGACTCGGACAGCCCCACACTAGCTGTGCGAAGGAGGACTGAAAACCCACTCTCTGGGGCTGCCTTTCCTCCTTCCATGGACGAGAGCCTGACAGGCCGTCGTCATGCTGAAAGTCACATGGAGCTAGGAAGTGGTAGCTGGGAAGTCGGTTTTTAGGGGCCATCGCAGCTCGACCCCCGTGCCCTGGTAGGGCTCCCACTAGGCCCGGGAATGTCAAGGCACCCTCCATACAGCTGTTCTGACAGGTGTGCCCTGCCAACAGAGAGCTCGCAAAACTAGGCCTGGCCTGACTTGGGAATTGAGGCCCTAGGAGCAGCCCCATTGTTCTGGCATCTGAACAGCCCCAAACTTGCTGCGTGAGGGAGGACTGAAAACCCACTCTCTGGGGCTGCCTTTCCTCCCTCCACGCAAGAGAGCCTGCGAGGCCGTCTTCAGGCTGAAAGTCACATGGGGCTGGGAAGTGCTAGATAGGAAGTCAGTTTTTAGGGCCCATGGGCGCTGGGCCCACACGTCCAGGTAGGGGTCCCACACTGCCTGGGAACATCAAGGCACCCTTCACACAGATGTTCCGTAAAGTTTGCCCTGTAGGAGAGAGCTAGCGAGACTAGGCCTGTCCTGACTCGGGAAGTGAGGCCCTGGAACAGCCCTAGAGTTCTGGCGTCTGAACAGCCCCACACTTTCTGCGCCAGGGAGGACTGGAAACCCACTCTCTGGGGCTGCCTTTCCTCACTCCAAGGAAGAGAGCCTGCAAGGCTGCCTTCAGGCTGAAAGTCACATGGGGCTGGGAAGTGCTAGCTGGGAAGTCAGTTTTTAGGGGCCATGGCCCCTGGGCACACGCGCACAGTAAGGGCTTCCACATGGCCTGGGAACATCAAGGCACCCTCCACATGGCTGTTCTGACACGATTGCTCTGCAGCAGAGAGCTCCCGAGACTGGGCCTGGCCTGACTCGGAAATTGAGGCCTAGGGAGCAGCCCCATTGTTCTGGCATCTAAACAGCCCCACACTTGCTACGCAAGGGAGGACTGAAAACACACTCTCTGGGGCTGCCTTTCCTCCCTGCATGGAAGAGAGCCTGCCAGGCCGCTTTCGGGCTGAAAGTCACATGGGGCTGGGAAGTGCTAGCTGGGAAGTCAGTTTTTAGGGATCATAGCCGCTCAGGCCCCACGCCAGGGTAGACCTCCCACAAGGCCCGGGAACGTCAAGGCACCCTCCACATGGCTGTTCTGTCACATTTGCTCTGCAGCAGAGAGTTCCTGAGACTAGGCCTGGCCTGACTTGGGAATTAAGGCCCTGGGAGCAGACCCACTGTTCTGGCGTCTGAACAACCCCACAGTCGCTGTGTGAGAGAGGACTGAAAACACACTCTCTGGGGCTGCCTTTCCTCCCTCCATGGAATAGAGCCTGCCAGGCAGCCTTCGGGCTGAAAGTCACATGGGGCTGGGAAGTGCTAGCTGAGAAGTCAGTTTTTAGGGGCCATAGCGAATAGGCCCCAGCACCCGGGTAGGGCTCCCTAAGTGTTTGGGAACGTCAAGGCACCCTCCATACGGCTCTTCCGTCACGTTTGCTCTGCAGCAGAGAGCTCGCGAGACTAGGCCTGTCCTGACTCAGGAATTGAGGCCCTGAGAGCAGCCCAATGGTTCTGACGTCTGAACAGCCCCACACTAGCTGCACGAAGAAAGACTGAAAACCCACTCTCTGGGGCTGCCTTACCTCCCTCCATGGACGAGAGCCTGACAGGCCGCCGTCAGGCTGAAAGTCACATTGGGCTAGGAAGTGGTAGCTGGGAAGTCTGTTTTTAGGGGCCGTAGCCGCTCGGCCCCCGTGCCCGGGTAAGGCTCCCACAACGCCTGGGAACGTCAAGGCACCCTCCATATGGCTGTTCTGACACATTTGCTCTGCAGCAGAGAGCTTGCAAAACTAGGCCTGGCCTGACTTGGGAATTGAGGCTCTGGGAGCAGCCCCATTGTTCTGGCATCTGAACAGCCTCACACTTGCTGCGTGAGGGAGGACTGAAAACCCACTCTCTGGGGCTGCCTTTCCTCCCTCCACGCAAGAGAGCCTGCCAGGCCATCTTCGGGCTGAAAGTCACATGTGGCTGGGAAGTGCTAGCTGGGAAGGAAGTTTTTAGGGGCCATGGTCCCTGGGCAGAAGTGCCCAGGATGGCTCCCACACTGCCTGGGACGTCAAGGCACCCTCCACACGGCTGTTCCATCACATTTGCTCTGTAGGAGAGAGCTCGTGAGATGAGGCCTGGCTTGACTCCGAAATTGAGGTAGTGGTTGCAGACTTTTGTTCTGGCGTCTGAAGAGCCCCAAAATTCCTGCACGAGGGAGGACTGAAAACCGACTCTCAGGGGCTGCCTTAACTCCCTGCAAGGAAGAGAGCCTGTCAGGCCGCCTTCAGGCTGAAAGTCACATGGGGCAGTGAACTGATAGCTGGGAAGTCAGTTTTTAGGGGCCATGGCCCCTGGGCACACACGCACAGGAAGGGCTCCCACACGGCCCAGGAATGTCAAAGCACCCTCCACACGGCTGTTCCGACACATTTGCTCTGCAGGAGAGAGCTCGCGAGACTAAGCCTGGACTGACTCGGGAATTGAGGCCCTGGGAGCAGCCCCATTGTCCTGACGTCTGAAGAGTCCCACACTTGCTGCACGAGAAAAGAATGAAAACCCATTCTCTGAGGCTGCCTTCCTCCCTCCACGGAAGAGAGCCTGCCAGGCCCCCTTTGGGCCGAAAGTCACATGGGGCTGGAGAGTGCTAGCTGGGAATTCAGTTTTTAGGGGCCATAGCAAATAGGTCCCGACGCCCGGGTAGGGCTCCCACATTGCCCGTGAACGTCAAGGCACCCTCCATAAGGCTGTTCCGACACGTTTGCTCTGCAGGAGAGAGCTCGCGAGACTAGGCCTGGCCTGACTCGGGAATTGAGGCCCTGGGAGCAGTCCCATTTTTCTGGTGGCTGAAGAGCCCCACACTTGCTGTGGGAGGGAGGACTGAAAACCCACTCTCTGGGGCTGCCTTTCCTCCCTCCAAGGAAGAGAGCCTGCCGGCCCGCCTTCGAGCTGAAAGTCACATGGGGCTGGGAAGTGCTAGCTGGGAAGTCAGTTTTTAGGAGCCAGAGCCACTCGGCCCCCGCACCCGGGTAGGGCTCCCACACTGCCTGGGAACGCCCAGGCACCCTCTACATGGCTGTTCCATCACGTTTGCTAAGTCAGAGATAGCTCGCTAGACTAGGCCTGGCCTGACTCGTGAATTGAGGCCGTGGGAGAAGCCCCGGAATTCTGCCGTCATTGGACCCGAGGCCATGATCTTAGCTTTCTGAATGTTGAGCTTTAAGCCAACATTTTCACACTTCTCTTTCACTTTCATCAAGTGGCTATTTAGTTCTTCTTTACTTTCATGCCATAAGGGTAGTGTCATGTGCATATTGGAAGTTATTGAGACTTCTCCTGGCATTCTTGATTCCAGCTTGTGCTTCTTCCAACCCATCGTTTCTTATGATGTACTCTGCATAGAAGTTAAATAAGCAGGGTGACAATATACAGCCTGGAACACTCCTTTTCCTATTTGGAAGCAGTCTGTTGTTCCATGTTCAGTTCCAACTAGCTTCCTGACCTGCATACAGGTTTCTCAAGAGGCAGATCAGGTCGTCTGGTATTCCCATCTCTTGAAGATTTTTTTCACAGTTTACTGTGACCCACACAGTCAAAGGCTCTGACATCGTCAGTAAAGCAGAAATAGATATTTTTTCTGGAACTCTCTTGCTCTTTTGATGATTCCACGAACATTAGAAGTTTGATCTCTGGTTCCTCTGCCTTTTCTAAATCAAGCTTGAACATCTGGAAATTCACGGTTCATGGCCAGGCTCCAGTGTGATGTGGTGCTGCTCCCTGAGTTCTTCCCGTCTCCACCAGGAAAAGAGCTCTCGGGAGCTGCAGGTCTATTAAACCACAGGTGCCTCATTGTCAGAATGACACAAGGGCTAACAACATTGATCATGAAATACATTTAACAAAATGACAGAAGTACAGACGAGGCAGGGGATGATGGGAAGCAGTCGGATTGGCTACCTTTCAGGACTTTAGCAGAAATGTATCCGAAATATCTCCACAGCAGCTCAGGAGAGCCCACATGGAGGAAATACCATGGAAAATCAGGCTGTGGGCCTAATTTGCTGAGGAGATGAATCTACACTGTGCAGGCCCCAGAGACCAAAGTCCCAATCCACCAACCTTACTGTGCGCATGCAGACTCCAAAGGAAGAAACACAGACCTTGCCTTTGGAAGTCGTAGCCAGACTGAAGGTTGGGCTTGCTCAGCATGGTCAGTGGTCACTATGGACTCAGTCCCTACTCCATGCTCAGATCCTCTGTCCTCACTGTAACACACATGGTTCACTACAGAGAACTTTCCTGGGGTACTTGTGTCTACGGCTGCTGCTATGTCACTTCAGTCGTGTACAACTCTGTGCGACCCCACAGATGGCAGCCCACCAGTCTCTTCTGTCCACAGTATTCTCCAGGCAAGAATACTCGAGTGGGTCGTCATTTTCTTCTCCTCTTGTGTATACTAGAATCTCCCAAAAGTCAAATACGACGAGAAGATGCACAAAAGGACACCTGCCTCTGGGGTGCTTAACAAATTACAAAAGATCTGAAGTCCTTGATACTTGGAATTTTAGAAAATGCTTCTTAATATGTAAATAGAGAAAGGAGGCCCACTGGAACTCTTTGGTATCCATTGGGTGAGAAATTAATTTGGATCCTTACCTCACAAAACACGACCAAAGCAATTAGACACATAAGAAGAATGAACAATTGAAAGAAAAACTTGACAAATTTTACAACAGTTTTTGAGTCGTGAATATCTTTTTTTTTTTAAATTGAAGTATTGTTGCTTTTTAATGATGTGTTAGTTTCATGTGTACAACAAAGTGATTCAGTAATTCTCTGTTTCAGGTGCTTCTCTGGAAAAAATGCAATCGCTTTGGGAGGCCTCTGGGCCATGTCATCTACTCAGAACAGCCAACAATCCTGAAAACACAGAGCAGAATGTGGCGGTGCTCGTGGGTGGTTTTTGGCTGAATATGTTATTCTAATATGACACAAACAACAAGCCTAGAGCCTGGGAGAGGATCTCCAAACCTATCTTCAAACAGGAAGACTTGCTCCCCTGAACCTGGGTGCGTAAAACAGGGCTTGGAAGGGAAGGGTTGTGTCCAGAATATTTTGTCTGTAAAGGACAGTGTGGTGTGCAGAGAGGATGCACAGACATGTCCCGGGACCCAGAGCGTGTGGACACCGTGACTGGACTCTCAGCCCTGCTCTTGGGGCATTGCATAGTCACCAGCCCTGGCACAGGATGAGCAGCTCAGGAGTTTCCTGGAGGATATGGTCACATGACCTGGCCCTGGCCAATCGGTGTGTTCCACCTCCCTGGCCACTGTGATTGGCTCCGGACTGGGGCAGTGCCCAATCGGGGCCCAAGGCCGGGCCTCTCCTTGGAACCAAGGGGAAGACGAGCTCTGGTCCTGCTCGGGTAGAGGTAATGGTGTGGCTGGGGGAGGTCAGGCTCCAGCAGTGGGAGGGGCGTGAGGTCCACCTGCGGCAGTTGGTGACCTTCATGCTACCCTCAGGGCAGAGCCGCTGGCCTGAGAATGAGGGCACTGCTGAGCTCAGGGGCTGAGATCGCCAGTTCCTGCTGTGGTTCCAGAGCTCCACCAGAGACGTGAGGAAAGGTGTCTGCCTGTGAGACCTCTCCTGCTTGTCTGTCAGCTTGTTTGAACCATGCTGGGTTTTCTGCCCAGCTGGCTAAGGGGAGTCCCTGGAAATGCAAGGGTGTAGGTTTTGGCTGACCTCAGGGAAGAAATACCAGATGACCCTGGGAGACTCCAGCTTAATCTTGATTCAGGGGATATCTCTTTGGGCCAGATATTAATTGTAGGATAACCCTAATGAGTCTTCATAGGATGAAGACAGTAACCTGCTAAGGTAGCAATAGATATCCTCATTCGAGATGATGAACCTGGTGCTCAAAGAAGGGGGTAACTTGGCAAGAGCAAGTAGGTGTGTACCCAGACAGAACCCGCAGATCCAATCATGTGAGCTCAGGGAAGCCACTGGTGTAGCTTGTCCCTGTGGCAGGGGCCGAGGAACGCAGCCCACCCTGGTTACTGTGGGGGCCTTCCTTGGTAACTGCCATCTGGTAGCTTTCAGACTCAGAAAACCAAATTGCACTGGAGAGAGAAAGGACACCACATTCATCCACCTCACCATCTGCTCCGGATTCCCACATACCCTGACCCCTTTCTCTTGATTTCTGAGCCATTTCCAGAGTCCCGCTCATGTGACCACATTTGATGTACACTCTTCACGAGCTGCCATCTGGAGCTGCTACAACAGAAGACGATGGCCTTTGTCCTGAGAATCTCTCTTCCTTTGGAACGTGGGGGCCCTCTACTTCCCACTTGCACACCACAGACCTTTTCTGAATATTGTAGGGACCCTCACTCAGTTTGCAGCACGTTGTAGCCATCCCTGTCCTTTCAATACCTCCTGTGAAACTCAGCCTGTGAGCTCTTTGCAGCCGCGTGGTCCACCTGGCTGCACCGGAAGAGAGAGAGCTGACAATGAAACAACAGCTAAGATCTGACAGCCGAAAAGCTCTGTAAAACGGGACCTCATTCTTCACACTGTAGAGGCTGTAGGAGCCGCCAGAGTTTCAGAACCAGTGCTTGGGCCAAAATGACTCCACAGCTGCTTTCATTCCTGGGGAGGGAGGCAGGCAGGGCATGATAGCACTTGAGCTGCCTTCATGAGTGAATGGTGTGGGGGCAGAGGGAGAGAAGCTGGTCTGCTCCCTCATGTGATACCCAGGGCAGGTTGTCACCAGAGGAAGCACTTATGACTGTGAGGACTATCACTGCTGTTTCCAAAGGGTTTCCATTGGTGCATGTCTTCCTCTCAGTGGTAAAGCCGTCTCTAAAGTACACTGGCCATGGGCATTGCCTCTCCTTGGAACTTCCCATGTGTTCTCCTTTTTATGGAACATTGATTTTCCAGAGGTTTTCTGGGCCAGAAGTGTGTTGGGTCATTTTCTAGCCTTCTCTCATGAGGAACGCTTTACTGGGTATTGGGGTGGTTTGTTTTTCCAGCTCCGTTTCTTGGCTTCTTTTGTGAGCTTGTGTAACAAGAAGAGCTCAGCATCTGCCTTCTGGCTGAGATGTCACCCTGAGAACAGCAATGCCTGCCTGGATATTATGACGGCATTTGCCAAAAGGGCTTTTTTTGGCACATGATATCTTGAAAGGACGTACACCATCCCTTCAGATATCAAAGGCTAGTTGAAATGACATAAAAATAAGAATTCTCAAATGTAGTATTACAATATGTGAGGAGTCAGAATAAAAAATTCTTCAGTCATCCCACTGATAGTCATTGATTGAGGACACCCAGAATATAGGAAGGAACGAAGAAAGAAATATTCATGTGTGTTCAGGATTGGGGGTAGGGATGAAGAAGGCGTGCTTGCTGTGAATACAGGATGTGTTGGGAGGTGGGGCATAAAGATTGAAAGGGTCTGAAACTACAAAGTGGTGATGGTAACACAGCATCACCACAGTTACACAACAGTGATCCCATAGTGCAAAAATTATGATAAAATTTACTAATCCAAATTTAACCAAAAAAAAAAAAATACAGGAAGCCATAAAAAAACAAAACATCACAAAAAAGTTAGAAGCAAACCAAATGCAAAGAATTTCCTGGGAAAGGAACTCAGTCACCCCTGGGTGGAACCAAGTTGATAGCGTCGACAGTGCCAGACAGGGATGAAAGCTGCAGAGCCGACTGCTCCCCTGAACGTGGTGTTTCCAGAAAGGGCTCTGGGTCTCTGTCCAGAGCGGGGGCCCGTTCTCCCTGCAGGGCTGGGTGAGTCATCATGGGCATCTGGGTGTTGCACAGGAGCCAGGGCCTGCTCTCCCTGCTGAGGCGGTGACTCCTCCTCTGCCTTGGGTTCTCCTGCCAAAGCCTGAGCAGGTGCAGGTGCACGTGGAGGTGGAGGTTCTCGCTGAGGGGGGTGGGACATCAGTGCCTGGGGCTGGGGGTCCGGCAGGCACAGAGATCCGATCTGCCCAGTGTGCTGGCCAGTACCCAGCTGGCCTGGTGTCTCTGCGAGGGCAAGTCTCAGGTCTCGATCTCCCCTCAGAGGATCCCTGGGTCCTGAACCTGGAGAAACCACCTCTGTAGGGACAGGTCTGGGAAGTGGAGCCTGGTTGCAGTTGGAGGCCAGTGCTAGAGCTGGGAGAGAAGAAAAGTTTCCCCACAGGCCAACCTTGTAATGTGCGTATCCAGGAACAGAAATCTTCCAAGAGATTCCCAAAGAATACCCAGCGTAGGATGTCTTTTCTGACTGAAGTGTGCGAGATGGGTGCTGTGAGGCTATACTTTGCTCCAGGCCCAGCACCAACTTTCGGGAACTCGTCCCTGTGTAGCTCAGCACCCCTCCCCACACACTGCCATGCAACATCCCCAGCGTCCTCACCTCTGTGCTCTGCCGTGCTGGGCTCCAGGTCCTCCTTCTGCCTCAGAGGCAGGGGTTCTCGGTGCTCTGGTTCAGAGCCAGATGTGCTGAGGTCTGTAGCAGGTTGAGAGTGGGCCGCCTGGGTGTATCCTGGCTGGTGTCTGGGCAGCAGGCCTTCCCTGCTTCCTCTTCATCCCCATTTCGGCTGAACCCTCTGTGGGCACGCTCACCTGGAGCCTGCACTGGTCCTCAGGGCAGAGAGGTGGTGCTCCGACCCCTCCCTCGGGAAAGTGGATGGGGTGTACTTGTCATTGGCCTCATCATGTGGGAAGGTCTGCAACAACCGTGACTGTCAGCCAGCCCTGTTTGGAGTTTTCCCAGCTGGGCCTAGCCAGTAGAGCTGCTGTTTCTGCCTGCTCGAACTTCTCTTCCCAGAAGGGGCGGAGACGTGTGTCTGCTCAGATCCCCACCCGGGAGGAAGGAGACCCACCTGAGGGCATGAGGTCAGACTGGGAGGCCTGCGCTGCCTGCACTCTCCCCATCCCGCCCAGCCTGCTCTTCCCTGGGGTGTGGGCACAACTTGTCTGCAGGCTTCTGACCCCACATCCACCTGGGCTTACTTGAGGGAGACAGACCCCGAGAAACCCGCATCCACACACACAGGGAAAGGATCGTGTTTCCGGGTGGCATGGGAGAGGTGGCCCGGCCTGGCCTGGGGCTCCCCGTGTTACCTTTCTGTTCCTTCGGGCAAAGGGCCAGAGGCCTCTCATGGGGGCCCTGTGCCACCATCGACAGGGTTCCCACACACTCTGCCTGTGAGCTCTCCTGAGGCCCCGGCCTCTGGGCAGAGGCAAAGAGCAGAACATCTTGGCAGCAAGTGATCTGGCTGGGGGCTCCTCTCTGCTCTGGAGGCCTGGATACCCGGGTTCCGGGTTCTGCTGGGTTCTGTTGCTGGGAAGTGACATCACTTCCTGGGTTTCATGTTGAGGTCCCTTACACAAAGCTCCCTAAGAGAATCTCTGTGTTTCAGACTGTTGAACCACCCCCTTAGGCCATGTGCAGCCCAGTGACACCCACAGAGCCCACCCCACAGCGTTGGGGAAGCCTGGGTACAGCCAGGGCCTGAGCTGTGAGGACCCTGCTGCTTTCAGACCAGGCTCCTTCTTCTCATAAGTCATGTGGCCTTGGACAAGCATATGCCCCTCAGGGTTTCCCCAGTTTCTCCATCTGCAGAGTGGGGGTCATTCTCCCATCTGCTTCCTACGTCTGTCAGCCTATGAGCACCTCCATGCCTTTCAACCTGGGGCTGATATCACATGGAGTTTGTGCACTGAGACTTTAGAAAGAAAGATTCCATACAGGGCTGACATAGCACAGAATGGGGCAGAACGAGGCCTGGATGGGCTGTGGTACCCAGGAAAAGGCACTCCCCCTCCTGTTTTGAGACCCCACATCCAAGTTGGACGACCGAAAGGAAGACTCGAATGTCTCCCTCTGTTACAGAAAAGAGTAGGCAACTTGCTGGTCCTCTGTTTCCATTGAGATTCTGTTCAAGTGTCCCAGCTCGGCTTCTGTGGGTGGCTGAGCTTCTAATGGCTCCCTGCGTTCTTGTCTTTTACTCTCATAACCTTGGGTCATTTTCCCCCTTCTGGGGTGGATGAGCACTGTCATTGCTTCTAACTTTGATATACATTTTTGAAAAGTCTGTACAATCTACTCATTTCCTCTCTTTTGTTCCATGTCTCTCTCTGGATGTGTCTCTCTTATTCCTTTCTAAATTCAGTCTATGTCTTCCTCTTTCTCTCTCGTGTATGGATGGATGGATTCCTATGAATGCACATGTATGTTATTAAATTAGGGTTATTTTTTAGGGATAGGTTAGAGTGAGATAAAGGCTTTAGGTTGGAGTTGGTATTGGGGAAAGTGTCAAGGATGGTGGTGGTGTTTCTTGGAGACTGAGTGCTATGCGTTCTTAGTCTCTTTACATATGAACCCCTTCTCAGATACACCACTTGCAAGGAGTATCTCATGTTCAGTTTACTATCTTTTGGATTTGTGAATGCTTAGCTTTTCTGTTGTGAAGATGTTCAATTAGTTGGAAACCCATTGGTGTACTTCTTTTTCCTGTTTCCTTTACTTGAAGATACCGATTTCTGCTTTCACCCACCAAATGTGAAGGTGACTCTGATGTTAACGAGCCTTAGACCTACACTTATTTCTAGCTATCTCATAACATCAGTCTTTAGGTTGATGTTTTTCACCAATATTGAGGTGGTCTGAGATAAAAACCAATAGAATTCTTCAGATGTAGCTGTCTGGTTTTCACATGGACATTTATTGAAGAGGCTTTCTTGTTCCCATTTGGATATTCTCCCCTTCTTTGTCAGAGATGAGTTGACCATGGATGCCGGGGTTTATTTCTGGACTCTCAACTTTATTACATCGATCTGGATCTGTGTGTGTTGTTGTAATACCAGTAGCATACCATTCTCCTCCTGCTGCTGCTGCTGATAAGTCGCTTCAGTCTTGTCTGACTCTTCACAACCGCATGGCCTGCAGCCCACCAGATTCCTCAGTCAAGGGCATTTTCCAGGCAAGAGTAGTGGAGTGGTTTGCCATTGCCTTCTCCAATACTGTCCTGAGGATCCTAGTTTTGTAGTCTAATTTCCTTTCACACAACATTGTGTGGCCATCTTGGGGCTTTTTCGTCGAACTGTATTGACTCTTTAGGCTCTTTTCTCTTTCATACACCTTTAGGAGTTCTTTGTTCACTGCGAAAATCCATTGGTATTTTGGGAGGAATAGCATCGAACCTATGGATTGCCTTGTGGGGGTGTGGCTTCAGTTTATCAATAGGAATTCTTTCAATCCATGAGCACAGCCAATCTTTCCACTGGTTTGTGTGGGTTTCATCTTCTCTTTTCCATCTCTTGCAGTTTTCTAGAACAGGTCCTTCCTTCCCTTTTGGGTTAGATGGACTCAACTCATCGGTATTTCACTTCAGTGAATGACATTGTCAGTGGGGGTGATAATTCCCTTCTCATTGGAAGACTCTGCTGTGAGTATTAGAAATGCAAATGATTTCTCTTCCCCTTCCTTCCTGTCCATCTCACAGACCCCGGAAACACAGGCCTCATCCAGGGTCACACAGGTCTGAGGGAGTGCAACTAGACTGTTGTTTCTTCAGGCCCTCAGTGCTGGACATCACCCGGTATACTCTCTGTGTGTCTTCTTTTGTCTGGTGTCTCTTTAGACCTTCCCTAGTTTTAACAGGCTTGTTTTGTTGGTGTTCTTTGTCTGTTTGGAGACAAATCCTTGGTAAGCTATGTGTTTGCAATTATTTGGCTCAAGGTGTATGACCTGTCTTTTGCTTTTGTAATAAGGTCTTTACCACAGTAGATATCTTTGATTTTGCAAAGTCCACTGTATTCTCTGGGATTTTTTTTTTGTCTCCTTTGTTTGCCTATCTTTCTCTTTCTATACATTAATATTAGGTAGATGAACTATGTCACCAAGATGAATTAGGGGACTTATGTACAGTGTCTCCTTTGTGGCTCAGAAGAACAGTTGTCCCAGGTAACCAGAGACAGGAAATACAGCAAGTTTCCTGTGTAGGCTGAATGTGGTGTACTGTTGGATGTACCATCGTTGCTTTGGGCATGCTTGTGGGTCTGCTTGACCACCAGTGCAGCTGACCTTGAGCCCCACCTCAACAGTTGCAGATGGGTTTCTGGCTGGAGCTGACCTGGAGTGGGAACCACCTTGAGGGGATGCAAGTCATGGCTGAGTCCACTCACTGTGTGTGGTAGGGATGGAGTCTATTGTGGGGGAATCCAAGCCCTCAGGGGGAAGCCATTTTGGAGGAGCATTGTGGGCATGGCTGGGTTGAATATGTGTGTTTCACCGGGAACAGAGAGACTGGCAGGGCAAGCAGTGCTAGCAAGGTAAGTGGGGAGTGTCAGAAATGTCTACTGCTAGCACTGGGCCAGCTGTGTACAGGGAGGATTTTTTTAAATGTCAGTGATTTTTCCTCCCTAGAGAAAGTTCCAACAAATCCTTGCCCCTTTGGCACTTGTCCTAAAATCAGTGCATGATTCTTTTTCCCATATGACCCATGCACTTTTCAAGCTGCTGCCTGTGAGCTGATTTTCAGCATCAGTACTTTGGCACAAGCGTATTACGTGTTAGGGCCCACATGGGATCTCATTGATAAGAGGGCTTGTTATGATGATCTCACAAAGAATAAACCACAGTGATCTGTGAGACTGACCAAATTGCCCAAATGGCATCCTGTTATCTCACTGGTGCCTGTCTTCTCAAAGCTGTGAGACAACAAGATTCGAGATCTCTGGCTACGTGATAATCCCTTCAGAGAATTTTCCATTGGTGGGGTGTAAGAAGGACTCCATCAGAAAGGGAGAAGTCTGGTTCTCCTTAAGAGCCACTCACTCTCTTTTTTCCCTCTAATAAATTTCCTTTTCTTGTCTGACTGCCTGGCTTGCTCTCTTTTTCTCTGCACTCGCCTTACATTTTGGTGCCAAAACCCCGGAAGAAAGAAACATGGCAACTGGGTGGGCTCCTCTTACGAGCCCATCTCCGGTGGTCCCCTCCCTTGGACCTTGCCGAGAAACTGAGACGATCTCCGGCCGGGACTCTCCACTTGCCTTTCTGGACAGACATCCACACATCAGCCCACTTTTCATCCATCGATTACAAAGGTGAGTGAAATCCCATTCTCTCGGATCCTCTCTCTCTCACTGGGCGGGAGGATTTCCATGGCCCTTGCACCCCATCTGACTTTGAAATAGGGGACGCCCATTTCAAAGCAGACTGTTACTACTCTCTGAGAAAGTCCAGAGAATGGGGAAGCCTTTTCTCTTACAACTTTCTCCTCGCTTTCTCTTGCCCTTGTCTAACCTCCCTATTCAGTGACAATGGGAAAATCTCAATCCCAGCCCTCAAAACCTACTCCTCTAGGATGCCTTCTCCATAACCTAACAGCCTTGGGCTTCCAAGGGGAGATAAAACCAAAAAGACTTATTTACTATTCTAATACTGTCTGGCTGCAATACAGACTTGATAACAGGTCCAAAAATGGCAAGAAAATGGAACTCTTGATTATGATACTATACTGGACCTCGATAACTTCTGGCACCACAATGGCAAGTGGTTAGAAATCTCTTATGATCAGGCTTTCTTTGCTTTTCACTCTCGCCCCTCTCTCTGTGCATCCATTCTGGGCCACATCCTCCAAACACAATGTCTCTTGATCCCTGTTCAGACTTTTCTTCTTCCTTTGACCCTTCTGACCACAGCCCACCCTCTATAGCTCCTGATCCCTTTGCAGCAGCTCCAGATCGTTTCACAACCTCCACCTTATGTCCCCTACTTCCTCCCTCCTTCTCAGGCTGCAGCTCCCAACACCCCTCCCCAGCCTGTGCCTGAGATAAGCTCTGAGACCTCAGCCCCACCCTCTACACAGAAGGTCCCAAGGCTTTTCCCCACCTCCTTAGACCCCTCCCCAGTACCCTGTCCTGAAAATCTTTAAAACAGGAAACTTCACCACAGGAGCCCGCTCCTTTCTCCACTCCACTCCTCCCTTTAGGGGAAGTAGCTGGGGCAGAAGGCATTGTTCGGGTTCCTGTCCCATTCTTCCTCTCTGATCTATCTCAGATTGAAAAGCATCTTGACTCCTTCTCCTCAGAGCCTGATAATTATCTAAAAGAATTCAAGCATCTTATCCAGTCTTACAACTTAACCTGGCATGATATTTACATCATCCTTTCCTCCATTCTTCTCTCAGAAGAGAAGGAACGAGTATGGCAAGCGTCTCAGGAACATGCTGATGAGATACACAGGAGAGACAACATTAAGCCCATATGGGCAACAGCTGTCCGCTGAGAGGATCCCAACTGGGATTATCAGGCAGAGAGATCTGGACGAGCAGCCTGTAATCATGTGGTTTCTTGCTTCATTGTGGGCTTCCAAATGGCAAGGCATAAAGCTGTCAACTTTGATAAGCTCTTGGAAATAACTCAAGTGCTAGATGAAAACCCAGCACAATTTCTAGCCAGGTTAACAGACGCGTTAGAAAAATACATAACATTAGACCCCACTTCAGCAGAGGGCACCATTGTCCTTAATACTCATTTTATCTGCCAGTTGTCCCCAGATATCTGAAAGAAAGTATAAAAGGCAGAAAGTCCTCAAACCCCTCAATGAGACCTTTTAAATTTAGTCTTTAACATTTTCTATAACCAGGAAGGACAGGCAAATCTAGAGAAGGGCCAACGAGATCAGGCCAAACGCCACCTTTTAGCCACTGCTCTACATGGCTCCAAGCCTCCATCAACCAACAAAGAAAGGAAGCCACCTGGGCCCTGCTTCAAATGCGGCAAAGAAGGCCACTGGGTTCAGTCATGCCTAAAGCCAAGGTCCCCTCAAGGT
This sequence comes from Giraffa tippelskirchi, assembly GCF_054371585.1. NCBI lineage: Eukaryota > Metazoa > Chordata > Mammalia > Artiodactyla > Giraffidae > Giraffa > Giraffa tippelskirchi. The sequence continues at coordinate 15,294,640 of NC_137288.1, read as the reverse complement.
CCATGGCCCAGCTGTGGCAAAAAAGGACATTGGACCCCTCTAGTGAACCAGACATCCCCTTCTGGTCCTGAGCAGGAGTTCTCTGACCCAGCTCTGCCCAGCCTCCTCAGGCTCAGTGCTGAAATACTGGAGGTGCCCAGAGCCCCAGGCCCCAACTCATCACCGCTATGGAGCCTAGGGTAATTTTACAGTGGAAGGTGTAGACTAAAAAAAGATGTACAACTGGAGAGTTGTCAGTTAAGTTTTATTTGGGGCAAAATGAGGACTGCAGCCCAGAAGGCAACATCTCAGATAGCTCTGAGAGACTGCTCTCAAGCAGCAGTGGGGGAAAGACAATATATAAGGTTTGGGGGAAGCAGTAATAGTCGTTTAGTCGGTAAGTCATGTACAACTTTTGTGACCCAATGGACTGTAGCCCACCAGGCTCCTCTGTCCATGGGATTCTCCAGGCAAGAATACTGGAGTGGAATGCCATTTCCTTCTCCAGGGGATCCTCCCGATCCAGGAATTGAACCTGGGTCTCCTGCACTGCAGGCAGATTCTTTACCAAAGGGAGAGTTCAATACGATGATGTATTCATTTTACAAAGGCTTTTTGTTAGTCATGAGGATCTGATATCACCATGAAGGGATTTAGTGTTTCTCTAGATATGAGGAGATGCAAGGATTGAGATCATAAAATCTGTTCCTAAAAACATCCAATTATCTAAAGACCTGTCCCACCAGATTCCCTGGAGCACAGAGTGCCTCACTCCACCCTGAATTCCATCAGGGGTTGTTGAAGGTTAACAGCTATAGCACCGTGGGGTTCAGTCTCTGTAGACCCTTTCATTGTTCAGTCATTGACAATGCTCTGGGTACATGCCAATTTGTAGTTGACAAGGCCCCTGTGTGGTCATAAATCCGATCATACTTTGGGGGTCATTTCATGTCCAGTTTGTTCCACGTTGCTGGGAAGGCTCGTTCCCAGTTCTGAAGGTTTTGGTTGATAAGACACTCAATGTGCTATTACTGGACTAGGTCTTAATATTCAAAGATCTCTGGACACCTGTCCTCTAGTTATGGTCCAGGAAAGTATTCCCTATCGTTGCATTTGTTCAAACCTAGAGTTAACTATTACAATCATTGATCATATATCGAGCTATACATTTGATCAACTGATTCAAGTCTAGTCATCATTTTCATTGGAGGTTCATACACTTGGTAATACAAGAAATGATAATCTTGTGAAACAAGTAAAATACAAATGGTATAGTTAATAACACTAGTGGAATTAAAAGTAAATATTTTAGCCATGAACCTCCCACACCAGTTTTCTTAAAAGATCGTCAAGATTAGGGAATGGGTCACTTAAAGCAGAAATCTGATTTTTCATGTGGTTTAAATGTGTTACATTAAAGGATTTACCAGGCATGAAAATATAGCATTCAGTTTGCATTATAGCACAGATATCTCCCTGAGATGTTTTAAGGTGTCAAGGGCCTTTAAGTCGTGTAGCACTGCCTCTCTCATCATAGAGATCTCAGAATTCAATAGGCTAATAGCTCGGTTACTCTCACTTAAAGCTTATGAAAGATGTTAAGGCTTAGATATGGTCAATTACATCCTCCAGCCCCACTGAAGGCACACACACACACACACACATACACACAAGCTGCTAAATGGTCATACCAATAGAATACTGATCTTTGACCCATTGGAATCATACCAATGGTAGATTGGTTAGGATTCTCTCTAATTTGTTATCATGTATGACCTAAAATTCATGGGAATCCCAGGCCACACCTTCGTATCCAACTCTGTAGATGTGAAGGCCATAAATTAGTGCCACAAATCCACTGAGTTCCATACCAATCAGTCTCTCTAAGGGTAAAAAGAGACATAGTTCATAAAGCACCGAGCCTTGTCTCATAATTACCAGGTTGATAATTTTTAGTATGATTTAACCCTTCCCAGCATAGAGGATCTTTTAAATTTAAATGACCATAGCCTGGTGTTAACCATGTAGATCCACCTCATAATTGTGGGAATTTTCCTTTTCACAGATGAGAGGTTAATTTTTTTAAATTGAGACTTAGCTCATCACTCTGATTGAGTTAAAATGACCCTAAGATAAAACTTAAATCTATGGCCAGCATCCCCAGAGCAGGTATTACTAATTGGCCAGGTGAGGGAATCCCATCTGTAATATCATGAAGATAGGCCAAGACTGAACGCTCACCTAAAATAAATTTCCTAGTGGGTATCCCTAGAGAACAGAAATCCACCAAGGAAACCCAGAAGTACTAGACATAGGTAATTGGCCACAATCAGACAATTGGATTGAGTTTTAAACTAGCATAGAATCGTGTCCATGATAGAAAAGATTTGATTGGTAGGCATAGGTCCAAGGAATCAAGAAAACATGATAAATGATTATAAAACTCAGATCAGCCTCTTGGGCACGTTGTCTCCTTCTGATGTCCTCCTCTTCTCATCCTAGTGTAGTGCAGTTTCCTCTGTCTGAGCACTGTTTTAAGGTGCGTTTGAGGTCAGCAAGCCTCTCTATAGACCAATCCAGCTTAGAGGCCTTTGGAAGTGGGAGTTAACCGAAGAGTCAATTTTCCTTCAACTTCACTGGGCATGAGCTAGTTAAGAGTACCTGATAGAAAGGTCCATCCATCCAGGTTGGAAAGTTCCTTAAATTATATCTTCTTTCAGTCTTTTTTTTTTTTTCTTTTTTTTTTCAGTCTGATTGCAGGTCATGCCTGAGGCATCTGATCTTCATCCAAAGACAGATTACTAAAATAAGCTTCAGAAACAACCCTAGAGTGTCCTTTAATAATGCAATTAAATTTTACATTAATATACCCTAACAACAAAGAACTATCCAGGAAATGAGTCTTAGTAGATACAGGCCTCCATTAACAAACTGGGATTTAACATTCATTGAAACATCTTTTTCTCCCTAAAATCACTGTCATTTTTACCAAATATAGCCAAATTAAGACTTGCTTGTAATATAGGTCTGGTCGCAATGAACTTTGCCTGATGATTTGGATAACCATAATTGATCATAGACGTTTTTGCTTTGCTGAGACTATAAAAGTCTCAGACTGACCTTTTAAAATAAAACCTTTCAGGGCTATGAAAGTCATGCCAAACGTTTATCACAGATTTTGCCTAACAGATTCTATGTGAATTCCTCCTCTCTCAAGGTCTCAGATTCCTTCAAATTCCTTCGGATTTCTGTATCTGTTAGTGAAATCATCTTCCTAACTTATCTGATAAAATTACTGGAAACTAAGAGTTTCCAATCTCTGGAGGGTTCAGATAGAGAGAAAAGGTAAATGTTTCAATTTGTTTATAAAATATAATTTTACCAATTTACTATCATAATTAGTTTGAGGGGAAGGTTTTTCTTAAACCTGGAAAACTAGAAACCATAAAAGTGATAAGCATATTCACCAGTTCATTCAGTCCTTTTGTTAACCTTTGTGAAGTCAGCAGATTTTTCAATAGAATCTTTCCTCAGTTCAGAAACTGGTATTTATCTAAAAGTCCTTTTTATAAATCTTGAAGAGGAAGCATTTTTGCGAAATTTGGTTAGTGCTATGACAATATTTTGAGATAGTAACCGAATTATGCCTGATAACATTTTACCCAAACATATCAAAATTTTAGGATCTCCATACAGTTTCTAGGATATCTATATTAGTAACATATTACCATACAATATAACCTGAGACTTATTACTCACTTGACAATGCTTCCCATGTAATTCTGTATACAAAACGAACCTAATTAGTATAATATCTCTCTTTGGGATGTTTCAGGGGCCCTCTGAATCATCCCAAAGTTAGGCTAGAAATCTTCTTCATTAGAATGATTTAAGAAGCTTTGTCAACAAATATCAAAAAGGTTTAGAACAACTCAGTCAGATAGGACTACAGGTCATTGTGAAACAGTACTGTTCAGCTAGCCAAAGTCACAATAAAGAATTTCAGAACGGATCATTTAAGAGATATAGAAACTTAAATCTATTGTCAAAGGCAGCTCTTTACCTGAAGAAAAGTTGTCCTCTTAACAGAGAGAAAAAGCTAAATTCAAGTGTTTGCACCAGCTGACTTTACTTAAAAGGTAAACTTAATTAACTTTATTTTAAACTTAGTCTCAACTATATATATATATACATATAACTCTTTCCTCATGATTCACTTTTCACAAATCTTATCACTTTCTGTACCCATTACTGTGTTCTTCCATCCTAAAAAGTCACCTGTAAGTCAGACTTACTTCCTTTTCCCTTCACAAAATGCAATTCTACTCCTCATACCTTCTTTACTGAAAACACACTTCCTACTTCCCTTAAGCAACCAAGAACTGACATTTATATTAGCATTTTATAGATAAATAAATACCAGTGGTAATTTCTAAAACCTTTGTTTTCTTAGAGAACATTTTAGAATGGCATCAATCATCATTTATGTTTATGTTAATCTCAAATCTCTTTAGTTTCGCTGTAAGAGGTAATTAGTGTTTGGTAGTAAATGTTTCAAAATCTTATTTTATTTGGAAATAACTTAGCTATTCAATAGACTTCCAACACTTAGTTTAGCACAACCCTTAGAAGTTCAAGTTACTCCAATCTGGAGAGACTATTTTAGACACATTTTCCTAAAGAGCATAATTATTTTTAATAATGTCTATCTAAAGGCTCATATCTCATCTACATTTTTTAGAAGCCTTTTCACTCGAGGTCTTTTCCTTGCTGACATACTTGTAAAAGATATAATAATATTTATGTTATATTAAACCTAGGTACAATGGAAATATTCTGCTTGATATTAAGTACTCTTAGACATGTTTACATTATTTAGATCAACAAATAAACATTAATATCAGGTGTTTAACGCTGAATATTTCCCATTTCGCATGAACCTGAAATTCATTTAGGTTAATATGTCTTGTATTTAGAATTATTGATTTGTTAGCATTTACTTTAGAGCTCATTTACAAACTGATCTCAGCAATCACCAATATTATCAAAAAAAGCAAAGACATGCACTGAGACATACATACATCCAAATAGACACAAGAGATCCTGTAGCTTTGTTTTCCAAACTTAGTTATGAATAAAAAAATGGTTGAAGTAAGATTTTAAAAGGCTTTCCCCCCCCTTTATGTCCTTTTGGTTTCAGGAATTAGATATGGTCTAGATGTATAGGAGGAGTTATTTCCTCAGGGCAAGAATTCTTAAAGAGATAATTTTTTCTTCAAGCTTCCTCTGGAGTCTAAATAATGTGACCACATTGTCAAAAATTGTATTTTTTTGTTACCATAGTTTTATAGCTGAAATTTAGACCAGATAGTGCCCAACTTGGCCCTGATAACAAGGGCAGATTGGTCCCAGCAGGGATTGTCCCTCTGGGGAAGTAGGGGTCTCAGTTTGATCAGCCCCTGGCTGTTGATTACAGGAGGAAGTCCTGGAAGTAAGGTAACTTCAGGCCATTTTCCTATCCTATGCCAATAAAAATCTAATATTTTTAGGCCATTTTTCTTAGAATCAGATCATAGCTATAGATTGACCAGTCATTTAAAAACTTTCCCCAAGCTGTTCCCAGGTGGGGTGTAGAACCTTAGAGTGAGCAATTCACATATTAGCTTCAACAGTTTGTACCAGATATCTGTGCACTCAAACCAAACCAACAAACCAGACTGAACCAGAACTTCACCAGCCAGGAGTCACACTCCAAGTGAAACAAAAAGCAAAGAGATGGCCAGAAATCAAGAGCCAAGTGGCAAGAGTGCCCCAAAAAGCAAAAACCAAATGGCATAAATGCCAAACGTGACTTCCCAGTTCCACTATACCTGTGAACTGGCAAAGTCAGTGCTAGCAGCCTTTTTAGTTCTGATAGTTTCAAGCAATTTCTTGTTTATTTTCTGCAAAGAAGTGACTCTACCATTTTCTGTTTTACAAGCTTCTAGATATCAGTCAAAACACAGCTGGCGTTTTTTAACTGTGCACCAAAAAATATCAATTTTAGAATATCAAAAGAGCCCCAATTTGGCCATTTTAGGTTGAGATCCCTTTTAGTATAATTTCTCCAATTAACTAGGTACTTGCAAGTATGAGCTCTGTATGTATTGTACATGAAGCTAGCTAGAGTGTTAGTCAGAGGCTGACATTCTGACACCCATTTATTTCTGTTTTTGAGAGATTCTATTTCCCATTTTAATCTGAATTTCTCAGGGATAAAAATCACTAGTGAACTTATGTAGTGGGCCCATGTGCTGCTTGTGAGCTTAACTCCTCCAGGAGTCACCCCAGAGTCATTTCACCTCATCTTACATGTCTTGGATTCTGCCTCCGGCAATCTAGAAACACCGTGGCTGCTCAGTCGGCTGAATGGCCAGTCCTCATGTGCGACCCCCAGACGAGCCGGTATTTTAATTAATGAGTGGGTTTCCTATGGGACCGCTGAACGGCATGAGGACTAGGCCTCCACCACTCCCGTAAATTTCTCAGTGACCGGACAAAACCGAAACTGGCCGGGAGGAGTCTTGTCCCTTTTCTTCAGTGCAAAGCTCTCATGTATTTTCCTCACTTTTATCCTGTCACATTCTATAATGGCAGTCACACTGAGGAAAAGTGTCAGATCAGCTTCTTACTTGACCACTCAGCCAAGACCATTCAGTCCCCTACAACAGAGCTACCTAGGCATCTTTCAGCTGAGCCCCGGATATTCATCAATTTTTTTTCCCAGTCAAACCCCCCTACCCAGTACCTTTCCATTGCGTGAGCAATTTTCCTGGCATCTTTCAGCCAGCCCCCTCACCCAGCATCTTTCGACTGGGTGGGAATTCCTTGGTATCTTTCAACCGAGCCCCACTCAGTGTCTAGACCATGAGTGGGTATGCCCGGATGTTTCACCAGGGCCCCCCCTTAGTATTTTCCTCCTAGGAGGGGGCAGGTAATCTGCTCCTATTTGCTATTGATTTCAGCTGTTGTCTTCTTACTCCTGGAATATTTTTCTTTTGTGGAACCACTACTTATTTATGTCTTCCTACTAGCTGGACAGGAACATGCACCCTGGTATATCTGGCCCCAGATATGTCTATTGCTCCTAACACTCAAACCCTTCTTATCCCACTAACTCATAACTGACCCAGATGGGCAATTCAATTCATTCTTCTATTAATCAGTTTAGGAATAGCCACTGGTATTGGGACAGGGGCCGCTGGACTCACAATCTCTTTAAATTACTATCAACGCCTTTCTAAAGACCCACTAACAGCCTTATCACTACCGAAACCAGCTAGATTCCCTGATAACCATGGTCCTCCAAAACAAAAGAGGATTAGACTTCCTCATAGCAGACAAAGGAGGGCTATGCCTAGTTTTGGAGGAAGCCTGCTGATCCTACGCCAATAAATCAGGCAGTGTAAAGGAAGCAGCAAGAAATAGGGGACGCCAACACACCAGTAATTCATGGGAAAACTGGTAAAGTAATTGGAATTGGATACCTTTTCTAGGCCCTCCCATTCTACTTAACATTATTCTAACTTAATGTTCAGTTCAGTCACTGGGTCGTGTTTGACTCTTTGTGACCCCATGAACCACAGCATGCCAGGCCTCCCTGCCCATCACCAACTCCCAGAGTTTACCCAAACTCATGTCCATTGAGTCGGTGATGCCATCCAAACATCTCATCCTCTGCCGTCCCCTTCCTCTCCCAACTTCAATCTTTTCCAACATCAAGGAAATGACTCATCTTTCCAAATGAGCTCTTTGCATCAGGTGGCCAAAGTATTGGAGTTTCAGCTTCAGCAACAGTCCTGCTAAAGAACACCCAGGACCGATTTCCTTTAGGATGGATGGGTTGATTCTCCTTGCAGTCCAAGGGACTCTCAAGAGTCTTCTCCAACACCACAGTTCAAAAGCATCAATACTTCAGTGCTCAGCTTTCTTTATAGTCCAACTCTCACATCCATATGCGACTACTGGAAAAACCATAGCCTTGACTAGATGGACCATTGTTCACAAAGTAATGTCTCTGCTTTTTAATATGCTGTCTAGGTTGGTCATAACTTTTCTTCCAAGGAGTAAGCATCTTTCAGTTTCATCAGCTACTGTTTCCACTGTTTCCCCATCTGTTTGCCATGAAGTGATGGGACCGGATGCCATGATCTCAGTTTTCTGAATGTTGAGCTTTAAGCCAACTTCTTCACTCTCCTCTTTCACTTTCATCAAGAAGCTCTTTAGTTCTTCTTCACTTTCTGCTATAAGGGTGGTGTCAATTGCATATCTGAGGTTGTTGATATTTCTCCCGGCAATCTTGATTCCAGCTTGTGCTTCATCCAGCCTGGCATTTCTTATGATGTATTCTGCATATAAGTTAAATAAGCAGGGTGACAATATACAGCATTTGCATACTCCCTTTCCTATTTGGAACCAGTCTGTTGTTCCATGTTCTAACTGTTGCTTCCTGACCTGCATACAGGTTTCTCAAGAGGCAGGTCAGGTGGTCTGGTATTCCCATCTCTTGAAGAATTTTCCACAGTTTATTGTGATCCGCATGGTCAAAGGCTTTGGCGTAGTCAATAAAGCAGAAATAGATGCTTTTCTGGAACTCTCTTGCTTTTTCGATGATCCAGGAATGTAGGCAATTTGATCTCTGGTTCCTCTGCCTTTTCTAAAACCAGCTGAAACATCTGGAAGTTCACGGTTCACATATTGCTGAAGACTGATTGGAAAATTTTGAGCATTACTTTACTAGCGTGTGAGATGAGTGCAATTGTGCGGTAGTTTGAGCATTCTTTGGCATTGCCTTTCTTTGGGATTGGAATGAAAACTGACCTTTTCCAGTCCTGTGGCCACTGCTGAGTTTTCCAGATTTGCTGGCATATTGAGTGCAGCACTTTCACAGCATCATCTTTTAGGATTTGAAATAGCTCAACTGGAATCCCATCACCTCCACTAGCTTTGTTCGTAGTGATGCTCTCTAAGGCTAAGTTGACTTCACATTCCAGGATATCTGGCTCTAGGTGACTGATCACACCATCGTGATTATCTGGGTCATGAAGATCTTTTTTGTATAGTTCTTCTGTGCACTCTTGCCACCTCGTCTTAATATCTTCTGCTTCTGTTAGGTCCATACAATTTCTGTCCTTTATTGAGCCCATCTTTGCATGAAATATTCCTTTGGTATCTCTAATTTTCTTGAACCGATCTCTAGCCTTTCCCATTCTGTTGTTTTCCTCTATTTCTTTGCATTGATCTCTGAGGAAGGCTTTCTTATCTCTCCTTGCTATTCTTTGGAACTCTGCATTCAAATGGGTATATCTTTCCTTTTCTCCTTTGCTTTTCACTTCTCTTCTTTTCACAGCTATTGGTAAGACCTCCTCAGACAGCCATTTTGCTTTTTTGCATTTCTTTTTCTTGGGGATGATCTTGATCCCTGTCTCCTGTACAATGTCACAAACTTCTGTCCTTAGTTCACCAGGCACTATGTCTATCAGATCTAGTTCCTTAAATCTATTTCTCACTTCCACTATATAATCATAAGGGACTTGACTTAGGTCATACCTGAATGGTCTAGTGGTTTTCCCCACTTTCTTCAATTTAAGTCTGAATTTGGCAATAAGGAGTTCATGATCTGAGCCACAGTCAGCTCCCAGTCTTGTTTTTGCTGAACGCATCTTTTTTCAAAATTTCTTCAGGACCACTTTTAAGCCTTCACCAATTGAACTATCCATGAGTTACTTCTAACTACTCAGGTTATCAAGAACTTCCACCCCACACAAATCCCCATGACCTGCATTGCAGCCTTTTCTTATCTTACCCCCATGACACCCCTGTCCCACAGGAAGCAGTTACAGAAGACTGACCTTCAGCTCTTATCCTAAATCAAACGGCTGGAATGATAGGGCCCACACGGGGGCTCATTGATAAGATGGTTCGTTATGTCGACCTCACAGATGAAGAATAAATCACTGTGATTTGTGAGAATGATCAAATTGCCCAAATAGCATCCTGTTATCTCACTGGCGCCTGTCTTTTCAAAGCTGTGAGAACACCAGATCCCAGACCTCTGGCTATGTGACCATCCCTTCAGAGATCCGTCAGAAAGGGAGAACGCTGGTTCTCCTTAAGAGCTGGTCAACTTCTCTTTTCCCTCTAATAAATTTCTTTTTTTGTCTTCCTTGCCTGACTGCCTTGCTTGCTCTTTTTTTTTTTTTTCTCTGTACTCGCCTTAGAGTTGGCAGCCATTTTAGGGACAGCTTCCCCATCCACTAGAGGCAGAGAAGGGACACTTGAAGCAGAATCTCAATGGAACAGGAGGATGAGGAAGGTACGAGAGAGGGTAATATCTGAATCTTACTGTCGATCTTCCCAGTGGAGGGTCTTGGAATAGGCAGGAAGGGGAGTGCCTTTTCCTAGGTCTCAGAGCCCAACCCAGATCTCTTTCTGCCCCATTCTGTGCTATGTCAGCCCTGTATTGAATCCTTCCTCTGTGAAGTCTCAGGGCATGAGCTCCACATGATAGCAGTCCACGGGTTGAACAGGCACTAGAGCTGTTCGTAGGCCAAGAGACCTAGGCAGTAGATGGGAGAATGACTCCCACTCTGCAGATTGAGAGACTTGGGAAACCCTGAGGGGTACATGGCTTGTCCAAGGCCACATGACTTACGAGAAGAAGAAGCCTGGTCTGAAAGCAGCTGGGTCCTCAGAGCTCAGGCAATGGCTACACCCAGGCCTCCCTAAGGTTGTGGGGTGGGCTGTGTGGGTGTTCCTGTGCCTGCACATGGCCAAAGGGGTGGTTGAACAGAGGTTCCCTTGGGGAGCTTTGTGTAAGGGACCTCGGCAATGAACTCCAGGAAATGATGTCACTTCCCGGCACAGAACCCAACAAAACCCGGAGCCTGGGTATTCAGGCCTCCAGAGTGGAGAGGAGCCCCCAGCCAGATCACTTGTTTCCAAGATGTTCTGCTGTTCGTCCCTGCCCAGAGACCGGGGCCTCAGGAGAGCTCACAGGCAGAGTATGTGTGAACGCGGTCGATGCTGGCTCCCCCGAGAGGTCTCGGCCCTTTGCCCAAAGGAATAGAAAGGTAACATGGGGAGCCCCAGGCTGGGGCAGGACACCTCTCCCATCCCACCTGGAAACAGTGTGTCCTTTCCCTGTGTGTGTGGATGGGGGTTTCTTGGGGTGTGTCTGCCTCAAGCAAGCCGAGGCGGATGTGGGTTCAGAAGCCTGTGGGCCGGTTGTGTCCACATCCCAGGGGAGAGCCGGCTGGGTGGGATGAGGACAGTGCAGGCAACATCAACTGCCCAGGCTGACCTCACGCCCTCAGGTGGGTCTCCATCCTCCTGGGTAGGTATCTGAGCAGACACACGTCTCTGTTCGTTCTGGGAGCAAAAGTTTGAGTAGGCAGAAGCAACAGCCATACTGACCAGGCCCAGCTCGGAAAACTCCAAGCAGGGCTGGCTGATGGTCACTGTCATTGCAGAGCTTCCCACTGGATATGGCCGATGAGGGGGACACCCCATCCACCTCCCCGAGGAAGGGGTCGGAGCACCACCCCTCACCCTTGAGGCCCAGTGCAGCCTCCAGGTGAGCGAGCCCACAGAGGGTTCAGCCCAACTGGGAATGAAGAGGAAGCGGGGAAGGCCTGCTGCCCACTCACCACCCAAGACACAGCCGGCGGCCCAGTCTCAGGCTGCCACGGAGCTCAGCACACTCGGTTCTGACCCAGAGCACTGAGAACCTCTGCCTCTGAGGCAGCAGGAGGACCAGGAGCCCGGCATGGTGAGCACAGATGTGAGGAGGTGCTGGTGCATGTGAGTGTGTAGGGAAGGAGTCCTGAGCTACACAGGCATCCCCCAAAGCTGGTGCTGGGCCTGCAGCAAAGGTTGGCGTCAGACCATCCGCTTGGTGGACTGCAGTCAGGACGACATCCTATTGTGACTTCCTAAACTGAGAATTGTCTCAAAAGCTCAGGGTAGAATTGTCTCCAGAGAGGCAAAGGGCAAAGGCAGGCCTGTGGGTAACCTTTTCTTCTCTCACAGCTCCAGCACCAGCCCCCAGGTTCAACCAAGCTCCACTTCCCAGACCTGTCCCTACAGAGGTGGTTGCTACATGTCCAGAGCTCAGGGATCCACTGAGGGGAGATCGAGACCTGAGACATGCCTTCCTATAGACACCAGGCCAACTTGGTATTGGCCAGCACACTGGGAAGATCAGATCTCTGTGCAAGCAGGACCCCCAGGCCCAGGCACCAATGCTCCAATCCCCAGGGGAGAACCTCCACCTCCACCTACAAGTTTGGTTATGCCTGCCCGTGCTCGGATTTTGGCAGAAGAACCTGAGTCAGGGGATAAGAGAACACATCTGAAGGGAGAGCCTGCCCTGGCTTCTGCCCAAGACTCAGATGCCCACGATGACTGACCCACCTCTGCAAGGAGAATGGGCCCCTGCTCTGGACAGAGACCCAGAGCCCTTTCCAAATTTCCATTTCTGGAAATACCGTGTCCAGGGGAGGGTTTGGCTTTGCATCCTCCATCCCTCTCTGCCCCCCATGAATGCCATCAACTCGCTTTCTACCCAGTGGAGATTGAATTCGCTTCCCCTGAGCTTCTTTTCATTCAGTTTTTCTGTATTTTATTTTCTTGATTTGTATTTTATTTGTCACAGATTTGTGTATTTTTTCCTTAAATTTTTAATCAATAAAATTGATGTTAGGTGGTACATTTATGGAGCATTAAGGACCTTCACAATCCTCTGCAACCATCACCAATTTCTAGTTTGGGACCCCTTCATTCTCCACAACCAACCCTCCCTCACCCCCTGCAAATCCTGTATTCAGCTCAAGCACTCCCTGTTCCTCCCTTGCCCCTGACAATCTGTAATTCTCTCATATCTCAGTGTCTTCCCATATCCTGGATGTCTCCAGTTAATGCCTATCAATGAAATCATAGAAAAGGTGGTTTCATTAGACAACCCACATATTTTAAGAGTAGACTTGGGACTTCTTGTTTTTTATTTCCTTTAAGGCAGCCTTTGTGTATCGGAAAGGGCAGTGCAGGTGATTTCAAGATGTCATCTGCAAAACGAGGCCCTCTTGGCAACTAATCTCCAGATAGGCATTACTGTTGCGTGATGTCTCAGCCAGAAGAGAAATGCTGAGCTCTTCCTCAGGCACAAACAAAGTCACAAAAAGAAGCCAGGAAAGAGAACGGGCAAAACAGAGCACACCAACAACCAGAAACAATGAGGTTGTCTCAATTTCATGAGATGAGGCTAGAGAAAGACCCAACATCCTTGTGGCCCAAACACACTCTTCAAAATCAATGTGCAGTAAAGAAGAGAAGAAAGCTGTGAAGTTGCGTGAACAGGCAATGCACTTGGCCAGTGTAGCCTAGTCCTACAAGTTAGACCTGAGAGTTATAGCCTAGGCGCCCTGGTCTAGAAGTTGCAAGGAGAGGCAATGCACATGGACTGACTGCTCAGATGAGGATATGCACCAATGAAAACCCTTTGGAGACAGCAGGGCCGGTCATCACCGTGGTCCATGTCTGGACTGGTGAGAGCCTGCCCTGGGCAGCCCACTAGGGAACAGAGTCTCCAGCATGCCCACTAAAGATCTCTCTGTGCAGGACCTTCAAGGGTCCTCAGGTGCATCTCTTTAGGAGCAGTGGGGGATGCCATATGGGTTCTCACTTCACTGCAGTTCAATGGTTCCTGTCACTGCAAACTCCCACCCTGGGTGACCCAAAGGCAACCTCACAGAGGCTCCTGAGAGACTAACTCCTTTCAGCTGCGAAGAGAACTGGCTACTCACTGGGATGCCTGTGGCCTGGGGCTCCCAGAGGGGAGGGCAGCATTCGCCCCACCGTGTGGTCACTGCTGGGAGTGCAGGCTGCTCCTCACTCCCCCTTTACAGCGTCCCTGAGGGCAGAACAGTGAGAATCTATTCAAGGTGGAAATTCAAACTCAAATGCAAGCAAACTTCCCAAAAGGTCTCCGAAACAACTCAGGAACAGGGAATTGGAAACTGCAGGGGATGACATGAATGGAGATGGAGACTTGACACCTTACACCGAACTCACTTCCAATTATCCCTAGCAAACTTTCCATGAAAACTTGTCACAAATCTAGAAGAACAAGGAGCAGAAACTGGACACGTGCTTTGAGTCTTCACACACAAAACTAAAAGGCAGTCCACAAAAAAACCCAGAGAATACAGTGGACTTTGCAATATCAAAGATATCTACCTTGGTAAAGACCTTATTACAAAAGCAAAAGACAGGTCATACATCATGAGACAAATAAGTGCAAACACAAACCTTATCAAGGATTTGTCTCCAAACTGACAAAGAACACCAACAAAACAAGCCTGTGAAAACTAGGGAAAGGTCTGAAGAGACACCAGACCAAGGAAGACACACACAGAGTATCCCGAATGATGTCCAGCACTGAGGTCCTGAAGAAACAACAGTCTAGTTGCATTCTCTCAGTCCTGTGTGACCCTGGATTAAGCCTGTGTTTCCCGGTGGCTGTGAGAGATGGGCAGGGAGGAAGGGGAAGAGAAATCATTTGCATTTCTAATACTCACAGCAAAGTGTTCCAATGAGAAGGGAATTATCACCCCCACTGACAATGCCATTTGCTGAGGTGATACCCACGAGTCCATCTAACTCAGAAGGGAAGGAAGGACCTATTGTCAGAAAACGGCAAGAGATGGAAGAAAGAAGATCAAGCCCACACAAATCACTGGAAAGATAAGCTGTGCTCATGGCTTGAGAGAATTCCTATTGGGAAAATGATGTCACACCCCCACAAGGCAATCCATAGCTTCGATGCTATTCCTCCCAAAATGCCAATGCATTTTCGCACCGAACAAAGAATTCCAAAAGGTGTACAGAAACAGAAAAGAGCCCAAATTGTCAATCCAATCCGATGAAAAAGCCCCGATACGGACATCCAAGGTTGTGTGAAAGGAAATTAGACTACCAAACTAGGATCCTCAGGAGAGTATCGGAGAAGGCATTGGTGACCCACTCCAGTACCTTGCCTGGAAAATGCCCTGGACGGAGGAGCCTGGTAGGCTGCAGGCCATGGGGTCGCGCAGAGTCAGACACGACTGAAGTGACTTAGCAGCAGCAGCAGCAGCAGGTCAGTATGCTATTGGGAATACAACAACATACACAGATCCAGATCGATGGAATAAAGTTGAGGGTCCAGAAACAAACCCCAGCATCCATGGTCACCTCATCTCTGACAAAGAAGGGGAGAATATCCAAATAGGAACAAGAAAGCCTCTTCAATAAATGTCCATGGGAAAACCAGACAGCTACATCTGAAGAACGCTATTGGTTTTGATCTCAGACCACCTCAATATCGGGGAAAAACCTCACCCTAAAGACTGCTGTTATGAGATAGCTAGAAAGAAGCGTAGGTCAAAGGCTCCTTAACATCAGAGTCTCCTTGCCATTTGCTGGGCGGAGGTCGAAATGGGTCTCTTCAAGTAAGGGAAAGAGGTAAACGAAGTACACCAATGGGTTTCCATCCAATGGAACCTCTTCACAACAGAGAAGCTAAGCATTCACAAATGCAAAAGATAGGAAATGGAACATGAGAGACTCCTTGCAAGTGGTGTATCTGAGAAGGGGTTCATATGGAAAGAGACGAAGAATGCACAGCACTCAGATTCCAAGAAACACCACCACCACCCTTGACCCTTCCCCCATGACCAACTCCGACCTAAAGCCTTTCTCTCCCTCTAACCTATCCCTAAAACATAACCCTCATCTAATCATATACGTGTGCATTCATAGCCTCCATCCATCCACACACAAGAGAGAAAGAGGAAGACACAGACTGAATTGAGAAAGGAAAAGAGAGGGACACAGCCAGAGAGAGACACGGAACCAGAGAGTGGAAAGGAGTAGATTGTCCAGACTTTTCATCAATCTATCTCTAAGTTAGAAGCAATGACAGCACCCATCCACCCCAGAAGGGGGAAAAGGACGGAAGGTTATGAGAGTAAAAGACAAGAACGCAGGGAGCCATTATATGCTCACGCACCCACAGAAGCCGAGCTGGGACACTTGAACAGAATCTCAATGGAAACAGAGGACCAGCAAGTTGGCTACTCTTTTCTATAACAGAGGGAGACCTTCGAGTCTTCCTTTCGGTCATCCAACTTGGATGCAGGGTCTCAAAACAGTCAGGAGGGGAGTGCGTTTTCCTGGGTACCACAGCCCATCCAGGCCTCGTTCTGCCCTATTCTGTGCTATGTCAGCCCTGTATGGAATCGTTCTTTCTGAAGTCTCAGCGCACAAGCTCCACGTGATATCGCCCCCAGGTGGAAAGGCATGGAGCTGCTCGTAGGCCGAGAGATCTAGGAAGTACATAGGAGAATGACCCCCACTCTGCATATGGAGAGACTGGGGAAACCTTGAGGGGCATATGCTTGTCCAGGGCTACATCACTTATGAGAAGAAGGAGCCTGGTCTGAGAGCAGCGGGATCCTCCGAGCTCAGGACCTGGATGCACCCATCCCTCCCCAAGGCTGTGGGGTGGGCTGTGTGCGTGTCACTGTGCACATGGACTAAGGGGCTGGTCAAGCAGTCAGAAACCCAGAGATTCACTTGCAGAGCATTGGGGAAGGGACCTC
Organism: Giraffa tippelskirchi; assembly: GCF_054371585.1. Classification (NCBI taxonomy): domain Eukaryota; kingdom Metazoa; phylum Chordata; class Mammalia; order Artiodactyla; family Giraffidae; genus Giraffa; species Giraffa tippelskirchi. The sequence continues at coordinate 15,277,982 of NC_137288.1, read as the reverse complement.
AGCACGAACTCCAGGACATGATGACACCTGCGGGCAGCAGAACCCAACAGAACCCACAACCCCGGTATCCAGGCCTCCAGAGCGGAGAGGAGCCCCCAGCCAGATCACTTGCTGCCAAGATGTTCTGCTGTTTGCCCCTGCCCAGAGGCCGGGGCCTCAGGAGTGCTCACAGGCAGAGTGTGTGGGAACACTGTCGACGCTGGCTCACGGCCCCCCTGAGAGGCCTCTGGCCCTTTGCCCGAAGGAACAGAAAGGTAACACGGGGAGCCCCAGGCCGGGCCAGGCCACCTCTCCCATGCCACCCGGAAACACTGGGTCCTTTGCCTGAGTGTGTTAATGCGGGTTTCTCGGGGTGTGTCTACCTCAAGTAAGCCCAGGTGGATGCGGGGTCAGAAGCCTGCGGACAAGTTGTGTCCACACCCCAGGGGAGAGCAGGCTGGGCGGGATGGGGAGAGTGCAGGCAGTGCCGGCCGCCCATGCTGACCTCACCCCCTCAGGTGGTTCTCTTTCCTCCCAGGTGGGGATCTGAGCAGACATATGTCTCTGCCCCTTCTGGGAACAGAAGTTTGAGTGGGCAGAAGCACCAGTTCCACTGGCCAGGCCCAGCTCGGAAAACTCTAAGCATGGCTGTCTGACGGTCACTGTCATTGCAGAGCTTCCCACGTGATGAGGCCGAGGACGGGACACCCCATCCACCTCCATGAGGGAGGGGTCGGAACACCACCACCCCCGCCAGTGAGGCCCAATGCAGGCTCCAAGTGAGCGTGCCCACGGAGGCTTCAGCCCAACTAGGGGCAAAGCGGAAGCGGGCAAGGCCTTCTGCCCAGACACCACCCAGGATACACCCGGCGGCCCAGTCTCAGGCTGCCACGGAGCTCAGCACACCCGGCTCCAACCAAGAGCCCCGAGAACCCCGGCCTCTGAGGCAGCAGGAGGACCTGGAGCCCAGCACGGCAGAGCACAAAGGTGAGGATGCTGGTGCTGGTGCACAGGAGTGTGTGGGGAGGGGGGTACTGAGCTACACAGGGACGAGTCCCCGAAAGCTGCTGCTGGGCCTGGAGCAAGCGCTGGTCTGACACCACCTATCTTGCACACTTCAGTCCCAAAAGACATCCGACGCTGGGTATTCTTTGAGAATCTCTTGGAAGCTTTCTGTCCGGGGATACGCACATGCCAAGGCTGGCCTCTGGGCAAACTGCTTCTCTCTCAGCTCTAGCACTGGCCTCCAACTGCAACCAGGCTCCACTTCCTAGACCTGTCCCTACAGAGGTGGTGGCTCCAGGTGCAGGACCCAGGGATCCACTGAGGGGACATGGAGACCTGAGACTTGCTCTCTCAGAGACACCAGGCCAGCTGTGTACTGGCCAGCACACCGGGCAGATCGGATCTCTGTGCCTGCCGGACCCCCAGCCCCAGGCACTGATGTCCCACCCCCCTCAGCAAGAACCTCTACCTCCACATGCACCTGCACATGCTTGGGCTTTGGCAGGAGAACCCGAGGCAGAGGAGGAGTCACCGCCTCGGCAGGGAGAGCCTTCCCTGGCTCCTGCCCAACATCCAGACGCCCACGACGATTCACCCACCCATGCAAGGAGAACGGGCCCCCGCTCTGGACAGAGACCCAGTGCCCTTGCTGGAAACACCACGTCCAGGAGAGCGGTCGGCTCTGCAGCCTCCATCCCTGTCTGCTCACCGTGGACGCTGTCAACATGGTCCGCCACCAGGGGACATGGAGTTCCTTTCCCCTGAACTTCTTTGCATTTAGTTTGTTTCGACCTTTCTGGTGTTGTTTTATTTTTTGTATGGTTTCGTGTATTTTTGTTGGTTAAGTTGGGATTAGTAAACTTTATCATCATTGTTACAATTTGGGAACACTGTTGTGTAACTCTGGTGATACTGTGTTACCATCACCACTTTGTCGCTTCAGACTTGTTGGATCTTTATGACCCACCTCCCAACAAAGCCTGTATTCAAGGCAAGCACACCCTGTTCATACCTCCCCCCGATCCTGAACACAATTTCATCTTTTCTTTCTGCATTTCTTCCTATATTTTGGGTGTCCCCAATCAATGACTCTCAGTGAAATGACTGAAGGAGTTTTTTTGAACTCCCCACGTACTGTAAGACTACATGTGAGAATTCTCATGTTTATATCATTTGAACTAGTCTTTGATATCTGAAAGGACGGTGGACGTTCTTTCAAGATATCATGTGCTGAAGGAAGCCTTTTTGGCAAATGCCATCATAATCCCCAGGCAGGCATTGCTGTTTACGGGGTGACATCTCAGCCAGAAGGCAGATGCTGAGCTCCTCTTGTTGCACCAGCTCCCAAAAGAAGCCAAGAAAGGGAGCTGGAAAAACAAACCACCCCAACACCCAGGAAAGCGTTCTTCATGAGACAAGGCTAGAAAATGACCCAACATCCTTGTGGCCCAGAAACCCTCTAGAAAATCAATGTTCCATAAACAAGAGAACACATGGGAAGTTCCAAGGAGAGGCAATGCCCATGGCCAGTGTAATTTAGAGACGGCCTGACCACTCCAGGGAAGACATGCACCAATGGAACCCCTTTGGAAATAGCAGTGATAGTCCTCACTGTCGTAAGCGTTTCCTCTGGGGACAACCTGCCCTGGGCACCACATGAGGGAGCAGACCAGCTTCTCTTCCTCTACCCCCACACCATTCACTCATGAAGGCAGCTCAGGTGTTATCATGCCCTACTTGCCTGCCTGGCTCATCCATGAGCTGTGAACACCTCCAGGGCAGGACTCCACCTTCTCCTCTCTGTGTACTGTGAATCTGCACACAGTGGGCTTTCAGAACCTCAGGAGACTTGAGCCATCCCCACTCGAGCCAGAACCCTCCCCAGGAAGGAAACGAGCTGTGGAGTCATTTGGGCCACAGCAATGGTTCCAGAACCCTGGTGGCTCCTACAGCCTCTATGGTATGAAGAGGGAGGTCCCTTTTTACAGTGCTTTCCAGCTGCCAGATCTAAGCTATTGTTTCACGGTCAGCTGTGTCTCTTCCGTTGCAGCCAGGCTCTGGGACCACAGCAGCAACTGGCCATCTCAGCCCCTTGGCTCAGCAGCGCCTTCATTCTCAGGCTGGTGGTTCTGCCCTGAGGGGACCAGGAAGGTCACCAACTGCCCCAGGCGGACCTCACACCCCACCCACTGCTGAAGCCTGACCTCCCCCGCCCCCACCCCTTCCCCTACCCGTGCAGGATGGAGAGCTCGTCTTTCCCTTGGTTCCAACGTTAGGCCCAGCCCTGGGCCGCGATTAGGCACTGCCCCAGTCCAGAGCCAATCACAGTGGCCAGGGTGGTGGAACACTCCGATTGGCCAGGGCCAGGTCATGTGACCATACTCGCCAGGAAATTCAAATATTACCAAGATTCCCTAAGAAACCAATGAACAAAATTATCCAGTAAAGGCAAACCGTACTTTTTAATGAGGCCAATTTCACAGGAAAAAAAAAAAGCTTCATAATGAACTGCTCAAGGAAGCTACTAAATAAACTTTCAGAAAAGTTTAATGTTTTTTTTTTTTTAATAGGGTGACGGAGAGCTATACCTTTCCCATCTATGTGAATTTAGGTTTAAACTAGATTTCTCTTGGCCATTATATAAGACAAAAAACCCCACAAAACCCCCTTCCACTCCTGCCCAAAAAAAGTGTTTTAATATATTGAATTTTTGTGTGCTCAGTTGTGTCTAATTGACGGCAACTCACGAACTCTACACAGCCAGGCTCTTCTGTCCATGGAATTCAGGGCAATGTTCTCTGTCACAAAAATGCCCACCCTGGGTGACCCAAAGGCAAGGGCTCAGAGGCTCCTGAGAGACTAACTCCTTTCAGCTGAGCACAGAGCTGGCTCCTCACTGGGATGCCTGTGGCCTGGGGCTCCCAGAGGGGAGAGCAGCACTCGCCCCACCGTGTGGTCACTGCTCGCAGTGCAGGCTGCTCCTCACTCCCCCTTTACAGTGTCCCTGAGGGCAGAACTCTGTGAATCTAATCAAGGTGGAAAGCGGGGGTTGCCTCTCTTGATCTGATGCATGGCATCTCAGGGAGCCTCTCTTGTTGCCTCTGGGAAGTCCAGGCCTCCTTTCACCTTGCCAGTGGCCGCTGGGCTTCCCCTCGAGTCGCTGCAATGGAATTGGGCTCCATGTGCGGTTGCGGGGTTCCTTGGTGACCTTTCGTCTTGCGGCCGGAACTGGCACCTTGGGGCCTCCTCTCGAGCGTCAGTAGAAGTGACAGGCCTCCTCTTGAGGTGGAAAGGAAAGTAGGGATTCCCGTCGAGTGGAGGCAAACCCGGCAGCCCCCCTCTCAAGAAGAGGTGGCGGCGGGCAGGCGGGGTAGCTGTCGAGCCGCGTCTGGAGACTCGGGGTTCTGCTCGCGTGGGGACACGGGTATCTCGGGGAGCCTTGGGGCCGCCTAGAGGGAGTCCAGCCTCCTTTCAAGTGCCAGAGGGAACTCAGGATGGCTCTCGAGGCACTGCAGGTGCAAAGGGCCCAGTATCGCTTTGAGGGGGGGATCCCGTGGACGCTCTCGGGTTGTGGAGGGAAGCCAGCCCTTCTCAGGTTGGCACGGGTATCTCAGGGGACACCTGGGTTCTCATGCAACGATTCAAGCCCCAGTCCGAGCCGGGAGAGGTGCCGGGGCTTTGCTCTCAACGCCCTGCATGGGAAAAGGGCCTCATCTCGCGATGGGCGTGGATTCAGGTGGGTGTTCTCCACTTGCGGCAGGGGTCTCTCGAGTGGCGGCGGGTACCCCTGCCAGTCTCCCCTGTTAGCCCAGAGCGGTCGTGGTGCCTTCTTTCGAGCGGTGATGGGAGGGAGCAGCCTCGGGATCACTCAGGGGTCACTGCAGTGCACAGGTCCTCGTCAAGCGTTGAGGCAGGAGCCTCGGGGTGCCCCTCGAGGTAGACGGGTATCTCGGGGCATCTCTGGAGTGGCATAAAGGGAGTGTAGGGGACTCGGCCTTTCTCTCAGGTCACTGCAAAGGGAAATCAGTTTTCATCTCATGTGGAGGGTCGAAACTCGTGCTTTTCCATGAGTTGCAGCAGGAAGCTGGCTGTGCCTCTGGTGTTCTGGGGGGGTTGCCTCAGGAAGCCTCTCTTCTTGCCTCTGCAAAGTCCAGGCCTCCTTTGGCGTTGCCAGGGGGCAGCTGGGCTTCCCCTCGAGTCGCCGTAAGAGAATTGGACTCGTTTCCTGATGGGGGGTTCTTCGGTGACCTTTCGTCTTGGGGCTGGAACTGGCCTCTTGGGGCCTCTTCTCGAACCTCAGTAGAGGCGACAGGCCCACTCTTGAGGTGCGAGGGAACGTAGGGATTGCAGTTAAGTTCAGGTAGGGGATTCGACCCCCCTTTCGAGAGGAGGGGGCAAGGGCGATGGGGGGCCCCTCTCGAGCTGCATATGGAGACTCAGGGTTCCACTCGCGTCGGGACACGGGAATCTCTAGGAACCTCTGGGGGCGCCTAGAGGGAGTCCAACCTCCTTTCCAAGGCCAAAGAGAGTTCAGAATGGCTCTCGAGTCGCCGCAGACACAAAGGGCCCTGTCTCACAGGGAGGGGGGTCCAGTGGACGCTCTCGCTGTGTGGCGGGAAGCCCTGCCTTCTTTTCAGGTTGGCACGGGTATCTCGGGGGACACCTGTTGTCGCCCACAAGGAGTCAATCCCCGTTCTGAGCCGGGAGAAGTGCCGGGGCATGCTCTCAATGCCCTGCATGGGAAAAGCGCCTCATGACACAATGGGCGTGGGATCACGTGGGTTTTCTCGACTTGCTGCGATGTGCTCTAGAGTTGTGGCGGGTACCCTGGCCCATCTCCCCTGTTAGCCCAGCGGGGTCGTGGTGGCTCCTTTCAATTGGCGAGGTGAGGGGCCAGCCTCGGGATTCCCCAGGAGGTGCTGCAGCGCACTGGGTCCTCATCAAGGGTTGAGGCAGGACACTCGGAGTGCCCCTCGAGGGGGGATGGGTATCTCGGGGCACCTCCAGAGTGGCCTATAGGGAGTTGACAGGATTCAACGTTTCGCTCAGGTCACTGCAAAGGGAAATTGGGCTTCATCTCACGTGGAGGGTTGAAGCTTGTGCTTTTCCATGAGTTGCAGCGGGAAGCTGGGGGTGCCTCTCCAGTTCTGTTGGGTGAACCTCAGGGAACCTCTCTTGTTGTCTCTGGAAAGTCCAGGCATCCTTTGGCATTGCCAGGGGGCAGCTGGAGTTCCCCCAAGTTGCTGCAAGGGAATTGTGCCCCATGTGCCGTTGAGCGGGTACGTGGTGACCTTTCGTCTTGGGGCCAGAACTGCGGGTTTCCTCTCAGGTTTCAATAGATGAGACAGGCCTCCTCTTGAGGTGGGAAGGAAAGTAGGGATTCCTGTCAAGTGGAAAGAGGGGACTTGGTCCTAATCTCAAGAAGAGTTGGGGGATGGCATGGGGCTCCTCTTGAATTGCATCTGGAAACGCGGGGTTCCACTCGAGTTGGAACAGGTATCTCGGGGAACCTCTGAAGCTGCCTAAAGGGGATCAAGCCTCCTTTCAAGTGCCAGAGGAACTCAGGATTGTTCTCAAGGCGCTGCAAGTCAAAAGGACCCCATCTAACACTGAGGGGAAATCTCGTGGATGCTCTCGCGTTGTGGCAAGAAGCTCAGGGTTCTTCTCAGATTGGGACGGGTAGCTCGGAGAACACCTGGAGTTGCATGAAAGGAGTCAAGTCTCCTTTCAAGTTGGGAGAGAAACCCAGGGATTGCTCTCAAGGCTCTGCAAGGGAAAATGGCCTCATCTCGCGATGAGCGTGGAATCACGTGGTTTTTCTCAAGTTGTGGCGAGAAGCTCTCGAGTTGCTACTGGCACATCAGCAAATCTCCCCTGTTGCCTCAGGGAAGTCAGGATGCCTCCTTTCGAGCTGTGAGGGGAACCTTTGGGATTCCTCAGGAGTTGCTGCAGAAGAATGGGTCCTCATCAAGTGTAGAGGCAGGAAAGTCAGGGTTCCTCTCGAGCAGGAACGGGTATCTTGGGGAACCTCTGGAGTGGCATAAAGGAATTCAAGCTTCCATTCAAGTTTCGAGAGGAAACTCAGCGCTTCTCTCAAGTCACTGCAAGCGAATCAGGCTTCATTTCGCATTGAGGATCGAATTTTTGTGGTTTTTCATGAGTTGCAGCGGGAAGCTTGGGGTTCCTTTCGAGTTCTGACAGAGGACATCAGGGAACGTCTCTTGTTGCCTCTGGGACGTCAGATCTCCTTTGGAGTTGCTGGGGCAGCTAGGTTCCTCTCGAGTTGCTGCAAGGGAATTAGGCCCTATGTGCATTTGAGGCGGGTACTCGATGACCTTTCTTTTTGTGGCCAGAACTGCGTGTTTCCTCTCGAGTTTCAATAGATGAGACAGACCTCCTCTTGAGGTGAGAGGGAAAGTAGGGATTCCTGTCAAGTGGAAACAGGGGACTCGGCCCTCATCTACAGATGAGGGGGGTGGGGTGTGGGGAACGTGGGGCTCCTCTCGAATTGTGTCTGGAGACTCGGCGTTCCTCTCAAGTTGGGACAGGTATCTCGGGGAACCTCTGGAGCTGCCTAAATGGAGTCAAACCTCCTTTCAAGCGCCAGAGGGAACTCAGGATTGTTCTCGGGGCTCTGCAGGTGAAAAGGGCCCCATCTTGTGCTGAGGGGGAGTCTCGTGGATGCTCTCGTGTTGTGGCGGGAAGCTCGGGGTTCTTTTCTTGTTGGGAAGGGTATCTCAGGGAACACCTCCACTGTTGCCATTCGAGAGGTATCCCCAGTTTCCCATCGCAACTCGAGAGGAACCCCATGATTCCTGCTGCAGATCAAAAGGATACCGAGTTCCCCCTCAACTCAAGATAAGGATTGATTCCCTTGCTGCAACTTGAATGGAACCCCAAGTCTCCCCTTGCAAGTTGAATGGAGTTCTGACTCCCATGTTGCAATTCGAGAATATCCCGATGTCCCCGCTTCAACTCGACAGGAGGCCTGACACCCTTTTCACAACTGGAGAAGAAATCGGAGTTCCATGCCTCAACACGAGACGAGTTCTGACTCCCCTGTTGCAACTCGAGAGATTCGCACAGATACAACTCACAACTAGAGAGGAACCTTGAGTTTCACACAGCCAGTCGAGAAGGACCCCATGTTGCCCGCATCTTGAGATGAGGGCCGATTGCCCTGCTTCAACTCCAAAGGAATCCCGACTTTCCCCTTGCACCTCAAGACGAGGCCTGTCTCACCTATTGCAACTCGAGAGGATCCCCGAGTTCCCCCATTGCAACTCGAGAGAAACCCCGAGGTTCACACTACAACTCGAGAAGTACCTCGAGTTCCCTGCCTCAATTGAGATGTGGCCCAATACCCCTGCAGTGACTCGAGAGGAATCCTGCGTTCCCCCTCTCAACTCGAAAGGATGGCTGACTCCCCTGAGGCAACAAGAAAGGTACCCTGAGGTCACCATCGCAACTCGAGAGGAACCCTGAGCTTCCTCTCCCAACTCGAGAAAAACCACCAAATTCATCCCTCAAGGCAAGATGAGGCCTGATTCCCCTGTAGCGACTCGAGAGCAATCCTGAGATCCCCCTCACAACTCGAAAGGAGGCTTAACTCCCTTTCTACAACTCGAGATGTTCCCCAAGGTAGCCTTCACAACTCGAGAGGAACCCCGTGTTCCCGACCTCTTTTCAAGATGAGGGCCAATTCCCCTGCTTCGAGTCGAGAGGAATCCTGACTTCCCCATTGCACCTCAAGAGGAGGCCTGTCTCATCTATTGCAACTCAAGAGGATCTCCGAGTTCTGCATGACAAATCAAGACAAACTCAGAGCTTCCCGCCACAACTCAAGAAGAACCCTGTATTCCTCATCTCATTTCTTGATGAAGGCCGATCTCCAGCTCCAACTCGAGAGGTATCCCGACTTCCCACTTGCTCCTCAAGAGGAGGCCTGTCTCACCTATGGCAACTCGAGGGGATCCCCGAGTTCCCCATCACAATTCGAGAGAAACCCCGAGTTTCTTGCCACAATGCAAAACAAACCCTGGGTCCCTGCCTCAAATCGAGATGTGGTCCAATTCCCCTGCAGTGACTGGAGAGGAACCCCGAGTTCCCCAGCCAACTTGAAAATAGCCCCAAGACCCTGATGCAAATGCAGAGGATTCCCAAGAGGAGCTTAACCCACTACAATTGGAGAAGAGCCCTCTTTGGCAACCGGAGAGGAAGCCTCATACCACAACTAACCCAGAGGCCCGCCCTGCCACAAATAGCCAGTAGCTTGCTGCACTTCACAACTGGAAAAAGCGCCCCTTCTTATTACAACCGTAGAGGAGTCACCCACTTCCCAATTTGAGAAGAGCACTCTGCCGCATCTAGAGAGGAGCCAAACTACCACAATTAAAGAGGAATTCCCCTGCCACATAAGAGAGGTGGCTACAAATGACAACTATAAATGAGAAGACCCACAGCAAATAAAGAGTGCACCCCAACTGCAATTAAAGTGGAGCCCATGCTGCATCTAGAGAGTAGCCTCCCACACATTGCACTTAGATGGGAAGTGGCTTACACATTGCTGCTATGGAGGATCTGCCCCAGACACATGAATCTAATTCAAGAGGAGTCTTCACCTCAACTCTAAAGGAACCATGAGTCATATGCTGCAACTCAAGACGCACCCTGAGTTCGCTCTGCAACTTCACAGGATCCCTAGGCTGGAACAAGAAAAAGGGCCACTGGACCAAATGACGGAGTGCCTCCCTGGCCAAATCTGAAGTGGATTCCCTGGGCACAACTAGAGACGTGTCTCCCAGGATATCACACCTAGAGAGAAGACCTTGTGCCTCCAATGGAGATGAGCTCCCTGAAGGAAGTTGAGTGCAGGCCCTCACAACTAGAGAACAGGAATCCCATGAATAGAAGTGAGGAACCCATAGCACCAAAAGCAGAGAGGACCTCCTCCTAGGAGACATGCACAGCTCTACCGGAGAGGACCCAGCATCGACCCTCGAGAGGAGCCCTCAACCACAACTTGAGAGGAGCCTGCTGGCTATCACAAGCAGAGAGAAGCCCCTCTTCTGCTAAAACAGATGAAGCTCACACCACAAGGAGAAAGGAGCTGGCACACCACCACTAGAGAAATCATAGCCCCCGCAACTACAGAGTTGACCCTGACCACAACAATAGGGTAGCCCCTTTACAAAACTGGTGAGCAGCCACTGGTCACTGCCACAAGACACAAGCCACCCTGCACATCCCTGCTAGAGACGAGTCGCCCCAAGAGAACTCGACAGGATGTCCCACCACAAGTCGCCAGGAAACCGGAGTACCAACCAAGCTCGAGGAGAACCCCGACTTCCGTGCCACGACTCCATTGGATTCCTGCATCCTGTGCTGCAAATCCAGAGGAACGCTGATTTCTTGCTGCACTTCGAGAGGAGCTCTCAGCCCCCTGCAATAACTCTCGAGGAAACCCTGAGTTTCCAGCAACAACTAGAGAAGAACCCCGAGTTTCTGCTGCTACTCCAGAGGAAGCCCGACTCCCCTGCTGCAACTCGAGAGGAAACACAACTTCCCCACCTCAAGAGGAGCCCTAGTCGACTGCTGGAACTCAACAAAAAAAACCCGAGCTCCCTGCTGCAACTCAAGAGGTGGCACCACCAGAACTCGAATGGAGCTCTGAGTGCCCTTCCTCAACTCAAGAGGTTCTCTCACAGTAAATCGAGAATAAGACTTCAGCACAACTAACCAATAGCACCATGCCACAATTAGAGATGAGCCCACACCACACCTGGAGAAGAACCCCACTGCACGTTGCAACTACTGAGGAAATCCCCTGCACAATGGAACTAGAGGGGAGACCACCACCATCACTAGAGACTTGACTACCCACCACAACAAGAGTGTTGACCCCCACTGCAAATAAAGAGGAGCCTTCTGGATAAAACAAAATGGCAAACCCCACCACAACTACAGAGTAGGCCCTTGCCCTCAACAAATAGGGTAACGACTGCAACAACTCGAAGGAACTACCACACCACAACTAGAGAGAAACTCCTAGTACAGTGCGACTAGTGAGAGCCCCTGACCACAACTAGTGTGTTTACCACATGACGCAGCATGAAAGGAGCTTGCAAGGACATCTGAAAAAGTGTTCCCTACAAACCACAGTGATTGAGGAACACCATTGCCCAATGCAAGTAGAGAGGAACCACCAAGTCCTCTGCTGCAAAATGAGAGGAGCCAATGTCCAGAATGACTGAGAAGCCCCCCACCAAAACTGGAGAGATTTCCCCCATCACAAGCAGAGAGGAGTCCACAAGATATCACACACAGAAAGGAGTGCCTCTGCAACATATGGAGATATGCCTCCTGAAGTAAATCGAGAGGAGGCCCTCACAAATAGAGAGGAACAACCATGCTAAAATCTTTAGGAACATCTAGTGCCAAAAGAAGAGAGGATCCCCTTCAGATCCTCTCATCACAACCTTAGAGGAGAGTCCACTGCAACTTGAGAGGAGCCCCGAGGCCAGTGCCACAAGTCAAGAGGAGGACACTGCTGCTTCTCGAGAGAAGCCACCAGCCACAATGCGAGAGGAGGCCTCCAGACGTTATATGTAGAGAGAAGTCACTCTGGCAAATAAAGATGAGCCCCACCACCACCACAAGAAAGGAGGCCCCTGCACTTTGCAATGAGAGAGAACTCCCCACAGATATTTCAACTAAAGAGCCCCTTACCATAACTAGAAAAGAGACCACACACCGCAACTAAAGAGTAACCCACCAGCAAACCACAACTGGAAAGCAGCAGGTACACAACAGTCAGAGATAACTGCCCATGACAGCTAGAGAGGAGCCCCCACTGATATTGGAGAGGATCTCACCAGCACACTGCAACTGGAAAGAAACACCCATGCCACATGTGGAGAGGAGTCAACAACAACTAGAGACCCCCACTGAAATTCAAGAGGAGCCCCTTGCTTCATCTCAACAGGATCTGTTGCCTCTTTTTAGAGGAGCCCGAACACCCACAGCAAATTGATATGTGCCTCCTGACATAAATAGAGAAGAGGCCACCACCTCAAGTACAGAGATACCAGAGTTGTGCAAGTACAGAGTTGTGTATGTGACACAACTAGAGATTCCTGTGAAGACCGAAACTAGCATGGAGTCCCTGCCACAACAAGAAACTTGCACCCTGCCACAACTAGAGTGGAGCCTGCACATCACAACTAGAAAGAAGTCCCCCACAAATAGACAGGAGCCCCTGGAGTTCGACTTAGAGAGGAGCCCGCCGGCACAATGATACACAAGCCTCCCACCACAACTCCAGACGAGCCTGCATTCCTCATGTGGAGGAGAGCTCCATACAAACTGAAACTATTGAGGAAAAGCCCCACAAATGCAACTAGAGAGGCACTTCCTTACCACAACTAGAGAGATGACCACCCATTACAAAGAGAGAAGTTCAACCCCCAAATTAGTGAGGAAACCCTAGTGCTACAAGTAGACAAGATCCATCACTATGGAGCCCCCACATGACAAACACGATAGCAGGCACAACAGCAACTCAAGAGGAGGCGCGAGTACCTGCAGAAACTCTAGAGGAGCTCCGCAATGAAACTCAAGATGCTCCATGCAGCAACTCGAGAGGTGCCTCCTACTACAACTAGAGAGAAGCCCAGCCACAAATTAAGAGCACCACACACCCTGTAACAATCTTAGAGCCCCCTACCACAACTGGAAAGGAGCACGCGTTCACAACTAAAGATGAACCTGCAAACCACAACTAGGGAAAAGGCCCCCCAAAATAGAGAGGAGCTCCCAATCTGATCAGAATAAGAGCAGAGCCAAACACCACAACTTGAGGGGAGAACTCCACCACAAACAGGCATTAACGTTGCTGAACATCACCACTAGAGATGAGCACACCCACATATCACAATTAAATATAACCCCCCGGTGATGAATAGAGAGGAGCCCAACACACCACAACTAATGAGGATGCACCGTGCCACAGCTAGAGAGTGCCCTCCTTCCCTTCACAACTGGAAAATGTGCCCCTTCATATGACAAGCAGAGAGAAACCACCCCAACCTCAGTTTGAGAGGAGCATTCTACTGCAACTAGAGAGGAACCCCCATACCACAACTAAAAAGAGTAACCCCACCACAACTAGAGAAGAGTCTGCAAACCACAACAACAGAGGAGCAGGAAAAAAAAAACAACTGTCAGCCTAACCCCACTGCAACTAGAGTGGATCATGCCCTAACAATACAGTAGCCCACTGCACATCACAACTACACAGGAGCCAGCCTGCTAATCACTCCTATAGAGGAGCTGCAGTATGCAGCTCGAGAGGAGGCCCCACCACAACTATAAAGGAACACCAAGTCACCTGTGGAAATTCAAGTGGATCCCCGGGTCACTCAATGCATCTTGACAGGAGCCCGATGCTGTCACAAGGGAGGAGCCCTCGGCGACAAAGACAGAGGAGTTCGCACCCAAACTGGAGAGGATTCCCTGGTCAGAACTAGAGAGGAGCCCTCTGTCACATTGCACCTAGAGAGGAGTCCCTCTGCTGCAAATAGAGACAAAGCCCCAGAAGTAAACCAAGATGATCCCCTCACAACTACAGCAGAGCCATAACCTGGACACTAGTGAGGAGCCCCCAATGCCACAAGTAGAGAGAACACCATCCCCACAGAGAACCCCCAGAGGTGGCACCACTGCAACTAGAGAGATGCCCCTCCTGAACTTGAGACAAGGCCTATGCCACAACTCAAGAGAAGCCCATGGCTATAACGACAGAGGAGCTCATCTAGCAAAACTGGCGAGTGTCCCCAAACCACAACTAGAGAGGTGATCCTGGACATTACACCTAGAGAGGGTCCCCTCCACCGCAAATAGAGACGAACCCCTCCTGCAAGTTGAGCAGATTCCCCTACCACCATCACAGAGGCACATCCTTGCCACAGCTAGAGAGTAGACCCCATGGTGCAACTAGAGAGCAACCCCCTGAACACTGACACTTTGGAAGAGCATTCCCGCACATTGCAATTAGACAGAAACCTCCTTCCACAACTGGAGAGGGGGCCCCCACTCCACAACTAAAGAGGAGGGGCCATGCCAAAATTAGAGAGTAGGCTCACGCATATCGCGAAAGAGTGCCTGTGCACATTGCTACCAGAGAGGAAACTCCCACCACAATCAGAAAGGAAAAATCCACTGCAACTCTAGAGGTGCCCACCACACATCACAACTATAGAAGAGCCCCCCCAACACAACTCGAGAGGAGCTTGCACACTATAACCGAAGAGGAGCCCACCCGACACAACTAACAGCTGACCCTCCACACCAACTAGAGAGGAGCCCCATGCCACAGGTTGTGTAGCCACCCACACACCAAAACTAAACAGACGCAAACCTGCACGGTGCTACTAGAGAGGAGCCACCCCACCACAGCTCGAACGAAGGCACCACCACAACTCGAGAGGAACACGAATTCCCCCAATACACATCGAGAAGAGTCTCCCACCAAAATTAGAGAGGAGCCCACCCAGACACTGCAAGTAGAAAGGAGGCCTCACACCCTATAACTAGAGAGGAGCAATCTCGCACACCACATCCAGAGAGGAGGCTCTACACCACTACTAGAGAGTAGCCCCTCAAGCTACAAATAGAAATGAGTCTGAAATTGAACTTGGAGAAGAGCTGCACAGCACAATGCAACAAGACAGGAGTTCCCACTTCACAATTAAACAGGACTTCTCCAGACACAGAACACTGAGGGAGGACCACCCCGTCATATCACAACTGGAGAGAAGCTCAACTGCTACAACTGGAGAGTTGAATACACACCACAACTAGATAGTTGACCCTCAGGCACTAGTGAGGAGCACACTGCAGAAAACTAGAGAGGTTCCATCTCCCCCCATATATCGCAACTAGAGTGGAGCACCACCTCCACAACTAAATGGACACTCCTGCCACAGGTAGATACAAGCCCTCCCCACACATCCCAATTAGAGAAAAGTGCCCATGCACATCACAACTAGAGTGGAACTCCCACATGGATCATTACGATAGAGGAGGGCAATGCTGGAACTAGAGAGGAGACTTCTTTCACAACTAGAGATAAGCACCCCTGAACATCGTCATTAGAGAGTAGCACACCTACACATCACAATTATACAGAAGCCCCCTGAGATGAGTATACTGGAGCCCACCATGCCATAACTAAAGAGGACTTCCACTGCCACAACTAGACAGTAGCCTCCTACTATCGTAACTAGAAAAATCATCCCTTCACTTCACAACCAGAGAGGAGACACTCCCAGCACAATTTTGAGAAGAGTACTCTACTGCAATTAGAGAAGAGCCCAATTACCACAACTAAAGAGAACCCCCCCCGCCCCCACCGCCGCAACTAGAAAGGAATCTGCAATTGAGATTTAGAGAGGAGCCACTGCACCACAAATAAAGAATGGACCCCCCACTGCAACTACAGTGGAGCCCCATATAGCAACTAGACAGGAAGCAGCCTGCATTTCACTACTAGAGAGCATCTGCCCCACTGCAATTCGAGAGGAGGCTCCACTGCAACTCTAAACAAACCACAAATAAACTGCTGTAACTCAAGGGGAACCCTGGGTTCCCCACTGCAACTTGACAAAAGCTCTATGCTGTAACAGGAAAGGAGCCCCTGGCCACAATGACAGAGGAGTCCCTCTCCCAAAACTGAAGTGGGTTCCCCTGGCACAAATAGTGGAGTCACCCAGGACATAACACCTAAAGAAAAGCCACTCTGTCACAAATAGAGATGAGCTCCCTGCAGTAAGTTGCGTGGAACCCCTCACAACTCGAGAGAAGCGACCCCACTAAATGTTAGTCAGGAACCCCTAGCACCAAAAGTAGAGAGGATCTCCTCTGTGGAGCCACCCACACTCCAAGAAGAGAGGACACAGGCCCACAACTCAAGAGGAGCCCTCCACCACAACTCGAGAGGAGCCCAGTGGACATCACACATAGAGAGGAGCCCCTCTGCTGCTAATAGAGACGAACCTCACACCACAACTATAGAGAATCTTGTACAGCACAACTAGAGAAAATCGAACCCACCACAAACACAGACTTGACCCCGACCACAGCTAGAGAAAAAACCCATGCCAGAACTAGTGAGTACCCACCCACACATTACTGCAAGACAGGAGCCATCCTGTACATCCCTGCTAGAGACGAGTTGCCCCTAGACAGCTACATAGAAAGCCCCACTGCAACTGTAGAGGCACACTGCACCCCCCACCATGGCTCTAGTGTAACCCTGGGTCCTGCACTGCAACACGAGATGAATCGTGAGTTCCTGCCAAAACTCCAGAGGAGCTCTGAGTCCCTGGCTGCAAGCCCGAGTTTCCCACCACATCTCAACAGGAACACTAAGTTCCTCGCCTCAACTCGAGAGGAGGTCCAACTCTGTTGCTGCCCCTCAAGAGGAACCCCGAGTTCCCTGTCACAATTCAAGACAAGCCCCGATCCCCCTGATGCAACTTGTGAGGGTCCCAAGACCCCCACTCCAAATCAAGAGTGAGGATCTGCCTCAATTCAAGAGGAGCCCTATTCCGAATCAAGAGGGTGGCCCCCGGCAACAAAAACAGAGGCACTTCCCCACCAGAGCTGGAGAGGTTCCAATCATTGCATCTAGAGAGGTGCCCCCAGGACATTGCACCTAAAAAGGAGTCCCACTTCTGCAAATAGAGCTGAGTAAACTGAAGTAACTTTAGAGGAGACCCTCAAAATTAGAGAGTAGCAATCCCACCAAAAACTACTTGAGGAGACCCCTGTACCAAAAGTAGAGAGGACTGCTCACCCCACGAAGACACCCACCACAACTCGAGAGGAGCTCTGAGTCCCCTGCCTCAACTCAAGAGGAGCCTTGCACGGCAAGTCGAGAGGAACTCCGAGTTGTGTGCTGTATTTGAGAGGATTATCGAGTAAGCGCCACAACTCGAGAGGATCCCCAAGTACATTGCTGCAACTCGAGAGGAACTCAGAGTTCACCACCACAACTCTAAAGGAACACGAGCCCCTGTGGCAACTCGAGAGGAACTCCGAGTTCACCGTCACAACTCGAAAGGACCCGGAGCCCCCTACTGAAACTCGAGTGGAGGCACCACCAGAACTCGAGAGGAACTCTGAGTCCCCTGCCTCAACTCAAGAGGAGTTCTCATGGCAAATCGAGATAAGACCTCAGCACAACTAGAAAGGAGCACCACGCCACCACAAGAGAGGAGCCCAGGCACACATCACTACAAGAAAGGAGCACCCACGGCACAAATATAAAAGTGCAGCTCAAGACAACTAGAGAGGAGACCACATACCATACCTGGAAAAGTTCCCCACCCCACGTGCCTACTGTTGAGGAAAATCTCTGCCCAATACAACTAGAGAGGAAACCCACACCACAACTAGAGACTTGAACACCCACCACAACTAGAGAGTTGACCCCCAGTGCAACTAGAGAGGAGTGTTCTGGATAAAACTAGATTGGAAAACCCACCGCAACTAGAAAGGAGTACCTTGCCAACAGCAACTAGAGTAACGATTGTAACAACTCAAAGGAGCCACCACACCACAACTAGAGAGAAACCCCTAGTAAAGTGCAACTAGAGAGAGCTCATGGCCACAAATAGTGTGTTGAACCCGGGCCACAACCAGAGGGGAGGCTGCACATCGCATCTGGAGATGAATCTGAAACATATCGCAAAGATTTAGGAACACCACTGCCCAAGACAACTAGACAGGAACCACCAAGTCCTTTGCTTCAACAGGAGAGGAGTCAGTGACCACAATGATGGAGGAGTCCCCCACCAGAACTGGAGAGGTTTCCTCTACCACAGGCAGAGAGGAGTCCACCAAGACATCACACATAGAGGAGTCCCTCTGAAGCAGATAGAGACGAGCAACCTGAAGTAACTCTAGACGAGGCCCTCACAAGTAGAGAGGAGCAACCACATTAAAATTTGTGAGAAACACCTAGGGCCAAAAGAAATGAGGACCCCCATTGCAGAGACCCTCATCACAACCTAAGAGGAGGGACCACTGCAACGCAGGAGAAGCTCCAAGTCAAAGTTATAACTCAAGGGAAGACTCCACCCCTACTCAAGAGAAGCCACCGGCCACAATGTGAGAGGATGCCCCCCCAAATCATGGCAAATATAGTTAATCTCTCCCACCACAACATGCACTGCATACTGCAATGAGAGTGAACTCCTCTCACGTATTGTAACAAAAGAGTCCCTCACCATAACTAGAAAGGAGCCCACACACTGCAACTAGAGAGTAGCCCACCAGCACACCACAACTAGAAATGAGCAGCCACACCACAGCTAGAGATAACCCCCCACCACAACTAGAGAGGAGCCCCCATTGATACTTGAGATGAGCTCACCAGCACACTACAACCTAGAAAGAAACCTCCATGCCACAAAAGAGAAGAGTCACGAAACATAACTAGAGAGGAGTCCCCCACCACTGAAACTCGAGAGGAGGCCCATGCTTCCTCTCCATACAATCCTCTCCTTTGTTTTAGAGGAGCCCCGCACCCCCACAGAAAATTGATATGTGCCTCCTGAGACAAACATAAAGGGGCCCACCACCGCAAGTACAGAGATGCCCCCACCACAACTTGAGAGCCCCTTGAACACCACAACTAGATTGCTGTCCCCTGCCACAATAAGAAAGTTGCACCTTGCCACAACTAGAAAGGAGCCCGAACATCTCAACTAGAGAAAGGCCTGCACAACTAGACAGGAGCCCCTAGAAATCGACTTAGAGAGGATCCTGCTGGCACAAGAATACACAAGCCTTCTACCAGAACTCCAGAGAAGTCTGCATTCCTCATATGGAGAAGAGCCATATACACACTGCAATTATTGAGGAAAAGGCACACCCAACACAACTAGAGAGAATCTTCCTCTCCACAACTAGAGAGTTGACTGCCCATCACAACTAGAGAGAGTCAACTCCACCAAAATTAGTGAGGAAACCCTAGTGCTAAAAGTAGAGAACATGCCTCACCCTGGAGCCCCCCACATGACATACACGAGAGGAGGCCCAACCACAACTCAAGAGGAGACCCGAATACCCTGCAGAAACTCTAGAAGAGCCCTACAACACAAGTCGAGAGAAGACACTGTCCACAACGAAAGAGGAACCCTCTGGACATCACGTCTAGAGAGGAGCCAATACACTGCAAATACAGACAAAGCCCACACCACAACTAGAGAGGAGATCCCCTTCACATCACAATGAGAGGAGTGCCCTCAGACATCACAATTGAGGAAGAGCACCTCACCTCAACTAGAGTGGAGCACGTGCACTGCAACTAAAAACAGGCCACCATTTTACATCTATAGAGAAGTCCACCACTGAACTTGGAGAGGAGCTGCCCACTGACTTAAGAGGAGCTCACCAGCACACCACTAGTAGAAAGGAGGCACTATACCACAGCTAGAGAGGAGTCCCCCACCACAATTACAGATGAGTCTCCCACAAAAACTCGAGAGGAGTTTTTTTCCTACAACAAATCGAGAGGTGCCTCCCACTACGACTAGAGAGGAATCTCAGACACAAATTGAGAGCTAGCTGTACCCTGCAACTAGCTTAGAGCCCCCTGCCGCAACTAGAGAGGAGCACCCCTCCAAAACTAGAGAGGAGCCTGCACACCATAACTAGAGATAAAGTCCCCACAACTAGAGAGGAGCTCCCACTCACATCGTAATAAGAGAGGAGTCCCACACCACAACTATAGGGCAGAATCCCACTGTAAGGAGACACTAGCCCCACTGAACTTTGCCACTAGAGAGGGGTACACTCACGCATTACAATTAAATGTAAGTCCTCTGCCTTGAATATAGAGGAGCTCAACACACCACAACTAAGGAGGGTGCCCCCTGTCTTAACAAGAGAGTATGCTGCTTCACATCACAACTCGAAAAAAGTGCCCCTTCACATCACAAGCAGAGGGGAGCTACCTCCACCTCAATTCGAGAGGAGCACTCTATCACTACTAGACAGGAACCCTCATACCACAACTAAAGAGGAGCACACCCCCCCTCCACCACAACTAGAGAGGAGTCTGCAAACCAAAACTACTGACAAACTGAAACAAATATATCATTGACCTCCACGGCAACTAAAGTGGAGCCACATGCCGTAACTATACAGGGAAAGTGAAAGTGAAGTCACTCAATCGTGTCTGACTCTTTGCGACCCCATGAACTGTAGCCTACCAGGCTCCTCCGTCCATGGGATTTTCCAGGCAAGAATACTGGAGTGGGTTGCCATTTCCTTCTCCAGGAGATCTTCCTAACCTAGGGATTGAACCCGGGTCTCCCACATTGTAGGCAGGTGCTTTACTGTCTGAGCCACCAGGGGAGTCTATACAGTAGCCTACCACATATCACAAGTAGACAGGAGAGAGCCTGATAATCGCTATTAGAGAACAGCTGCCCCACACAGCTTGAGGAGTTTCCTCCACAACTTTAAAGGAACCCCAAGTTACCTGTCGCAATTCGAGAGGAACCCTGAGTCCCCCACCTCAATTCAACAGGAACCCTATGCCATCACAAGGAAGGAGCCCCAGGCGATAAAGACAGAGGAGGGACCCGCCAAAATTGGAGAGGATTCCCCTGCCAAATCTTGAGTGGAGCCCTCCAGCACATTGTGCCTAGAGAGGAGCTCCTCTGCCACAAATAGAGGTGAGGCCCCTGAAGTAACTCAAGAGGAGCTCCTCACAACTACAGTGGAGCAAACCCATGAAAACTAATGAGAATTCCCCAATGCCACAAGTAGAGAGAACACCCTCCCCACAGAGAACCCCCAGAGGTGGTACCACCACAACTAGAGAGATGTCCTGAGTCCCCTCCTGAAATTAAGAGGAGGCCTATGCCACAACTCAAGAGAAGCCCATGGCCACAACGACATAGGAGCCCACCTGGCAAAACTGGAGAGTGCCCCACCACCACAACTAAAGAGATTATCTCAGACATCACACTTAGAAAGCGTCCCCTCCACTGCAAATAGAGACGGACCCCTCCGGCAAGTTGAGTAGATTCCCCTACCACCATCAGAGAGGCGCATCCTTGCCACAGCTAGAGAGTAGACACTCCACCACAATTCAAGAGGAACATGAAGTCCCTTGACACACATCGAGAGGAGTCTCCCACCACAATTAAAGAGGAGCCCACACATGGAAACAAGAGAGGAGCTCACCACATGTAGGAAGGAGCCCAGGCACCCCATAACTAGAGAGGAGCAATCTCACACACCACATCTAGAGAGGAGGCTCTACATCACTACTAGAGAGTAGCCCCTCAAACTACAAATAGAAATGAGCCAGCAAATTGAACCTGGAGAACAGCAGCACAGCATAATGCAGCAAGACGGGAGTTCCCACTCCACAACTAGACTGGACTGCCCCAGGCACAGCACTAGGGTGGACTACCCCAGCACATCACAACTAGAGAGAAGCCCAACCGCCAAAACTAGAGAGTTGAATATATGCTATAACTAGATAGTTGACCCTCAGGCACAACTAGCGAGGAGCACACTGCCAAAACGGAGAAGTGCTACCCCCCTCCCCACCGTACATTGAAACTAGAGTGTAGTACCACCACAACTAGAGTGGACACTCCTGCCACAGGTAGATACGAGCCCTCCCCACACATCACAATTAGAGAAGAGTGCCCATGCACATCACAACTAGAGTGGAACTCCCACATGGATCATAACGATAGAGGAGGGCAACGCCAGAACTAGAGAGGAGACCTCTTCCACAACCAGAGATAAGCGCCCCCGAACATCGCCACTAGAGAGAAACATACCCACACATCACACTTAGACATAAGTCCCCTGCAATGAGTAGAGTGGAGCCCACCATGCCACAACTAAAGAGGACTCCCACTGCCACAACTATATTGTAGCCTCCTGCTATGGCAACTACAAAAAAGCATCCCTTCACTTCACAACCAGAGAGGAGCCACTCTCAGCACAATTTTGAGAAGAGCACCCTACCACAAATAGAGAAGAGCCCAACTACCACAACTAAAGAGAAGTCCCTATGCTACAAATAGAGTGGAGTCTGCAAAGGAGATCTAAGAGGAGCCGCCTCACCACAAGTAAACAATGGGCCTCCACCGCAACTAGAGTGAAGCCCCATGCTGCACCTAGACAGGAGCCAGCCTGCATTTTGCTACTAGAGAGCATCTGCCCCACTGCAGTTTGAGAGGAGGCTCCACCGCAACTCTAAAGAAATTCCGAATAATCTGATGCAACTCAAGGGGAACCCTGAGTTCCTCACTGCAATTTGACAAAAGCCCTATGCTGTAACAGGAAAAGAGCCCCTGGCCACAATGACAGAGGTGCCCCTGTGCCAAAACTGAAGCAGATTCTCTGGGCACAAATAGTGGAGTCACCCAGGACATAACACCTAGAGAGAAGACCCTCTGCTGCAAATAGAGATGAGCTCCCTGAAGTAAGTCGATTGGAATCCCTCAAAACTAGAGAGAAGCAACCCCATTAATGTTAGTGAGGAACCCCTAACGCCAAAAGTAGAGACGACCTTCCCTGTGGAGCCACCCACACCCCAAGCAGAGAGGACACAGCCCCACAACTCGAGAGGAGCCTGCTGGATATCACACATAGAGAGGATCCCCTCTACTGCTAATAGAGACGAACCTCACACCACAACTATAGGGAATCTTGTACATCACAACTAGAGAAAATCGATCCCACCACAACTACAGAGTTGACCCCTACCACAACTAGAGAAAAAAATTCATTCCAGAACTAGCGAGTAGCCACCCACACATTGCCACAAGACAGGAGCCATCCTGCACATCCCTGTTAGAGATGAGTCAGCCCTAGACAACTCTAGAGGAAGCCGTACTGCAATTCAATAGGCACACTGCATTCCCCACCATGGCTCTAGTGTAACCCTGGGTCCGGCACTGAAACTTGAGTTCCTACCACAACTCGAGAGGGTCTCTGAGTCCCCTAGATCAATTCAAGAGGAGCATCCCATGGCAACTCCAGAGGAACTCCAAGTTCCACGCTGTACTCAAGAGAAACACTGAATTCCCATTGCAATTCGAGAGGAGACCTGATTCCACTGCTGCAACTCGAGAGGAACCCCAGGTTCCCTGCCTCAGCCTGAGAGGAGGCCCAACTCCCCTGCTGCAACTCGAGAGGAACCTTGAGTTCCCTGTTGCAACTCGAGATGAGCCCCAAGCCCCATGGTGTAACTCAAGAGGATTCCCGATACCGCCAATGCAACTAAAGAGGAACCATGAGAATCTGCCTCAATTGAAGACGAACCCTATTCCGCATCATGAGGAGAGCACCTGGCAACAAAGAAAGAGGCACTCCCCTGGCACAGCTGGAGAGAATCCCATCATCACATCTAGAGAGGAGTCCCTAGGACATTGCACCTAAAAAGGAGTCACTCTACCACAAATAGAAATGAGTCCACTGAAGTAACTCAAGAGGAGACCAGAATGCCCTGGCACAACTCGAAGGACCCTCAGCCCCCAGCTGCAACTCGAAAGGAGGCAGCACCAGAACTCGAGAGGAGCCCCGAGGCCTCTCAAGAGGAGCTATCACAGCAAATCGAGATAAGATCTCAACACAATTAGACAGGAGCACCACGCCACCACAAGAGAGGAGCCCAGGCACACATCTCTACAAAAGAGGGGACACCCACGGCACAGTTAGAGAAGTACAGCTTGCCACAACTAGAGAGGAGACCACACACCACATCTGGAGAAGACCGCACATTGCAGCTATTGAGGAAAACCCCTGACCAATGCAACTAGAGAGGAGCCTTCTCAATTAAACTCGATTAGAAAGCCCACCACAACAAGAGAGTAGCCCCTTGCACACTGCAACTACAGTAACAACTAAAACAACTCGAAGGAGATACCACATCACAACTAGAGAGAAACTCGGGTATGGTGCAAGTAGAGAGAGCCCCTGGCCTCAAATAGTGTGTTGACAATGAGCCACAGTGAGAGACGAGCCTGCACACCGCATCTGGAGAAGAGTCCCCTGCATACCGCAATGACAGAGGAACACCAATGCCCAACACAACTAGAAAGGAACCACCGAGTCCATTGCTGCAACACAACAGGAGCCACTGGCCACAAGGACAGAGGAGACCCCACCAAAACTGGAGAAGCTTCCCCCATCACCAATAGACAGGAGACCACCAAAACATGAAACATAGAGAGGAAACATTCGGCTGCAAACAGAGAAGACCTCCCTGAAGTAACTCGAGAGGAGGGCCCTCACAAGTAGACAGGATCAACCACGCTAAAATTTGTGAGGAACACCTACTGCCAAAGAAGAGCAGAGGCCTCTGCAGAGGCCCCCCTCACAACCTAATAGGAGGGACCACTGCAACTTGAGAAGAGCTCCGAGTCCACTGCCACAACTCAAGAGGAGGACTCCTCCACTACTCGAGAGAAGCCAGAGGGCACAATGAGAGAGTATGCACCCCAGATATCACACCTAGAGAGGAGTCACTCTGTGACAAATATAGAAGAGCCCCCACCACAACAAGAAAGGAGGCCCTTGCAGATTGCAATGAGAGAGGACCCCCCCTCAGATACTGCAACTAAAGTGTCCCTCACCATAACTAGAAAGGAGCCTGCATATCACAACTAGAGATTAGCCCACCAGCACATAACTAGAAAAGAGCATCCACACCATGGCTAGAGATAATCTCCCACCACAACTAGAGAGAAACCACCACTGATGCTTGATATGAGCTCACCAGCACACTGCAACTAGAAAGAAACACCCGTGTCACAGATGGAGAGGAGTCCCTGACCACAACTAGATAGGAACCCCCCATCGAAACTCGAGAGGAGCCCCCTGCTTCATCTCGACAAGATCTACTGCCTCCTTTTAGAGGAGCCCTGAGCCCCCACACCAAATCAATATATTCTGCCTGATAAAAACACAGAGGAGCACACTACTGCAATTACATAGTTGTGCCTACCACAACTCGAGAGTCCTTGAATATCCCAAATATCTTGGAGTACCCTGCCACAACAAGAAACTAGCACCTTACCACAACTAGAGCGGAACATGCACATCAAAATTAGAGAGAAGCCCCTGAAAACTAGACAGGAGCTCCGGGAAATCGTCGCTTAGACGAGCCCGCCGGCACAACAATAGGCAAGCCTCCGGACATAGCTCCAGAGGAGCCTACATTCCTCATGCGGAGAAGAGCCCCATACACTGCAACTATTGAGGAAAAGCCCCTTCCTACGTGACTAGAGAGGAGCTCACTCACCACAACTAGAGATAGAACACCCATCACAACTAGAGAAGGTAAACTCCACCAAAATTTCTGAGGAACTCTTAGCACCAAAGGTAGAGAGAACCTCCACAGTGCAGCCACCCCTTCCCCGACCAGAGAGGACACAGCGGCATAAATCCAGAGGAGTTCTCCACCACAGCTCGAGAGGAGCCTGCTGGACATCACACACATAGAGAGGGGCCCCTCTACTGCTAATAGAAATGAACCTCACACCACAACAAGAGAGGAGCTTGCACACCCCAACTAGAGAGAATCAAATACACCACGACTACAGAGTTGATCCCGACAATTTCTAGAGTAAAGACCCATGCCAAAACTTGTGAGTATGCACCCACACATTGCAACAAGACAGCAACTGCCCTGTATATCCCTGCAAGAGAAGAGACGCCCCAAGACAAGTCGACAGGAGGCCCCATGGCAACTCAAGATGCACCCTGAACACTCCCCCCAGCTCGAGAGGAACCCCGAGTTTCCCGCCATGGCTTGAGTGGAACCCTGTGTCCCACGCTACAACTTGAGAGGAATCCTGAGATCTCGCCACAACCCTAGAGGAGCTCTGAGTCACCTGCTTCAACTTGACAGGAACCCTGAGTCTCCCACAACTACTCGAGAGGAATCCTACATTGCCACTCGAAACTTGAGTGGAGCTCCAAACCACTATTTTAACTCAAGAGGAACCCCGAGTTTCCCACCACAACTAGCGAGGAAACCTGAGTTCCAAACCACAATTTGAGAGGGGGCCTGACTCCCCTGCTGCAACTCATGAGGAACCCCGAGTTCTGAATCACAACTGGAGATGAGTCCCAAACCCCCTGATGCAACTTGAGAGGATTCCCAATGTCCCCAACAAAACTCAAGAGAACTGTAAGAATCCGCCCTAATTCAAGAGGAGCCATATTCTGCATCATAAGGGGAGCCCCCAGCAACAAATCAGTGACACTCCCCCGCCAGAGTTGGAGAGGATCGCCTCACCACAACTAGAGAGGAGGCCCCAGGACATCTCACCTAAAAAGATGCCACAAATAGAGATGAGCACACTGAAATAACTCGAGAGAATCTCTCACAATTATGGAGGAGGAATCCCGCAAAAAACTAGTGAGGAGGACCCAGTACCAAAACTAGAGGGGACTCCCCACCCATGGAGACAATCCATCACAACTCTAGAGGAGACAAAATGAAACTCAACAGGAGTTTTGAGTCCCCTGTCTCAACTCAAGTGGAACCTTCCATGGCAACTCAAGAGGAACTCTGAATTCCAGGCTGTA
The DNA here is from genome assembly GCF_054371585.1 of Giraffa tippelskirchi. Classification (NCBI taxonomy): domain Eukaryota; kingdom Metazoa; phylum Chordata; class Mammalia; order Artiodactyla; family Giraffidae; genus Giraffa; species Giraffa tippelskirchi. The sequence goes on along the minus strand of NC_137288.1, from coordinate 15,251,360 downwards.
ATTGAGAGGAACACCAAGTACCCACTGCAAATCGAGAGAAGCCCTGAGTCCATTGCTGAAAATGGAGAGGTGGCACCAAAAGAACTCGAGAGGAGTTCTGAGTCCCCTGCCTCAACTCAAGAGGAGCTATCATGGCAAATCCAGGTAAGACCTCAGCACAACTAGAGAGGAGCACCACACCACCACAAGGGAGGAACCCAGGCACACATCACTACAAGAGAGGATCACCCTCAATTAGAGACGTGCAGCTTGCCACAATTAGAGAGGAGCCCACACACCACATCTGGAGAAGAGCCCCACCACACATTGCAACCTCTGTCCAATGTAATTAGAGAGGAGACCTCTACCACGAGTAGAGACTTGACCACCCATTACAAATAGAGAGTTACCCAACTGTGACAAGGAGCCTTCTGGATAAAACTGTGTTGGAAGCCCCAGCACAACTAGAGAGCCGCCTCTTGCCAATAGCAAATAGAATAACAAGTGTAAAAACTCAAAGGAGAGCCACCACACCTCAAATAGTTAGAAACCTCTAGTACAGTGCAACTAGAGAGAGCCCCTGGCCACAACCAGTGTGTTGACTAGGTGCCACAATGAGAGAGGAGCCTGCATACCACATCTGGACAAGAGGCCCCGCATCCCACAATGACTGAGGAGCAACACTGCCTAACGCAACTATAGAGGAACCACTGAGTCCTGTGCTGCAACATGAGTGGAGCCACTGGCCACAATGACAGAGGAGCTACCCACCAAAACTGGAGAGGTTTCCTCAGCCACAAGTAGAGAGGAGTCCACCACGACATCACACATAGAGAAGAATCCCTCTGCTGCATATAAAGATGAGCCCACTGAAGTAACTCAAGAGTAGGCCCTCACAAGTAGAGAGGAGCAATCATGGTACAATTTTGAGGAACACGTAGTTCCCAAAGAAGAGAGTACCGCCCTGTAGAGCCCCCCATCACAACCTAAGAGGAGGCCCCAATGCAAATCAAGGAGCCACAAGTCCACTGGCACAACTCAAGAGGAGGACTCCACCGCTACTCGAGAGAAGCCACCAGCCACAATGGAAGAGAATACCCCAGACAGCATATCTAGAAAGAGTCACTCTGCAGCAAATATAGATGAGCACCCCCACCAAAAAAAAAAAGGAAGCCCCTGAACATTGCAATGAGAGAGGACTCACTGAAGATATTGCAACTAAAGAGCCCCTCACCATAGCTAGAAAGGAGCCAGCATACCACAACTAGAGAGCAGCCCACCAGCACATCAGAACTAGAAAGGAGCAGCCACACTGCAGCTAGAGATATTCCCCACTGATACTCAAGAGGAGCTAACCAGCACACCGCAACTATAAAGAAACCCCCAAGCAACAGGTAGAGAGGAGTGGCCAACCACAACTAGAGAAGAGCCCGCCACCAAAACTCAAGAGAATCCACCTGCTTCTTCTCGACAGGATCTGCTGCCTAATCTTAGAGGAGCCCTGAGGCCCCGTAACAAATTGTTATGTGCCTGCTGAGACTATTAGAGAGGAGCCAACCACCACAAGTACAGAGATGCAACCACCACAACACGAGAGCCCCGTGAACACCACAACTAGCTTGGAGTGCCCTGCCACAACAAGAAATTTGAACCCTGCCACAACTACAGAGGAGCCTGCCCATCAAAACTATAGAGAAGACCTGCACAACTAGACAGGAGCCACTGGAATTCGCCTTTGAGAAGAGCCCGCTGTCACAACAGTACACAAGCCTCCTGCCACAACTTCAGAGGAGACTGCATTCCTCAGGTGGAGAAGAGCCCCACACACCCCATAACTGTTGTGGAAAATCCCCACCCAATGCAACTAGCCAGGTGCCCCTACAACCCAACTAGAGAGTTGACCACCTGTCACAATAGAGAGGGTCAACCCCACCAAAGTTAGTGAGGAACCCCTAGTGCTAAAAGTAGAGAAGACTCCCCTCACCGTGGAGTTCCCCACATGACAAACGTGAGAGGAGGCACACCCGCAACTCAAAAGGAGACCCGAGTACCCTGCGGAAACTCTAGAGGAGCCCTACAACACAACTCAAGAAAAGCCACTGTCCTCAATGAGAGAAGCCCTCTGGACATCACATCAAGAGAGGCGCTCCCATGGAACAAGTAGACAAGTGCAGCTTGCCCACATGTAGAGAGGAGCCTGTACACCACATCTGGAGAAGAGTCCCACGCATACCGCAATGATTGAGAAACACCACTGCCCAAGGCAACTAGAGAGAAACCACCGAGTCCTTTGCTGAAATATGAGAGGAGCCACTGGCCCCAATGCCAGAGGATCCCCCCACCAAAACTGGGGAAGTTTCCCTCACCACAAGTAGAGAGAAGTCCACCAAGACATCACACATAGATAGGAACGCCTCTGCTGAAGATAGAGATGAATCCCCCAAAGTAACTTGAGAGGAGGCCCCCACAAATAGAGAGGAGCGACCACACAAAACTTTGTGAGGAAAATCTAGTGCCAAAAGAAGAAAGGGCCATCCTGCACACCACCCATCAGAATATAAGAGCAGTGACAACTGAAACTCGAGAGAAGCCACAAGTCCACTGTCACAACTCAAGAGGAAGACTCCACTGATATTTGAGAGAAGTCACAGACCACAATACGAGAGGATGTGCCCAGATATAGTACCTAAAGATGAGTCACTCTGAGGCAATTATAGATGAGCCCCCCAACCACAACAAGAATAAAGGTCCCTGCACATGGCAATGAGAGAGGACTCCCCTCAGATGTTGCAACTAAAGAGACCCACACCATAAATAGAAAGAGCCCACACACCACAACTAGAGAGTAGCCCACTAGCACATCACAACTACAAAGGAGCAGCCACATCACAGCTGGAAAAAATCCCCCACACAACTAGAGTGGAGCCCCCACTGGTATTTTAGAGGAGCTCACCAGAATACCGCAACTAGAAAGAAACCCCCAAGCCACAGGTAGAGAGGAATCCTCAACCACAATTAGAGAGGAGTCTGCCACTGAAACTTGAGAGGAGCCACCTGCTTCACCTCAACAGGATTCACTGCCTCCTTTTAGAGGATCCCGAACCCCCACAGAAAATTGATATGTGCATCCTGAGACAAACAGAGAGGAGTCCACCACCGCAAGTACAAAGAGGCCCCCCACCACAACTCGAGAGCACTGTGAATACCACAGCTAGCTTGGAGTCCACTGCCACAATAAGAAAGTTGCACCCTGCCACCACTAGAGAGGAGCCCGAACATCACAACTAGAGAGAAGCCCCCACAGTTAGACAGGAGCCCCTGGAAATTCACTTAGAGTGGAGCTTGCCAGCACAACAATACACAAGCCTTCGGCCACATCTCCAGAAGAGCCTGCATTCCTCATGTGGAGAAGAGTCAAACACACACCATAACTACTGAGAAAAAGCCTCAGCATCAGAGAGCCACCCACTGAAACTTAGGAGGAGATCACCAGCACACCACAACTAGAAAGGTGGCCCCACATCACAGCTAGAAAGGAGTCCCCCACCATAATTACAGGTGAACCCCGCACAAAATCTCGAGAGGTGCCCCCTACAGCAACTCAAGAGATGCCTCTCACTACAGCTAGAGAGGAGCCACAGCCACAAGTTGAAAACCCCATGCACCCTGCAACAAACTTAGAGCCCACTACCACACCTAGAAAAGGATCAACCCTCCCCTACTAGAGAGAAACCTGCACACCTCAACTAGAGAGGAGCCCACCTGACATAATTAAGAGTTGACATCTGACATCAACTAGAGAGGATCCCCATGCTGCAGGTAGTGTAGTCAACTACACATTGCAACTAAACAGAAACCACCCTGCACATTGCTACTACAGAGGGTCACCCCACCTCCACTGGAGTGGAGGCTCCACCTCACCTCGAGAGGAACACCAAGGCCCCTGATGAAACTCCAGCGGAGTCCCCTACCAGATCTAGAGAGGAGCCCACACACTGCAACAAGAGAGGAGCCCACCTAGACACCACATGTGGAAAGCAGGACCCGAACCCTGCAACTAGAGAGGAGTAATTTTGCACACCACATCTTGAGAGGCGGCTTCACACCACTACTAGAGAGTAGCCCATCAAACCACAAATAGGGATGAGCCAGCAAACTTCACCTAGAGAAGAGACACACAGCATAAAGCAATAAGACAGGACTTACAACTCCACAAATAGAGAGGACTCCCCCAGGCACAGCAAATCTAGGGAGGAGCACCCCAGCACATCACAACTAGAGAGAAGCCAAACCACCAAAATAGAGAGTTAAATACACACCACAACTATATAGGTGATCCTCAGGTGCAACTATTGAGGAGCACACTGCCGACACTAGAGAGGTGCCTCCCAATACATCTAGAATCTAGAACCACTAACACAACTGGAGTGGACACCCCTGCCACAGGTAGATAGGAGCCCACCACACCCATTACAATTAGAGAAAAGTGCCTATGCACATCAAAACTAGAGTGGAACTCCCACACATATCATAATGAAAGAGGAGGCCAACACTGCAACTAGAGAGGCTACCCCTACTTCAGTTAGATATAAGCCCCCCTGAACATCGCCATTAGAGAGGAGCATACTCACACATCTCAATTAGACAGAAGACTCCTGCCACAAGTAGAGAGGAGCCCACCATGCGACAATGAAAGAGGACTCCCACTGCCACAACTTGAGTGTAGCCTCCTGCACATCACAACTAGAAAAAGTGTCCCTTCCCATCACACCAGAGAGGAGCCACCCCCATCACAATTTGAGAAGAGCACACTACCGCAACTAGAGAGGAGCCCAACTACCACAACTAAAGAGGAGCCCCCTGCCACAACTAGAGAGGAGTCTGCAAACAAAAACTAGAGAGGAGCTGACCCACCACAAATGAAGAGTGGAAACCCACTGCAACTAGAGTGGAGCTCCTTGCTCCAACTAGAGAGTAGCCTCCCACATATTCCTGCTAGACAGAAGCCAGCCTGAACATCACTACTAGATAGGATCTCTCCCACTGCAGCTAGAGAGGAGGCTCCAGCACAACTCTAAGGGAACCCTGAGTCACCTGCTGCAACTCAAATGGAACCCCGAGTTCCCCACTGCAATTCTACTGGAGCCCTGTGCTGTAATAATGCAGGAGACTCTGGCAAAATGACATAGAACCCCCCAGCCATTAGTGAATTGGATTCCCCTGGCACTATCAGAGTGGACACCCCAGAATATCACACCTAGAGAGAAGTCCCTCTGCCACACATACAGATGAGCTCCCTGAAGTAAGTTGAGTGGAGTCCCTCACAACTAGAGAGAAGCAGCCCCACTAATATTAGTGAGACATCCCTAGTGACAAAATTACAGAGGACCTACCCCATGGAAATCCCCACACCCTAACCAGAGAGGACACAGCCCCACAACTTGAGAGGAGCCCTCCACCACAACTCGAGAAGAGCCCACAAGGCCTCACACATAGAGAGTAGCCCCTCTGCTGCTAATAGAGATGAACTCACAACACAACTAAAGAGAAGTTTTCACACCACAACTAGAGAGAATCAAACCCACCACAACTACAGAGTTTACTCTGAAAACAACTAGAGAAAAGACAAATGTCAAAACTAGTGACTAGCTACTCACATATTGCAACAAGACAGGAGCCACCCTGCACATTCCTGGTAGAGATGAGTCGCCCCAAGGCAATTCGAGAGGAAGCCACACCACAACTAGAAAGGAATCCTGCATACCCCTCAACTCGAGAGGAATCCCGAGGTCCCCCCATGGCTCAAGAGGAACCCTGAGTTCCGTGCTGCAACTGAAGAGGAACATGGTGTTCTTGCCACTACTTGAGAGGAGCTCTGAGTCCCCTGCTTCAACTCAAGAGGAGCCTTCCATGGCAACTAGAAAGGAAATCCGAGTTGTGCACTGCAACCGAGAGGAACACAGAATATCCACTCCAACCCGTGAGGAGCCCCGATTCCACTGGTGCAACTTGAGAGGAACCACCAGCTTACTACCACAACTCAAAACGACCCCGAGCCCCCTGCTGCAACTCGAGAGGAGGCACCACCAGAACTCGAGAGGATCTCTAAGTCCCCTGCCTTAACTCAAGAGGAGCTCTCATGGCAAATTGAGATAAGACCACAACACAACTAGAGAGGAGCATCACAACACCACAAGAGAGGAGTCCAGGCACACATCATTACAAGACAGGAGCACCCACCGCACAATTAGAGAAGTGCAGCTCACGACAACTAGAAAGGCTCTCACACATCACATCTGGAGAAGAGACCCACCTTACATTGCAACTATTTAGGAAAGCCCTGTCCAATGCAACTAGAGAGGAGATTCCCACCACAACTAGAGACTTAACCAAGAGACACAACTAGAGAGTTGATCCCCACTGCAACTAGAGAGGAGCCTTCTGGATAAAACTAAATTGGATATCCCACCTCAGCAAGAGAGTAGCACCTTGCCCACAGCAACTAGAGTAACGACTACAACAACTTGAAGGAGCAGCACACCACATCTAGAGAAAAACCCCTAGTACAGTGCAACTAGAGCCCCTGGCCACAGCTAGTGTGTTTACCACAAGCCACAGTGAGAGAAGCCTACACACTGCCTATGTAGAGTCCCCTGCATACTGCAATGACTGAGAAGCACCACTGCTCAATGCAACTAGGGAGGTACCACTGAGTCCTTCCCTGAAACATAGCGATGCAACACTGGCCACAATGACAGAGGAGCCCTCCACCAAAACTGAAGAAGTTTCTCCCTCCACAAGTAGAGAGGAGTCCACCAAAGCATCACAGATAGAGATAAGCCCCTGAAGTAACTCGAGCGGAGGTTTTCACAAGTAGAGAGGAGTAACAGCACTAAAATTTGTGAGGAACACCTAGTGTCAAAGAAGAGCAATGCCACCTGCAGAGTCCCCCATCACAACCTAAGAGGAAGGACTACTGCAACTTGAGAGGAGCCCTGAGTACACTGCCACAACTCAATAAAAGAACTCCGAGCTACTCGAGAGAAGCCACTGGTCACAACACGAGAGGATGCCCACAGACATCATAAGTAGAGAGGAGCCACTCTTCAGCAAATATAGATGAGCCCCTCTACCACAACCAGAAAGGAAGCCCCTGCACATTACAATGAGAGGGGGCTCCCCATAGATATTGCAGCTAATGACCCCCTCACCATAACCAGAAAGGAGCCCATACACCACAACTAGAGGTTAGCCCATAAACACACCACAACTAGAAAGGAGAAGCCACACGACTGCTAGAGATAATCTCCTGCTACAACTACAGAGGAGCCCACCAGCACACCACAACTAGAAACATCCATGCCACAGGTAGAGAGGAGTCTCCAACCACAACTAGAGAGGTGCTTGCACACCACAACTAGAGAGAATTGAAACCACCACAGCTACAGAATTGAATCTGACACAAACTAGAGAAAAGACCCATGCCAAAACTAGTCAGTAGCCATCCGCACATTGCAGCAAGACAGGAGCCCCCCCTGAGCATCCCTGCTAGAGACAAGTCACACCAATACAACTCGAGAGGAGGCCCCATTGCAACTTGAGAGTAACCCTGAATACACCCCAAATGGAGAGGAACCCTGAATTCCCTGCCACAGCTCGAGTGGAACACTGATTCTCACGCTGCAACTCAAGAGGAATCCTGAGACCCCACTGCAACTCGAGAGGAGCCCTGAGCCCCCTGCTGCAACTCGAGTGGAGCCCCAGGTCCCCTGTTGCAACTTGATCGGAAGCCCGAGTTTTCTGCTGCAACTAGAGAGGAACCCTGAGTTTTCAGCCACAGTTCTAGTGGACCATAATCCCTTGATGCAACTTGAGAGGAACTCTGAGTTCTCTACCTCAACTCGAGAGGAGGACTGACTCCCTTCCTGTAACTCGAGAGGAACCTTGAGTTTCCCATCTCAATTTGAGACTAAATCCTAGCCCCCTAATGCAACTCGAGAGGATTCCCAAGACCCCGACCACAACTCAAGAGGAACCGAGAGAATCCACCTCAATTCAAGAGGAGCCCTATTCCGCATCACGAGGGGAGCCCTCAGCAACAAAGTCAGAGGCATTCCCACACCAGAGCTGGAGAGGATGCCCTCACCACAACTACATCGCACCTTATAGGGGTCACTGTATCGCAAATAGAGATGAGCCCATGAAGTAACTCAAGAGGAGCCACTCAAAATTAGAGAGTAGCAGTTCCATGAAAAATTAGTGAGGAGACTCCAGTGTCAAAACTAGAGAGGATTCCCCACTCCAGAGAGATAACACACCACAACTCAAGAGGAAGCAACACCGCAACACGAGAGGAGCTCTGAGTCCCCTGCCTCAAATCAAGAGGAGTCTTTCATGGCAACTTGAGAGGAAATCTGAGTTGTGCACTGTAATCCAGAGGAAAACTAAGTACCTGCCACAACTCGACAGGAGTCCTGGGTCCACTGCTGCAACTCGAGGGAAACCTCTAGTTCCCTGATGCAACTCGAAAGGACCCCAAGCCCCCTGGTGCAACTTGAGAGGAGGCACCACCAGAACTCGAGAGGAGCTCTGAATCCACTGTCTCAACTCAAGAGGAGCTCCCATGGCAAATCGAGATAAGACCTCAGCATGACTAGAGAGGAGCACCACGCCACCACAAGAGGAACCCAGGCACACATCACTACAAGAAAGGAGCACCCACGGCACAATTAGAGAGGTGCAGCTTGCCACAACTAGAGAGGTGCCCACATATCAAATTTGGAGAAGAACCCTACCACACATAGTAACTGTTGAGGAAAACCCCTGCCCAGTGCAACTAGAGAGGGGAACCCCACCACAGCTAGAGACTAGACCACCCACCACAAATAGAGTGTTGACCTCCACTGCAACTAGAGAAGAGCCTTCTGAATAAAACTAGATTGGATATCCCACCTCAACTAGAGAGTAGCACCTTGCTCACAGCAACTAGACTAACGACTGCAACAACTTGAAAGAGCCAACACACAACTAGAAAGAAACCCCTAGTATAGTGCAACTGGAGAGAGCCCCTGGCCACAGCTAGCTTGTTGACCACACGCCAAAATGAGAGAGGAGTCTGCACACTGCATATGTATAGAGTCCCTTGCATAGTGCAATGATTGAGAAACACCACTGCCAAGGCAACTAGAGAGGTACCACAAAGTTCTTTGCTGCAACACGAGAGGAGTCACTGGCCACAATGACAGAGGAGACCTCCACCAAAACTGGACAGATTTCCCCCACCATAAGTAGAGAGGAGTTCACCAAGACATAACGTGTAGAGAAGAGCTCCTCTGCTGCAAATAGAGAGGACCATCCTGAAGTAAATTGAGAGGAGAGCCTCACAAGTAGAGAGGAGTAGCCATGCTAAAATTTGTAAGGAACACCTAGTGTCAAAAGAAGAGCAGAACCACCTGCAGAGCCCCCCATCACAACCTAAGAGGAGGGACTACTGCAACTCGAGAGGAGCCCTGAGTACACTGCCACAACTCAAGAAAAGAACTCCACCGCCACTCGAGAAAAGTCACTGGACAAAAGGCGAGATGATGTCCCCACACATTATACCTAGAGTGGAGTCATCATACTGTGGCAAATATTGATGAGCTACCCCACCACAAGAAAGGAAGCCTTTGCACATTGCAATGAGAGAGGACTCCCGTTAGATATTGCAACTAAAGAGACCCTCATCGTAACTAGAAAGGAGCCTGCACATCACATCTAGAGAGTAGCCCACCAGCACACCACAAGTAGAAGGGAGCAGCCACACCGCAGCTAGAGATTATCACCCACAACTAGAGAAGAGCCCCCACTGATACTCGAGAGGAGCTCACCAGCACACCACAACTAGAAAGAAACCCCCATGCCACAGGTAGAGAGGAGTCCCCAACCACAATTAGAGAGGAGCCCCCCAAAGGAACTCCAGAGGAGCCTCCTGCTTCATCTCGACAGGATCCTCTGCCTCCTTTTAGAGGAGCCCAGAGCTCCCACAGCAAAATGATATCTGTATCCTGAGACAAATAAGGAGGAGCTCACAACTGCAAATACAGAGATACCCCCACCACAACTAGAGAGACCCATGAACAACGCAATTATCTTGGAGTCCTTTGCCACAATAAGAAAGTTGCATCCTGCCACTACTAGAGAGGAGCCAGCACAACACAACTAGAGAGAAGTCCCCCACAACTAAACAGGAGAACCTGGAATTAGACTTAGAGTGGAGCCCGCCTTAACAACAGTAGACAAGCCTCCCACTGAAACTGCAGAAGAGCCTGCATTCCTCATGTGGAGAAGACCCTCAGACAAACCACAACTATTGAGGGAAAGTCCCGCCCAAAGCAACCGGAGAGGAGTTCCTCATCACAGCTAGAGAGTTGACCACACGTCACAACTAGAGGGAGTCAACCACACCAAAATGAGTGAGGAACCATAGTGCAAAAAGTAGAGAAGACCCCTTGCCATGTAGCTCCCCACATGACAAATGCTAGAGGAGGCACAACCACATCTCAAGAGGAGTTCCAAGTACCCTGTGAAAACTCTAGAGGAGATCTTCGACCCAACTCAAGAGAAGCCCCCGTCCACAACGGGAGAGGAGCCCTCTGGACATCACATCTAGAGAGGAGCCCATTCACTGCAAAGAGAGACAAGCCTCATGTCACAACTAGAGAGGAGACCCCCTGCACATCGCAATGAGAGAGGAATCCTCACAGACATCACAACTAAAGAAGAGCACCTCACTACAACTAGAGAGGACCCTGTACACTGCAGCTAGAAAGGGTCTCCCATATTACAGCTATAGATGAGTCCACCATCACACCTAGAGAGGAGCTGCCCACTGAAACTTAAGTGGAGCTCACCAGCACAACACAACTAGAAAGGAGGCACCATGCCACAGATAGAAAGGAGTCCCCCACCACAATTACAGATGATCGTGTGTTAGCTGCTAAGTCGTCTCTGACTCTTTGTGACCCCATGGACTGTGTAGCTAGCCAGGCTCTTCTGTCCATGGGATTCTACAGGCAAGAATACCAGAGTGGGTTGCCATGCACTTCTCCAGGGGATCTTCCCGACCCAGGGATCAAACGCAGGTCTCCTGCATCCCAGGCAGATTCTCTACCATCTCAGCCACCGTGGGCCTATGATGAAAAGTGAAAGTTAATTCGTTCAGTAGTGTCTGACTCTTTGCAACCCCATGGACTGTAGCCTACCAGGCTCCTCCATCCATGGGATTTTCCAGGCATGAGTACTGGAGCTGGTTGCCATTTCCATCTCCAATTTCAGATGACCCCCCCACCAAAACTCGAGAGGTGCCTTCTGCAGCAACTCGAGAGGTGACTCATGCTACAGCTGGAGAGGAGTCCCAGCCACAATTTGAGAGACTCGTGCACCCTGCAGCTAGCTCAGAGCCTCCTTTCACAACTAGAAAGGAGCACCCTTCCACAACTAGAGAGGAGCCTACACAAGACAACTAGAGAAAAGGGCTCCACAACTAGAGAGGACCTTTCACTCAGATCGTAATAAGAGGGAGCCCCACACCACAGCTAGAGGGGAGAATTAGCCCTGCTGATCATTTCCACTAGAGAGAAGCACATCAACACATCACAGCTAAACATAAGCCCCCAGCTATGAGTAGAGAAGAGGCCAGCACATCACAACAAAAGAGGATGTCCCTTGCTACAATTAGAGAGTATATTCCTTCAACCCACAACTGGAAAAAGTGCCCTTTCACATCACAAGCAGAGAAGAGGCACCCTCACCACAGTCCGAGAAGAGTATGTTACCACATCTAGAGAAGAATCCCCATACCACAACTAAAGAGGAGCCCACCCCCCTGCTGCCACAACTGTAGATGAGTCTGCAAACCACAACTAGAGGAGAGCAGAAACAAAAGTGTCAGTTGACCCCCACTGCAACTAGAGTGGAACCCTATACAGTAACTATCCAGTAGCATACCACACATCACAACTAGACAGGAGCCAGCCTACTAATTGGTACTAGAGTGGAGCTACCCCACGCAGCTTGAGAGGATGCCCCTCCACAAATCTAAAGGAACCCCAAGTCACCTGTCACAACTCGAGAGGAACACCAAGTCCTCCACAACAACTTGACTGGAGTCCTTTGCCATCACAAGGAAGGAGCCCCCAGCGATGAAACTAGGAGCCATCCCCCTCAAAACTGGAGAGACTTTCCCTGGAAAAACTAGAGAGGAGCCCTCTGGCACATTGCACCTAGAGAGGAGCCCCTGTGCCGCAAACAGTAATGAAGCCACTGAAATAACTCGAGAGAAGCCCATCACAACTAGAGTGGAGCAACCCCATGAAAAAAAAAAGTTAGGAGCCCCCAAACAACAAGTAGAGCGAATACTCACTCCACAGAGAACTCCCATATGAGGCACCCTGCAACGAGAACGGAGCCCCAAACCCCTCCTGAATTTGAGAGGAGGCCTATGCCACAACTCGAGAGAAGCCAATGGCCACAATGAGAGAGGAGCCCATGCACCAAAACTGGAGAGTATCACCCCTACCACAGCTAGAGAGGAGACCTCTGACACTGCACTTAGACAGGGTCACCTCCACAGCAAAAAGAGACGAACCCACTCCTGCAAGTCGAGTAGATGCCCCTACAAATGTCAGAGAGGAACAAACTAGCCAAAACTGGCAAGTAGATCACACGCCACAAATAGAGAGCAGCTCCCTGAACATCAACACTTGAGAGGAGTATTTCAGCACAATGCAATCAGACAGAAGTCTCCTGCCAAAACAAGAGAGGAGGCACAGACGCCACAACTAAAGACAAGGGGCCATGTCAAAATTAGTAGGCTCATGGATATCACACCTGGAAAGAATGCCTGTGCACATCACTCCCAGAGAGCAATCCCTCACCACAATTCGAGAGGAACATTCTACCACAACTCTAGAGGTGCCCTCTGAACACTACAACTAGGGAAGATCTCCCTTAACACAACTCGAGAGGAGCCTGCACACCACAACTAGAGAGGAGCCCACCCAACACAACTAAGAGTTGACCCCCCACACCAACTAGAGGGGAGCCCCATGCCACAGATAGTTTAGCCACCCACACATCGAAGCTAAGCAGAAGCAACCCTGCACACTGCTACTAGAGAGGAGTCACCCCGCCAAAACTTGAGTGGAGGCCCTACCTCAACTCGAAGGAACAACAAGTCCCCCAACGCAACTCGATTGGAGTCCCCCACCACAAATTGGGAGGAGCCCAACACTGCAACAAGAGAGGAGCCAAACCAGACACTGCATGTAGAAAGGAGGACCTACACCCCGCCCCTAGAGAGAAGCAGTCTTGAACACCACATCTAGAGAAGAGGATCCACTCCAATAATAGAGAGTAGACACTCAAACCACAAATAGAGATGAGCCAGCAAACTGCACCTAGAGAGGAGCAGCACAGCATAATGCAACAAACAGGAGTTCCCACTCCATAACTAGAGAGGACAACCCCAGGAAGAATGCAACTAGGGAAGAGCACCACAGCACTTCACCACTAGAGAGAATCCCAACTGCCAAAACTGGAGTTGAATACATGCCACAACTAAATAACTGACATTCAGGCATAAGCAGCATATTGCTGCAACTACATAGTAAGGAGCATAATGCTGCAACTACAGAGGTGCCACCCCCGCCTTAAATCGCAACTAGAGTGTAGCACCACTGGCATAACCTGAGTGAATAACCCTTGCACAGGTAGATAGGAGTGTGTCCAACACATCACAATTAGAGAAAAGTGCCCATGCACATCAAAACTAGAGTGGAACTCCCACACGGAGGAGGCCAACACTGCAACTAAAGAGGAGACCCCTGCCACAACTAGAGATAAGCCCCCCTGAACATTGCCATTAGAGAGGAGCATACCCACATATCACAACTAGGCAGAAGCCCTTTGCCACGAGTAGAAAGGAGCCCACCATGCCACAACTAAAGAAAACACCCACTACCATAACTAGAGAGTAGCCTCCTGCACATTGCAACTAGAAAAAGGCCCCTTCACACCACAACCAGAGAGGAGACGCACCCATCACAATTTGAGAAGAGCTCTTTACCACAACTAGAGAGGAGCCCAACAACACAACTAAGGAGGACCCCTTCCCCTGCCACAACTAGAGAGAGAAGCCCCCCTGCCAAAGCTAGAGAGGAGTCTGAAAATGATGACTAGAGAGGAGCTGACCCACCACAAATAAAGAGTGGATCCCCACTGCAACTGGAGTGGAGCCCCATGCTGCAACTAGAGAGTAGAGTCCCACAAATTGCAACAAGACAGGAGCCAGCCTGCACATCACTTCTAGAGGATCTGCCCCAGTGCGAGTCAAGAGGAGGCTCCCCCACAACTTCAAGGAACCCTGAGTCCCCTGCTGAAACTCAAAAGAAATGCCAAGTTCTCCACTGCAATCTGACAGGAACACTATGTTGTAACAAGAAAGGATAACCTGGCCAAATGACAGAGGAGCTCCCCTGGGAAAACTGTAGTGGATTCCCCAGTCAGAAATAGAGTGGAGTCCCCCAGGACATCACATCTAGAGAGAAGTCCCTATGCAGGAAATAGAAGTAAGCTCCCTGAATTAAAACGAGTGGAGTCACTCACAACTAGAGAGAAGCAAGTCCACTAATATTAGGAACCTCTAGTGCCAAAAGTAGAGCGGACCTTTCACACGGAGCCACCCACACCCCAACCAGAAAGGACACAGCCTGGCAACTCAAGAGGAGCCTGCTGGACATCACATAGAGAGGATCTTTTCTGCTGCTAATAGAGACACCCTCACAACACAACTAGACAGGAGCTTGCAGACCACAACCAGAGAGAATTGAACACACCACAACTACAGAGTTGACCCCGACAATATCTAGAGAGAAGTCCCATGACAAAACTAGTGAGTAGTCACCCGAACATTGTAACAAGAGGGAAGCCAACCTGCACATCCTTACTAGACACCAGTCACCCCAAGACATCATGAGAGGAGGCCCCATCACAACATGAGAGGAACCATGTATAGTCCCCCAACGTGAGAAGAAAACTGAGTTCCCCACCATGGCTCAAGTGGAAACCTGAGGCCCACACTGCAACTCAAGAGGAACCCAGAGTTCTTGCCACAACTCGAGAGGAACTCTGAGTACCCTGCTGTAACTCGAAAGGAACTCCAAGATTAATGCTGCAACTTGAGAGTTACCCAGTGTAACCAGCCACAACTCGAGTGGAAACCCAAGTCCCCTGTTTCCACTAGAGAGGAACCCTGAGTTCCCTCTCACAACTTGAGAGGAGGCCTGACTCCCCTGCTGCAACTCGAGAGGAAACCCAAGTTTCTCGCCTCAACTCGAGAGGAGACCTGACTCCCCTGTTGCAACTCGAGGTGAACACTGAGTTTCCCCATCACAACTCAAGAGGAATCCTGAGTTTCCCGCTGAAACTTGGGAAGAACCCTGAATTACCCACCTCAACTGGAGAACAGGCCTGATTCCCCTACTGCGACTCAAGAGGAACACCGAGTTCCCTGTCGCAAATCGAGACCAGCCCCAAGCACTGAGGCAACTCGAGAGGATTCCCAAGAGGAGCCACCTCCACTATAATTAGAGAGGAGAACTCTACTGCAACAAGAGAGGTAGCGTCATACCACAACTAAAGAGGAGTCCTACCCTGCCACAGCTAAAGAGGAGTCTGCAAACCACAACCAGAGAGGAGTCCAAACCACAGCTAGAGAGGAGTGGAAACAAAAACGTCAGTTGACCCCACTGCAATTAGAGTGGAGTCCCATGCTCTGACTATACAATAGCCTACCTCATATCACAAGTAGATAGGAGGCAGCCTGCTAATCGCTACTAGAGAGGAGCTGCCCCATGCAGCTCAAGAGGAGGCCCCACCACAACTCTAAAGGAGCCCCAAGTCACCTGTCCCAACTTGAGAGGAACCCCGAGTCCTCCGCCGCATCTCGAGAGGAGCCCTATGCCATCACAAGGAAAGAGCCCCCAGTGACAAAGCTAGGAGCACCTCCACCAAAACTGAGAGGATTCCCCTGCCAACATTAGATAGGAGCCCTCCAGCACATTGCACCTAGGGAGGAGCCCCTCTGCTGCAAATAGAGATGAGGAACCTGAAGTAACTTGAGATGAGCCCGTCACAACTAGAGTGGAGGAACCCCATGAAAACTAGTGAAGAACCCCCAATGCCACAAGTAGATAGAACAAACTCCCCACATAGGACCCTCAGAGGAATCACCATCCCAACTAGAGAGGAGCCCCAAGGCCCCTGGTAAACTTGAGAGGAGGCCTGTGCCGCAGCTCAAGAGAAGCCCATGGCCACAACGAGAAAGGAGCCTACCCGCCAAAACTGGAGAGTGTCCCACCACCACAACAGGAGACAAAACCCTGGACATTGCACCTAGAGAGGGTCCCTTCCACCACAAATAGAGATGATCCTCTGCTGCAAGTCGAGCACATTCCCCTACCACAATCAGAGAGAAGTAACCTCACCACATCTATAGAGTAGACCCCATGCCGCAACTAGAGAGCAGCCGCTTGAACATTGCCACTTGAGAGGAGCATTCCTACACATCACAATTACTCAGAAGCCTCCTTCCACAACTAGAGAGGAGGCTCCCATGCCGCAACTAAAGAGGAGGGGCCATGCCAAAATTAGAGTAGGCTCGCAAATATCACACCTGGAAAGAGTGCCTGTGCACATTGCTACCAGAGAGAAAACCCCCTTCCCAATTGGAGAGGAACATTCCACTGCAGCTTTAGAGGTGCCCCCCAGACAGCATAAATAGAGAAGAGATCCCTATCACAACTTGAAAGGAGACTGCACACCACAACTAGAGGGAAGCCAAACCAACACAACTAAGTGTTGACCTCCCACACCTACTAGAGAGAAGACCCATACCGCAGGGAGTTTAGCCATCTACACATCACAACTAAACAGAAGCCACCCTTCACAATGCTACTAGAGAGGAGCCACCCCACCAAAACTCAAGTGGAGGCCCCACCTCACCTCGAGAGAAACATCAAGTCTCCCCCACCACAACTAGAAAGGATCCCACACACTGCAACAAGAAAGGAGCCCACCCAGACACCACATGAAGAAAGGAGGCCCCACACCCTGCCCAAAGAGAGGAGCAATCTCCTACACCTCATCTAGAGAGGCGGCTCTACACCACTACTAGAGAGTAGCCCATCAAATCACAAATAGAGATGAGCCAGAAAACTTCACCTAGAGAAGAGCTACACAGTCTAATGCAACAAGAAAAGAGTTCCCACTCCACAGCTAAAGAGGATTTCCCCAGGCATAGCACACCTAGGGAGGAGCGCCTCAGCACATTACAACTAGAGAGAAGTCCAACTGCCAAAACTGGAGAGTTGAATACACATCACAACTAGATAGTTTACCCTCAGGCACAACTAGAGGAGCACACCGCCGAAACTAGAGAGGTACCCTGCCCTCCCTTACATTGCATTTAGAGTGGAGAACCACTGCCACAACTAGAGTGGACACCCCTCCCACAGGTAGATCTGAGCGCATCTCACACATCACAATTAGAAAAAAGTGCCCATGCACATCACAACTCGAGTGGAATTCCTATACGGATCAAAACCAAAGAGGAGGCAACACTGCAGCTAGAGAGGAGACCCCTGTTACAATGAGAGATAATCCCCCCTTAACATTGCCATTAGAGAGGCTCATACCCACACATCACAATTAGACAGAAGCCTCCTTCCACAAGTAGAGTGGAGCCCACCATGTTACAACTAAAGAGGCCTCCCATTGCCGCAACTAGAGAGTAGCCTCCTGCACATTAAAGCTAGAAATAGTGCCCCTTCGCATCACAACCAGACAGTAGCCACCCCCATCACAGTTCGAGGAGAGCACTGTACCACAACTAGAGAGGAGCCCAACTACCACAACTAAAGAGGCCCCCTGACACAACTAGAGAGGAGTCTGCAAATGACAAGTAGAGACGAGCTGATCCACCACAAATAAAGAGTGGACCCCCACTGCAACTAGAGTGGAGCCTCATGCCACAATTAGAGAGTAGTCTCCCACACAATGGAGGTAGACAGGGACTAGCCTGCTCAGCGCTACTAGAAAGGATCTGCCCCACTGAAGCTCGAGAGGAGGTTCCACCACAACTCTAAAGGAATCCTGAGTCACCTGCTGTAACTCAAGAGGCACGCCGAGTTCCCTGCTGCAATTTGACAGGAGCCCTAGGCAATAACAAGAAAAGGGGCCTCTGGCCATACTGATACTGGGGCTCCCCGGATAAAACTGAAGCGGATTCCCCCAGAAAAACTAGAGTGGATTCACCCAGGACATCACACCTAGAGAGAAGCTGCTCTGCCACAAATAGAGATGAGCTCCCTGAAATAAGTTGAGTGGCATCCTTCACAACTAGAGAGAAGCAATCCCGCTAATGTTAGTGAGGAACTCCTATCGCCAAAAATAGAGGACCTTCCCCATGGAGCCACCCCCACCCCAACCAGAAAGGACTCTTCAAATTGAGAGGAGCCCTCCACCACTACTCGACAGGAACCCAATGGACATCACACATTGAGACGAGCCCCTCTGCTGCTAATAGAGATGAACCTCACACCACAACTAGAGAGAATCGAGCCCACCACAACTATAGAGTTGACCCTGACCACAACTAGAGAAATCCCATGCCAAAACTAGTGCTTAGTCACCCGCACATTGTGACAAGAAAGGAGCCGCCCTTCACATCCCTGCTAGTGATGAATCGCCCCAAGGAAACTCGAGTGGAGACCCCACCACAAGTAGAGAAGAACCCTGAGTAAACCCCCAACTCGAGAGGAACCCAAGTTTCCTGCCACACCTCGAGTGGAACCCTAAGTTCCACACTGCAATTGGAGAGAACACTGAGTTCTCATGGCAACTAGAGGGGAGCTTTGAGACCCCTGATACAACTCAAGAGGAATCCCTAGTTTCCCGCCACAACTTGAGAGGAACCCCATGTTCCCCACTGCAACTCTAGAGGAACCCTGGAATCAGATTTCCACATTCTCCAGAGTGACACCCTTCACACACCCTGAAGCAGGGTCACACATCTATGTTCACCAGGTTATAATCCCTCCCAGTTCATGCACCTGGTCTCACACGTCCACAGTCTCCAGGTTAACACCCCACCCATTTCTTGTACCTGGCTCACACATCCACAGTCTTCAGTGTGACCCCATGTCTCAGGCTCTGCACCTTGGGTCACATGGCCACAGTCTCCAATGTGACTCCTCTCTTCCACCTGGGGTCACACGTCCATAGATTCCAGGGTGACACCCCTCCCAGACACTGCAGCTTGGGTTACACAAGCCCAGTCTCCAATGTGACCCCCCTCACCAAACTTTGTACCTTGGTTTACTTGGCTTCAGCCTCCAGGGTGACCCCATATCTCAGACCCTGTACCTGGGGTCATATTTTCATGGTGGTCAGGATGACAACCCTCCCCAGACGCTGTACCTGGTGTCACATGGGCACAGTCATCAGGGTTACCCCAACTTCCAGACCCTGTACCTGGGGTCACACATACACAGTCTCCAAGGTGAGCCCCTCACAGACACTCCCCCTGGAATCACATATCCACAGTCTCCAGAGTGACTCATCCAAAATCCTGTACCTGGGGTCACACGTTTAGTCTCCAGGGGGACTCCCTCCCAGACCCTGCACCTGGGGTCACG
The DNA here is from genome assembly GCF_054371585.1 of Giraffa tippelskirchi. Lineage (NCBI taxonomy): Eukaryota > Metazoa > Chordata > Mammalia > Artiodactyla > Giraffidae > Giraffa > Giraffa tippelskirchi. Next base: position 15,231,645 of record NC_137288.1, on the reverse strand, counting down.
TGTCCACAGTCTCCTCTATGATGTCACTTCCCAGACACTGAACCTGTGGTCACATGTCCACAGGCTCCAGTGTAACTCCCTTGCCAGACTCTGTAATTGAGATCACATGTCCTCAGTTTCCAGTGTGACCCTACCTCTCATAATCTGTACCTGGGGTGAGTTGTCCACAGTTTCCAGGGTGACCCCCTTCCCTCCAGACCCTGTACTTGTTTCCACACGTCCACAGTCTCCAGGATGACTGCCTTCTCCTACCCTGCAGCTGGATTCACATGTCCACAGTCTCCAGCGTGAACTCCATTTCACACACTGCACCTGGGCTCACACGTCCAGTTTCCAGGGTGACCCCCCTCCCTCCAGACCCTGTACTTGTTTCCACACACGTCTACAATCTCCAGGATGACTGTCTCCCCTACTCTGCTGCTGGATTCACATGTCCACAGTCTCCAGCGTGAACTCCATTTCACACACTGCACCTAGGCTTACACGTCCACATTCTCTAGGGTGACACTCCTTGAAGACCCTTTACCTGTGGTTAAAAGTCTGCTGTCTCCAGAGTGAACCTCCATACACTGTACCTGGGGTTGAAAGGTTGTTGCAGAACCACGAAGAGATGCAGGGATTCTTGGTCTCCGGAGGAGAAGAATTCAATACCGGGCCAGAGACGAGGCTTGATCGCTCAGAGCTTTTGTGTAATCAAGTTTTATTAAAGTATAAAGGAGATAGAGAAAGCTTCTGACATAGGCGTCAGAAAGGGGCAGAAATATTAACCCCTTGTTAGTGTTAGCGATGGAATTATATACTCTCTAATTAGTTACTACACTGAATCAAAAGAATGTCTGGAGGTTGTAAAGACCTCAACAGACCCACTCCCATAATTTACATTTAACACATGTAAACCCATGGCTGATTCATGTCATTGTATGGCAAAAACTATTACAATATTGTAAAGTAATTAGCCCCCAACTAAAATAAATAAATTTATATATATAAAAAAAAAGATAACAGGATTATTATCCAGAAGGTTTTTTCCAGAGACTGTCCTCAAGCAGGATACATTATTGTTATATATTCCTAAGGAATGTAGAGGGGAAAAAAAGTTTGTCCTTTCTTCCTCCTTGAGAATTCCAGACCCCTCTCTCCTTGGGGACCCCTGGACTTCTTATCAACCTGCCTAGGAAATGACTCTTTCAGGGTCACATGTCAAGAGTCTCCTGGGTCATTCCCGCCCCAGACCCTGTACCTGGGGTAAGATATCCAAGTGTCTAGGGTGACGCCATTCAGACCCTGTAGCTATGGTCACATGTCCAGTCTCCAGTATGATGTCCCTCCCAGACAGTGCATCTGGGGTCACATGTCCACAGTCTCCAAGGTGACCCCATCCCCTAACCTTGCACATTTGTCACCTGTCCACAGTCTCCAGAGCGACCTCACCCCAGACCCTGCACCTGGGGTCACATGTCCACAATCTGCAAGGTGACACTCTCCCAAACCCTATACCTAGGGTCACACAGCTACAGTCCCCTGGGTGATCCCTCTCAGACACTGTACATGGAGTCACACATCCACAGTCTCCAGGGTACCTCCTCCTGTCCATTCCCCTGGGGTCACATATCCACATTCTCCAGGGTGACCACCCCAGTCCCTGTCCATGGGGTCACATAGCCACAGTCTCCAGGATGACACTCCTCCCCAGACTCTGAATCTGGGGTTACACATCCACACTTTCCAGGGTGACATCCTTTCAGATCCTGAAACTGGGGTCACATGTCCACAGTTTCCAGGGTGACTGCACCCTCCAGACCAGAACCTGGGGTCACACATCCACCGTCTTCATGGTGAACACGCTCCCTACACCCTGCAACTGGGATCGCACATCCACAGTCTCCAGAGTGACCCCACACTCAAGACCCTGTTTGTGGGTTCACACATCCACAGTCTCCAGGGTGACCCCCCCACCCAGATCCTGAACCCAGGGTCTGATGTCCACTGTCTCCAGGGTGACACTCCTCCCAGACTCTGAACCTGCAGTCACACGTCCTCAGTCTCTGGGGTGACAACACCTCACAGTGCCTCCACCTGAGGTCAAATTTCCAGCCTCCAGGGTTACCCCCTCCCAGACCCTGTACCTGCAGACACACATCCACAGTCTCAAGGGTGACCCCACACTCCAGACCCTTTTCCTGGGGTCACACATTCAGTCTCCATGGTGAAACCCTCCCCAGGCCCTGTACCTGGGGTCACACGTCCACAGTCTCAAAGGTGACACCCCTCCCCACATCCTGTACCAGAGATCACATGTTCAGTCTCCAGGGTGATCCCACCCTCAAGACCCTGTACCTGGATTCACAAGTCCACAATCTCGGGTGACCCCACCTCCCAGACTCCACACCTAGGCTCACACATCCACAGTCTCCAGGTTGACCCCACCTCCCAGTACTGTACCTGGGGTCACATGTCCACAGTCTCAAGGGTGACTCCACCTTGTAGACCCTCTATTGGGGTCACACATCCACAGTCCCCATGGTGAACCCACCTCCCAGAACCTGCACCTGGGTAGCGGTGACAACAGACAATGCAGAAATAAATGGATTATATTAGACTATTATGAACAACTATATGTCAGTAAAATCAATAAATGGAAGAAATGGACAGATTCTTAGAAAAGTTCAATTATTCAAGATTGTATCCACAGCATCCAAATTTGATGAAGATTGAAACACACACCTGGCCAAAGAAGATAAAGAGATTGTAAATAAGCATACAAGAGTATACTCAAGATGCTGGTGGACTGCATATACAGGCAACTTTGGAAGACAGTTAGGCACATTTCTCCAAATCTAAAGAGTCTCACCTTAGGAATCAACAAGTGCACCTCTTGTATTTAGACAACTGCTTTGGAAAACTGAAATAAAATCTAGCATCAAGTAATGTACGAGAGCTCAATTCATAATTCATAATAATTAAAAACTTAAAAATATCAGGATATCTTCCCATAGATGTGTATTCATAGGTAAATTAGGGCACAGACATTTCAAGGGGAGCACAAAACAGCACACCCAAAATATGCCCATTTGACAAAAGGATTATTTTAGACTGATTAGTTTAAAAAACAGCAGCCCTCGGGGAATCTTTGAAAACCAAGTAGAAATGCCATTTTATGAAGTAGATTTACATTTATTAAGGATATCTCCATCTGTAAGGATGTGTCCCTCTCTGAACAAGGAAATGGAGGATGACTAAATATCAAGAATGACTTGACTTGACTAAATATCAAGAAGATCTATGGAATGGACCTGGATGTTAATCTGCATAACCACCATACCTTTGTTTACTGTGCTTCACGTAATAATCTCCCTTAAATGGATTCTTCCATTCCCTAACCTCCTTCTTTCATTCTTAGCTGATGATAGCATTTAAGGTAAAGTCTTGGACCATTTCAGGAAGTGACTCAGTTTTCCCAGGTATCTTTCAACTGTACAGAAGGTATGCATGGCATATATTAAACTTCTGATTGTTTTTCTCCAGACCATCTCCCTTTCATTATGAGAATCTCAATGAAGAACACTGAGGGTAGACGGAAAATTATTTTTCCTCTCATATAGTGCAATACAATAGTATTCTGAGATATAAAGGAATGAACAACCAACACATTTATAAAAAAAAAGAAAGAAAAGCATAAATTTAACACTTATATTACTAAGTGAAGGAATCCAGCCTCAAGTGCTATACACTGTATGACCTTATAAGACATTTTAGAAAAGGTAAAACAGACATGATAAACAGTTTATGGAATATGTGGCTGAAATATTTCACATGGTATTTTAGTGATGAATACCTGCCACTATGCATTTGTCTAAGCACATAGATGTTTGTTTTCAGAACCCAACAAGTAAATTATTGCCTATTAACATTTATTTGTTTATGGTATGGGAGTGTCAAAAACTGGAATGCAGAATTTAACAAAGAATCTAACAGATTGCAAAACATATGAAAAACTTCAGACTTCCCTGGTGGGCCAGTGGTTAAGATTCCACTTTACCAATGAAGGAGAGGTGGGTTCAATTCCTGGTCGGGGACCTAAAATTCCACATGCCACAGCACAGCCAAGAGATTAAAAAAGAAAAAGAAATTTTTTCAAAAGCCACTCTTAGTGTTAGGACAAAATTATCTGACCTAAGTTCACTGTGAAAATGAATAGAATCTGCAGGCCAAAGGCAAAAATGTATGAAACATAAGCAATGGGCTCTGTAAGTTCTTTCTGCAGGGTGTTGTAGCTAACAGGACTGAAACTACCGTATCAGTCATCTAATGGAGCAAGCACTGAATTTGATAAATGACAAGTAGTGGAAGCCAGGTTTCTTACCACTGGAGTGGGAAGTTACAGGGAGACAAAGGGGAAAGGTTATAATACCTGTGTCATAAGCGATCAGGTTGGAGACATCATTATAAACTATCTTTAGCCTAATACAAAAACACATAGCTCCATGTGAAAATCTTCATAATCGTGTGTATGCATAGTCTGGGATACATCCATATGTATTTCCATTCATCTTATGCTGAGATTATGAAGTTGCCACATGCAAATTTTTATTATCATTTTTTTTAATAAAAAGGAACGAGGACACTTTAAATATGTGGCTGATACTAGGACTGAGACAGTAAATATGAAAATCAGTGTAATCTTAAAATATGAGAAAGAAGAACCAAAAAACCCCATGAAAGCTGAATTACGTAAAAATAAAATCAGGATAGCACGGAAAAAGCTCTCAATAGCCAAAGCAAGAACGAACTAAGAAGTCTAATTGGCTGGATTATAGTCAAAAGAAAGTGAAAGTGAAGTCTCACAGTCATGTCCGACTCTCTGCGACCCCATGGACTGCAGCCTAATAGGCTGCTCCATCCATGAAGTTTTCCAGGCAAGAGTACTGAAATGGGTTGCCATTTCCTTCTCCAGGGCATTTTCCCCACCCACGGATCAAACCCAGTTCTCCTGCATTGCAAGCAGATGCTTTTACAGTCTGAGCCACCAGGGAAGCTCTCAAAAGTTTAAAATAATTTTCAGGTTCCAAACAGGTTTAAAAAAAAAACAACGTAGATTATAAGAGTAGTGTTGAATAAAAATCTCTATGCAGAAAGATTCTAAGTAATTGATACGGACACTCAGCTGTCCATCAAGCATATGAAGCTAACTCCCCTCTCCTCAAATGTGGGTCCTACATTATGACTTCCTCCTTAATAAGGCACTCAGGATGGACGTGGGGAAAATCAACAATAAAGACTAATGACAAATGTTGGCGAAACTGTACAGAAATTGGAACTCAAACTTTACTTGTGAAGATGTAAAATGGTGCGATCTATGTGTGTAAAACTAGCATTTTATCAAAACCATGAAAATATAATTATATCACTCAGCAGTGGCCACAGGACTGGAAAAGGTCAGTTTTCATTCCAATTCCAAAGAAAGGCAATGCCAAAGAATCTTCCAATTACTGCACAGTTGCACTCATCTCACACGTTAGCAAAGTAATGCTCAAAATTCTCCAAGCCAGGCTTCAACAGTACATGAACCATGAACTTCCAGATGTTCAAGCTGGATTCAGAAAAGGCAGAGGAACCAGAGATCAAATTGCCAACATCCGTTGGATCATTGAAAAAGCAAGAGAGAAAAACATCCAGGAAAACATCTATTTCTGCTTTATTTACAACCCAAAGCCATTGACTGTGTGGATCACCACAAACTGTGGAATAGTCTTAGAGATGGGAATACCAGACCACCTTACCTGCCTCCTGAGAAATCTGTATGCGGGTCAAGAAGAACAGCTAGAACTGGACATAGCACAATGGACTGGTTCCAAATCGGGAAAGGATTACGGCAAGGATGTATATTGTCACCCTGCTTATTTAACTTATATGCAGAGTACATCATGTGAAATCCTGGGGCTGGATGAAGCACAAGCTGGAATCAAGACTGCCAGAAGAAATATCAATAATCTCAGATACACAGATGACACCACTCTTATGTAGAAAGCAAAGAAGAACTAAAGAGCCTCTTGATGAAAGTGAAAGAGGAGAGTGAAAAAGTTGTTTTAAAACTCAGTATTCAGAAAACTAAGATCATGTTATCTGGTCCCATCACTTTATGGCAAATAGATGGGGAAACAATGGAAACAGTGACAGACTTTATTTCGGGAGGCTCCAAAATCACTGCAGATGGTGACTGCAGCCATGAAATTAAAAGACGCCTGCTCCTTGGAAGAAGAGTTATGACCTACCTAGACAGCATATTAAAAAGCAGAGACATTCCCAACAAAGGTCTGTGTATGCAAAGCTATGGTTTTTCCACTAGTCATGTATCGATGTTAGAGCTGTACTACAAAGAAAACCAAATGCCTAAGAAGTGATGCTTTCGAACTGTGGCGTTGGAGAAGACTCTTGAGAACCTCTTGAACTGCAAGGAGATCCAACCAGTCAATCCTAAGGGAAATCATCCCTGAATATTCATTGGAAGGACTGATGCTGAAGCTGAAACTGCAATACTTTGGCCACCTGATGTGAAGAACTGATTCATTGGAAAAGACCCTGATGCTGAGTAAGACTGAAGGCAGAAGCAGAAGAGGATAACAGGTTGAGATGGTTGGATGGCATCACCAACTCAATGGACATGCCTTTGAGCAAGCTCTCGGAGTTGGTGATGGATAGGGAAGCCTGGTGTGCTGCATTCCATGGGGTCACAAAGAGTCGGACATGACTGAGTGACTGAACTGAATTATCATATGTTTTGGCAACTCCACTCCTAGATATACACCCAAAGAATTTAAAACAGGTGTTCAAATATAAACTTGCACACCAATATTCACAGCAGCAGTGTTCTTGAGAGCCCAAGTTCAAAACAATGAAAATGTCCACCAACAGGTGAATGGAAGAGCAAATAGGGTAGATCCATCCATAGTAATCCATCCATGCGTTATTTTGCCATGTAAAGGAATATAGTAAAGTAGTGCCACCGCTGCAGAAGACAGTAGGGGGATTCTCAAAAACTTAAACACAGAGTTAACATAGAATCTACCAATTCCGGTCCAGGTTATACACCCAAAATATTTAAAACCAAGAACTGGAACAGATATTCAAACCCCATATTCATAGCAGCATTATTCACAGTAGCCAAAAGGTGGAAGCAACACAAGTGTTCAACAGATGGCTGGATAAGCACAATGTAGTGAAAACACAATGGAATATGATTCAACCTTTAAAAACAAGATAACTCTCACACATGCTATAATGTGGATGAAATCTCAAGTCATTATGCGAAGTGAAACAAGCCGGACACAAAAGGAAAAATGTACTATGATCCACTAGTATGAGATATCCATACAAGACAAATTCCAAGTAGAATAAGATGGCCAGGGATTGAGGGTGGTGAGTGTTTAATGGTTACAGTGTCACGTCAGGAAAAGGAAAAGATGCTGGAGATGAATGGTGGGGGAAATTTTTACAACAATGTGAGTGCAGTTAATGCTATAGAAGTGCATACTTAAAAGGACTCAAATGATAAATGTTGTTATATGTTTGTAAGCACAATGAAAAAATGACACATGGAACAACATGGAAAAGCACTGAAAACATCCCCAGTGAAAGAAACCACACAGAAAAAGCCACACAGATCATAGTCATCTTGTTACTTTAAATCCATGAAGGTTTTTAATATGAGGGAAAGCCCCACTGATGGCTCCAGAAAAAGAAAACTGCATTAGAATGGAGAAAGTCATTTGCACAAAGCTTGGGCAGCTGATGAAAGTTGAATTGGTCCTATGGATAGGATTGTAATGTGGAAACCATAATTATCCCCCATTTTGGGGTTATGGGCTGGTTCCCCGGGAAAGTGACCCTGTTTTGGGTAAAACACATTGTAGTATTTGAAGTGAATGTAGAAAACTTTGTACCACTATTTAAAGTCGAAGCATTTGAAATTTTACTAGAAAGTAAATTACTTTTCAATACAACCATGTAAGTCACATGCCAGAAAATCAGAGATGACACTGAACATTGCAACAGAGGCCAAGACTTAATCAAACCAAATTCAGCTAAAGTTCAGTTCAGTTCAGTCACTCAGTCATGTCCGACTCTTTGCGACTCCATGAATTGCAGCACGCCAGGCCTCTCTGTCCATCACCAACTCCCGGAGTCTACCCAAACGCATGTCCATCGAGTCAGTGATGCCATCCAACCATCTCATCCTCTGTCATCCCCTTCCCCTCCTGCCCCCAATCCCACCCAGCATTAGGGTCTTTTCCAATGAGTCAACTCTTCGCATGAGGTGGCCAAAGTATTGGAGTTTCAGCTTCAACATCAGTCCTTCTAATGAACACCCAGGATTGATCTCCTTCAGGATGGATTGATTGGATCTCCTTGCAGTCCAAGGGACTCTCAAGAGTCTTCTCCAACACCACAGTTCAAAAGCATCAATTCTGTGGCGCTCAGCTTTCTTCACTGTCCAACACTCACATCCATACATGACCACTGGAAAAACCATAGCCTTGACTAGACGGACTTTTGTTGGCAAAATAATGTCGCTGCTTTTAAATATGCTATCTAGGCCGCTGAATTCCAGAAAAATAAACGACCCAATTAAAAAATGGGCCAAAGAACTAAACAGACATTTCTCCAAAGAAGAAATACAGATGGCTAACAAACACATGAAAAGATGCTCAACATCACTCATTATTAGAGAAATGCAAATCAAAACCACAATGAGGTATCATTTCACACCAGTCAGAATGGCTGCTATCCAAAAGTCTACAAGCAATAAATGCTGGAGAGGGTGTGGAGAAAAGGGAACCCTCTTACACTGTTGGTGGGAATGCAAACTAGTACAGCCACTATGGAGAACAGTGTGGAGATTCCTTAAAAAACTGGGAATAGAACTGCCATATGACCCAGCAATCCCACTGCTGGGCATATACACCGAGGAAACCAGAATTGAAAGAGACGCGTGTACCCCAATGTTCATCGCAGCACTGTTTACAATAGCCAGGACATGGAAGCAACCTAGATGTCCATCAGCAGACGAATGGATAAGGAAGCTGTGGTACATATACACAATGGAATATTACTCAGCCATTAAAAAAATACATTTGAATCGGTTCTACTGAGATGGATGAAACTGGAGCCCATTATACAGAGTGAAGTAAGCCAGAAAGAAAAACAACAATACAGTATACTAATGCATATATATGGAATTTGAAAGATGTTAACTATAACCCTATATGCGAGACAGAATAAGAGACACAGATGCATAGAACAATTTTATGGACTCTGAGGGAGAAGGTGAGGGTGGGACGTTCTGGGAGAATAGCATTGAAACATGTATATTATCATATGTGAAACAGAACACCATTCCATGTTCAATGCATGAGACAAGGGCTCAGGGCCGGGGCAATGGGATGACCCAGAGGGATGGGATGGGGAGGGAGGTGGGTGGGGGGTCCAGGAAGGGGAACACATGTAAACCCATCACTGATTCATGTCAATGTATGGCAAAAACTATTACAATATTGTAAAGTAATTAGCCCCCAACTAAAATAAATAAATTTATTAAAAAAAATATGCTATTCAGGGTGGCCATAACCTTCCTTCCAAGGAGTAAGCGTCTTTTAATTTCATGGCTGCAATCACCATCAGCAGTGACTTTAAAGCCCAAAAAACCAAAGTCTGACACTGTTTCCGCATCTATTTCCCATGAAGTGATGGGACCAGATGCCATGATCTTAGTTTACTGAATGTTGAGCTTTAAGCCAACTGTTTCAGTCTCCTCTTTCACTTTCATCAAGAGGCTCTTTAGTTCTTCACTTTCTGCCATAAGGCTGGTGTCATCTGCATATCTGACGTTATTGATATTTCTCCCGGCAATCTTGATTCCAGCTTGTGTTTCTTCCAGCCCAGCGTTTCTCATGATGTATTCTGCACATAAGTTAAATAAGCAGGGTGACAATATACAGCCTTGACGGACTCCTTTTCCTATTTGGAACCAGTCTGTTGTTCCACGTCCAGTTCTAACTGTTGCTTCCTGACCTGCATACAGGTTTCTCAAGAGACAGGTCAGATGGTCTGGTATTCCCAACTCTTGAAGAATTTTCCACAGTTTATTGTTATCCACAGAGTCAAAGGCTTTGGCATAGTCAATAAAGCAGAAATAGATGTTTTTCTGGAACTCTCTTGCTTTTTTGATGATCCAGCGGATATTGGCAATTTGATCTCTGGTTCCTCTGCCTTTTCGAAAACCAGATTGAACATCTGGAAGTTCATGGTTCACGTATTGCTGAAGCCTGGCTTGGAGAATTTTGAGCATTGCTTTACTAGCATGTGAGATGAGTGCAATTCTGCTGTAGTTTGAGCATTCTTTGGCATTGCCTTTCTTTGGGATTGGAACGAAAACTGACCTTTTCCAGTCCTGTGGCCACTGCTGAGTTTTCCAAATTTGCTGGCATATCGAGTGCAGCACTTTCGCAGCATCATCTTTCAGGATTTGAAATAGCTCAACTGGAATTTCATCACCTTCACTAGCTTTGTTCGTAGTGATGCTTTCTAAGGCCCACTTGACTTCACATTCCAGGATGTCTGGCTCTAGGTGAGTGATCACACCATCGTGATTATCTGGGTCGTGAAGATCTTTTTTGTACAGTTCTTCTGTGTATTCTTGCCACCTCTTCTTAATATCTAAAGTAGTGATGCTAATTGCCTTGTACTAATCCACATGGTATTAAAAGACACCGTAGGAAGAGTATATTAGCAGACACCACGCCTTGGGTGTTGTGAATGACCCAGATGGAACTGAAACTATGAGATGTCTTAATTCTAGTTTTCCACATAACACTACACCAAAGCAACTGTCAGAACTTAAAAGCGAATTCATCGACTTGCCTGACAGCCCAGTGGTTAAGACTCTGCACTTCCACTGCAGGGGGTACGAGTTTGATCCTTTGTCAGGGAACATGTCATCCAACATGTCGAGCTGCACGGCCAAAAAAAAAAAAATCAGTAGAACTGCAAGATCATTTGTGATTCTCTACACTAATAATGGACTTTTAGAAAGAGAAATTAAGAAAATAATCCCTTTTACAATTGCATCCCCCCACCCCCACCAAAAAACTAGAAATCTAACCAAGGACTTGAAAGACCTGCAAGCTACAAACTACAAGACAATGATCAAAGAAACTGAATGGACACAAGTGAAATGATAGCCCATGTTTATGGGTGAAAATACCATTAAAATAGCCATTCTAACCAAAGCAACATATACATTCATGCAATCACTGCCAACATTTCAATGATATTTTTCACAGAAACAAAAGCAATCTTCACATCTGTGTGGAGCCACAAAGGAACCAGAAGATCCAAAGAAAGCAGACCAGGCTGGTGGCATGTCTATTCCTGACTTCACTCTAGAGTATGCACCTAAAGTCACCACAAGACGTGTGGAATTGGCAGAGAAATAGGCACAGAGACAAGAGAGCTCAGAAGTAAACCTACAGGTACATGGTAATTAATTTACAATAAAGGAACTAAGAATATACACGCAGGAAAGGACAGTCCCTCCCAATAAACCATGCTGGGAGAAATGGAAACCACACACCAAGGAGCAATACAGGACACCATCTTATACCACAGACAAAAACTGACTAAAATCCCACAACTTTCCACATCAAGCCCTAACAGTCCTGGGTCCTCTTAAGGCAGACTTTCAGCAACAGCTGCACACAGAAAGCTTCTTCCCAAATTTTCCTCACATTTTCCTACAGCAGCACCACCTCCTTGCAGATCTTGAGGAAACTAGACTCCCGTCAGACTCGACTGAACCCCACAATGTCCCAAAGCTGGAGCCCCAGCGGGTCCTGAGGATACCAGAGACCTGTCAGCCTCAACTGAACCTCACAATGCCCCAAAATTGAAGCCCAAGTGGGTCCTGAGGAGACCAGATTCCATCAGCCTGAACTGAAGCCCACAACGCCCCAAAGCCGAAACCACTTGGGTCCTGTGGTGATCCATCTCCTGTCAGCCTGAGCTGAACCCCACAATGTCCCAAAGCTGAAACCATGCGGGTCCTGTAGTGACCTATCTCCTGTCAGCCTGAACTGAACCTCACACTGTCCTGAATCTGAAGCCCCAGAAGGTCCTGAGGAGACCAGAGTCCTGTCAGTGGCCACCCACAGCCACTGGAAGTGCTCCAGCAGAGCGAGGAGTTCCCCTTTGCGGTGGGGGGTGGGGGTGTCTGGGAGGTGGGCTCTGCATTATCACGGACAGGCATGATCAAGCAGGTTTGCAGGGGCTAGGACAAGGTGAAGGAGGCAAGCTCCAGCTCCAAGTATTGTAAGTCCCTACTTTCTGAGACTGTGTGACCTATGTGATCCAGACTTTGCAAGGAGCAAGCTGAGTTACAGAGGCAGAAGGAGCAGGAGGCGATCTAAAATTTTAACGTTTCCTCTTCAGGTACAGGAACACGGAGGCCTCCCAGGTTCCCAGTTCCTCGTGCTCCAGTGACTGTGAGCTCCTCCTCCAGTGTGTATGGCCAACCCCCACACTAAGTCCCCTCGACACCCACAGTCCTGGCCCAAGCCTAACCCCTCCATTAGGCCCTGACAAAGCTCCCTGCCCCCACGGTGCATCTCACATCCCATCCCAACATGGTCTTTTTGAAGCCTGAACAAGACCATGCCCCTCTTCTCCCTGTGATTTCCCTTGCCTGATGAAACCAGGCCTTCATCCATTCCAGGTGACTCCAAGGGCCTCATTCTCTCCAGACTCCACGTGTGTGGCCACTGTCTGCACCCATCTATATGGGTCTGTGGTGATCTCCTAAAATGAGAGTTGTTTGATACACAGAGAATGGGGTGAATGGTGACCACCAAAGATGTGTCCCTGCAGAACAGGGCCGTATCTGGGAAAAGGATCTTTGTAGATGTAGTTAAGGATATCAAGGTAAGGTCATCTAGGGTTAGGGTGACTTTCAATCCAACTGACAGAGTCCTTCGAAGAGACGAAAGAGGACACAGAAGAGAAGCCTCTTAAAGGCAGAGGCAGAGATGGGAGGGAGGGGGCCACAAGCCCAGGGACCCCTGGAGCCCCTGAAGCTGGAAAAGGCAGGAAGGACCCTATCCTGGAGCCTCTGGAAGGACCTCAGTCCTGTGCCACCTTGATCTCAGGTGTCTGGTTTCCAGGACTGGGGGAGGATGAACTCCTGTTGTTTTAACCCACCCAGCTTGTGATCATTTGTTAGAGAAGCTACAGAGCAGCCACACAGACCCTGCTCTGTAAGATCCTAGAAGTGTGGGTCTCACTAAAGGCAGATAGAGCCTGGATTACAGAACCCTTCGAGTCATCACTGGGCCCTCAGAAATGCTAAAGCAGTAGCTGTACTTCAGAATGTTGAGGGTTCAAGTCTGAAGCCTGTCCCTAGGGGTACTGGCTGCACACGCCTCCTCAGGTTCTTACACTGGTACATGCGGTGTAACATCTCAGTCCTGACTGAGGAAATTTTTTATCACTGTTCATATTGCTAATTAAGAAGCCGCTAGTTACACAGGTGAAACCCCAATTAGGACGCTTGCTCCAGGGATGAGTATTTCTGAAGATAGTCAGGGGTGGGGACTTACTCATGTGCAGCCAGCAGCCCTTCCACACTCCCTACCCCTCCCCTTCCAACAAGGGTCTTCAGTCGGTAGCTGGGAGACCCCATGGAGTCATCTCTAAGTAAATGCTGGCTGACCCCCAGGACAGCCACTCCCGAACCTCATCCACACTTCCCAGGTAAAACACTTGAATATGTGCAAAGACCTCACAGGCTGGAGAAAAGTGTTGGGAGCCACTCCAGCGACAGCACACTTACCAAGTTGGCTCTTGTAGGTCAGGCAGGATGGTCCTGGCCTGGGTGATCTTCTGGAAACTTTCCACTTTCCTACCTGAGTTACTCCTCCTGTCCTGCTCCCACTGCCTGTTTTCTTGCTTCCTAACCTCCGCCTGAGAAGATTTCCAACAGCAGGAACAGGCAACACAGCCCATCCTTAGCAAGTGACAGCCTAGCACCTCCTGAAGAAGGTCCAGCAGAGCCCCACAAAGACCAGATCCCCTGAAACGCCATGGCCCCTCACTCTCTCTCACCAAACCATCCCTGCAACATCTAAGCAGAAAAGATGGCATCAAGTACAGCTGCAGGCACTTGATGGGGTTTATATAGATCTCAACCCACGCACACGTGCAAAGGGCAGGCCAGCCAGGTCAGTCAATCACTGCCCATCTGGGCTTGTGGTTTCAGAAAATGGGCCTCATTGTGCTGGCCAAGGTTCCAGGAGCACCTGTGAGTCCTGAGGGTGAGGATGGATATGGGGCTGCAGCTCTGACTTGTTTTCTAATCATTTTATCTGGTCCACAAGAGAGAGAATTTCAGGAAGACCTTTTTCTAATGAGAGGGACCCAGGGATTGGGGGTGGTGGTGGTAGGCGGAGACAGGCTCAGTGCCCAGGTACAATGGAAGCCTCTGGAAAACCTGCTGGAAGGAGGCTGCACACAGTGAAGCCCAGGGTCACAGACCTGTCCAGAAGCTGCTGTTTGTTATCTCAGGTCCTGCTCTGAGGGGCTCAAGGTCAGATCTGTCCAACAGAGGGGCTGGGGGTGCTCTGCAATGAGGGCTTTGTGGACAGTTCCTGGGTGCTGAGCCCTGCGGAATACCTGCCCAGGTGAACTTCATATCTTGGGAGGTGCCTGCCCATAAGAATCCCGTGCTCCTGGGAGGTGTGAGTGAACAAGTATTCTCTCTGTGCAGTCGTCACAGAGTAGCTTAGCAACTCTCACGTGGGCAGTGCTTGGATTAGATGAGAACAAGGACATGCTGGGGGACGTCCCCAGAAACACCCCAAGGCCCATCCAGAGTGAAGAGGTCAGTAGAGGGGTACTGGTTGCTGTGCTGGTGTGGGTACCTCATGGGTACCTCTTGTTTCTTCCACCTGACACCACAGAGGCCTCTCCAGGACAGAGAAGGCAGCCTGGCCAGGGACAGTAGGAGCTCCTGGTGACCAGGCATGGGATGTGAGAGGGAAGGACCAGGCTGAGGGGGCCTTTCTGTTCTGAGCTGGGAGTGGACAACAAATGGTGAGTGTGATCCAGGAAAGCGCCCTGGTGATGGGAGACTTGTTGAGGCAGTCTGAGCACGAGTTGAAAAAGAATTTCCAGACATAGAGTGTTTCAGAAGGGAGTGAGTTTTTATTATGAACAAAGAGCAGAGAAAAAGTGGGCACTGTGAGCGCAGCAGGCCAACCTGCTGACAGACTAGGGAAAGTCGGCAGCTTTTGGGGCTTCAAGACAAAGAAAATTCCTGCTGGAAGGTTGATGTTAGGTGATTGGTTGGGGCACCATAGGTTGTTTACTGGAGTGGGCATCTTTACCTGGTAGGGAGTCAGGAAGCTTGTTAGTGATGATCAGGGGCTTTTGGCAACAGCTGCAAATGGACTCAGTCAGATTCACAGGTGACCTTCTTTCTGGGCTCCATGTCTGTGGCCGTGGTGTGAGGCCTCCCAGCTGTGGCCTTGGGGAAGGACTCACCTCAATGAGACTCACCCTTCAGAGTAAAAGTTCCGTCAACTTATCTCTGTAGGAGAGATCCAGTGATTCTAGGTCTGTTTGGAAAATTCTTGGATACTGCAGGGACAAATACTGAGTGTGAACCTTGTTATTAAACCTTGTTGGCAAAATTAGCATTTTCTCTCTGTTGGCGCTAAAAGGGTGTGGGCTGGCAGCTGCCTGATAATCCATTCAAATGATGTTGGTCAAACTTTTTCGATTTCTGGTGCAAGCAGGCAGCTTGCTACTCCTTGCTGCAGGATCATTTCCATTAGAATGTCAGCTAATCAAGGTAAGAACAGTATGGCACTCAGCACTCTTAGACAATTTCCCAAGCCTGTTTCCTCAGGGGCAGACCCAATATGAGCTAGGAATGGGTTCACAAGGCTCAGAAAATGCAGGGAAATATACTGCCCATGACTCTGGAAATTAAGGCCTCTTGCAAATCTGGAGTTCTCACATCTTAGAATCTAGACAGTTGCTGATAGATAGATGTCTGAAAAGCACTCTGTTTTTATGCCTTTCATTCATCTGGGAGGTGGGGTCACCCTGAGGACTGTGGATGTGTGATTCAAAGTGCAGGTTTAGGGGAGGGTGCTCTCCCTGGAGACTGTGGACATGTGATCCAAGGTGCATGCTTTAGGAGGGGGTCACTATAGAAACTGGATGTGCAACTCCAGGTATAGGGTCTAGGAAGTAGTGATGCCCTGCTGATTGTGGACATGTTTCTACAGGGGCAGGGTCTGGGGGGTGGGGTCATCCTGGAGAGTGTGCCTGTATGACTCCAGGTACAGGGTCTAGGGAGAAGTGTCACCCTAGAGACTGTGGAATGTGACCCCAGGTGCAGGGTTGGGTGGGGGTCACCCTGGAGATAATCGTCTTGTGATCCTGGACGCATGGTCTAGGAGAGAGTCACCATGGATACTATGGATGTGTGCCTACAGGTTTAGGCTTTGGGGTTACCCTGGACTGTGGATATATACTCCTAGTTTTTCGCTCTGAGGGATGGAGTCACCCTGAAGACTGTGGATGTGTGACCCCAGGTACAGTGTCTGAGGAGGGGTGTCACCTTAGAAACTGGAAATGTGACCCAGGTCCAGAGTCGAGAGGGTGCACCCTGGATATTGTGGACATGTGACCCCAGGTGCAGGGTCTAGGAGGTGGGGTCACACTGGAGACTTTGGACATGTGACCCCAGATGCAGAATCTCTGAGCTGGGGTTTCCCTGGAGACTGTACACATGTACAGTACAGCTTCTGGGAGGTGGGTTCATTAGGAGACTGTGGACGTGTGACCCAAAGTGCAGTGTCTGGGGAAGAGACTGAACTTGGAGACTGTGGACTTACAACAATATGTATATAGTCTGGGAGGGGGTAACCCTGGACATTATGTACTTGTGACCACAGGTGTAGTTTTGGGAGGTGTGTCACCTTGAGACTGTAGATGTGAGAACCCAGGTGCAGAGTCTGAGAGCTGGGATCACCCTGGAAACTATGGACATTTGACCCTAGGCACAGGGTCGAGGAGGTGGGGTCACCCTGGAGACTGTGGACATGTGACCCCATGTCCAAGGTCTGGGAAGGGGACACCTTGGAGCTTGTAGATGTGCCACCCCAGGTGCAGGGTCTGGGGGTGGGGTAAGCCTGGAGACTGTGGATGTGTGACCCAAGGTGCAGGTTATGGGGAGGGTCTCACCCAGGAGATTGTGGACATATGACCCCAGATACATGGTCAGTGAGATGCAGTCACCCTGGAGACTGTGAATATGTTACCTCAGATGCAGGTTCTGGGAGGGGTTTACCCTGGAGACTGGTCGTGAGAACCCAGGGGCAGAGTCTGTAAGGTTAAGTCACCTCAAGACTGTGGTCGTGATGCCCCAGACCAGGGTCAGTGAGGTTGGGTCACCCTGGAAAATGTGGACGTGTGACCCCAAGTATACAATCTGGGGAACATTGTCACCCTGGAGACTGTGGACATATGACCCCAGGTGCAGGGTCTGGGAGGGGTGTCAACCTGGATACTGTGGACTTGTGAACCGAGGTGCAGGGTCTGAGAGGGGTGTCACCCTGGATACTGTGGACCTGTGAACCGAGGTGCAGGGTCTGATAGGGGTGTCACCTGGATACTGTGGACCTGTGAACTAAAGTGCAGGATCTGGATGGGGTCACATAGGAGACTTTGGATGTGTGAACTCAGGTGCAGTGTTAGGGAGTCATCACCCTGAAGACTGAATATGTGACCCCAGGTACAGGGTCTGGGAAGGGTGTCACCCTGGAGACTATTCATGTGTGACTCCAGGTGCAGGGTATGTGAGAGGGGTCACCTTGGAGACTGGACGTGTGACCCCAGGACAAGGTCTGGGAGGGAAATCGCACTGATGAGTGTGGGTATGTGATACCAGGGACAGAGTCTGGGAGGAGGGGTTGCCCTGGGGGCTCTGGACTTGTGACCACAGATGCTGGGTCATGGAGGGGGCTCACCCTGGGATACATGGATGTGTGTTCCCAGGTACAGGGTCAGGGAGGGTGTTAGCCTGTAAACTGCAGATATTTGACCCTAGGTACAGGGTCTGTGAGGGTGGTCACACTGGAGACTGCACAGGTGACACCAGGTGCAGGATTTGGGTGGGGATGTCATCCTGAATATTTTCTAAGTGTGACCTCAGGTACAGGGTATGAAGGGTGTCCTCTGAAGATGGCAGATATTTGACCCCAGGTACAGGGTATGGGTAGGGGTTCACACTTAAGACTGTGGACATGTGACCCAGGTACAAGGTCTGGGAAATGACATCACCCCGGAGACTATGGACATGTGTCACCAGGTACTGGGTCTGGGAGAATGCACATGGTAGAGAGTGTGGATAAGTGACCCCAAATACAGTGCCTGGGAGAGGTCACCCTGGGGACAGAAGACATGTGATCTCAGATACAGGATCTGGGAGGGTGTCACCCTGGTAACTGTGGACATGTAACACGAGGGTATGGTCTGGGAGGGGAGTTCACAATGGAAACTGTGGCCGTATCATCCCAGATGCTCAGACTGATGTGGTAGTGTCACCCTGAAGTCTGTGGACTGTGTCCACAGGTACGGGTCTAGGGGACAGTGTCACCCTGGAGACTGGAAATGTGACCAGAGGTTCAAAATCTGGGAGTAGTGGTCACCCTGGAGACTGTGTACATGTGACCAGAGGTAAAAGTTCTGGTGAGATGAGGTCACCATGGAGAATGTGGACGTGTGATCCAAGGTGTAGAGTCTGGAAGAGGCAGTTACCCTGGAAACTAAAAATGTGATCCCAGGTACAGGGTCTGGGCGAGGTGTCACCAAGGAGACTGTGGACATTTGACCCCAGGTGCTTGTATTTCAAAGGGGTCACCCTTTAGCTAGTGGATGTGTGACCCCAGGTGAAATGTCTGAGAGTAGGGATCACCCTGGACTGTGGACGTCTAACATCAGGTGCAGGGTCTGGGGAGAGGGCTGTTTGTGGAGACTGTGGACATGTGACCCCAGATGCAGGTTCTGTGAGGTGTTTTTTCTCTGGAGAAAGAGGACGGTTGACCCAAAATGCAGTGTCTGTGGTAGAGGCTGACCCTGAAGCCTGTGGATGAGTAAAGCCAGGTGAAGTGTCTGGGAGGTGGGGTCACCGTGGAGACTGTGGACGTGTAAACCCAGGTGAAGGATCTGGGAGAACGTTCACCCTGAAGACTATGGACATGTGACCCTATGAATAGGGTCTATGAAGGGGTTCACCAGAGAAACTGTGGCCATGTGACACCAGGTAAAGGATCTGATGTGGGGTGTGAACGTGGAGACTGTGGTCATATAACCCCTGGGGAAGGGGGTCACCCTGGAAAGTGTGGGTGTGTGACCCAGGTGCATGGTCTGGGAGGGGTTCATCATGGAGATTATGGACGTGAAATTCCAGTTATAGGGTCTGGGAGGTGGGGTCACCATGCAGATTGTGTGAAGGTATTTCTGGTTACTGGGTCTGGGTAGTGGGGTCACCCTGAGGACTATGGATGTGTGACCCAAAGTGCAGGGTCTGGGGAGGGGGCTCTCCCTGGATACTGTGGATGTGTGATCCCAGATGCAGGATCTGGGACGTGGGGTCACTCTGGGGATTGTGAACATGTTACATCAGGTGAGTGGTCTGGGAGGGGGTGACCCTGGAGACTCTGGACGTGTTACCCTAAGTGCAGGGACTGGGAGGTGGTGTCACCCAGGACACTGTGGTCATGAGACCTCAGGTACAGAGTCTGGATGTTGGCTCATACTAGAGACTGTGGACATGTTATCTCCTGTATATGGTCTGGGAGGAAGTCACCCTGGATACTACAGAAATTTGACCCCAGGTACAGGGTCAAGAGGGGGTTACCCTGGAGACTGTTTATGTGTGACCCCACATGCAGTTTCTGGGAGGTGGAGTCACACTTCAGACTGTAGACATGTGACCCTGATCCAGGGTGTGGGAGGGGGTCACCCTGGATCTTGTGGACATAGGACCTTAGGTGCAGGGTCTGGGAAGTGGTGTCACTCTGGGGATTGTGGACATGTTGCTCCAGATGAATGATATGGGAGGGGTTCACCCTGGAGACTGTGGATGTGCGACCCTAGGTGCAGAAACTGGGAAGAGATGTCACACTGGGCACTGTGGTCATGTGACCCCAGGTACATAGTCTGGAGGTGGTCTCATCCTGGAGACTGTTTACATGTGACCCCAGGTGCAGGGTCTGGGAGGTGGGTCACACTTTAGACTCTAGACATGTGACCCCAGGTACAGGGTCTGGGAGGTGGGGTTACCCTGGGGACAGTGGACATGTGACCCAAGATCCCAGGTCTGGGGAGGGGTCTCACCAAGGAGACTGTGGATGTGTGACCACACATACAGTCTCTGAGAGGGTGTCACTCTGATGAATGTGGACTTGTGAACCTGGTAAGGTGGTCACCCTGGAGACTGTGGACATGTGAACCCAGGTGTGGGGTGTGAGCGGTATCAACAAGGAGAATTTTGACATGTGACCCCAGGTGCAGGTACTTCGAAGTAGTCAACATGGAGCCTGTGGATGTGTGAACCCAGGGCAAGGGTCTGGGAGGTGGGGTCACCCTTGAGACTCTGGACATGCAACCCCAGGTGTAGGGTCTTGAGGCAGGTTCAGCCTGGAGAATGTGGGCATGTGATTCCACGTACAGGGTCTGCAAAGGTGTTCACCAGGGAGACTGTGGCCATGTGACACCTGGTATAGTGTCTGAAGAGGGGTGTCAGCATGAAGACTGTGGACAGGCACACCAGGTGTTTGGATGTGGGCTGCGGTCACCCTGGAGACTGTGCATGTATGACCCAGTTTCAGTGTTTGGGATGTTTGTCACCCTGGAGATGGTGCACCTTTGACTTCAGGTACAGGGTCTGGGGGGTGCTGTCACCCTGGGGACTGTGGACATGTGGCAGTAGGTACAGGGTCAGAGTGATGGGGTCACCCTATGGACTATGGACATGTGATCCCACGTGCAGGGTCTGGAAAGGGGCCTCTGTAGATACCATGGATTTCTTACCCTAGGTGCAGAGTCTGGGAGGAGGTCACCATGAACTCTGTGGATGTGTGACCCCAGGTACTGGGTCTTGGGGACAGGGTCACCCTGGAGACTGTGGACATGTGACCCCAGGTCCAGCATCTGGGAGATGGGGTCAACATAGGTAATGTGGACATTTGACCCAAAGTATAGGGTCTGGGGAGAGGTCTAACCCTGAAGACTGAATGCGTGATTCACGTGCATGGTCTGGGAGGGTGTCACCCCGGAGACTGTGGATGCATGACTCCACATGGGTATAGGAGGGTATAGGAGGGTATAGGAGGGTATAGGAGGGGGGATCACACTTTAGACTGTAGACATGTGACCCCGGTCCAGAGTCACCCTGGAGATAGTGGACATAGGATCCCAGGCGCAGGGTCTGGGAGGTGGCTCACCCTGGAGACTGTGACATCAAATCCCAAGTACATTGTTTGGGAGTTGGATCACCCTGGAGACTGTGGACATGTGACCCCAGGTGCAGGGTCTTGGAGGGGTTCACCCTGGAGATTGTGGAAGTGTGACCCCAAGTACAGTTTCTGGGAGGGTGTCACCCTGGACTGTGGACGTGTGACCCCAGGTGCAGGGCCTTGGAGGGGGGTCACCCTGGAGACTGAACGTGTGACCCTAGGTACAGGTTATGGGCAGGAGGGACACCCTGGATATTGTCAAAGTGTGATCCCAGGCACAGGGTCTGGGCATTTCCTGATAGCTCAAAAGCGTCCCCCATAGCTCAGTCGGTAAAGAATCTACCTGCAATGCAGGAGACCTGGGTTCAATTCCTGGGTCAAGAAGTGTTCCTGGAGAAGGAAATGGCAACCCACTCCAGTATTATTCCTGGAGAATCCCATGGATAGAGGAACCTTGCTGGCTACAGTCCATGGGGTCACAAGAGTTGGACACGACTTAGTGACTAAACCACTACCACTAAGGACTGTTAAGGGGTGAGAGGTTAGTAAATAGAAAATAAATAGACAGGGTCTCGGATAAGGGGTCACCATGGAGACTGTGTACGTGTGACCCCATGTACAGTGTCTGGAAAGGGGGTCACCCTGGTGACTGTGGACATGTGACCCCAGGTACAGGGTCTGGAAGGAGGGTCACCATTACCCCAGGTACAGAGTAGGTAGTATAAGGTCACTGTGGAGACTGGACATGTGACACTAGGTGAGGGTCTGGGAGGGGTCACTTTGGAGTCTGTGGACAAGTGACACAATGTATAGGGTCTGGGTGTGGGGATTACCATGGAAACTGGAAATGTGACTCCAGGTACACGGACTGGTAGATGGGATAACCAGGGAGACTGTGAACTTGTAACAACATGTGTATGGTCCGAGAGTGGTTAACCCTGAGACTATGTACATGTGACCACAGGTGTAGGTTTGTGAAGGAGTGTAAGAGTGTGTGCAGGTGTAAGAGGGGATATAAGAGTGTGCAAGAGAGTGTAAGAGTGTGCGATGGTGTGTGAGTAATAGTGCATGAGGACATGTGAGGGAGTGTAAGAGTGTGCAAGGATGTGCGAGGGAGTGTAAAGTGTATGAGGGAGTGTAAAAGTGTGCGAGGGTGTATGATGGAGTGAAAGAGTGTGTGAGGGTTTGTGAGGGAGTGTCAGAGTGTGTGAAGGAATGTAATAGTGTGCAAGGCTGTGTGAGAGTGTGTACGAGTGTGCAAGTGTGTGTGATGGAGTGTAACAATGTGTGAGGATGTGTGATGGAATGTAAGAGTGTGTGAGGATGTGCAGGAGAGTGTAAGAGCAAGTGAGGGAGTGTAAAAGTGTGCAAGGGTGTGCAAAGGATTGTAAGTCTGTCAGGTTGTGCCACAGAGTGTAAGAGCATGCAAGAGAGTGTAAGAGTGTGTGAGGGTGTCCGATGAAGTGCAAGGGTGATTGAAGGTGTGCAAGGGACTGTAAGAGCCTGCAAGGAAGTGTAAGAGCATTTAAGGTTGTGAGAGGGAGTATAAGAGCATGATAGGGAGTGCAAGAGTGTGCAAGCTTGTGGGAAAGTGTGTAAGAGCGTGTGGGGGACTGTAACAGTGTATGAGGGTATGCAATGGAGTGTAATAGCATGCAAGGGAGTGTAAGAGTGTGTGATGGTGTGTGAGGGAGTGTAAGAGTGTGAGAGGTGTGCAAAGGAGTGTAACAGCATGTGAGATAGTATAAGAGTGTACAAGGGTGTGTGATGAAGTGTAAGGGTGTGTGAGGGTGGGCGAGGAAATGTCAGAGCATGCAAAGGAGTGTAAAGAGTGTGCGAAGATGAGTGAGGGAGTGTAAGTGTGTGGGTGTGCAAGGGAGTGTAGGAGGGTGTGAGGCAGTGTAGTACTATGTGAGAGAGTGTAAGAGTGTGGGATGCTGTGTGAGGGAGTGGAAGAGCATGTAAGGGAGAGTAAGAGTATGTGAGGGTCTGCAAGGGAGTATAAGAGCGTGTGAGGGTGTGCTAGGGTGTGAGATGGAGTGTAATAGTGTGAGAGGGTGTGCCAGGGAGCAGAAGAGCATGAGAGGGAATGTAAGAATGTGGGAAGGTATGCAAGGGAGTATAAGAGTGGGTGAGAGTGCTGTGAGGTAGTGTAAGAGTGTGCTAGGGTGTGAGATGGAATGTAAGAGTGTGAGAGGGTGTTCCAGGGAGTTTAAGAGAGATCCCAGGTGCAGGATAGGTTGGGAATCACCCTGGAACTAGTGGTTGTTTCAGGGATTGTAAGAACATAGGAGGAAGGATAAGAATGTGCGAGGGTGTGCAAGGAGTGTAAAAGCCAGCAAAGGACTGTAAGTGTGTGAGGGTGTGCAATGGAGTATAAGAGTGTGTGAGGGCATTTGAGGACAGGAAATAGCGTGAGAGGGTGTGCAAGGACGTGGGAGAGTATGTCGGGGTGTAAGAGGCCGTGCAATGGTGTATGAAAGCAAGCAAGTGTGAGGACGTGGGAGAGTGTGCGAAGACATGCAAGGGCATGTGAGGACACAGAGGGAGTGAGAGAGCATGTGAGGCCCTGTGAGAGACTGCGAGGGCAAGTGAAGCCATGCGAGGGTTTCCAAGGGTGTGTGAGAGCATGTGGGGTCGAGCAAGAGTGTGCAAGGACGAGCGAGACCATGTGATGATGTACCAGAGTGTGTGAGGGTGTGTTAGGGAGTGCAAGGACATGAGAGGTCATGTGAGAGTGTTCAAGGATGTGCAAGGGTGTGTGAGGGTGTGCAAGTGCATGCAATGGTATGTGAGGGCCTGTGAGAGTGTGAGAGGGCGTGGGAGGGCCTACGAGGTAGTTCAAGTGGGTGTGAGAGTATGTGAGTAGGTGTAAGGGGATGTGAGGGCATGCAAGAGCGTGTGAGGTCATGCAAGGAATTGCGAGAGTGTGTGAGGACACTCGAGAGAGTGTGAGGCCATGTGAGAGTGCGTGAGGGCATGCAAGCCCATGCGAGAGGGTGCAAGGACATGCAAGGGGAGACGAGGGCATGGGAGGACATGCAAGGCCATGTGAGGATGTGCATAGGCGTGCGAGGCTGTGTGAGGGCATGCAAGTGCGTGCGAGGACATGCGAGGAAGTGTGAGGCCATGTGAGAGCACGTGAGGGAATGTGAGCATGTGCAAGAGGGTGTGAAGATGTGCAAGGGGATGCAAGAGCATGCAAGGGTGTGCTAGGGCATACAAGTGCATGTGAGGGCATGATAGGATATGTGAGAGCATGCAAGGTTGTGTGAGGGTGTGCAAGGGTGTGTGAGGGAAGTGAGAGCACGTGAGGGCATGTGAGTGCATGCAAGAGGGTGCAAGGACATGTGAGGGGACATGAGGGCATGCTAGGGTGTTCAAGCACATGTGAGGGCATGGTAGGGCGTCCGATAATGTGCGAGAGCATGCAAGATCGTGGAGGGTGTGCAAGGGTGCATGAGGTCATGTGAGGGTGTGTGTGAGGATGTTCAAGAGTTTGTGAGGGCGTGTGAGCACTTGAGAGGGCATGCGAGAATGTGAAAGGGCATGCGGGAGTGTGTGAGGGCATGAGAGGCCATTTGAGGTCATGCAAGTGCATGCCAGGATGTGCGAGAATATGCAAACATGGGCAAGAGTGTGGTAGGGCCTGCAAGGGTGTGTGAGGGTGTGTGTGGTCGTGTGAGGGCTTGGGAGTACGTTTGTGGCTGTGAGAGAGTGTGCGAATGCATGCAAGAGCATTTGAGGGCAAACGAGGGTGTACGAGGCTGTGCAAGGGCATGTGAGGGCATGCAAAAGCATATGAAGAGGTTGGAGGGTGTGTGAGGGCTTGCAAGAGAGTGGGAGGACATGCGAGGATTTGTAATGTCATGTGAGGGCATGAGAGGCCATGTGAGTGTTTGCGAGAATGTGCAAGGCTGTGTGAGAGCAGGTGAGCATGTGCAAGGGTGTGCAAGAGCATGTGAGGCTGTGCAAGAGTGTGTGAGGGCTTGCAGAGATGGATGTGTGAGGGTGTATGAGGATATGCGAGTGCATGTGAGGCTGTGGGAGAGTGTGAGGGCATGCAAGGATGTGTGAGAATCTACGAGGGCGTACGAAGATGTGAGAGAGCGTGCCATGATATGTGAGAGCTTATGAGAATGTGCGAGGGTGTGCAAGGTCGTGCAAGGGCGTGAGGTGGCATGCGGGACTTGTGAGAGTGTGCAAGGACATTTGAGTGCATGTGAGGCTGTGTGAAAGCATGTGAGGATGTGCGAGAATGTCTGAGGGCGTGCTAGGTCATGCATGGACATGTGAGGGCATGCAAAGATGTGCGAGAGCATGTGAGGACGTGCCAGAATATGTGAGTGCAGGCAAGGGCATTCTAGAATGTGTGCAGGCATGTGAGGGCGTGCCAGGACGTGCGAAACTGTGTGAGGATCTGCGAGCACGGGCAAGTGTGTGCTAGAGCATACACGGGCATGTGAGGGCTGTGAGGTCATCTGAGGGTGTGTCAGTGTGTGTGAGTATGGGCAAGAGCATGTGAGGGTGTGCGAGGACATGCAAAAGTGTGCAAGGGTGTGTGAGGACATGTGAGAGTGGAAGAAGGTGTGGGAGATCTTATGAGAGTATGTGAGGACTGCAAGAGGGTGCAAGGATGTGCGAGAGGGTGTAACGATATGCGAGGGAGTGCAAGACTGTGTGACAGTGTGCAAGGGTATGTGAGTGCTTGGGACAATGTGAAAGAGCGTACGAGGACATGTGAGGGTGTGCAAAGGCATGCAATAGCATGCGAGGTCATACGAGGGTGTGTGAGGATGTGCAAGAGCATTCGACAATGTGCAAGAGAGTGTGAGGGTATGCAGGGGTGTGTGTGGGCATTTGAGGATGTGTTAGGGCATGGGGGAAAGTGGTAGGACATGCAAGTGCGTGCAAGGTCATGCAAGGAAGTGTGTGGCTGTGTGAGAGTGTTCGTGTGCATGTGAAAGCATTCGAGGGCATATGAGGACATGCGAGTGCATGCGAGGGCATGTGAGGGTATGCGAGGGCATGTGAGGCTGTGCGAGGACGTGCGAGAGCATTCAACAGTGTGTGAGAGCACAAGGGCATGAAGGGGTGTGCGAGGGCATTTGAGGACATGTTAGGTTGTGGGAGGACATGTGAGGGTGTGCAAGTGTGTGTGAGGTGGTATGTGGCTGTTCGAGATATGTGTGTGAGTGCAAGAGCTTTTGAGGGCATCTGAGGGTGTGAGAGGATGTGCAAGGCTGCCCGAGGGTGTGCATGAGTGTGTGGGCGCGTGTGAGAGCATGCTAGGACGTTCAAGGGCATGCAAGGGCTTGCAAGGGCATGCATGGAAGTGTGAGGATGTGCAACCCCATGCGAGGGTGTGTGAGTGTGTGTGAAAATGTGTGAAAGTGGGTGAGCACATGTGAGGGCATAAAGATCATGTGAGTCCATGTGAGAGTGTACAAGGGCATGGGAGGACGTGCAGGAGTGTGCAATGGTGTGTGATGGCGTGCCAGGGTATGCAAGGACATGCAAGTGTATGTGTAGCTGTGTAAGAGTGTGCAAGGGTATGCGAGCACGTGCAAGGGAATGCAGGGTCATGCACGAGCAGGCGAGGGCATGCAAGAGTGTGTGAGGAAGTTAGAGAGTGTGCAAGGACCTGCAAGGGTATGTGAGGACGTATGAGACCATACAAGGGAGTTCGAGAGTGTGTAAGGCCCTGTGAAAGCATGCAAAGGCATACAAGCATTTGCGAGGGTTTGTGAGGACATGCGAGGCTGTGTGATGGTGTGTAAGAGCAGACGAATGCATGCAAGGGCGTTTGAGAGCATTCTAGGACGTACGAGAGTGTGCGAGGACGTGCAAGAACATATGACAACATGAGAGGGCATGCTAGGGCATTCAAGAGCGTGTGAGGGCGTGTGAGGGCCTTCCAGTTCATGCGAGAGCATGCAGGGGCATGAGAGGGTGTGGAAGAGCGTGTGAGGTTGTGCAAGGGCGTGTGAAGATGTGCAAGAGCATATGAAGGCATGTGATGGCACGCGAGGACATGTGAAAGCATGAGTGGACATGCGAGAGTGTTGGAGAATATGCTAGTGTGGGCGAGGTCGTGCTAGGGTGTGTGAGGGCGAGTGAGGGGGTGCAAGGGCATGAGAAAGCTTACGAGAGCGTGCGAGTATGTATGAGAAATGTGAGGATGTACGAGAGCATGCAAGAGCGTGTCAGGTCGTCTAATGCTGTGCAATAGCTTGTCAGGGCATGCGAGGAAGTGGAAAGGTGAGTGAGGGCATGAGAGCATGCAATGAGGGGCGAGAGCATGTGATGGCATGCGAGGGCTTGCATAAGCATACGAGGGCATTTGAGGTCATGCAAGAATGTGTGAGAGCATGCAAGGGAGTGCAAAGACTTGCAAGAGCGTGCAAGAGCATACGAGGGTGTATGAGACCATGTGAGGGTGTGAGAGAATGTGAGAGGATTTGGGAGAGCGTGGGAGGGCATGCAAGGATATGTGAGGACGTGCAAATCTGAACAAGGATGTGCGACAGTGTGTGAGGACATGCAAGGGCATGCGAGGGTGTAAGAGAATATGCAAGGGCCAGCAAAGACGTGGGAGGACATGCAAGGGCGTGCAAGGGCTTGGGAGGATGTGCAGTGATGTGAGGCCATGGGAGAGCATTTGAGGGCATGTGAGGGTGTTTGAGGGCATGTGAGGATATGCAAGGACATACGAGACTGTACGAGAGCATGCAAGAGTGTTTGAGGACGTGTAAGGGTGTGCGAGTTTGTGTGAGGATGTGGAAGGGCATGCAAGGTTGTACGAGGACATGAGATGGTGGGCCAGTTTTTGCGAGAATGTGGGAGGGCATGTGAGGGCATGCAAATTTGTCTGAGGGTGTCCTAAGGGGTGCTAGAGTTTGTGAGGGCATGTGAGGACTTGCAAGAATGCGTGGGGGTGTGCCAGGACGTGCAAAGGTGTTCGAGTTCATGTCAGGATGTGTGATAATGCCGTGCAAGTGTGTGCAGGATCATGCAAGAACATGTGGGAGTTTGGAAGGGCATGTGAGGGTGTGCAAAGATGTGCAAGGGCGTGGGAGGGCATGTGAGGACATGCAAGGGTGTGTGGTGGTGTGAGAGGCCATATGAAAGCATTCGAGGGCATTCGAGGGTGTGCAAGGACACCTGAGGCCATTTGAGAGGATGATGCGAGAGCGTGTGAGGACCTGCAAAAGTGTGCAAGTTTGTGTGAGAGAGTGCAAGGGTGTGCGAGAATGTGTGAGAGTGCGTGAGAGCATGAAAGGTCATATGATTCTGTGAGAGGGTGATCTAGGAAGTGTGAAGGCGTGGGTGGGCATACTAGCATGTGCAAAGGCATGTGAGAACATGTGAGAGCATGGCAGGGCATGGGAGAACGTGCAAGGGTGTGTGAGGATGTGCGAGGTCGTGTGAGGAAGTGCAAGAACTTGGGAGGGAATGCGAGAGTATGTGAGGCCGTGCAAGGCCGAATGAGGCTGTGCAATTGTGTTGGAGGACATGCAAGGCCATCCAGGCTGTGCAAGGATGTGTGACGAACGGATGAGAGGGAGTGTGGTGGTGTGAGAGAGTGTGCAAGGGTGTGCAAGAGCATAGTGGCCATGTGAGGCCTTGTGAGCATGTGCAGCATAATTCAAGGATGTGTGAGTACGTGCATGAGTGTGCAAGGCCATGGGAGGAAGTGCAAGAGTATGCATGGGGGGCAAGAGCAGGCGAGTCAATGAAAGAACGTGCAAGGGCATGCGAGGGTGTGTGAGAGCGTGCAATGCCATGTGATGGCATGCAAGGATGTGCGAGGGTATGTGAAGGCGTGTGAGGTCTTGCAAGAGTGTAATGAGGCAATGCGAGGGCATGGCAGGGCTTGTGAGAGGGTGAGAGGAAGTGCAAGGTCATGCAAGTTCCTGTGAAGTTGTGCAAGGGCATGTGAGTTTGCGTGAGGATGCAGGAGGGTGTGTGAGGGCGTTTGAGGGCATGGAATGCCATGAGAGTGTGTGAAATGTGCAAGAGCGTGTGAGTTTGTGCGAGGATGTGTGAGGGCGTTTGAAGTTGCACCAGTACATGCAATGGCATGCGAGTTCATGCAAAGACATGCCAGGTCGTGGGTGGGTGTGCTAGAATGTATGAAGACATGCAAGGACGTGTGAGAGCATGAGAGGTAGAGAGAGGGCGTGCAAGAGTCTACAAGGCCATCTGAGGGCATGCAAGGGTAAGCAAAGGGCATATGAGGATGTGCGAGAGAGTGCAAATGTGTGCGAGGACGTGCCAAAGAGTGCAAGTGGGTGCAAGGGCATGAGAGAGCAACTCAAGATGAGCCCCAAGACCCCTGATGCAACTCCAGAGGATTCCCAAGAGGAGCCACCCGAAACACAATTTGAGAGGAGCATGCCACCACAACAAGAAAAGAAGCCCCATACCATAATTAAACATGAGAACCCCCCCTCCCACCACAACTATAGAGGAGTCTGCAAACCACAAAAAGAGAGGTGCAGGAAGAAAAAAAAATTGACCCCACTGCAACTAGAGTGGAGCCCCATGCAATAAAAATACAGTAGCCTACCGCACATCACAACTAGACAGGAGCCAGCCTGCTAATCACTACTAGGGAGGAGCTGCCCCACTCTGCTCAAGAGGAGGCCCCACCACAACTCTAAATGAACCCTAAGTCACCTGTCCCAATTCGAGAGGAACCCCGAGTCGCCCACCACAACCCGACAGGAGTCCTGTGCCGTCACAAGGAAGGAGCCCCCAGCAACAAACAGAGGAGTGCCATGCCATAACTTGAGAGGATTGCCCTGCCAAAACTAGAGAGGAGCCCTACAGCACATTGTGCAAACAGAGATGAAGCCCCTGAAGCAACTCAAAACAAGCCTCTAACAACTGGAGTGGAGCAACCCTGTGAAAACTAGTGCTGCTGCTGCTGCTAAGTCACTTCAGTCATGTCCGACTCTGTGCGACCCCATAGATGGCAGCCCACCAGGCTCCCCTGTCCCTGGGATTTTCCAGGCAAGAACAGTGAAGCGGGTTGCCATTTCCTTCTCCAAAGCATGAAAGTGAAAAGTGAAAGTGAAGTCGCTCAGTCGTGTCCAACTCTTCACAACCCCAGGGACTGCAGCCTACCAGGCTCCTCCATCCATGGGATTTTCCAGGCAGGAGTACTGGAGTGGGGTGCCATCGCCTTCTCCGGAAAACTAGTGAGGAGCCCCCAATGCCACAAGTAGAGAGAACAGCCTCCCCACAGAGAACTCTCAGAGGAGGTGACACCATAACTAGAGAAATGCCCTGAGTCCCCTCCTAAACTTGAGAGGGGTCCTATGCTAAAACTCAAGAGAAGCCCATGGCAACAACGAGAGAGGAGCCCACTGACCAGAACTAGAGAGTGTTCCACCACTCCAATGGGAGAGGAGACCCCAGACATCGCACCTACAGAGGGTCCCCTCCAATGCAAATAGAGATGAACGCTATGCTGCAAGTCGAGTAGATCCCCCTACCACCGTCAGAGAGGAGTAACCTCGTCACACCTAGAGAGTAGCCCCTTGAACATCACCATTTGAGAGGAGCATTTCCACACATGGGAATTACACAGAATCCTCCTTCCACAACTAGAGAGGAGGCTCCCATGGGACAACGAAAGAGCAGGATCCATGCCAGAATTCAAGAGCAGGCTCACACATATTGCACCTGGAAAGATTGCCTGTGCTCATCGCTACCAGAGAGAAAACCCCCTCAACAATTCAAGAGGAACAGTGCACTACAACACTAGAGGTGCCCCCCCACACACCACAACTAGAGAAAATCCCCCCTAAAACTTGAGAGGAGACTGCACACCACAACTAGAGAGGAGCCCACTCGAGACAACTAAGAGTTGACCCCCCCACATCAACTAGAGAGTACCCCATGCCGCAGAGAGTTTAGCCACCCACACATCACAACTAAACAGAAGCCACCCTGCACAATGCTACTAGAGGGGAGCCACCCCACCAAAACTTGAGGAGGCCCCACCTCAACTCGAGAGGAGCACCAAGTCCCCCGATGCAACTTGAGAGGAGTCCTGCACCACAACTAGAGAAGAACCTACCCGGACACTGCATTAAGAAAGGAGGCCACACGCCCTGCCCCTAGAGTGGAGCAATCTTGTACACCACATCAAGAGAGGAGGCTCCACACCACTCCTCGAGAGTAGCCCCTCAAACCACAAATAGAGATGAGCCACAAAACTGCACCTAGAGAAGAGCGACACAACATGATGCAACAAGACAGGAGTTCCCATCCACAACTAGAGAGGACTTCCCCAGGAACAGCACAACTAGGGAGGAGCACTCTGGCACAACACAACTTGAGAGAAGCCCAGATGCCAAAACTAGAGAGTTGAATACACGTCACAACTAGATAGTTGACTCTCAGGCACAAATAGTGAGGAGCACAAGGCTGTAACTAGATAGGTGCCCAACCCCTCCTGTACATCACATCTAGAGTGGAGAACCACTGCCACAACTAGAGTGGACACACCTGCTACAGGTAGATAGGAGCCTACCCCACACATCACAATTAGAGAAAAGTGCCCATGCACATCAAAACTAGAGTGGAACTCCCACATAGATCATAATGAAAGAGGAGGCAAAGACTGCAACTAGAGAGGAGACCCTGCTGCAGTTAGAGCTAATCCCCCCCCCGAATATAGCTATCAGACAGGAGCATACCCACACAGCACAATTAGACAGAAGCCACCCACCACAAGTAGAGAGGAGCCCACCATGCTACAACTAAAGAGGACTTCCACTGACACAACGAGAGTGTAGCCTCCTGCACATCGCAACTAGAAAAAGTGTCCCTTCTCATCACAACCAGAGGGGAGTCATCCCAATCACAATTTGAGAAGAACGTTCTACTGCAATTAGAGAGGAGCAAGGCTACCACAAGAAGGAGCCCCTCTGCCAAAACTAGAGAGGAGTCTGCAAATGACAGCTAGAGAGGAGCCAATCGACCGCAAATAAAGAGTAGACCCTCACGGCAACTAGAATGGAGCCCCATGCCACAACTAGAGAGTATCCTCTGGACAATCTACTCCTTTCCTCTCTTTGGTTCTCTGTCTCTCTCTGGCTGTGTCCCTCTCTTTTCCTTTCTAAATTCAGTCTGTGTCTTCCTCTTTCTCTCTCGTGTGTGGGTGGATAGATGCCTATGAATGCACATGTATATGATTAGATGAGGGTTAAGATTTAGTGATAGGTTAGAGGCAGAGAAGGGCTTTAGGTTGGAGTTGGTCATGGGGGAAGGGTCAAGGGTGGTGGTGGTGTTTCTTGGAATCTGAGTGCTGTGCATTCTTCGTCTCTTTCCATATGAACCCCTTCTCAGATACACCACTTGCAAGGAGTCTCTCATGTTCCGTTTCCTATCTTTTGGATTTGTGAATGCTTAGCTTTTCTGTTGTGAAGAGGTTCCATTGGATGGAAACACATTGGTGTACTTCGTTTTCCTCTTTCCCTTACTTGAAGAGACCCATTTCTACTTCCGCCCACCAAATGTCAAGGAGACTCAGATATTAAGGAGCCTTTGACCTACGCTTCTTTCTAGCTATCTCATAACATCAGTCTTTAGGTTGAGGTTTTTCCCTGATATTGAGGTGGTCTGAGATAAAACCCAATAGCATTCTTCAGATGTAGCTGTCTGGTTTTCCCATGGACATTTGTTGAAGAGGCTTTCTTGTTCCCATTTGGATATTCTCCCCTTCTTTGTCAGAGATGAGTTGACCATGGATGCTGGGGTTTGTTTCTGGACTCTCAACTTTATTCCATCGATCTGGATCTGTGTGTGTTGTTGTATTCCCAATAGCATACTGTCCTGCTGCTGCTGCTAAGTCGCTTCAGTCATGTCTGACTCTGCGCAACCCCGTGGCCTGCAGCCTACCAGGCTCCTCTGTCCAGGGCATTTTCCAGGCAAGAGTACTGGAGTGGGTTGCCATTGCTTTCTCCGATACTCTCCTGAGGATTCTAGTTTTGTAGTCTAATTTCCTTTCACACAACCTTGGTTGTCCGTATCAGGGCTTTTTCGTCGGATTGTATTGACTATTTAGGCCCTTTTCTGTTTCTGTACACCTTTTGGAATTCTTGTTCTGTGCGAAAATGCATTGGCATTTTGGGAGGAATAGCATCGAAGTTGTGGATTGCCTTGTGGGGGTGTGACATCATTTTCCCAATAGGAATTCTTTCAAGCCATGAGCACAGCTTCTCTTTCCAGTGATTGGTGTGGGCTTGATCTTCTTTCTTCCATCTCTTGCCGTTTTGTGAGAACAGGTCCTTCCTTCCCTTCTGGGTTAGATGGACTTGTGGGTATCACTTCAGGAAATGGCAATGTTAGTGGGGGTGATAATTCCCGTCTCATTGGAAGACTTTGCTGTGAGTATTAGACATGCAAATGATTTCTCTTCCCCTTCCTGCCTGTCCAACTCTCAGAGCCACCGGGAAACACAGGCCTCATCCAGGGTCACACAGGACTGAGGGAGTTCAACTAGACTGTTGTTTCTTCAGGCCCTCATTGCTGGACATCATCCGGGATACTCTGTGTGTGTCTTCCTTGGTCTGGTGTCTTCAGACCTTTCTCTAGTTTTCACAGGCTTGTTTTGTTGGTGTTCTTTGTCTGTTTGGAGACAAATCTTTGATAAGCTTTGTGTTTCCACTTATTTGTCTCATGATGTATGACCTGTCTTTTGCTTTTGTAATAAGGTCTTTACCACAGTAGATATCTTTGAGTTTGCAAAGTCCACTGTATTCTCTGCGTTTTTTTGTGGACTGCCTTTTAGTTTTGTGTGTGAAGACTCAAAGCACGTGTCCAATTTCTGCTCCTTGTTCTTCTAGATTTGTGACCAGCTTTCATGGAAAGTTTGTCTAGGGACAATTGGAAGTGAACTAGGTGTAAGGTGTCAAGTCTCCATCTCCATTCATGTCATCCCCTCCAGTTTCCAATTCCCTGTTCCTGAATTGTTTTGGAGACTTTGTGGGAAGTTTGGTTGCATTTGAGTTTGAATTTCCACCTTGAATAGATTCACACTGTTCTGCCCTAAGGGACACTGTAAAGGGGGAGTGAGGAGCAGCCTGCACGTCCATCAGTGACCACACGGTGGGGCTAGTGCTGCACTCCCTGCTGCGAGCCCCACGCTGCAGGCATCCCAGTGAGGAGCCAGTTCTGTGCTCAGCTGAAAGGAGTTAGTCTCTCAGGAGCCTCTGAGCCCTTGCCTTTGGGTCACCCAGGGTGGGCATTTACTGTGACAGAAAAAATTGCCCTCAATTCCATGGACGGAAGAGCCTGGCAGTGTAGATTTTCTGAGATGCTGTGAATAAGACACAACTGAGCACACAAAAATTCAATATATTAAAACACATTTTGGAGGGGGGGTAAGGTGGGTTGTGGGGTTTTTTTCTCTTATATAATGGCCAAGGGAAATTTAGTTTAAACCTAAATTCACATAGATGGTAAAGATATAGCTCTCCATCACCCTATGAAAAAAAAAACTATTAAACTTTTCTGAAAGTTTATTTAGTAGCTTCCTTGAGCAGTTCATTATGAAGCATTTTTTTTTCTGTGAAATTGGTCTCATTAAAAAGTACGGTTTGCCTTTATTGGATAATTTGTTCATTGGTTTCTAAGGGAATCTTGAATATATTTGAGTTGCCTGGCGAGTATGGTCAAAGACCTGACCCTGGCCGATCGGTGTGTTCCACCTCCCTGGCAACTGTGATGGGCTCCGGACTGGGGCAGTGCCCAATCGTGGCCCAGGGCCGGGTCTCACGTTGGAACCAAGGGGAAGTCAAGCTCTCCTCCTGCTCGGGTAGGGTAAAGAGTGGGACCGGGGGAGGTCAGGCTCCAGCAGTGGGAGGGGTGTGAGGTCCCCCTGGGGCAGTTGGTGACCTTCCTGGTCCCCTCAGGGCAGAGCCGCCAGCCTGAGAATGAAGGCGCTGCTGAGCCCAGGGGCTGAGATGGCCAGTTGCTGCTGTGGTCCCAGAGCTCCACCCGAGACTTGAGGGAAGCCGTCTGCCCGTGAATCCCCTCCTGCTTGTCTGTCAGCTTGTTTGAAGCATGCAGGGTTTTCTGCCCAGCTGGCTAAGGGGAGTCCCTGGAAATGCAAGGATGTGGGTTTTGGCTGACTTCAGGGAAGTCACGCCAAATGACACTGGGAGACTCCAGCTTAATCTGGATTCAGGGGATATCTCTTCGGGCCAGCTAGTAACTGTAGGATAACCCTAAAGAGTCTTCACAGGATGAAGAGAGTAACGAGCTAAGGTAGCAATCGATGTCCTCATTCGAGAGGATGAACCTAGTGCTCAGAGAAGGGGGGAACTTGGCCACAGCAAGGAGGTGTGCACCCAGACAGAACCCCAGATCCGGCCATTTGAGCTCAGGTAAGCCACTGGTGTGGCTTGTCCCTGTGGCAGGGGCCGAGGCATGCAGCCCACCCTGATTCCTGCAGAGGCATGAATTGAGAAGTGCCCTCTGGTAGCTTTGAGACTCAGAAAACCAAATTGCACTGGAGAGAGGAAGGACACCTCCCTTCATCCACCCCACCACATCCTCTGGATTGCCACATACTCTGAACCCTTTCTCTTGATTTTGGAGCCATTTCCAGAGTTCCGCTCATGTAACCTCATTGGAAGTCCACTGTGGATGAGCTGCCATCTGCAGCTGCTACCAGAACAGCCAAGGGCTTTTGCTCCCAAGTACCTCCCTTTCTTTGGAACTTGGGGACCTTCTACTCCCCACTTGCACACTACAGACCTTTGATGAGTATTGTGGGGACCCTCACTGAGTTTGCAGCACGTTGTAGCCATCACTGTCCTCTCAATACCTCTCTTGAAACTCAGCTTGTGAGCTCCTTTGGAGCAGCGTGGCCCACCTGGCTGCAACGGAAGAGACACAGCTGACAGTGAAACAATAGCTTATATCTGACAGCCGGAAAGCTCTGTAAAAAGGGACCTCCCTCTTCACACCGCAGAGGCTGTAGGAGGCGCCAGGATTCCGGAACAAGTGCTGGGGCCAAAATGATTCCATAGCTGTTTTCCTTCCTGGGGAGGATTCTGGCTCGAGTGGGAATCGCTCAAGTCTCCTGAGGTTATGAAAGCCACTGTGGGCAGATTCACGGTACACTGAGAGGAGAAGGTGAAGTCCTGCCTTGGAAGTGGTCACAGCTCATGGATGAGCCAGGCAGGCAGGCAGGGCATAACACCTGAGCTGCCTTCATGAGTGAATGGTGTGGGGGCAGAGGAAGAGAAGCCGGTCTGGTCCTCATGTGGTGCCCAGGGCAGGTTGTCCCCAGAGGAAACACTTACGATGGTGAGGACTATCACTGCTGTTTCCAAAGGGGTTCCATTGGTGCGTGTCTTCCCCGGAGCGGTCAAGCCATCTTTAAAGTACACTGGCCATGGGCATTGCCTCTCCTTGGAACTTCCCATGTGTTCTCTTTTTTATGGAACATTGATTTTCTAGACGGTTTCTGGGCCACAAGGATTTTGGGTCATTTTCTAGCCTTTTCTCATGAAGAACGCTTTCCTGGGTGTTTGGGTGGTTTGTTTCTCCAGCTCCCTTTCCTGGATGCTTTTGGGAGCTGGTGCAACAAGAGGAGCTCAGCATCTGCCTTCTGGCTGAGATGTCACATTTCAAAAAGCAATGCCTGCCTGGAGATTATGATGGAATTTGCCAAAAGGGCTTCGTTTGGCACATGATATCTTGAAAGTACATGCACCATCCTTTCAGATATCAAAGGCTAGTTCAAATGACATAAAAATGAGAATTGACAAATGTAGTGTTACAGTATGTGGGGATTCTGAAAAAAACTCCTTCAGTCATTTCACTGAGAGTCATTGATTGGGGAAACCCAGAATATAGGAAGAAATGCAGAAAGAAAAGACGAAAGTGTGTTCAGGATCGGGGGGAGGGATGAACAGGGCATGCTTGCCCTGAATAAAGGTTTTGTTTGGAGGTGGGGCATAAAGATCGAACGGGTCTGAAACTACAAAGTGGTGATGGTAACACAGTATCACCAGAGTTACACAACAGTGTTCCCAAATGGCAACAATGATAATAAAGTTTACTAATCCCAACTTAACCAACAAAAATACACAAAACCATACAAAAAATAAAACATCACCAGAAAGGTCGAAACAAACCAAATACAAAGAATTCAGGGGAAAGGAAGCCCATGTCCCCTTAAGGCGGACCGAGTTGATGGCGTCCACGGTGAGCAGACAGGGATGGAAGCTGCAGAGCCAACCGCTGCCCTGGACGTGGTGTTTCCAGCAAAGGCTCTGGGTCTCTGTCCAGAGCGGGGGCCTGTTCTCCCTTCAGGGCTGGGTAAGTCATCGTGGGCATCTGGGTGTTGGGCAGGAGTCAGGGCAGGCTCTCCTTGTCAAGGTGATGACTCTGCCTCTGCCTCGGGTTCTCCTGTCAAAGCCCAAGCAGGTGCGGGTGCATGTGGAGGTGGACCTTCAGCCAGCCCTGCTTGGAATTTTCCGAGCTGGGCCTGGCCAGTAGAGCTGCTGCTTCTGCCCGCTCAAAATTCTGTTCCCAGAAGGGGCAGAGACGTGTGTCTGCTGAGATCCCAACCCGGGAGGGAAGAGGCCCACCTGAGGGTGTGAGGTCAGCCTGGGGGGCCAGCGCTGCCTGCACTATCCCCATCCCACACAGCCTGCTCTTCCCTGGGGTGTGGACACAACTTTTCTGCAGGCTTCGGACCCCACATCCACCTGGGCTTACTTGAGGGAGAGACACCCCCAGAAACCCACATCCACACACAGGCAAAGGACCCAGTGTTTCCGGTGGCATGGGAGAGGTGGCCTGGCCCTGGGTGCCTTTTCCTGGATACCACAGCTCATCCAGGCCTCGTTCAGCCCCATTCTGTGCTATGTCAGCCCTGGATGGAATTTTTCTTTTTGAAGTCTCAGTGCACAAGCTCCATGTGATATCCGCCCCAGTTGGAAAGGCATGGAGGTGCTCGTAGGCCGACAGACCTAGGAAGCAGATGGGAGAATGACCCCCACTGTGCAGATGAAGAGACTGGGGAAACCCTGAGGGGCATATGCTTGTCCAGGGCCACATCACTTATGAGAAGAAGGAGCCTGATCTGAGAGCAGCGGGGTCCTCTGAGCTCAAGCCCTGGCTGCACTCAGGCCTCCCCAAGGCTGTGGGGTGGGCTGTATGGGTGTCACTGTGTCTGCACATGGCGTAAGAGGGTGGTCGAGCAGTCAGGAACCCAGAGATTCCCTTGGGGAGCTTAGGGGAAGGGACCTCAGCATGAACCCCAGGAAATGATGTCACTTGCCGGCAACAGAACCCAACAGAACCCACAACCCGTGTATCCAGGCCTCCAGACCGGAGAGAAGTCTCCAGCCAGATCACTTGCTGCCAAAATGTTCTGCTGTTTGCCCCTGCCCAGAGGCCGGGGCCTCAGGAAAGCTCACAGGCACAGTGTGTGGAAACCCTGTTGACGCTGGCTCAGGGCCCTCTCGACAGGCCTCTGGCCCTTTGTCCGGAGAAACAGAAAAGTAACACGGGGAGCCCCAGGCCGGGCCAGGCCACCTCTCCCATGCCACCCGGAAACACTGGGTCCTTTGCCTCTGTGTGTGCATGCGGGTTTCTCGGGGTTTGTCTCCCTCAAGTAAGCCCAGGTGGATGTGGGGTCAGAAGCCTGCGGACAAGTTGTGTGCACACCCCAGGGGAGAGCATGCTGGGTGGGATGGGGAGAGTGCAGGCAGCGCCGGCCGCCCAGGCTGACCTCACGCCCTCAGGTGGGTCTCTTTCCTCCCGGGTTGGGATCTGAGCAGACACACGTCTCTGCCCCTTCTGGGAACAAAAGTTCAAGCGGGCATAAGCAGCAGCCCTACTGGCCTGGCCCAGCTCGGAAAACTCCAAGCAGGTCTTGCTGATGGTCACTGTCGTTGCAGAGCTACCCACGTGATGAGGCCGAGGACTGGGACTCCCCATCCACCTCCTCGAGGGAAGGGTCGGAGCACCACTCCCATGCCCGTGAGGCTCAGTGGAGGCTCAAGGTACGCCTGCCCACAGAGGCTTCAGCCCAACTGGGGGCGAAGCGGAAGTGGGGAAGTCCTGCTGCCCAGACACCACTCAGGATACATCCGGCGGCCCAGTGTCAGGCTGCCACGGAGCACAGCACACCCGGCTCCGACCCTGGCCTTTGAGGCAGCAGGAAGACCTGGATCCCAGCATGGCAGAGCACAAAGGTGAGGATGCTGGGGCTGGTGCATGGGAGTGTGTGGGGATGGGGTGCCGAGCTACACAGGGATGAGTCCCCGAAAGCTGTTGCCGGGCCTGGAGCAAACGCTGGCCTCACACCACCCATCTTGCACACTTCAGTTCCAAAAGACATCCGACGCTGGGTATTCTTTGAGAATCTCTTGGAAGCTTTCTGTCCCGGAAAACGCACATGCCAAGGCTGGCCTCTGGGAAAACTTTGCTTTTCTCCCAGCTCTAGCACTGGCCTCCAACTGCAACCAGGCTCCACTTCCCAGACCTGTCCCTACAGAGGTGGTGGCTCCAGGTGCAGGACTCAGGGATCCACTAAGGGGAGATCGAGACCTGAGACCTGCCCTCACAAAGACACGAGGCCAGCTGGCTACTGGCCAGCACACCGGGCAGATCAGATCTCTGTGCCTGCAGGACCCCCAGCCTCAGGCATTGATGTCACACCCCCTCAGCGAGAACCTCTACCTCCATGTGCACCTGTACCTGCTTGGGCTTTGGCAGGAGAACCCGAGGCAGAGGAGGAGTCACCGCCTCGGCAGGGAGAGCCTGCCCTGGCTCTTCGCAACACCCAAACGCTCATGATGACTCACCCACCCCTGGAGAGAGAACGGGCCCCCGCTCTGGACAGAGACCTAGAGCCCTTGCCAGAAACACCACGTCCAGGGCAGCGGTCGGCTCTGCAGCCTCCATCCCTGTCTGCTCACCGTGGACGCCGTCAACTCGGTCTGCCCTCAGGGGACATGGGCTTCCTTTCCCCTGAATTCTTTGTATTTGGCTTGTTTCGACCTTTCTGGTGATGTTTTATTTTTTGTATGGTTTTGAGTATTTTTGTTGGTTAAGTTGGGATTAGTAAACTTTATCATAATTGTTGCAATTTGGGAACACTGTTGTGTCACTCTGGTGATACTGTGTTACCATCACCACTTTGTAGTTTCAGACCCGTTTGATCTTTATGCCCCACCTCCCAACAAAACCTGTATTCATGGCAAGCCCACCCTGTTCATCCCTCCCCCAGATCCTGAACACACTTTCATCTTTTCTTTCTGCATTTCTTCCTATATTCTGAGTGTCCCCTATCAATGAATCTCTTTGAAATTACTGAAGGAGTTTTTTTCGGACTCTCCACGTACTGTAAGGCTACATTTGAGAATTCTCATTTTTATGTCATTTGAACTAGCCTTTGATATCTGAAAGGATGGTGTATGTCCTTTCAAGATATCACGTGCCAAACGAAGCCCTTGTGGCAAATGCTATCATAACCTCCAGGCAGGCATTGCTGTTTGAAGGGTGACATCTCAGCTAGAAGGCAGATGCTGACCTCCTCTTGTTGCACCAGCTCCCAAAAGAAGCCAAGAAAGGGAGCTGGAGAAACAAACCACCCCAACACCCAGGAAAGCGTTCTTCA
The DNA here is from genome assembly GCF_054371585.1 of Giraffa tippelskirchi. Taxonomy (NCBI): domain Eukaryota; kingdom Metazoa; phylum Chordata; class Mammalia; order Artiodactyla; family Giraffidae; genus Giraffa; species Giraffa tippelskirchi. The sequence goes on along the minus strand of NC_137288.1, from coordinate 15,190,404 downwards.
TGAGAGAAGGCTAGAAGATGAACCACCATCCCTGTGGCCCAGAAATCCTCTAGAAAATCAATGTTCCATAAAAAAGAGAACACATGGGAAGTTCCAAGGAGAGGCAATGCCCATAGCCAGTGTACTTTACAGACGGCCTGACTGCTCCGGGGAAGACATGCACCAATGGAACCCCTTTGGAAACAGCACTGATAGTCCTCACCATCGTAAGGGTTTCCTCTGGGGACAGCCTGCCCTAGGCACCACATGAGGGAGCAGACTGACTTCTCTTCCTCTGCCCCCACACCATTCACTCATGAAGGCAGCTCAGGTGTTATAATGCCCTGCCTGCCTGCCTGGCTCATCCATGAGCTGTGACCACCTCCAGGGCAGGACTCCACTTTCTCCTCTCAGTGTACCATGAATCTGCACACAGTGGGCTTTCAGAACCTCAGGAGACTTGAGCCATTCCTAGTCGAGCCAGAACCCTCTCCAGGAATGAAAACAGCTGTGGAGTCATTCTGGCACCATCACTGGTTCCGGAACCCTGGTGGCTTCTACAGGCTCTATGGTGTGAAGAGGGAGGTCCCTTTTTACAGAGCTTTACAGCTGTCAGGTCTAAGCTATTGTTTCACTGTCAGCTCTGTCTCCTCAGTTGCAGCCAGGTGGACCATGCTGCTCCAAAGGAGCTCACAAGCTGAGTTTCAAGGGAGGTATTGAGAGGACAGTGTTGGCTACAACATGCGGCAAACTGAGTGAGGGTCCCCACAATACTCATCAAAGGTCTATGGTGTGCAACTGGGGAGTAGAGGGCCCCCATGTTCCAAAGGAAGGGAGGTACTCGGGAGCAAAAGCCCTTGGCTGCTGTGGTATAAGGTGCAGATGGCAGCTCGTCCACAGTGGACTTCGAATGAGGTCACATGAGCGGTACTCTGGAAATGGCTCTGAAATCAAGAGAAAGGGGTCAGGGTATGCTGTAATCCCGATGGGGTGGTGGGGTGGATGAAGGGAGGTGTCCTTCCTCTCTCCAGTGCAATTTGGTTTTCTGAGTCTCAAAGCTACCAGACGGCACTTCCCAAGTCAGGCCCCCGCAGGAATCAGGGTGGGCTGCGTGCCTCGGCCCCTGCCACAGGGACAAGCCACACCAGTGGCTTCCCTGAGCTCAAATGGCCGGATCTCGGGGTTCTGCCTGGGTACACACCTCCTTGCTGTTGCCAAGTTCCCCCCTTCTCTGAGCACCAGGTTCATCCTCTCGCATGAGGACATCGATTGCTACCTTAGCACGTTACTCTCTTCATCCTGTGAAGACTCATTGCGGTTATCCTACAATTACTAGCTGGCCCGAAGAGATATCCCCTGAATCCTGATTAAGCTGGAGTCTCCCAGTGTCATTTGGCATGTCTTCCCTGAAGTCAGCCAAAACCCACACCCTTGCCTTTCCAGGGACTCCCCTTAGCCAGCTGGGCAAAAAACCCAGCATGGATCAATCAAGCTGACAGACAAGCAGGAGAGGACTCACGGGCAGACGGCTTACCTCAGGTCTCGGGTGGAGCTCTGGGACCACAGCAGCAACTAGCCATCTCAGCCCTTCGGCTCAGCAGTGCCCTCATTCTCAGGCCGGCGGCTCTGCCCTGAGGGGAGCAGGTAGGTCACCAACTGCCCCAAGAGGACATCACACCCCTCCCACTGCTGAAGCCTGACCTCCCCCGGCCCCACTCCTTCTCCTACCCGAGCAGGAGGAGAGTTCGTCTTCTCCTTGGTTCCAGCGTGAGGCCTGGCCCTGGGCCCCAATTGGGCACTGCCCCCGTCCGGAGCCAATCACAGTGGCCAGGGAGGTGGAACACACCGATTAGCCAGGGCCAGGTCATGTGACCAAACTCTCCAGGAAACTCCTGAGCTGCTCACCCTGTGCCAGGGCTGGTGACTATGTGATGACCCAAGAGCAGGGCTGAGAGTCTAGTCACTGGGTCCACACGCTCATTTTCCTGGGACGTGCCTGTGCATCCTCTCTACACACCACACTGTCCATTGCAGACAAAATATTCTGGACACACCTCTCCCCTTCCAAGTTCTGTTCTACGCAGCCATGTTCAGGGGAGCAAGGCCACCTGTTTGAAGATAGGTTTGGAGATCCTCTCCCAGCCTCAAGGCTTCTTTTTGGTGTCCTATTAGAATAACGCATTCAGCCAAAAAACACCCACGGGCACCGCCACATGCTGCTCTGTGTTTTCAGGATTGTTGGCTGTTCTGAGTAGATGACACAGCCCAGAGGCCTCCCAGAGGGATTGCATTTTGTCCAGAGAAGCACCTGAGACAGGGAATCACTGACTCACTTTGCTGTACACATGAAACTAACACATCATTAAAAAGCAACCATATTTCAATTAAAAAAAAAAGATATTCATGCCTCAAAAATTGTTGTAAAATTTGTCAAGTTTTTCTTTCAAGTGTTCATTCTTCTTATGTGTCTAATTGCTTTGGTGGTGTTTTGTGAGATAGGGATCCAACTTACTTACCTGTTAGATACCAAATAGCCCCAGTGGGCCTTCTTTCTCTATTTACATATGAAGAAGCATTTTCTAAAATCCCAACTATCAAGGACTTCAGACCTTTTGTCATTTGGGAAGCACCCCAGAGGCAGGTGTCCTTTTCTGCGTCTTCTCCTCGCAGTTGGCTTTTGGCAGTTTCTAGCATACACAAGAACCCCCAGAATGTTCTCTGTAGTGAACCCTGTTTGTTACAGTGAGGACACAGGATTTGAGCATGGAGGAGGGACTGAGTCCATAGTGACCACTGCCCATGCTGAGCAAGCCCAACATTCAGTCTGGCTACGACTTCCAAAGGCAAGGTCTGTGTTTCTTCCTTTGGAGTCTGCATGCGCACAGTAAGATTGGTGAATTGGGACTTTGGTCTCCGGGGCCTGCACAGTGTAGCTTCATCTCCTCAGTAGATTAGACCCACAGCCTGATTTTCCATTGGATTTTCTCCATGTGGGCTCTCCTGAGCTGCTGTGGAGATATTGCAGGTGCATTTCTGCTAAAGTCCTGAAAGGTAGTCAATCCTTCTGCTTCCCAACCCCTGCCTCGTCTGTACTTCTGTCATTTTTGTAAATATATTTCATGATCAATGTTGTTAGCCATTGTGTCATTCTGACACTCAGGCACCTATGGTCTAATAGACCTGCAGCTCCCGAGAGCTCTTTTCCTGCTGGAGATGGGAAGAACTCAGGGAGCAGCACCACATCCCACTGGAGCCTGGACCAGACAGAAGCTTCTTACAAGGAAGGCTCCACCCCTGCTGTGGGGGGATTCCAAGTTATCCTTTCTGATTTGGCATCCCCCGCTCCTTGGTTCAGGCCCAACTCTGGGATCTGGAAAGGAGATGGTCTCCCTCCCTGACCCACAACTCGTATCATCTTTGCCCTGGTCCTCGTCCAGCCCCATCTGGCTGCCCAGCTGCACACTTGACCGTCGCCCATGGGATGAGGAGAGTCCAGTTCCAGAAAAGTTTCACACAAGGAGAGCCTACTGGAGACCCTCCAACACCCTGATCTCAAGAAGCATCTCTTTTTAGTTTCACAACCCTGGGAGGAGGTACTGGTTTGGCGTCCATTTGGCAGTTGCAATGCTTGAGCCTCAGGTCATTGTGTGATTTGCCCAGGGTCACACAGCAGGTTCGCGAGGGAGCGGGGATTTCAACCCAGACTTCCTGTATTGGAATACTTGACACTTTGCAAGTCTTTCAGCTCCTGTTTTACATTGATTTCGAGGTATTTGATTCCTTTGGATGCATTTCTAAATTGGACCCCTTTCTTCATTTCTCTCTCTGATACTTCATCTCTTGTTATCTTGAGGAATTTATTAGTTCTAATAGCTTTTCTGGGGTAGTTTGTAGGCTTTCAGATAATATCATCTCATAATCGCGTCGTGACAGTTTTACTACTTCTGTTCTAATGGGGATGCCTTTTGATTTCCTTTTCAGGCCTAACTGCTCTCGGGAGGACTTCCAATACTCTGTTGAGGAAAATTGGTGAGAGCTGGCATCTTTCTTCTCTTCCTGATCTTTTAGGGAAAACCTTCAACTCTTCACCACTGAGTCTGATGTTAGATGTGGTCTCATCCTCTATACCCTTTCCTATGTTCCGTGTATAAACACTTTAGTGAAAGCTGGAATCATATAGAGAGGTTAAACTTGATCAAGATCTTTTCATGCAACTAGTGAGGTGATCATACGATTTGTATTCTTTAGATTGCACATATTCTCTACCGCATAGTTTGGTTTGCAGATAATGTCATCCTTGCATCCCTAGAAATAGTTCCCTTTGATTAGAGTGTAAGATTCTTTTCATGTATTATTGAATTTGGTTTGCTAATATTCTCTTGGGGATTTCTGCATCCACTGACACCACGGTTGGGCTTCTCCAGTGGTTCACATGTTAGCGAAACTGCCCACATTGCTGGAGACCCAGGTTTGGTCCCTGGGTCAGGAAGGTCCCCTGGAGGACGGAATGGCTACCCACTCCAATATTCTTGCCTGGAGAATTGTTTGGACAGAGGAGCCTGGCAGAATACAGTCCGTGGGTCACAAAGAATCGGACACGACTGCGTGAGTAACACACACAAGGGTCCCTCTTGATATTCTTTACGTTTCAATTGAAAATGTTATTTCAGGGAAAAACTACACTCAAAGGAAAAATTACACAAGGAAATGAGTCCTTAGAAGCAAGTGACCATAAGGCAAACAGATGAAAACACTATTCCAAATGATTTACTTTTCATACGGCTTTTAGATCTTCAGGGCAATTCTCTCTAAGCTGAATTGAACATGAAACCTTTAAGATTAAATACAAACCTATTTTGGCATTCTATTTCAAGGATGAGACTCACATTTTTCTAATTTATATAAGATATTGAGGAAGAGTGTGGAGCTATGAAAATCATACTTTCCAAACGTTTAAGGAATGAAGAACCACTAATATATAGTGGAAAAGGAGCTAGGAATAGAGGATAATTCCATAGAGTTTCGATGACAGTTCAGACGTATTGAGTGAGAATGTTCAAATTTGTTTCTTTCTAATTGAGGAAGGACTGCTTTACAATGTTTAGTTATGCTCCCTCACATGACAACATGAATCCATTGTAAGTATACACATATATCCCCTTCTTGGAGATCCAGGAATGTGAACTCATGTGGGCGTTAGGAAGCATCACTACGCACTAACCTAGTGGAGGTGATGGACATTCCCATTGAGCTATTTCAGATCCTAAAAGATGATGCTGTGAAAGTGCTGTCCTCAATATGACAGCAAATTAGGAAAACTCAGCAGTAGACCCAGAACTGGAAAAGTTCAGTTTTCATTCCAATCACAAAGAAAGGCAACGTGAAAGTGTGCTCAAGCTATGGCACAATTCCCCTCCGCTCACATGCTAGTAAAGTCATGCTCAAAATTCTCGAAGCCAGGCTTCAACAATACGTGAACCGTGAACTTCCAGACATTTAAGCTGGATTTCGAAAAGGCAGAGGAAGCAGAGATCAAATTGCTAACGTTTGTTGCATCATCCAAAGAGCAAGAGAGCTCCACAACAAACATCTATTTCTGCTTTACTGACGATGCCACAGCCTTTGACTGTGTGGATCACAATAAACTGTGGGAAATTCTTCAAGAGATGGGAATCCCAGACCACCTGAATTGCCTCTAGAGAAATCTGTGTACCGGTCAGGAAGCTACTTGGAACTGAACATGGAACAACAGACTGGTTCCAAATAGGAAAAGCAGTGTTCCAAGCTGTATATTGTCACCCTGCTTATTTAACTTCTATGCAGAGTACATCCTGAGAAACGCTGGCTTGAGTGAAGCACAAGCTGGCATCAAGAATGCCGGGAGAAATCTCAGTAACCTTCAATCTGCAGATGACACCACCCTTATGGCATGAAAGTGAAGAAGACCTAAGGAGCCTCTTGATGAAAGTGAAGGAGAAGAGTGAAAAAGTTGGCTTAAAGCTCAACATTCAGAAAGCTAAGATCATGGCCTCGGGTCCCATCATGTTATGGCAAATGGATTGGGAAAGAGTGGCGGACTTTATTTTTCAGGGCTCCAAAATCACTGCAGATGGTGACTGCAGCCATGAAATGAAATGACACTTAATCCTTGGAAGGAAAGTTATGACCAACCTGGACAGCATTTTCAAAAGCAGAGACACGACTTTGCCAACCAAAGTGTCTATTCAAGTCTATGGTTTTTCCAAGAGTCATGGATGGATGTGAGAGTTGGACTTCAAGAAAGCTGAGAGCCAAAGATTTGATGCTTTTGAACTGTGGTGCTGGAGAAGACTCTTGAGAGGCCCTTGGGCTGCAAGGAAGGCCAACCAGTCCATCCTAAAGGAAATCAGCCTTAATATTCTTTGGAATGATGGATGTTGAAGCTCCAATACTTTGGCCACCTGATGGAAAGAACCGACTCATTGGAAAAGGCCCTGATGTCGGGAAAGATGGAATGCGGGTGGACAAGGGGATGACAGAGGATGAGCTGAGGGGATGGCATCACCAACTCGATGGCCATGAATTTGAGGAAGCTTTGGGAGTTGCTGATGGACACTGAAGACTGTTGTGTTATTGAGAGGGCAACAGGCAGGAAGGCCAAGGGTCTCCAAATGGAGGAAATAGGCTGCAAGTGTCAGACATTTTATATCTCTTAAGCGGCAGGAGGAAACAAACTAGCGATATTTTCTCCCTTCTCTATACAAATTTAAAAGAGGTTTCTCTTAAAATACTGTGTTGCCATGACAGCTGGTTTCACCTGAAGTTAACTATTCTCAAACTTTGAGTTAACCAATGCATTTTTCTTATGGAAATGTTTGTCTTAAGCTATGTTAATGTACTGTGCATTTACCCCAAAGGCTGTCTTCCACCTAATGGCTCAGAACCTACTTGGCAAACCACTATGTTATGCTCAAACATTGTTCCCAAATCTATGTAAATGAAACTATTTTCATGATCTACCTTTCTGCAAAATTCAAGTCAATCGTTTTATGACCCGGAATGTCCAGTGCCCAGATTATTCCAAAATACATCTTATGGATGAGGGGCCTGGTGCCATTCTGAGTTTAAGACATTCCTTTCTTACATTAACTAACTGCTAGTGACTATATAACATCCAGCTGAAGACTAGCAGGGGGGTACTCTTTCTGCCCCCTTCTGATGCCTATGTCTGAAGCTTTCTCTATCTCCTTTGTACTTTAATAAAATTTTATCACACCAAAGCTCTGAGGGATCCAGCCTCGTCTCTGGCCCAGGATTGAATTCTTCTCCTCCAGAAGCCAAGAATCCCAGCTGTTTTTCTGTGGCTCAGCAACAATCTTTCATCTTGGGGGCTCGTCCGGGATTCTTCAGGACAAGGTAAGGATGCTTGGAGCTCTAGCTCTTTGTTCTCCTAGCAAACACGTTTTCTGCTGTACTTTACTAACTCTACGGCTTGCTTATGTGAATAAATGACACACCCTGCGTGAAGCAAGTGAGGAGCCCTGCTCTACGGTTCCACGGTGACCTCATACGGCTTATGGCAGAAACCTGTCGGGGGTTTATACCGACCTGCCAATGCCAAGAGGCACCCAGTGTCTCCTTACGGGACCAGCCAGAAATGGGCAAAGCGTGTGGACCAAACTCTCCTTTCTTGGTCAAGCTTTTCGGTCTCTTTGACCATTTCATAGCTCCTTGAGAATTAGAAGTACTAACCTATCTGTCGGGTCATAGACTTTCAAGGGACTTGTGATCTATGATGTTACTCTGTACTGTTACTTAGGTCCCAAACATGAGGTTGGTAGTCAGGAAGCGCCTAGCCTCACTAGGAGTTGAAATTTTGGAAGCTAGATGGGGCTCTAGCTGCGAGAACACCTCTGAGGTTAAAGGTTACTCAGATTGGAAATGCAATGGATTTTTTTCCCTTTGGTAACACTGGCTATTAGTGGCCCAGAGGAGGCTCTTATACTGGTGTGGTGATGCTTGGAAGGAACATCTCAGTTTTATGTGTGCATTGGTCTTATTGCTGTCAGGAATATACTCAGGGTGGTGCACAGGAACTCAGGTGACGAATGCCTCCCCCAGCGGTCTTGGTCTGGGAGGCATTCTGGAAGGTTACTCTGATTGCACCCTGGGTGGCATCAGAGGCAAGCAAGGTTTTAACGGTGAGGAGCTGGATGTCAGTCAGGGATGCCATCAGGTCTACCCCTGGTGCATTCTCACCCCATCTCAGTGGTAGAACCGGGAGGGATGAGTATGGCGCCTGCATTGGTAAGGGACAGACTAAGTCCGACCAGGAAAAGAAAAGCTTTGGTGTAAAGTCTGTCTACACCTCCATCTAGAGCAGGGAGGGATGCCTCCGATAGAAAGAAGGTGCTGGTGGCTTTTTTTCTCTCTTACAGATGGGAGGTAACAATTCCAGCCTCACTCCTTTGAACTGTATCATGAAAAACTGGGATAGGTTTGATCCCCAGGGCTTAAAGAAGACACACCTGGTCTTCCTATGTGATACTGCATGGCCGTGGTGCCCACTGGAGGACGGCGAACGGTGGCCAGTTGGAGGGTCTCTTAAGTATAATACTGTTCTACAATTAGACCGGTTCTGTAAAAAAACAAGGGAAATGGGTAGAAGTAGCATATGTGTTGCCCTTTTTCTCTCTGCAAAATATGCCAGACTTGTGTCCTAAGGGTATAGATTTGGGTGTGACACCTTCAGCTCCCTCCTGTCCTCCTACTTTTCCCCCATACCTGGGACTCCCAACTGAAAACCAGAGAACCTCCCCCCCCCAAGAAGGGCTGCCTTGGTCTCAGTGGAAACCCAAACTGAGATTCAAACTGCTCATGTAGAGGTCGAAACAACTCCTGTCTCAGTACGACCTCAGACTACTTTGGTTTCAGTAGAAACTCAGACCATCGAAGTAAGAGATGGGATGGAAGGCAGGAGACAAGGAGATAAAGAAAAGCAGGTTTCTCCAATCTATCCCTGGGATCATACACTCAGAGCGGCCAGAGAGACTGAGGAACAGCCGCACAAGCTGTTGCCTCTTCATGAAGCACCCACCGGGAGAAATAATCAGTCTATGAGAGTTAATAAACCTTTTTCTTATCAAGAAATACAAAGAATTAAGGAGGATCTGGGAGACTATTTAGAGGACCCAGAGAAATATATTAGAGCTTTTAAAGGTGTTTCTTTGCTTTATGACCTTACTTGGAAGGATGTGATGTATATCTTGGGACAAACGCTGACTTCTGACTCAAAGAGTCGAGTCTTGGGAAAAGCAGTTGCTTATGGAGATGAATGGCTTGGTAATGAATCAGTAGGGAAGAGGGAGCACAAAATAGCCGCCCTCCCCACTGGGAATCAGGCGGTCCCAACTATAGAACCAGATTGAGACTACAACACAGCTAAAGGAAGATGGGATCAGAGTCATTTTGTCAGATGCATTCTTGAAGGCCTCAGGCAGGCACGTGCTAAGCCTTTAAACTATGGCAAATTGGCAAACATAGAACAGGAGGAGAAGAAAGCTCCTGGTAAATTCCTAGATAGACTGAGAGAAGCCCTTTTCAGATTCACTGAGATTGATTCCGAAAGTGAAGAGGGAAAAGTGATCTTAAAGGATAGATTTCTCACTCAGTCGGCTCCAGATATCCACCGTAAGCTATTAAAGTGGGTGTATGGACCTAACCAGTCTTTAGATAATCTGTTACAACTTGCTCAGACAGTCTATTATGGTAGGGGATACGAGGAAAAGAAAGAAAGGCAGAAAAAGACAAAGGAACAGGTGGAAGCCTTTGCAATGGCTGTAAGAACTGTTCTTAAACAGCCTGAGAAAAATGCCCAGAGGGACCCAGGTGAAAAGGGATGGGTTTGCTATTACTGTGGAAAGGAGGGGCACCTCAGGTGGGATTGCCCTCAGGCATTTAAGCCGCCCCCGGCTCCATGTCCGGTCTGCAAAGGACTACACTGGAGGAGAGACTGCCCCCAGAGGCATAGGTTTCAGGGGTCAGACTCTCAAGACAATCAGGATTGAAAGTGCCCAGGGTCCCCACACAAGCTCCCATCCTAATTACACCTGAGGAAACCTGGGTATTAATAACTGTGGGAGGCCAATCCATCAATTTCCTTTTAGATACTGGGGCAACTTACCCCGTGCTTACTGAAGCCCCTGGCCCACTTTCTTCCCAATCCGTTTCCATAATGGGACTGTCTGGACGAGCCAAAAGGTATTACTTCTGTGTTTCTGTCAGTTATGACTGGAATTCGGTGCTATTTTCACACGAGTTTCTGATCATGCCAGAATTGCCCTCACCCCTTTTGGGGAGGGATATACTGAGTAAGGTCCATGCCTCTGTTTTCATGAATATGGAGTCCTCCCTTTCTCTCCCTTTAATTGAACAAAATGTAAACCCTAGAGTATGGGCTGATGGAAAATCGGTGGGTCGAGCACAAAATGCTATTCCTGTAGTTGTTCAGCTCAAAGACCCGCACTTATTCCCACATAAGAAGCAGTATCCACTAAAACCTGAGGTTAAGGAAGGGTTAAGACCCATCATCGAAAATTTAAAGGAGCAGGGACTATTAATTTCCTGTAACAGTCCATGCAACACTCCTATTTTGAGTATAAAGAAATCAAATGGTAACTGGAGACTAGTTCAAGATTTACGAATAATAAATGAGGCTGTAGTTCCTTTACATCCCGTGGTGCCTAATCCTTATACTCTATTGTCGGAAATTCCTGAACGAGCCAAATATTTCTCAGTAATTGGTTTGAAAGATGCCTTCTATTCAGTGCCTTTGGCGAAGGAAAGTAAATTTCTATTTGCCTTTGAAGACCCTATGCAGCCAGCATCTCAGTTAACCTGGACAGTTTTGCCCGAGGGATTTCGTGACAGCCCTCACTTATTTGGACAAAGTTTGTCATGGGATCTACAAGACTTTAATAGTTCTGAAGCGGTGGTATTACAATATGTAGTTGATATTTTGCTCTGTGCTGAGACAGAGGAAGCTTGTTCACAAGCCTCAGAAGATTTCTTAAACTTTCTGGCAGGCTGCGGTTAGAAGGCATCAAGAGAAAAGGCTCAGCTTTGTCAACAATCTGTTAGATATCTGGGCCTAATCATATCAGAAGGGACTAGGGCCATAGGCCCAGAGACAATTAAACCTATACTAAATCATCCCCTACCTATGACTTTAAGACAACTGAGAGGATTTTTGGGAATCATAGGCTACTGTCATATTTGGATTCCTGGTTATGGGGAACTTGCCCGACCTTTATATAAACTTATAGCTGAAACTCAGCAGGCCCAAACCGACAAACTGGTTTGGTCTCCAGATAGTCAAAAGTCTTTTAAGGTTCTTCAGGTGGCTCTCCTGCAAGCTCCCGCTCTGAGCTTTCCCACAGGGTCAGAATTTAATTTGTTTGTCACTGAAAGAAAAGGTATGGCCTTGGGAGTTTTAACACAACCCCGAGGGCCTCACCAGCAACCTATTGCTTATCTAAGCCAAGAATTAGATGTAATTTCACGTGGGTGGCCCCACTGCCTAAGAGTAATTGGAGTAGTGGCTTTATTAGCTTTAAAAATAATTAATGGACGAAACCTTACTGTACTGACTTCTCATGATGTGAGTGGAATCTTAAATTCTAAGGTTAATATCTGGATGACAGACAGTAGGCTTCTTAAATATCAGTCATTGTTGTTAGAAGGACCAGTAACTAAGCTTAAGGTTTGTGGAAATTTAAATCCTGCCATTTTCCTTCCTGAGAAGGAAAATGAAACACCAGATCATGATTGTTCCCAATTTCTAACTTTAAACTATGCAGCTCGGGAAGATCTAATGGATACCCCATTAGACAATCCTGACATGGAAATATTTACAGATGGCAGTTCTTTTGTTCGAGATGGAAAGCGTAAAGCAGGTTACGCAGTGGTGACTGCTGAACAGGTTTTAGAAGCAAAATCTCTCCCCCAGGGAACTAGTGCTCAGTTAGCAGAGCTTGTGGCTCTGACCGGAGCTCTAGAGTTAAGCAAAGGGCAGCAAGTAAATATCTACAGTGATTCTAAGTATGCTTATTTGACTTTACATGCTCATGTTGCGATATGGAAGGAAAGACAGTTTAAAACAGCAACAGGAGAACCTATTAAGCATTTCAGAGAGATCGAGAGACTTTTAACTGCTATATATTGTTCTAAGGAAGTAGCTGTTATGCATTGCAAAGGACACAACAGGGATGGTGAAAGGTTGTTGCTGAGCCACAGAAAAATGGCCAGGATTCTTGGCCTCTGGAGGAGAAGAATTCAATCCTGGGCCAGAGACGAGGCTGGATCCCTCAGAGCTTTGGTGTGATAAAATTTTATTAAAGTATAAAGGAGATAGAGAAAGCTTCAGACATAGGCATCAGAAGAGGGCAGAAAGAGTACCCCCCTGCTAGTCTTCAGCTGGATGTTATATAGTCACTAGCAGTTAGTTAATGTAAGAAAGGAATGTCTTAAACTCAGAATGGCACCAGGCCCCTCATCCATAAGATGTATTTTGGAATAATCTGAGCACCGGACACTCCGGGTCATAAAACGATTGACTTGAATTTTTGCAGAAAGGCAGATCATGCAAATAGTTTCATTTACATAGATTAGGGGAACAATGTCTGAGTATAACATAGTGGTTTGCCAAGTAGGTTCTGAGCCAATAGGCGGAAGACAGCATTTGGGGTAAATGCACAGTACATTAACATAGCTTAAGACAAACATTTCCATAAGAAAAATGCATTGGTTATCTCAAAGTTTGAGAATAGTTAACTTCAGGTGAAACCAGGTGTCATGGCAACACAGTATTTTAAGAGAAACCTCTTTTAAATTTGTATAGAGAAGGGAAAAAAATATCGCTAGTTTGTTTCCTCCTGCCGCTTAAGAGATATAAAATGTCTGACACTTGCAGCCTATTTCCTCCGTTTGGACACCCCTGGCCTTCCTGCCTGTTGCCCTCTCTCAATGGGAGTAAAATAGCCGAAGGTAATCAGCTGGCTGACTGTCAAGCCAGAAAAGCAGCACTTTACGAATCCCCTTCACTACAGATGCCTTTGAGCTGGACAGGTCCTGTGGAGCAGGAAAAACCACAATATACTAAGAAAGAATTAGAAAGATATGAGAAAAGAGGAGCAAAGATTACTGAAAAAGGATGGTTACAGTCTGAAGATGGACGATTAATAATTCCTGAAAATGCTCAATGGAAAATTCTTAAGGGTTTACACCAGAGCTTTCATTTGGGTGCAGAGAGTACTTACCAGATGGCTTCTCATTTGTTTGAAGGTAAAAATGTAATGAAAACTTTAAAGAACATTATCAAAAGGTGTGAGGTTTGTCAAAAAAAATAACCCAAAGACTGAAAAGCTAGCAAAATCTGGATTACAACGAAGTGGAAAGTATCCTGGAGAGGACTGGGAAATTGATTTTACTCATATGCCAAAAGCTAATGGATATTCTTGCTTACAAGTTTGGGTGGATACTTTTACTGGATGGATTGAGGCTTTTCCCTGTCGTAGTGAACAGGCTGAGGAGGTTATAAAGATTTTAATCCATGAAATTATCTCCAGGTTTGGGCTGCCATGGAGCCTTCAGAGCGACAATGGCTCCGCCTTTAAAGCTGCCATAACTCAGGGGGTGTCTAAAGCTCTAGGAATAGAATATCACTTACACTGTTCCTGGAGACCCCAATCCTCAGGAAAGGTTGAAAAACCTAATGACATTTTCAAAAGACACCTGTGCAAATTAACTCAAGAGACGCAGGAGAACTGGATTAAAGTCCTACCCATAGCTTTAATGAGGGCTCGAACTGCCCCCCAAAAGGAGGGACTTGTCCCCCTTTGAATGTATTTATGGATGGCCTTTCTTACACACAGACATTGTTATAGACCCTGAAGCCTTGGAATTAACTAATTATGTAACTCAGCTCTCAGCTTTTCAACAGGCTTTAACAGAACTCCGGGAGACGACTCCTGACCCAGCCTCTGAGTCAAGCAAGCCTCTATTTGAGCCAGGAACTGAGGTCCTCATAAAAACATTGGGGTCTGGTGGCCAATCCCTTGAGCCCCTCTGGGAAGGTCCTTACAAAGTTTTTCTTTCTTCTCCCACAGCTGTCAAAGTGCCAGGAATTGATTCGTGGGTACATCACACTCAAGTTAAGAGGTGGCACCCTGACCAGAACTAAGCGACTTCATTTTATGTTAGCTCCTCTGTCATTGTGGCCAGTGGCTCCACTCATGTTGCAGCACAGGACTCGGTGGTTCCTCTATAGTTGCGTTAGGCAGTGTTGCTCCTCAGTCATTGTGGGATGCGGGGCCTCTTGTCCAGATGTGGTATGCAGGCTCCTCTCTCATTGTGGCACCTAGTCAACACACTGGTTGTGGCCAGGGGCTCTCTCTAGTTGCACTGTACTAGAGGTTTCTAACTATTTGAGGTGTGGTGGCTCTCCTTTGAGTTTTTACACTTGTTATTCTATTTGCTATTGGCAAGAGGCGGCTCTCTAGTTGTGCTGGGGCTTCCAACACAGTTTTATCCAGAAGGCTCCTTGTCACAGTTGGGTAACTCTCTATTTGTAATGGGTGGTCAAGTCTCTACTCGTGGTAGAGGTCTCCTCTCTAATTACATTGGACAGAGGTTGCAATGTGTGGTGGGGCTCTTCTCCAGATGTGGTGTGTGGGCTCCTCTCTAATTGTGGCAAGCTGCACGTCTCTAATTGAGGGTGATCCTCTCTTGTAGTGATGTGTGCCTGGGTTCCTCCCTTGTGGTGGTGTGGTGCTCCTCTCTAGTTGTGCTGAGGTCTTACCTGGATTTGCCATGATAGCTCCTCTTGAGTTGAGGCAGGGGACTCAGAACTCCTCTCGAGTTCTTTTGGTGCCACCTCTCCATTTTCAGCAATGGACTCAGGGCTTCTCTCGATTTGCAGTGGGTACTTGGTGTTCCTCTCAATTACAGCCTGGAATTCAGAGTTCCTCTTGAGTTGCCATGGAAGGTTCCACTTGAGTTGAGACAGGGGACTCAAAACTCCTGTTGAGTTTCATTTTGTCTCCTCTAGAGTTGTGATGGATTGTCTCCATGGGTGGGGAGTCCCCTCTAGTTTTGGTACTGGGTCCTCCTCACTAGTTTTTTGCGGGATTCCTCCTCCATAATTGTGAGAGATTCTCTCGAGTTATTTCAGTGTGCTCATCTCTATTTGTGGCATCTTTTTAGGTGAGATGTCCTGGGGCCTCCTCTCTAGTTGTGGTGAGGCGATCCTCTCCAACTCTGGCGGGGGAGTGTCACTGATTTGTTGCTGGGGGCTCCCCTTATGATGCAGAATATGGCTCCTCTTGAATTAGGGCGGATTCTTACAGTTCTCTTGAGTTTTGTTGGGGACATTGGGAATCCTCTCAAGTTGCATCAGGGGGTTTGGGACTCATCTCCAGTTGTGATTCAGAACTCGGGGTTCCTCATGAGTTGCAGCAGGGGAGTCAGGCCCCCTCTCAAATTGTGGTTTGGAACTCAGGTTTCCTCGCTAGTTGTGGTGGGAAACTCGGGGTTCCTCTTGAGTTAAAATAGTGGTTTGGAGCTCCACTCAAGTTTCGAGTGGCAATGTAGGATTCCTCTCGAGTAGTTGTGGGAGACTCAGGGTTCCTGTCAAGTTGAAGCAGGTGACTCAGAGCTCCTCTAGGGTTGTGGCGAGATCTCAGGATTCCTCTCAAGTTGTAGCGTGGGACACAGGGTTCCACTCAAGCCATGGCGGGAAACTCGGGGTTCCTCTCGAGCTGGGGGGAGTGTTCAGGGTGCATCTTGAGTTGCCATGGGGCCTCCTGTCGACTTGTCTTGGGGCGTCTCTTCTCTTGCAGGGATATACAGGGCAGTTGCTGTCTTGTTGCAATGTGTGGGTGCATACTCACAAGTTTTGGCATGGGTCTTTACTCTAGAAATTGTCGGGATCAACTCTGTAGTCGTGGTGTATTTGATTCTCTCTAGTTGGGGTGTGCAAGCTCCTCTCTTGTTGTGGTGTGAGGTTCATTTCTATTAGCAGTAGAGGGGCCCCTCTCTATGTGTGTGATGTCCAGCAGGCTCCTCTCGAGCTGTGGTGGAGAACTCCTCTGGATTTATGCCGCTGTGTCCTCTCTGGTCGGGGAAGGGGTGGCTGCACTGTGGAGGTTCTCTCTACCTTTGGTGCTAAGAGTTCCTCAGAAATTTTGGTGGAGTTTACCTTCTCTAGTTGTGATGGGTGTTCTATCTCTAGTTGTGGTGAGTGAGCTCCTCTCTAGTCACGTAGGAAGGGGCTTTTCCTCAATAGTTGCAGTGTATGGGGCTCTTCTCCGCATGAGGAATGTAGGCTCCTCTGGAGCTATGTCCGGAGGCTTGCCTATTGTTGTGCCGGCGGGCTCGTCTAAGCGACGATTTCCCGGAGCTCCTGTCTAGTTTTCAGGGGCTTCTCTCTAATTTTGATGTGCATGTTCCGCTCTAGTTGTGGTAAGGTGCTAGTTTCTTGTTGTGGCAGGGTACTCCAAGATATTTGGGATATTCAAGGACTCTCGAGTTGTGGTAGGCACAACTATGTAATTGCAGTAGTGTGCTCCTCTGTGTTTTTATCAGGCAGAATATATTGATTTGGTGTGGGGGCTCAGGGCTCCTCTAAAAGGAGGCAGTAGATCTTGTCGAGATGAAGCAGGGGGCTCCTCTCGAGTTTCGATGGGGGGTTCCTATCTAGTTGTGGTCAGGGACTCCTCTCCATCTGTGACACGGGTGTTTCTTTCTAGTTGCAGTGTGCTGGTGAGCTCATATCAAGCATCAGTGGTGGTTTCTCTCTAGTTGTGGTGGGAGATTATCTCTAGCCATGGTGTGGATGCTCTTTTCTAGTTATGTGCTGGTGGGCTAATCTCTAGTTGTGATATGCAGGCTCCTTTCTAGTTATGGTGAGGGACACTTTAGTTGCAGTATCTGAGGGGGGGTCCTCTCTCATTGCAATCTGCAAGGGCCTCCTTTCTTGTTGTGGTGGGGGCTCTTCTATATTTGTCACAGAGTGACTCCTCTCTAGGTGTGATATCTGGGGTGCATACTCTCTCATTGTGCCCTCTGGCTTCTCTCGAGTAGTGGAGGAGTCCTCCTCTTGAGTTGTGGCAGTGGACTCGGAGCTCTTCTCAAGTTGCAGTGGTCCCTCCTATTAGGTTGTGAGGGGGGCCTCTGCAGAGGCCTCTGCTCTTCTTTGGCAGTAGGTGTTCCTCACAAATTTTAGCGTGGTTGATCCTGTCTACTTGTGAGGGCCCTCCTCTCGAGTTACTTCAGGGAGGTCTTCTCTGTTTGCAGCCGAATGTTTCCTCTCTATGTTTCATGTTTTGGTGGTCTCCTGTCTATTGGTGATGGGGGAAGCTTCTCCAGTTTTGGTGGGGTCTCCTCTGTCCTTGTGGCCAGTGGCTCCTGTTGTGTTGCAGCAATGGACTCGGTGGTTCCTTTCTAGTTGTGTTGGGCATTGGTGTTCCTCTGTCATTGCGGTATGCAGGGGACTCTTCTCCAGATGCGGTGTGCAGGCTCGTCTCTCACTGTGGCTCATTGTCAACACACTATTTGAGGCCAGGGGCTCTCTCTACTTGCACCATACCCGAGTTTCTCTCTAGTTGTGATGTGGTATCTCCTTCGAGTTGTTTTAGTTGTTACTGTAGTTGCAGTGTGCAAGGGGCTACTCTCTTGTTGTGGTGGGCTTTCTAATCGAGTTTAATTGAGAAGGCTCCTCTCTAGTTGCATTGGTCAGGGGTTTTCCTCAATAGCTGCAATGTGCGGTCTTCTCCAGATGTGGTGTGTGGTCTCCTCTCTAGTTGTGGCAAGCTGTACTTCTCTAACTGTGCCGTGGGTGTCCCCTCTTTTGTAGAGATGTGTGCCTGGGCTCCTCTCTTGTGGTGGCGTGGTGCTCCTGTCTAATTGTGTTGAGATCTTATCTCGATTTGCTGTGATAGCTCCTCTTGAGAGGCCTCGGGGCTCCTCTCGAGTTCTGGTGCTGCCTCCTTTCGAGTTGCAGCTGGGGGCTGAGGGTCCTTCGAGTTGTGCCAGGGCATTCTGGTCTCCTCTTGAGTTACTTCAGTGGACTCATTTCTATTTGTGGTAGAGTGACTCCTTTTTAGGTGCAATGTCCTAGGGACTCCTCTCTAGATGTGATGATGGGATTCTCTCCAGCTGTGCCAGGGGAGTGCCTCTTTCTTTGTTGCCAGGTGCTCTCCTCATGATGCGGAATAGGGTTCGTCTTCAATTGAGGCAGATTCTCATGGTTCCTCTTTAGTTGCATTGGCGGTATCGGGAATCCTCTTGAGTTACACCATGGGGCTTGGGGCTCATCTCGAGTTGCAACAGGGAACTCAAGGTTCCTCTCGAGTTGCAGCAGGGGAGTTGGGCCTCCTCTCAGGCTGAGGCAGGGAACCTGGGGTTCCTCTCGAGTTGCAGCAGTGGAATCAGGTCTCCTCTCGAATTGCAATGGGAATTCAGTGTTTCTCTTGAGTACAGCGTGGAACTTGGAGTTCCTCTGGAGTTGCCATGGGATGCTCCTCTTGAATTGATCTAGGGGACTCAGAGACCCTCTCGAGTTGTGGTAGGAACTCAAGTTTCAGTGCCGGACCCAGGGTTACACTAGAGCCATGGTGGGGAATGCAGTGTGCCTATTGAATTGCAGTACGGCTTCCTCTAGAGTTGTCTAGGGCTGACTCATCTCTAACAGGGATGTGCAGGATGGCTCCTGTCTTGTGGCAATGTGTGGGTGGCTACTCGCTAGTTCTGGAATGAATTTTTTTCTCTAGTTGTGGTAGGGGTCAACTCTGTAGTTGTGGTGGGATCGATTTTCTCTAGTTGTGATGTACAAGATTCCCTATAGTTGTGGTGTGAGGTTCGTCTCTATTAGCAGTAGAGGGGATCCTCTCTATGTGTGATATCCAGCAGGCTCCTCTCGAGTTGTGGGGCTGTGTCCTCTCTGCTTGGGGTGTGGGTGGCTCCACAGGGAAGGTCGTCTCTACTTTTGGCGTTAGGGGTTCCTCACTAACATTAATGGGGTTGCTTCTCTCTAGTTTTGAGGGATTCCAATCGACTTACTTCAGGGAGCTCATCTCTATTTGCAGCAGAGGGTCTTCTCTCTAGGTGTTATGTCCTGGGTGACTCCACTATTTGTGCCCAGAGAATCTGCTTCAGTTTTGGCACAGGGGCACCTCTGTCATTGTGGCCAGGGGCTCTTTTCCTGTTACAGCATAGGGCTTTTGTCAAATTGCAGTGAGGAACTCAGGGTTCCCCTTGAGTTGCATCAGATTATTCGGAATTTCTTTAGAGTTGCGGTGGAGCCTCCTCTCAAACTGCAGTGGGGCAGATGCTCTCTAGTAGCAAAATGCAGGCTGGCTCCTGTCTAGGTGCAGCATGGGGCTTCACTCTAGTTGCGGTGGAGGCCCATTGTTTACTTGTGGTGAGGCGGCTCCTCTTAGATCTCCTTTGCAGACTCCACTCTATTTGTAGCATAGGGACTTCTCTTTAGTTGTGGTAGTTGGGCTCTTCTCTATTTGTGGTAGGGTGCTCTTCTCAAAATTGTGCTGAGAGTGGCTCCTCTCTGGTTGTGAAGTGAAGGGATGCTTTTTTGTAGTTGCCATAGCAGGAGGCTACAATATAGTTGTGGCAGTGGGAGTCCTCTTTAGTTGTGGCATGGTGGGCTCCACTCTACTCATTGCAGGGGACTTATGTCTAAGTGTGATGTGTGGGTATGTTTCTCTCTAGTGGCGATGTTCGGGGGCGCTTATCTCTGGTTGTGGAAGAGGTCTCCTCTCTAGTTCTGGCGTTGCCCTCCTCTATCGTTATGATCCATGTGGGAGTTCCACTCTAGTTGTGATGTGCATGGGCACTCTTCTCTAATTGTGATGTGTGGGGAGGGCTCGTATCTACCTGTGGCAGGAGTGTCCACTCTAGTTGTGGTGGTACTACACTCTAGTTTCAATGTACGGTGGGGAGGGGGGTAGCACTTCTCCGTTTTGGCAGTGTGCTCCTCGCTAGTTGTGCCTGAGGGTCAACTATCTAGTTATAGCATATATTCAACTCTCTAGTTTTGGCGGTTGGGCTTCTCTCTAGTTGTGATGTGCTGGGGTAGTCCACCCTAGTGCTGTGCCTGGGGCAGTCCAGTCTAGTTGTGGAGTGGGAACTCCCGTCTTGCTGCATTATGCTGTGCTGCTGTTCTCCAGGTTCAATTTGCTGGCTCATTTCTATTTGTAGTTTGAGGGGCTACTCTCTAGTAGTGATGTAGAGCCTCCTCTCTAGATGTGGTGTGTGAGATTGCTCCTCTCTAGTTATGGGGTGCCTGGGCTCCTTCCTACATGTGGTGAGCTCCTCTCTTGTTTCCATGTGTGGGCTCCTCTTTAATTGTGGTGGGAGACTCCTCTCGATGTGTGTCAAGGGACTTCATGTTCCTCTTGAATTGTGGTGGAGTGTCTACTCTCTAGCTGTGGCAAGGATGCGCCTCTCTGATGGTGGTAGGGGAATCTACTCAACTTGCCGGAGGGGTCCGTCTCTATTTGCAGTGGAGGGGACGCTTTCTAAGTGTGATGTCTGAGATAATCTCTTTAGTTGTGGTGGTGGGGCACTCTCCAGTTTTGCCAGGTGGGCTCCTATGTCGTTGTGGCCATGGGCTTCTCTTGAGTTGTGGCATAGGCCTCCTCTTAATTTCAGGAGGGGACTCAGGACATCTCTCTAGTTGTGGTGGTACCACCTCTGGGGGTTCTCTGTGGGGAGGGTGTTCTCTCTACTTGTGGCATTGGGGAATTCTCATTAGTTTTCATGGGTTTGCTCCACTGTAGTTGTGAGGAGCTCCTCTTGAGTTACTTCAGGGGCCTCACCTCTATTTGTGGCAGAGGAGCTCCTCTCTAGGCACAATGTGCTGGAGGGCTCCACTCAAGATTTGGCAGGGGAATCCTCTCCAATTTTGGCGGGTCCCTCCTCTGTCTTTATCGCCTGGGGCTCCTTCCTTGTGATGGCATAGGGTTCCTGTTGAATTGAGGTGGGGGACTCAGGGTTCCTCTCGAATTGCGACAGGTAACTTGGGGTTCCTTTAAAGTTGTGGAGGAAACTCCTCAAGCTGTGTGGGGCAGCTGTTCTCTAATAGCGATTATCAGGCTCTCTCCTGTCTACTTGTGATATGTGGTAGGCTACTGTATAGACTCCCCTGGTGGCTCAGACAGTAAAGCACCTGCCTACAATGTGGGAGACCCGGGTTCAATCCCTAGGTTAGGAAGATCTCCTGGAGAAGGAAATGGCAACCCACTCCAGTATTCTTGCCTGGAAAATCCCATGGACGGAGGAGCCTGGTAGGCTACAGTTCATGGGGTCGCAAAGAGTCAGACACGATTGAGTGACTTCACTTTCACTTTCCCTGTATAGTTACGGCATGTGGCTCCACTTTAGTTGCCGTGGAGGTCAATGATATATTTGTTTCAGTTTGTCAGTAGTTTTGGTTTGCAGACTCCTCTCTAGTTGTGGTGGAGGGGGGGTGTGCTCCTCTTTAGTTGTGGTATGAGGGTTCCTGTCTAGTAGTGATAGAGTGCTCCTCTCGAATTGAGGTGGAGGTAGCTCCCCTCTGCTTGTGATGTGAAGGGGCACTTTTTTCGAGTTGTGATGTGAAGCAGCATACTCTCTTGTTAAGACAGGGGGCACCCTCCTTAGTTGTGGTGTGTTGAGCTCCTCTATATTCAAGGCAGAGGACTTACATTTAATTGTAATGCGTGAGTGTACCCCTCTCTAGTGGCAAAGTTCAGTGGGGCTAGTGTCTCCTTACAGTGGGATTCTGCCCTATAGTTGTGGTGTGGGACTCCTCTCTTATTACGATGTGAGTGGGAGCTCCTCTCTAGTTGTGGGGACTTTATCTCTAGTTATGGTGTGCAGGCTCCTCTCTAGTTTTGGAGGGGTGCTCCTCTCTAGTTGCGGCAGGGGGCTCTAAGCTAGTTGCAGGGTACAGCTAGCTCTCAATTTGTGTCTGAGATTCCTCTCTAGTCGTAGTGGGAGGCACCTCTCGATTTGTTGTAGGAAAAAAACTCCTCTCGAGTTTTTGTGGGAGACTCATCTGTAATTGTGGTGGGGGACTCCTCTCTAGCTGTGGTATAGTGCCTCCTTTCTACTAGTGGTGTGCTGGTGAGCTCCTCTTAAGTCAGTGGGCAGCTCCTCTCCAAGTTCAGTGGTGGACTTCTCTATAGATGTAAAATGGTGGCCTGTTTTTAGTTGCAGTGCACGTGCTCCACTCTAGTTGAGGTGAGGTGCTCTTCCTCAATTGTGATGTCTGAGGGCACTCCTCTCATTGTGATGTGAAGGGGATCTCCTCTCTAGTTGTGGTGTGGGCTTTGTCTGTATTTGCAGTGTATTGGCTCCTCTCTAGACGTGATGTCCAGAGGGTTCCTCTTTCGTTGTGGACAGTGTCTTCTCTCGACTTGTGTTGTAGGGCTCTTCTAGAGTTTCTGCAGGGTATTCGGGTCTCCTCTTGAGTTGTGGTTGGGCCTCCTCTCGTGTATGTCATGTGGGGGGCTCCAGGGTGAGGCATGTTCTCTACTTTTAGCACTAGGGTTTCCTCACTAATTTTGGTGGAGTTGACTCTCTCTAGTTGTGATGGGCAGTCAACTCTCTAGTTGTGGAGAGGAAGATTCTCTCTAGTTGTGTTGGGTGTGCCTTTTCCTCAATAATTGCAGTGTGTATATGGCTCTTCTCCATATGAGGAATGCAGACTTCTCTGGAGTTCTGGTAGAAGGCTTGTGTATTCTTGTGCCAGCAGGATCCTCTCTAAGTCGATTTCTAGGGGCTCCTGTCTAGTTGTGCAGGCCTTTCTCTAGTTGAGATGTTCGGGCTCCTTTCTAGTTGTGGCAAGGTGCAACTTTCTTATTGTGGCAGGGGACAGCAATCTAGTTGTGGTGTTCAAGGGGCTCTCAAGTTGTGGTGGGGGCATCTCTGTACTTGCGGTGGTGGGCCCCTTTATGTTTGTCTCAGGAGGCACATATCAATTTTCTGTGGGGGTGCGGGGCTCCTCTAAAACAAAGGAGAGGATTGTATGGAGAGGAAGCATGGGCCTCCTCTCGAGTTTCAGTGGTGGGGGACTCCTCTCTAGTTATGTTTCGTGACTCTTCTCTTTTGTGGCATGGAGGTTTCTTTCTAGGTTGTAGTGTGCTGGTGAGCTCATCTCAAGTATCAATGGGGGCTCCTCTCTAGTTGTGGTGGGGGGTTATCTCTAGCTGTGGTGTGGCTGCTCATTTCTAGTTGTGGTGTGCTGGTGGGCTACTCTCTAGTTGCAGTGTGTGGGCTCCTTTCTAGTTATGGTGAGGGACTCTTTTGTTACAATACGTGAGAGGAGTTCACTCTCATTGCAGTATGCAGTGCATGTTGTGGTGGGAGAGATTAACTATATTTGCCATGATTTGGGGGGGCATCCTCTCACATTGTGGCCGGTGGCTTCTCTTGAGTAGGGGTGGAGTCTTCCCTTGAGTTATAACTTTGACTTGGAGCTTCTCCTGCGTTGCAGTGGTCCCTCCTCTTAGGTTGTGATGAGGGTCTCTGCAATGGGGGTCCTCATTTCTTTTGGCCCTAGGTGTTTCTCACAAATTTTAATGTGGTTGCTCCTCTCTACTTGTGAGGGCCTCGTCTAGAGTTACTTCAGGTTGCTCGTCTCTATCTGCTTCAGAGGGACTCCTCTATGTGTGATGTCTTGGTGGACTCCTCTCTGCCTGTGGTAGAGGAAACCTCTCCAGTTCTGGTGGGGGACTCCTCCATCATTGTGGTCACTGACTCCTCTCCTGTTGAAGCAAAGGACTTGGTGGTTCCTGTCTAGTTGTCTTGGGCAGTGGTGTTCCTAAATCTTTGCGATATGTTTCAGATTCATCTCCAGATGCGATGTGCAGCCTCCCCTCTGGTTGTGGCCCGGGTTCAACACACTATTTGTGGCCATGAGCTCTCTCTAGTTGCACTTTACTAGGGGTTTCTCTCTAGTTGTGGTGTGGTGGCTCCTTTGAGTTGTTACAATCGTTACTCTAGTTGCTGTTGGCAAGGTACTCCTTTCTAGTTGCGGTGGGTTTTCCAATCTAGTTTTATCCAGAACACTCCTCTCTAGTTGCACTGGGGGTCAACTCTCTAGTTGTGGTGGGTGTTCAAGTCTCTAGTTGTGGTGTGGGTTTCCTCTCTAGTTGTATTGGGCAGAGATTTTCCTCAACAGTAGGCACGTGGGGTGGGGAACTTTTCCAGGTATGGTATGTGGTCTCCTCTCTAGTTGTCTTGAGCTGCACTTTTATATTTGTGCCGTGGGTGCTCCTTTCTTGTAGTGATGTGTGCCTGGGCTCCTCTCTTGTGGTGGCGTGGTGCTCCTTTCTAGTTGTGCTGAGGTCTTATCTCGATTTGCCATGAGAACTCCTCTTGAGTTGAGGCAGGGGACTCAGAGTTCCTCTCGAGTTCTGGTGGTGCCTCCACTCGAGTTTCAGTAGGGGGCTCCGGGTCCTTTCGAGTTGTGACGGTGAACTCGGAGTTCCTCTCGAGTTGCCACAGGGGCTCGTGTTCCTTTAGAGTTGTGGTGGTGAACTCTGAGTTCCTCTCGAGTTGCAGCAATGTACTTGGGGATCCTCTCGAGTTGTGGCGCTTACTCGATAATCCTCTCAAATACAGCACACAACTCGGAGTTCCTCTCGACTTGCCGTGCAAGGCTCCTCTTGAGTTGAGGCAGGGGACTCAGAGCTCCTCTCGAGTTGTGGTGGGTGTCTTCGTGGGGTGAGCAGTCCTCTCTACTTTTGGTACAGGGGTCTCCTCAAGTAGTTTTTGGTGGGATTGCTACTCTCTAATTTTGAGGGTCTCCTCTAAAGTTACTTCAGTTTACTCAGCTCTATTTGCAGAAGTGGGACTCCTTTTTAGGTGCAATGTCCTGGGGGCACCTCTCTAGATGCAATGATTGGAACCTCTCCAGCTCTGGTGGGGAAGTGCCTCTGTTTTTGTTGCCGGGGGCCACCCTCTTGATTCGGAATAGGGCTCCTCTTGAATTGAGGCAGATCCTCACTCTTGATTTGGAGTGGGGGTCTTGGGACCCTCACAAGTTGCATCAGGGGGATCGGGGCTTGTCTTGAATTGTGACAGGGAACTCGGGGTTCCTCTTGAGGGGCAGCAACAGAGTTGGACCTCCTCTCGAGTTGAGGCGAGGAACTTAGTGTTCCTGTTGAGATGTGGTGGGAAACTCGGGCTTGCAGCCAGGGACTCAGAGCTCCTCTGGAGTTTTGGCAGGAACTCACGATTCATCTCGTGTTGCAGTGCAGGACCCAGGGTTACACTAGAGCCATGGTGGGGGGTGCAGTGTGCCTCTACAGTTGCAGTGGGGCTTTCTATGTAGCTGTCTAGGGGCAACTCGTCTCTAGCAGGGATGTACAGGATGGCTCCTGTCTTGCAGTAATGTGTGGGTGGGTACTCACTAGTTCTGGCATGGGTTTTTTCTCTAGCTGTGGTCGGGGTCAAGTCTGTGTTTGTGGTGGGTTCGATTTTCTCTAGTTGTGCTGTACAAGATTCTCTATAGTTGTGGTGTGAGGTTCGTCTCTATTAGCAGCAGAGGGGCTCCTCTCTATGTGTGATGTCCACTGGGCTCCTCTCGAGTTGTGGTGGAGGGCTCCTCTTGAGTTGTGGGCCTGTGTCCTCTCTTCTTGGAGTGTGGGTGGCTCCACAGAGGAGATCCTCTCTACTTTTGGTGCTAGGGGTTCCTGACTAACATTTAGTGGGGTCGCTTCTCTCGAGTTGTGAGGGGTTCCACGCAACTTACTGCAGGGAGCTCATCTCTATTTGTGACAGAGTGGCTTTTCTTTAGGTGTTATGTCCTGGGTGACTCCACTATTTGTGCCAGGGGAACCCACTTCAGTTTTGGGAGAGGGACTCCTCTGTCATTGTGGCCAGGGGCTCCTTTCCTGTTACAGCATAGAGCTTTTGTCAAGTTGCAGTGGGGAACCCAGGGTTCCCCTTGAGTTACAGCAGTTTATTTGTGGTTTGTTTAGAGTTGCAGTGGAGCCTCCTCTCGAATTGCAGTGGGGCAGATGCTCTCTAGTAGTGAAATGCAGGCTGCTTCCTGTCTAGTTGCTATATGGGGCTCCACTGTAGTTGCAGTGGGGGGTCCATTCTTTATTTGTGGTGCAGTGGCTCCTCTCTAAATCTCAATTGCAGATTCCTTTCTAGTTGCGGCGGTGGGGGCGGGGGGGGTTCTCTTTAGTTGTGGTAATTGGGCTCTTCTCTAATTGCAGTAGAGTACTCTTCTCAAAATTGTGCTGGGAGTGTCTCCTCTCTGGTTGTGAAGTGAAGGGATGATTTTTCTAGTTACGATAGTAGGAGGCTACTGTCTAGTTGTGGCAGTGGAAGTCCTCTTTAGTTATGGCATGGTGGGCTCCAGTATACTCATCTCAGGGGGCTTCTGTATAATTGTGATGTGTAGGTGTGCTACTCTCTAATGACGATGTTCAGGGGTGCTTATCTCTAGTTGTGAAAGAAGTCTCCTCTCTAGTT
This sequence comes from Giraffa tippelskirchi, assembly GCF_054371585.1. Classification (NCBI taxonomy): domain Eukaryota; kingdom Metazoa; phylum Chordata; class Mammalia; order Artiodactyla; family Giraffidae; genus Giraffa; species Giraffa tippelskirchi. The sequence goes on along the minus strand of NC_137288.1, from coordinate 15,163,902 downwards.
CCAGCATTGCCCTCCTCTATCGTAATGATCCATGTGGGAGTTCCACTCTAGTTGTGATGTGCATGGGCACTTTTCTCTAATTGGGATGTGTGGGGAGGGCTTGTATCTACCTGTGGCAGGAGTGTCCATTTAGTTGTGGAGGTGGTGCTCCACTCTAGTTGCGATATATGGGGGGAGATGGAACCTCTCTAGTTTTCTGCAGTGTGCTCCTCACTAGTGCCTGAGGGTCAACTATCTAGTTGTGGTGTGTATTCAACTCTCCAGTTGTAGCAGTTGAGCTTCTCTCCAGTTGTGATATGACGGGGTGGTCCTCCCTCAGTGTTCTGTGTCTGGAGAAGTCCTGTTTAATTGTGAAGTGGGAACTCCTGTCTTGTTGCATTGTGCTGTGCAGCTCTTCTCCAAGTTCAATTTCAGACTCATTTCTATTTGTAGCTTGAGGGGCTACTCTCTAGTAGTGGTGTAGAGCCTCCTCTCTGGATGTGGTGTGCGAGATTGCTCCTCTCTAGTTATAGGGTGTGAGGCCTCCTTTCTACTTGCAGTGTCTGGGTGGGCTCCTCTCTAATTTTGGTGGGAGACTCTTCTCGATGTGTATTGGGGGAATTCGTGTTCCTCTCGAGTTGTGGTGGTGCCTTCGTTCGAGCTGTGGTGGGGTGGCTCCTCTCTAGTAGCACCGTGCAGGTTTGCGTCTGTTTAGTTTTGGTGTGTGGGTGGCTACACAACCTGTGGCATGGGGCTCCTCTCTAGTTGGTGTGGAGGGTCAGCTGTTAGTTGTGTCGGGTGGGCTCCTCTTCGGTTATAGTGTGCAAGCTCCTCTCGAGTTGTGTTGGGGGGGCTCTTCTATAGTTGTGATGTGTGGTGGGCACCTCTAGAGTTGCAGTGGATTTTTCCTTTCTGATTGTGGTGGGAGTTTCCTCTCTGGTAGCAATGTGCACAGGCACTCTTTCGCGATATGCGTGAGCCTACTCTCTAATTTTGGCATGGCCCCTCCTCTTTAGTTGTGGAGTGGGGGCCCCCTCTCCAGTTGTGGAAGGAGGTTTCTGTCTAATTGCAATGTGCGGGAATGCTCTTCCAAAGTGTCAGTGTTCAGGGGGTTGCTCTCTAGTTGCACCATGGGGTCTACTCTCTAGCTGTGGCAAGGATGTGCCTCTGTGATGGTGGTAGGGGAATCTGCTCAACTTGCAGGAGGGGTTCGTCTCTATTTGCGGTGGAGGGGACCCTCTCTAGGTGTAATGTCCAGGATCACCTCTCTAGTTGTGGTTTGGGGACACTCGCCAGTTTTGCTAGATGAGCTCCTCTGTCGTTATAGCCATGGGCTTCTCTTGAGTTGTGGCATAGGCCTTGTCTCAAGTTCAGGAGGGGCATCTCTCTAGTTGCAGTGGTGCCACCTCTGGGGGTTCTCTGTGGGGATGGTGTTCTCTCTACTTGTGGCATTGGGGGCTCCTCACTAGTGTCCAGGTTATGGCTCTGCTGTAGTTGTGAGGGGATCATCTTGGTTTACTTCTGGGGCTTTGTCTCTATTTGCAGCAGAGGGACTCCTCTCTAGGTGCAATGTGACAGAGGGCTCCTCTCTAGTTCTGACCAGGGAATCCTCTCCAGTTTGGGTGCGAACTCCTCTGTCTTTGTCGCCGAGGGCTCCTCCCTTGTGACAGCATCGGGCTCCTGTCAAGATGCATTGAGTGACCCGGGGATCCACTTGAATTTCCACAGGTGACTTGGTGTTCCTTTATAGTTGTGGTGGGGCCTCCTCTCGAGCTGCATACTGCAGCTCCTCTATAGGAGTGATTAGCAGGCTGGCTCCTGTGTAGTTGTGATGTGCAGTGGGCTACTGTATTGTTAGGGCATGATCCACTCTAGTTGCAGTGGGGTTAGGCTGACAGTTGTTTTTTTTTTCCTGCTCCTCTGTTGTTGTGGTTTGCAGACTCTTCTCTAGTTGTGGTGGGGTTACTCTTTTTAGTTGTGGTATGGGGGTTCCTCTCTAGTTGCAGTAGAATGCTCCTCTCAAACTGAGGTTGGGGTGGTTTCTCTCTGCTTGTCATATGAAGGGGCACATTTTCCAGTTGTGAAGGGAAGGAGGGCACTCTCTAGCTGTGGCACGGTGCATCCTCATTAGTTGTGGTGTGTTGGGCTCCTCTCTATTCATCACCGGGGGGTTATATTTAATTGTGATATGTGGGTGTGCTCATCTCTAGTGGTGATGTTCAGCAACGTTAATGCCTGTTTGTGGTGGAGTTCTCCCCTCAAGTTGTGGTGTTTGGCTCTGCTCTTATTCTGATCAGATTGGGAGCTCCTCTCTATTTTGGGGGGCCTTTTCCCTAGTTGTGGTTTGCAGGTTCATCTTTAGTTGTGAACGCGTGCTCCTTTCCAGTTGTGGTAGGGGGCTCTAAGATTGTTACAGGGTGTGTGGTGCTCTTAATTTGTGGCTGGGCTTCTCTCTAGTTGTAGTAGGAGGCACCTCTCGAGTTGCTGCATGGAGCATCTTGAGTTTCATTGCGGAGCTCCTCTAGAGTTTCTGCAGGTACTCGCGCCTCCTCTTGAGTTGCTGTTGTGCCTGCTATCGTGTTTGTCATGTGGGGGCTCCATAGTGATGGATCTTGTCTACTTGTAGCACTAGGGTTTCCTCACTAATTTGGGGGTTGAACTTCTCTCTTTGTAATGGGTGGTCATCTCTCTAGTTGTGGTAAGGAAGTGCCTCTCTAGTTGCATTTGTGGGGCTTTTCCTCAATAGTTTCAGTTTGTATGGAGCTCTCCTCCACATGAGGAATGCAGGCTCGTCTGGAGTTGTGGTGGGAGGCTTGTGTATCATTGTGCCGGCGGGCTCCTCTCTAAGTCGAACTCCAGGGGCTCCTGTCTATTTGTGGGGGACTTCTTTCTAGTTGTGATGTGCAGGCTCCACTCTAGTTGTGGCAGGGTGCAAGTTTCTTGTTGTGGCAGGGACTCCATGCTAGTTTCGGTCTTCACAGGAATCTCTAGTTGTGTCACATACACAACTCTGTACTTGCACAACTCTGGTATCTCTGTACTTGAGGTGGTGGCCTCTTCTCTATTTATGTCAGGAGGCACATATCAATTTGCTGTGGGTGTTCGGGCTCCTCTAAAAAGAGGCAACAGATCCTGTTGAGATGAAGCAAGGGGCTCCTCTTGAATTTCAGTGGGGGTCTCTAGTTGTTGTTGACTCCTCTCCACATGTGGCATGGGTGTTTCTTTCCAGTTGCAGTGTGCTGGTGAGATCCTCTCCAATATCAGTGGGGGCTCCTCTCTAGCTGTCATGGGCAGTTATCTCTGACTGTTGTGTACCTGCTGCTTTCCAGTTGTGGTTTGCTGGTGGGTTACTCTTTAGTTGCGGTGTGTGGTCTCTTTTCTAGTTATGGTAAGGGGCTCTTTAGTTGAAATATCTGTGGGGAGTTCTCTCTCATTGCAAAGTGCAGGGGCCTCCTTTCTTGTGGTGGTGGTGGGGCTCATCTTTATTTGCCAGAGTGACTTCTCTCTACATATAACGTCTGGAGGCCTCCTCTCGCATTGTGGCTGGTGGCTTCTCTCGAGAAGCAGCAGTGTCCTCCTCTTGACTTGTGGCACTGGCCTCGGGGCTCCTCTCAAGTTGCAGTGGACTCTCCTCTAAGGTTGTGATGAGAGGATCTGAAGGGGATCCTCTCTTCTTTTGGCACTAGATGTTCCTAAAGATTTTAGCATGGTTGTTCCTCTCTATTTGTGAGGGCCTCCTCTCGATTTACTTCAGGAGGCATATCTCCATATGTTGCAGAGGCACTCCTTTCTGTGTGTGATATCTTGTGGACTCCTCTCTGCTTGTGATGGGGGAAATCTCTCCAGTTTTGGTGGGGGGCTTCTCAGTCATTCTGGACATTGGCTCCTCTCATTTTGCAGCAGAGGACTTGGTGGTTCCTCTCTACTTGCATTGGGCAATGGTGTTCCTCAATCACTGTGGTTTGTAGGGAACACTTTTTCAGATGTCCTTGCAAGCTCCTTTCATGCTGCGTCATGTGGTAAACACACTAGTTGTGGTCAGGGGCTCTCACTAGTCGCACTGTACTAGGAGTTTCTCTCTAGTTGTGGTGTGGTAGTTCCTTCGAGTTGTTGCAGTCGTTACCCTATTTGTTGAGGGCAAGGGCCTACTCTGTAGTTGTGGTGGGGTTTGCCATTTTGTTTTATCCAGAAGGCTCCTCTTTATTTGCAGTGGGGGTCAACACTCTTGTTGTGGTGGGTAGTCAAGTCTCTAGTGATGGCGGTGGTCTCCCCTCTAGTTCCATTGTGCAGGGGATTTCCTCAGTAGTTGCAACGTGCAGTGGGGTTCTTCTCCAGGTGTGGTGTGGGCTCATCTCTAATTGTGGCATGGTGCTCCTGGTCCTGGTTAGTTGTGCTGAAGTCTTATTCTTAATTTACTGTGAGAGAGCCTCTTGAGTTGAGGAAGGGCACTCAGAGCTCCATTCGAGTTCTGGTGGTGCCACCTCTTGAGTTGCAGCAGGGAACTCGGGTTTTTTTTGTTGAGTTCCAGCAGTGGACTAGGGCTCCTCTTGATTTGTGGTGAGTACTCAGTGTTCCTTTAATGTACAGTGCGGAACTAGGAGTTCCTGTTGAATGGCCATGGAAGGATCCTCTTCAGGTGAGACAGGGGACACAAAGGTCCTCTCGAGTTTCAGTAATACCGCCTCTTGTGTTTTGGTAGGTGGTCTCTGTAGGGTGGGGCATCATCTCTAATTTTGGCACTGGGCAATCCTCACTAGTTTTTCTCGGGATTGCTCCTCTATAATTTTGAAGGTATTCTCTCAAGCTGCTTCAGTGGGCTCATCTCTATTTGTGGCAGAGTGACTCCTTTTAAGGTGCGATGTCCTGGGGACACCTCTCTAGTTGTGGTGAGGACATCCTCTCCAGCTCTGGCAGGGGAGTGCCTCTGTCTTTGTTGCCAGGGGTTCTCAATGTGATGCAGAATAGGGCTCCTCTTGAATTTAGGCAGATTCTCATGGTTCCTCTCGAGTTGCAACAGGGAGTCGGACCTCCTCTAGAGTTGCAGCGGGGAACTTAGGGTTCCTCTCGAGTTGCAGCAGGAGACTCGGATCTCCTCTCGAGTCACAGTATGAACTCAGTGTTCTTCTTGTGTTGCGCTGCAAGACTCTGGGTTCCACACAAGCCGTGATGGGGAACTCGGTGTTCCTCTTGAGTTGGGGGCCTACTAAGGGGTTCTCCCAACTTGTAGTGGGGCCTCCTCTTGAGTTGTCTTGGGCCGACTCATCTCTAGTAGGGATGTGCAGGGTAGCTCATTACTTGTTGCAATATCGGCTGGCTACTCACTAGTTTTGGCCTGGGACTTTTCTGTCGTTGTGGTCAGGGTCAACTCTGTAGTTGTGGTGGTTTCCATTTCCTCTAGTTGTGGTGTGCAAGCTCCTCTCTCTTTGTGGTATGAGGTTCAACTCTATTAGCAGTAGAGGATCTCATCTCTCCCTGTGATGTCCAGCGGACTCCTATTGAGTTACAGGGCTGTGTCCTCTGTAGTTGGGGTGTGGGTGCCTCCACGGGGGAGGTCCTCTCTACTTTTGGTGCTAGGGGTTCCTCACTAACATTATTGGGATTGCTGCTCTCTAGTTGTGAGGGACTCCACTCGACTTACTTCATGGAGCTTGTCTCTATTTGGGGCAGAAGGATCTTCTCTCTAAGTCCTGCGGGACTCCACTCTAGTTTTGCTGAGGAGCCCCTCTGTCATTTTGGCCAGTGGCTCCTTTTCTTGTTACAGCTAAGTGCTTCTGTCAAATTGCAGCAGGGAACTCCTGGTGTCTCTTGAGCTACCACAGGTGACTCGGGCTTCCTTGAGAGTTGTGGTGGATCCTTCAGTCGAGCTTCAGTGGGCCAGATCCTCTCTAGTAGTGATGTGCAGGCTGGTCCCTATCTAGTTGCAGTGTGCAGGCTACTGTCTAGTTGCAGCATGGGGCTTTACTCTAGTTGCAGTAGGGGTGCATTCTTTATTTGTGGTGGTTCAGCTCCTCTCTAGTTGTTGTTTGTAGACTCCTCTCTAGTTGTGGCAGGGGAGGCTCTTCTTTCGTTGTGGTAGTTGGGTTCCTCTCTACTTGCAGTAGAGTGTTCTTCTCAAATTGTGATGGGGGTGGCTCCTCTGTGATGTGAATAGGCCCTTTTTCTTGTGATTTGCAGGAGGCTACTCTATAGTTGTGGCAGAAGGAGTCCTTTTTAGTTTCAGCATGGTGGGTTCCTCTCTACTCATGGCAGGGTTCTTCTGTCTAATTGTGATGTGTGGGTGTGAGTATGCTCCTCTCTAATGGCAATGTTCACAGGGGATTATTTCTAATTACGGCATGGGTCTCCTCTCTAATTGCAGTGCTGGCCTCCTCTTTCGTTACGATCCGTGTGGGAGTTCCACTCTAGTTTTGAAGGGCATGGGCACTTTTCTCTAATTGTGATGTGTGGGGCCGGCTCCTATCTACTTGTGGCAGGGGTGTCCACTCTAGTTGTGGCAGTGGTTTTACACCCTAGATGTGATATATGGGATGGGGGCTCTTCTATAGTTGCAGCAGTGTGCTCTTCACTAATTGCACCTGAGGATCAACTATCTAGCTGTGGCATGTATTCAGCTCTCTAGTTTTGGCGGTTGGGCTCAAAGTTGTGATGTGCTGGAATGCACTTCCCTAGTTGTGCTATGCCTGGGGAAGTCCTTTCTAGTTGTAGAGTGGGAACTCCTGTCTTGTTGCATAATGCTGTGAGACTCTTCTCTCGGTGCAGTTTGCTTGTTCATTTCTATTTGTGGCTTGAGGGGCAACTCTTTAGTAGTGGTGTGAAACTTCCTCTCTAGACGTGGTGTATGAGATTTCCCCTCTCGGGGGGGGGGGGGGGCGCAGGGCCTCCTTTCTTCATGTGATGTCAGAGTGGGCTCCTCTTTAGTTGCAGTGTGTGGGCTCCTCTCTAGTTGTGGTGAGGGACTCCTTTTGAGTTGCTTAATGGGACTTGGTGTTCCCCTCAAGTTGAGGCGGGGTGGCTCCTCTCTAGTAGCAATGTGCAGGGTGGCTTCTGTTTAGTTGTGATGTGTTGGTGGCTAAACTACCTGCAGCATGGGGTTCCTCTCTAGTTGGTGTGGGGGGTCAACTCTTAGTTTTGTTGGTGGGCTCCTGTCTAGTGTTGTGCAGTCTCCCCTCGAGTTGTATTAGTGGGGCTCTTCTCTAGTTATGGTGTGCAGAGGTCATCTCTAGAGTTGAGGTCGAATGTTCCTTTCAAAATATGGAGAGGATTTGCTCTCTGGTAGCAGTGTGCACAGGCACTCTTTCCAGGTGCGATATCCATGAGCCTACTCTCTAATTATCACATGGCCCCTCCTCTTTAGTTTTGGCATGGAAGCCTCCTCTCTAGTTTTGATAGGAAGCCTCTGTATAATTGCAATGTACAAGAATGCTCCTCTCAATTGTCGACGTTCAGGGGGCTCCTCTCTGGTTGCATGTGACTTCTACTCTCTAGTTATGTCGAGGTTATTCCTCTCTGTCGGTGATAGGGGATTCTATTAGACTTGCAGCAGAGGCTCATCTCTATTTGCGGTGGAGGGGGCCCTCTCTAGGTGCGATGTCCTGGTTCTTCTCTCCAGTTGTGGTGGTGGGAAAATTTCCAGTTTCGGCAGGTGGGTTCCTCTCTCATTGTGGTCATAGGTTTCTATTGAGTTTTGGCACAGGTATTCCCTCAAGTTCAGGTGGGAACTCCGGGCTGCTCTCTAATTGTGGTGGTGCAACCTTTGGGGGTTCTCTGTGGGGAGAGTGTTCTACTTGCGGCATTGGGGTTTCCTTTCTAGTTTTCACGGGGTTGCTCCACTCTAATGGTGAGAGGCTCATCTTGAGTTATGTCAGGGTCCGCGTCTCTATTTGTGGCAGAGGGCCACCTCTCTAGGTGCAGTGTGCCAGAGGGCTCCTCTCTAATTTTGACAGGGGAATCATTTCCAGTTTTGGCGGGGGATTCCTCTGTTTGTTGCCAGGGGCTCCTTCCTTGTGACAATATAAGGGTCCTGTAGAATTATGGTGGAGGACTCAGGATTCCTCTCGAGTTCAGACAGGTGACTTGTATAGTTGTGATTGGGCCTCCTCTTGAGCTGCATGGGGCAACTCCTCTCTAGTAGCGATTAGCAGCTGGCTCCTGCCTCATTGTTATGTGTGGTACGCTACTGTATAGTTATGCATTGGGCTCCACTCTAGTTGCAGTGGAGTCAACTGACATTTTTGTTTCAGCTCCTCTCTAGTTGTGGTTTGCAGACTCCTCTCTATTTGTGGTGGGGAGTGGTGGTCTGCTGTTTAGAAGTGGTATGGGGCTTCCTCTCCTGTTGTGGTAGAGTGTTCCTCTCAGATTGTGGTGGGTTTGGCTCCTGTTGGAAAGCCTCTCGTGTTGCATCAGGGGGCTTGGGGCTCTTCTTGAGTTGCTCTGGGTGACTCGGGATTTCTCTTGATTTGCAGCAGAGAAGGGCCTCCTCTCTAGTTGTAGCAGGGATCTCGGGGTTTATCTTGAGTTGTGGAGGGAAACTTGGGGTTCCTTTCGAGTTGCAGCAGGGGACTCAGAGCTCCTCTCAAGATGAAATGGGAGCACAGTGTTCCTCTCGAGTTGCAGGGTGGGTCTCAGGGTTCCACTCGAGCTGTGATGGGGAACCTGAGGTTTCTCTCAAGTTTGGGAGGAGTACTCAAGGTCCCTCTCAACTTGTGGTGGGACCTCCTCTCGAGTTGTCTTGGGAAGACATCTCTAGCAGAGATGTGCAGGGTGGCTACTGTCTTGTTGCAATGTTGGGTGGATACTCACTAGTTTTGGCATGGAACTTCTCTATCATCATTGTCGGGGTCAACTCTGTAGTTGTAGTGGTTTCGATTCTCTTTAGTGTGCAAGCTTCTCTCTACTTGTGGTGTTAGGTTCATCTTTATTAGCAGCAGAGTGACTCCACTCTATGTGTGATGTCCAGCGGGCTCCTCTTGAGTTGTGGTGGAGGCCTCCTGTTGAGTTGTGGGGATGTGTCCTCTCTGGTTGGGGTGTGGGTGGCTTCACAGCGGAGGTCCTCTCCACCTTTGGCACTAGGGATTCCTCAGTAATTTTGTTGGGGTTGACCCTCTCTCATTGTGATGGGTAGTCAACTCTGTAGTTGTGTTGAGGGTGCTTCTTTCTTTGTTTATTGGAAAGGGCTTTTCCTCAATAGGAGGAATGCCTATGTGGCTCTTCTCTGCATGAGGATTGTAGGCTTGTCTGGAGTTGTGGTGGGGTGCTTGTCTTTTGTTGTGCCAGCGGGCTCCTCTCTACGTCAGTTTCCAGGGGCTCCTCGCTAGTTGTGGGTAACTTCTCTCTAGTTGTGATATGGACACTCCTCTCTAATTGTGTCAGGGTGTAACTTATTGTTGTGGCAGGGGACTCCAAGCTAATTGTGGTGTTCATGGGGCTCTCGAGTTGTGGTGAGAGCATCTCTGTACTTGAGGTTGTGGGCTCCTCTTTATTTGTCTCAGGAAGCACATATCAATATGCTGTGGGAGCTCGGGACTCCTCTAAAAGGGGGCAGCAGATCCTGGTGAGATCTGGGACTCCTCTCGAGTTTCGGTGAGGGGCTCCTCTCTAGTTGCGGTGGGTTTTCCAATCTAGTTTTATCCAGAAGGCTCCTCTGTATTTGCAGTGAGGTTCAACTCTCTAGTTGTGGTGGGTTGTCAAGTCTCTAGTTGTGGTGGGGGTCTCCTCTCTATTGACAACGGGCAGGGTTTTTCCTCAATATTTGCAATGTGCACTGGGGTTCTTCTCCAGATGTGGTGTGTGGGCTCCTCAGTAAATGTGGCGAGCTGCACTTCTCTAATTGTGCTGTGGGTGCTCCTCTCTTGTAGTGATATGACCTGGGCCCCACTCTCGTGATGGTGTGGTGTTCCTCTCTAGTAGTGCTGAGGTCTTATCTCGATTTGCCGTGAGACCTCCTCTTGAGTTGAGGAAGGAGACTCAGAGCTCTTCTCGAGTTCTGGTGCAGCCAGCTTGGGGTCCTTTTGAATTGTGGCAGGGAACTCAGGGTTCTTCAAGAGTTGCAGCAGTGGACTCGGAGCTCCACTTGAGTTGTGGAGGGTACTCGGTGTTCTGCTCGAGTACAGAGGACCTAGGAGTTCCTCTCCAGTTTCCATGGAAAGCCCCTCTTTAGTTGAGCCACGTGACTCAGAGCTCCTCTCGACTTGTGGTGATGCTTCCTCCCGAGTTTTGGTAGGTTGCCTCCATGGGGTGGGGCGTCCTCTCTACTTCTGGCACTGAGTCTCCTCACTAGTTTTTCACGGGATTGCTCTTCTCTAATTTTGCAGAGCTCCTCTCGAGATATTTCAGTGGGCTCATCTCTATTTATGGCCAAGTGACTCCTTTTTAGGTGCAATGTCCTGGGGACCCCGCTCTCATTTTGGTGAGAGGATCCTCTCTGTCTGGTGAGGGAGTTCCTCTGTCTTTGTTTCTGGGGGCTGTCCTTGTGAAGGGGAATAGGGCTCCTCTTCAGTTGAGCTGGATTCTCATGGTTGCTTTTGAGTTGCAGTGGTGGTCTTAGGAATCTTCTCAAAGTGCTTCAGGGGACTTGATGCTTATCTTGAGTTCCAACGGGGAACACAGGGTTCCTCTCGAGTAGCAGCAGGGGAGTTGGGCCTCCTCTCGAGTTGAGGCGGGAAACTCAGGGTTCCTCTCGAGTTGCACTGAAGAACTTGGGGTTCCTCTCGAGGTGCAGCATAGGACTCAGGGAGCCCCTTGCACTGTGACAAGGAACTCGTGTTTTCTCTTGAGTTGGAGGTTACTCATCTATATTTACTGCATAGTGATTCCTCTCTAGGTATGATGTCTGTGTGCATACTCTCACATTGTCGCTGGTGGCTTCACTTAAGCGGTGGAGTCCTCCTCCTGAGTTGTGGTTGTGGACTTAGGGCTTCTCTCGGTTTTCAGTGGTCCCTCCTCTTAGGTTGTAATGGGAGGGCTCTGCAGAGGGTTCCTCTCTTCTTTTGGCACTAGGCATTCCTCACAATTTTTTTTTTTTCTTTTTTTTTTTTTTCTTTTTTCTTTTTTTTTTTTTTTTTTATAAATTTATTTATTTTAGTTGGGGGCTAATTACTTTACAATATTGTAATAGTTTTTGCCATACATTGACATGAATCAGCCATGGGTTTACATGTGTTCCCCTTCCCGGACCCCCCACCCACCTCCCTCCCCATCCCATCCTTCTGGATCATCCCATTGCCCCGGCCCTGAGCCCTTGTCACATGCATCGAACATGGAATGGTGCTCTGTTTCACATATGACAATACACATGTCTCAATGCCATTCTCCCAGAACGTCCCACCCTCACCTTCTCCCTCAGAGTCCATAAAATTGTTCCATGCATCTGTGTCTCTTATTCTGTCTCGCATGTAGGGTTATCGTTACCATCTTTCAAATTCCATATATATGCATTAGTATACTGTATTGTTGTTTTTCTTTCTGGCTTACTTCACTCTGTATAATGGGCTCCAGTTTCATCCATCTCAGTAGAACCGATTCAAATGTATTTTTTTTAATGGCTGAGTAATATTCCATTGTGTATATGTACCACAGCTTCCTTATCCATTCGTCTGCTGATGGACATCTAGGTTGCTTCCATGTCCTGGCTATTGTAAACAGTGCTGCGATGAACATTGGGGTACACGCGTCTCTTTCAATTCTGGTTTCCTCGGTGTATATGCCCAGCAGTGGGATTGCTGGGTCATATGGCAGTTCTATTCCCAGTTTTTTAAGGAATCTCCACACTGTTCTCCATAGTGGCTGTACTAGTTTGCATTCCCACCAACAGTGTAAGAGGGTTCCCTTTTCTCCACACCCTCTCCAGCATTTATTGCTTGTAGACTTTTGGATAGCAGCCATTCTGACTGGTGTGAAATGATACCTCATTGTGGTTTTGATTTGCATTTCTCTAATAATGAGTGATGTTGAGCATCTTTTCATGTGTTTGTTAGCCATCTGTATGTCTTCTTTGGAGAAATGTCTGTTTAGTTCTTTGGCCCATTTTTTGATTGGGTCGTTTATTTTTCGGGAATTCAGCTGCAGAAGTTGCTTGTATATTTTTGAGATTAATTGTTTGTCTGTTGCTTCATTTGCTATTATTTTCTCCCATTCTGAAGGCTGTCTTTTCACCTTGTTTATAGTTTCCTTTGTTGTGCAAAAGCTTTTAATTTTAATTAGGTCCCATTTGTTTATTTTTGCTTTTATTTCCAATATTCTGGGAGGTGGGTCATGGAGGATCCTGCTGTGATTTATGTCGGAGAGTGTTTTGCCTATGTTTTCCTCTAGGAGTTTTATTGTTTCTGGTCTTACGTTTAGATCTTTAATCCATTTTGAGTTTATTTTCGTGTACGGTGTTAGGAAGTGTTCTAGATTCATTCTTTTACAAGTGGTTGACCAGTTTTCCCAGCACCACTTGTTAAAGAGATTGTCTTTTCTCCATTGTATATTCTTGCCTCCTTTGTCGAAGATAAGGTGTCCATATGTGCGTGGGTTTATCTCTGGGCTTTCTATTTTGTTCCATTGATCTATATTTCTATCCTTGTGCCAATACCATACTGTCTTGATGACTGTGGCTTTGTAGTAGAGCCTGAAGTCAGGCAGGTTGATTCCTCCAGTTCCATTCTTCTTCCTCAAAATTGCTTTGGCTATTCGAGGTTTCTTATATTTCCATACAAATTGTGAGATGATTTGTTCTAGTTCTGTGAAAAATACCATTGGTAGCTTGATAGGGATTGCATTGAATCTGTAGATTGCTTTGGGTAGAATACTCATTTTCACTATATTAATTCTTCCAATCCATGAACACGGTATATTTCTCCATCTGTTTGTGTCCTCTTTGATTTCTTTCATCAGTGTTTTATAGTTTTCTATATATAAGTCTTTTGTTTCTTTAGGTAGATATATTCCTAAGTATTTTATTCTTTTTGATGCAATGGTGAATGGTATTGTTTCCTTAATTTCTCTTTCTGTTTTTTCATTATTGGAGTATAGGAATGCAAGGGATTTCTGTGTGTTAATTTTATATCCTGCAACTTTACTATATTCATTGATCAACTCTAGTAATTTTCTAGTAGAGTCTTTAGGGTTTTCTATGTAGAGGATCATGTCATCTGCAAACAGTGAGAGTTTTACTTCTTCTTTTCCTATCTGTATTCCTTTTATTTCTTTTTCAGCTCTGATTGCTGTGGCCAAAACTTCCAAAACTATGTTGAATAGTAGTGGTGAAAGTGGGCATCCTTGCCTTGTTCCTGACTTTAGGGGAAATGCTTTCAATTTTTCACCATTGAGGATAATGTTTGCTGTGGGTTTGTCATATATAGCTTTTATTATGTTGAGATATGTTCCTTCTATTCCTGCTTTCTGGAGGGTTTTTATCATAAATTGATGCTGAATTTTGTCAAAGGCTTTTTCTGCATCTATTGAGATAACCATATGGTTTTTTTCTTTCAATTTGTTAATGTGGTGTATTACATTGATTGATTTGCGGATGTTAAAAAAACCTTGCATTCCTGGGATAAAGCCCACTTGGTCATGATGTATGATCTTTTTAATATGATGTTGGATTCTGTTTGCTAGAATTTTATTAAGGATTTTTGCATCTATGTTCATCAGTGATATTGGCCTGTAGTTTTCCTTTTTTGTGACATCTTTGTCTGGTTTTGGAATTAGGGTGATGGTGGCCTCATAGAATGAGTTTGGAAGTTTACCATCTTCTGCAATTTTCTGGAAGAGTTTGAGTAGGATAGGTGTTAGCTCTTCTCTAAATTTTTGGTAGAATTCCGCTGTGAAGCCGTCTGGTCCTGGGCTTTTGTTTGCTGGAAGATTTCTGATTACAGTTTCGATTTCCGTGCTTGTGATGGGTCTGTTAAGATCTTCTATTTCTTCCTGGTTCAGTTTTGGAAAGTTATACTTTTCTAAGAATTTGTCCATTTCTTCCAAGTTGTCCATTTTATTGGCATATAGCTGTTGGTAGTAGTCTCTTATGATCCTTTGTATTTCTGTGGAGTCTGTTGTGATCTCTCCATTTTCATTTCTAATTTTGTTGATCTGATTCTTCTCCCTTTGTTTCTTGATGAGTCTGGCTAATGGCTTATCAATTTTGTTTATCTTCTCGAAAAACCAGCTTTTAGTTTTCCTCACAATTTTTATCATGGTTGGTCCTCTCAACTTATGAGGGCCCCCTCTCGAGTTAATTCAAGGTGGTCCTCTCTATTTGCTACAGAGGGGATTCTATCTATTTGTGATGCCTTGGAGGACACCTCTCTACCTGTGGCAGGGGAAACGTCGCTGGTTTTGGTAGGCGTCTCCTCTGTCATTGTGGCCAATGGTTCCTCTCGTGTTGCAACAAAGTACTCGGTTGTTCCTTTCTAGTTGCTTTGGGGAGTGGTGCTCTTCAATCTTTGTAGTATGCTGGAGACTCCTGTCAAGATTAGGGGTGCCGGCTCCTCTCCCATTGTGGAGCATGTTCAACACACTAGTTGTGACCTGGGGCACTCTCTAGTTGCATTGTACTAGTGGTTTCTCTCTGTTTATGGTGTGGTGGCTCCTTTGAGTTGTTGCTGTTGTTACTCTGTTTGCTGTGGGCAAGGGGATACTCTCCAGTTGTGGTGGGGTTTCCAATCTAGTTTTATCCAGGTTCCTCTCTAATTGAAGTGGGGGTCCACTGTCTAGTTGTGGTGGGGTTTCCAATTTAGTTTTATCCAGGTTCCCCTCTAATTGAAGTGGAGGTCCACTGTCTAGTTGTGGTGGTGAGTCTCCTCTCTAGTTGCATTAGGCAGGGGTTTTCAATAGTTGCAATGTGAGGTGGGACTGTTCTCCAAGTGTGGTATGTGGGCTCCTCTCAAGTTGTGGCGAGCTGCACTTCTCTAATTGTGCTTTGAGTGCTCCTCTCTTGTAGTAATGTGTGCCTGCGTCCTTCTCTTGTAGTGGCAAGGTACTCCTCTAGTTTTGCTGATGTCTTGTCTCAGTTTGCCATGAGAGCTCCTCTTGAGGTGAGGGGCTCAGAGCTCTTCTCGTGTTGTGGTGGTGCCTCCTGTTGAAATGCAGCAGGGTGCTTGGGGTCCTTTTGAGTTATGGCGGGCTAACTTGGGGTTCCTCTCTAGTTACACCTGTGGAGTTGTGTCTCCTCTTGAGTTGAGTCAGGCAACTCGGGGTTCCTCTCAAGTTGCAGTGGGGAACTCGGGGTTCCTCTCAAGTGGCAACAGGGGGTCTGGGGCTCCAGTTGAGTTGTGGTTGGGAACACAGGTTTATTCTCGAGTTTCAGAGAGAAACTTGGGGTCCTTCTCCAGTTGCAGCAGAATACTCACAACTCCTCTTGAGCTGCGGTGGAAACTCAAGGTTCCTCTCGAGTTGCAGTACAGGTCTGAAGGTTCCACTCGAGCCGTGGCAGGGAACTTGAGGTTCCTCTCTAGTTGGAGGTTACTCAGGGTTCCTCTTGAGTTGCAAGGGAGCCTCCTCACCAGTTATCTTGGGTCTACTCTTCTCTAGCAGGGATGTGCAGTATGGCTCCTCTCTTGTTGCAATTTCCCAGTGGCTGCTCACTTGTTTTGGCATGGGTCTTTACTCTAGTTGTGGTTGTGGTCAACTCTGTAGTTGTGGTGGGTTTGATCCTAATTGTGATGTGCAAGCTCCTCTCTAGTTGTGGTTAGGGATTATCTCTAGCTATGGTGCGGCTGCTCTTTTCTAGTTTTGATGTGTTAGTGGCCTACTCTCTAGTTGTGGTGTGCAGGCTCCTTTCTAGTTATGGTGACCGGCTCTTCAACTGCAATATCTGTGGGTAGTTCACTCTCATTGCAATGTGCAGGGCCTCCTTATTGTGGTTGGGGGAATCATCTATATCTCCCACAGAGTGACTCCTCTCTAGGTATGTTGTCTGGGGGCATGCTCTCACCTTGTGGCTGGTGGCTTCTCTCGAATAGCAGTGGAGTCCTTCTCTTCAGTTGTGATTGTGGACTTGGGGCTCCTCTAGAGTTTCAGTGGACCCTCCTCTTAGGTGGTGATGGGTGGCTGTGAAGGGAGTTCCTCTCTTCTTTCAGCACTCAGTGTTCCTCACAAATTTTTGCAGGGATGTTCCTCTCTGCTTGTGAGGGCCTCCTCTTGAGTTACTTCATGGGGCTCATCTCTATGTGCAGCAGAGGAGCTCCGCTCTATGTGTGATGTCTTCCTGGTCACCTCTCTACGTGTGGTAAGGTAAACCACTCCAGTTTTGGTGGGAGTTCCTCTGTCACTGGGGCCAGTGGCTCCTCTCATGTTGCAGCAAAGGACTCAGTGGTTCCTCTCTATTTACACTGTAGTTTGCATGCTCCTCTCTCATTGTGATGCATGGTCAACACACAAGTTGTGGCCAGGGGCTCTCTGTAGTTGCACTGTACTGTGGGTTTCTCTTTAGTTGTGATGTGGTGGCTCCTTCAAGTTGTTGCAGGCATTACTCTAGTTGCTGTGTGCAAGGGGCTGATCTCTAGTTGTGGTGGGGTTTCCAATTTCATTTTATCCAAAAGGCTCCTCTCTAGTTGCTGTGGGGTTCAACTCTCGAGTTGTGGTAGGTGGTCAAATTTCTAATTGTGGTGGAGGTCTCCTCTCTAGGTGCATTGGACAGGGCTTTTTCTCAATAGCTGAAATGTGTGGTGGAGCTCTTCTCCAGATGTGGTGTGTGGGCTCCTCTCTAGTTGTGGCTAGCTGCATTGTACTAATTGTGCCATGGGTGCCCCTCTCTCATAGTGATGTGTGCCTGGGCTCCTCTCTTGTGGTGGGGTGGTGTTCCTCTCTAGTTGTTCTGAGGTCTTATCTTGATTTGCCGAGCAAGCTCCTCTTGAGTTGAGGCAGGGAACTCAGAGCTCCTCTTGAGTTCTGGTGGTGTCTCCTCTCAAATTGTAGCAGGTGTCTTGGGATCCTTTCAAGTTGTGATGGGGAACTCGGGGTCCCTCTCAAGTTGCAACAGAGGACTCAGGGCTCCCTTCAATTTGCAGCAGGTACTTGGTGTTCCTCTCGAGTACAGAACACAACTCTGAGTTCCTCTCAAGTCACTGTGGAAGGCTCCTCTTGAGTTGAGGCAGTGGACTCAGAGCTCCTCTCGAATTGTGGTGATGCTTCCTATTCAATACTGGGGGGTAGTCTCAGTGAGGTGGGGCATCCTCTTTACTTTTGACACTGGGATATCCTCACTAGTTTTTCGTTGGATTGCTCTGCTCTAATTTTGAGGTCCTCCACTCAAGTTCACCTCATCTCGAGTTGAGGTGGGAAACTTGGGGTTCTTCTAGAGTTGTGACAGGGATCCCAGGGAATGCTTGGGTTGCCTCTGGGGAGTCAGGTCTCCTTTCGAGTTGTGAGGGGCAACTCGGGATTCCTCTCAAGTTGCTGCACGGGAATAAGGCAGGATCTTGAGTTGAGGCACGAAACTCGGGGTACATCTCCAGTTGCAACAGGGATATCAGGGTTCCTCTTGAGTTGCAAGAGGGGAGTCAGGCTGTGTCTTGTGTTGAGGTATGGACCTTCGCTTTCCTCTAGAGTGGTAAAAGGGGTGTCAGTCTTCCTGTCGAGTTGAGGAGGGGAATTCGGGATTTTCTAGAGTTGCAACAGGGGAGTCGGACATCCCATCGTGTTGTGAGGGGAAACTCGGGGTTCCATTCGAGTCGCTGCAGGGGAATCAAGCCTTATCTCAAGTCGAGGCGGGACTCGGTGTCCTTTCAACTTGTGGTGGGTAACTCGGGGTTCCTCTCGAGAAGTGATTGGGATCTGGGGATACGTCTAGAGTGGCAACAGGGGAGTCAGGACTCTTCTAGAGTTGAGGTGGGGAAGTTGTGTTTCCTCTCGAGTTGCAGCAGAGGAGTCGGGCTTCCTCTGGAGTAGCAGCAGAAACTCGGGGTTCTTCTCTAGTTGTTGCTGGAAACTCAGGGTTTCCTCGAGAGTTGTTGCAGGGTGCTGAGAGCTCCTCTCGAAGTGCAGCAAGAAATCAGCGTTCCTCTGGATTTGCAGCACAGGATGCAGGATTCCACTGGAGTCGTGGCACGGAAGTCGGGGTTCTCCTCGAGCTTGGTTGGTACTCTGGTTTCCTGGTGACTTGTGGTGGGATGTCCTGTCGAGTTCTCTTGGGGCGACTCGTCTCTAGCAGGGATGTGCAGGGTGGCTTGTGTCTTGTGGCAGTGACCAGTGGCTGCTCACCAGTTTTGTAAAGGGGCTACTCTATTGTTGTGGTCAGGGTCAACTCTGTAGTTGCGGGGGCTATGATTTCTCTAGTGGTGGTGTGCCAGCTCCTCTCTCCTTGTGATGTGAGCTTTGTCTGTTTTAGCAGAAGAGGGGCTACTTTCTGCTTGTGATAGCCAGCAGGCTCCTCTCAAGTTGTGGTTGAGGGCTTCTCTCGAGGGTCAATGCTGGGTCCTCTCCGGTAGAGCTGTCCATGTCTCCAAGGAGGAGGTCCTCTCTGCTTTTGGTGTTATGGCTTCCTCACTTCTATTCATGGGATTCCTGTTCTCTAGTTGTGAGGGCCTGCACTCAACTTCCTTCAGGGAGCTCGTCTCCATTGGAGGCACAAGGTCTTCTCTCTAGGTGTGATATCCTGGGGGACACGTCTCTAGTTGTGCCCGGGGAATCCACTTCAGTTTTGGCCAGGGAGCCACTCCGTCATTTGGTCCAGTGGCCCTTTTTCTTGTTCCAGCCTAGGGATCCTGTGAAATTGCAGAGGGAACTTGGGGTGCGTCTTGAGTTGCAGCATATGACTCATGGTTCCTTTAGAGTTGAGGTGGAGACTCCTCTTGAATTAGATTCATGTGTCTGGGGCAGATCCTCCATAGCAGCGATGTGTAAGCCAGTCCCAATCTAAGTGCAATGTGTGGGAGGCTACTCTCTAGATGCAGCATGGGCTCCACTTTAATTGCAGTGGGGGTGCGCTCTTTATTTGCTGTGGGTCTTCTCATCTATAGCTGTCATTTGTAGCCACCTCTCTCATGCGGCAGGGGAATTCCTCTTTAATTGTGGTAGCTTGGCTCCCCTTTAGATGAGGCAGAGTGCTCTTTTCAAATTAGGAAGTGGGTGACTCCTCTACGGTTGTAATAAGAAGGGGCGTTTTTTCCAGTTGTGAAGTGCAGCAAGCTACTGGCTATTTGTGGCAGGGCAGGCCTCTGGGTTAGTTGTGGTATGAGGCTTCCTCTCCGGTTGCCATAGAGGGCTCTTCTCCAATTGTAGTGGGTTAAGCTCCTCTTGGGAATCCTCTGCAGTTGCATCAGGGTCTTGGGGCTAGTTTCAAGTTGGCTGGGGAACTCGGGGTTCCTCTCCAGTCACTGCAGGGGAATTGGACCACATCTCGATTTGAGGCAGGGACCCAGGGTTTGTTTTGCATTGTGGCAAGAAACTCGGGGTTTCTCTCGAGTTGTGATGGGGAACTCGGGGATCCCCTCGAGGGGGATCTCGGGATTGCTCTCGAGTCGCTGCAGGGGAATCAGGCCTCATCTTGCCTTGAGGAATGAATTTGGTGGTTTTTCTCGAGTTGGGAGAGGAAGCTCAGGGTTCCTCTCAAGTTGTGATGGGGACCTCAGGGAACCTTTCTTGTTACCTCAGGGGAGTCAGCCATCCTTTCGAGTTGAGAGGGGGAACGCAGGATTCCTCTCGAGTCACTGCAGGGGTATTGGGCCACATCTCAATTGAGGCAGGGAACTCGAGGTACTTCTCGATTTGTGGTGTGAACCTCGGGGTTTCTCTAGAGTTGCAATGGGGAACTCGGGGATCCTCTTGAGTTGCAATAGGTGAGACAGGCCTCGTCTTGAGGTGCAAGGGGGAAGTCGGGATTCCTTTGGAGTTGAAGCAGGGGAATTGGCCCTCATCTCAAGATGTGGGCAACACGGGGTCCTTCTCGACTTGCTGTGTGAAACTCAAGGTTCCTCTCTAGTTGTGACTTGTATCTGTGGGAACCTCTCAAGTTGCAGAAAGGGAGTCAGTTCTCCTTTTGAGATGAGAGAGGGAACACAGGATTGCTCTCGAGTCACTGCAGGGGAATCCGCCCTCATCTCGAGATGAGGTGTAGAACACAAGGTTCTTCTTGAGTTGCTGCGGCAATCTCAGAGTTCCTCTCGAGTTGGGATGGGGACCTCAAGGAACCTCTCTTGTTGCCTCAGGGGAGTCGGCCATCCTTTCGAGTTGAGAGGGGGAACGCAGGATTCCTCTCGAGTCACTGCAGGGGTATTGGGCCACATCTCAATTGAGGCAGGGAACTCGAGGTACTTCTCGAGTTCTGGTGGGAACCTCGAGGTTTCTCTCGAGTTGCAATAGGTGAGACAAGCCTCATCTTGAGGTGCAAGGGGGAAGTTGGGATTCCCTTGGAGTTGAAGCAGGGGAATCGGCCCTCATCTCGAGTTGCTGTGACAATCTCGGAGTTCCTCTCGAGTTGCGACGGGTATCTTGGGGAACCTCTCTAGTGGCAAAAATGGAGTCAAGCATCCTTTCGACTTGCGAGGGCAATCTCGGGATTACTCTCGAGTTGCTGCAGGGAAATTGGGCCTCATCTCACAGTGAGGGATGAATCTGGTGGTTTTTCTTGAGCAGTAGTGTGAAGCTAGGGGTTCCTCTCGGGTTGCAACAGGTACCTTAGGGAAGCTTTCGTGTTACCTCAGGGTAGTCATGCATCCTTTCGAGTTTTGAGGTTGAACTCTGGATGCCTTTTGAGTCACTGTAGGGGAATCAGGCCTCACCTCGAGTTGAGGTGGGAAACTCGGGGTTCCTCTTCAGTTGTGACAGAGATCTCGAGTTCCTCTTGAGTTGCAGCAGGGGAGTCAGGCCTTGTCTCATGTTGAGGCTTGGAACTCCGCTTTCCTCTGGAAGGTAAAAGAGGTGTCAGGTTTCCTGTCAAGTTGAGGCGGGGAACACAGGGTTCTTCTAGAGTTGTGGTGGGAAACTTGGGGTTTCTCTTGAGTTGCAATGGGGAGCTCAGAGAACCTCTGGAGTTGCAATAGGTGAGACAGGCCTCCTCTTGAGGAGCGAGGGGGAAGTCAGCATTCCTCTCGAGTCGAAGCAGGGGACTCAGCCCTCATCTCAAGATGAGGTGGGGAACACGGTATTCTTCTTCAGTTGTGGCGTGAAACTCAGGGTTCCTCTCAAGTTGCGACAGATGTCTCGGGGAACATCTCCAGTTGGAAAAAGAGCGTAAAACCTCCTTTTGAGTTGCGAAGAGGAACTCGGGATTGCTCTCGAGTCGTTGCAGAGGAATTGGGCCTCAAATCACGTTGAGGGATGAACCTGCTGGTTTTTCTTGAGTTATGGTGGGAAGCTTGGGGTTCCTCTTGAGTTGTTACAGGGACCTCAGGGAACATCTCATGTTCCCTCAGGGGAGTCAGGCATCTTTCATGTTGCAGTGGGAAACTCAGGATTCCTCTTGAGTTGCTTCAAGGGAAATGGACCTCATCTCGAGTTGAGGCTGGAAACTCGGGGTTCCTCTCGAGTTGCGATGGGTATCTCGGGATTCCTCTGAAGTTGCCACGGGATCTTAGGGATGCTCTGGTTGCCTCAGGGGAGTCAGGCCTCCTTTCTAGTTGTGAGGAACACCTCAGGATTCCTCTCGAGTCACTGTAGGGGAATAGGGACTCATCTTGAGTTGAGGCGGGATATCCGGGGTTTTTCTCGAGTTGCGACGTTGACCTCAGAGAACCTGTCCTGTTGCCTCAGGGGAGTCAGGCACCCTTTTGAGTTGCGAGGGGGAACTCTGGATTCCTCTCGAGTCGCTACAGGGGAATCAGGCCTCACCTCATCGCGAGTTGAGGCGGGAAACACAGGGTTCTTCTCAAGTTGTGACAGTGACCTCAGGGAACCTCTCATGTTGCCTCAGGGGAGTCAGGCCTCCTTTCGAGCTGTGAGGGGAACCTATAGATTCCTCTCGAGTCGCCTCAGGGATATAGGGCCTCATTTCAAGTTGAGGCAGGAAACTCGGGGTTCCTCTCCAGTTGCAACATGGAGCTCAGGGTTTCTATAGAATTTCAACAGAGAAGTCAAGGTTCGTCTCATGTTGAGGCATGGTACTCTACTTTCCTCTCAAATTGTGAAAGGGGTGTCAGGCCTCCTCAATTTGAGGCGGGGAACTCGGGATTTTTCTCGAGTTGCAACAGGGGATTCAGACCTCCCTTCATGTTTTGAGAGGAAACTTGGGATTCCATTTGAGTCACTGCAGGGAAATCAGGCCTTATTTCAGCTGAGGGGGAACTCAGTGTTCTTTCGACTTGTGGCGGTAAACACGGAGTTCCTTTTGAGTTGCGATGGAGATCTGGGGATACATCTTGAATAGCAACGGGAATCAAGACTCCTCTCAAGTTGAGGTTAGGAAGTCATGTTTCCTCTCGAGTTGCAGCAGAAACCCAGAGTTCTTCTCTAGGGGTTGCTGGAAACTCGGTGTTTGCTGAAGAGTTGCCACAGCACCTGAGAACTCCTCTCAAAGTGCAGCAAGAAATCAGTGTTCCTATGGATCTACAGCATGGGATTCAGGATTCCACTGGAGTTCTGTTGTGAAAGTCAGAGTTATACTCGAGCTTTGTTGGTACTCAGTGTTCCTGGCAACTTCTGGTGGGGCCTCCTGTCAAGTCCTCCTGGGGCGACTCATCTCTAGCAGGGATGTGCAGGGTGGCTTGTGCCTTGTTGCAATGATGGGTGACTGCTCACTAATTTTGAAAAGGGACTACTCTATCATTGTGGTCTCGGTCACCTCTGTATTTGTGGGGGCTTTGATTCTCTCTAGTGGTGGTGTCCCAGCTCCTCTCTCCTTGTGGTGTGAGATTCGTCTGTCTTAGCAGAAGAGGGGTTCCTCTCTGTGTGTGATGTCCAGCAGGCACCTCTCAAGTTGTGGAGGAGGGCTCCTCTCGAGGGGCTAGGCTGCGTCCTCTTTGGTTGGAGTGTTAGTGTCTTCCCTTGGGAGGTCCTCTCTGCTTTTGGCGCTATGGGTTCCTCCCTTATATTCGTGAGATACCTGCTCTCTAGTTGTAAGAGCCTCCACTTGACTTACTTCAGGAAGCTCGTCTTCTTTGGAGGCAGAAGGTCTTCTCTCTAGTTTTGTTATCCTTGGAGACAACTCTCTAGTTGTGCCTGGGGTATCCACTTCAGTTTTGGCCAGAGAGCCCCTCTGTCATTTGGTCCCAGGCCTCTTTTCTTGTGCCAGCCTAGGGATCCTGTGAAATTGCAGCAGGGATCTCGGGGTACATCTTGAGTGGCAGCATATGACTCAAGGTTCCTTAAGAGTTGTGGTGGAGACTCCTCTTAAACTAGATTCATGAATCTGGGGCATATTCTCTGTACTAGCGATGTGTAAGCTGGTCCCTGTCTAAGTGCAATGTGTGGGAGTATACTCCCTAGGTGCAACATGGGCTCCACTCTAATTGCAGTGGGTGTCCGCTCTTTATTTGCTATGGATTGGCTCATCTCTAGTTGTCATTTGCAGCCACCTACCTCGTTGTGACAGGGGGACTTCTCTTTAATTGTGGTAGTTGGGCTCCTCTCAGATGCAATAGAGTGCTCTTCTCAAATTAGGAGGTGGGTGACTCCTTTATGGTTATGATGAGAAGGGGCACCTTTTCTAGTTGTGAAGTGCAGGAAGCTACTGGCTATTTGTGGCAGGGTGGGCCTCTGGGTTAGTTGTGGTATGAGGCTTCCTCTCTGTGGTCTACCGTTCTTCTCCAATTGTGGTGGGGTAATCTCTTGGGCATCCTCTGCAGTTGCATGAGGGTCTTGGGGCTCATGTCGAGTTAGGACGGGGAACTCGGGGTTCCTCTCGAGTCACTGCAGGGGAATCAGGCCACATTTCGAATTGGGACGGGGAACCCGGGGTTCTTCTTGAGTTGTGGTGGGAAACTCGGGGTTTCTCTCGAGTTGCAAAGCAGAATTTGGGGATCATCTGGAGTTGCAATAGGTGAGACAGGCTTCCTCTTGAGGTGTGAGGGGAAGTCTGGATTCCTCAGGAGTAGAAGCAGGGGCATCGACCCTCATCTCAAGATGAGGTGGGCAACATGGGGTTCATCTTGAGTTGCGGCGGAAACTCGGGGTTCCTCTCGAGTTGTGACAGGCATCTCAGGGAACCTCTTGAGTTGTAAAGAGAGAGTCAAGCCTCCATTCGGGTCACAGGAAGAAACTCGGGATTGCTCTCGAGTCACTGCAGGGAAAACGGGCCTAATCTTGCGTTGAGGGATGAATTTGGTGGTTTTTCTTGAGTTGTAGTGGGAAACTCGGGTTTACTCTCGAGTTGCAATGGGGACCTCAGGGAACCCCTCGAGTTCTCTTGGGGAGACTTGTCTCTAGCAAGGATGTGCAGGATGGCTCCTGTCTTGTTGCAATGACAGGTGGTGGCTCACTAGTTTTGCAAGGGATTATCGTTGTGGTTGGGGTCCACTCTGTAGTTGTGGGGATTTCAAGTCTCTCTAGTGGTGGTGTGCAAGCTCCTTTCTGCTTGTGGTGTGAGGTTTGTCTGTATTAGCAGAAGAGGGGCTCCTCTCTGCATGTGATATCCAGCGGGCTCCTCTCAAGTTGTGGTGGAGGGCTCCTCTCTAGGGGTGAGGCTGTGTCCTCTCTGGTTGGGGTGCATTTATCTCCATGAGGGAGGTCCTCTGTGCTTTTGGCACTATGGGTGCCTCACTTCTATTCGTGCGATTGCTGCTCTTTAGTTACGAGGGCCTGCACTCGACTTCCTTCAGGGAGCTCGTCTCCATTGGAGGCAGAAGGTCTTCTCTCTAGGTGTGATATCCTGAGGGACACCTCTCAAGTTGTGCCTGGAAAATCCACTTCAGTTTTGGCTGGAGAGTCCTTCTGTCATTTGGTGCTCTGGCCCCTTTTCTTGAGCCAGCCAAAGGTTCCTGTAAAATTGCAGTGGGGAAATCGGGGTGCCTCTTGAGTTGTAGCATATGACTTGGGGTTCCTTTAAAGTTGTGGTGGAGACTCCTCTTGAACTAGAGTAGGGAAGATCCTCTCTAGTAGCGATGTGCAAGCTGGTCCCTGTCTAAGTGCAATGTGTGGGAGGCTACTCTCTAGATACAGCTTGGGGTCCACTCATTGCAGTGGGTGTCTGCTCTTTATTTGCTGTGGATCAGCTCGTCTCTAGTTGTCATTTGCAGCCACCTCTCTCTTTGTGGTAGGGGAACACCTCTCTAACTGTGTTAGTTGGGATCCTTGTTCGTCTAGTCAAGGCTATGGTTTTTCCAATAGTCATGTATGGATGTGAGAGTTGGATGGTGAAGAAAGCTGAGCAGCGAAGAATTGATGCTTTTGAACTGTGGCATTGGAGAAGACTCTTGAGAGTCCCTTGGACTGCAAGAAGATCCAACCAGTCCATCCTAAAGGAGATTAGTCCTGGGTGTTCATTGGAAGAACTGATGTTGAAGCTGAAACTCCAATACTTTGGCCACCTCATGTGAAGAGTTGACTCATTGGAAAAGACCCTAATGCTGGGAAGGATTGGGAGCAGGAGGAGAAGGGAAAAACAGAGGATGAGATGGCTGGATAGAATCACCGACTCGATGGACATGGGTTTGGGTAGACTCCAGGAGTTGGTGATGGACAGGGAGGCCTGGCATACTGCTATTCATGGGGGCGCAGAGTCAGACACGACTGAGCCACCGGACTGAACTGAACTTAGCTGAACTAAATGAGGTAGAGTGCTCTTCTCAAACTGAGAGGTAGGTGACTCCTCTATGGTTGTAATGGAAAGGGGCTCTTTTTATTAGTTGTGAAGTGTGGGAAGCTACTGGCTATATGTGGCAGGGCAGGCCTCCTGCTCACTTGTGGTATGAAACGTCCTCTCTGGTTGTGGTACAGGGCTCTTCTCCAGTTGGGGTTGTGTAGGTTCCTCTTGGGAATCCTCTGCAGTTGCATCAGTTTCTTGGCACTCATGTCAAGTTGGGATGGGGAACTCGGGGCTCCTCACAAGTCACTGCAGGGTAATCAGGACTCATCTCACGTTGAGAGGGGAATCTCATGCTTTTTCTCAAGTTGTGGTGGGAATCTTGGGGTTTCTCTCCAGTTGAGACAGGGACTTCAGGGAACCTCTCATGTTGCCTCAGAGGAGCCAGGACACCTTTCGAGTTGGGAGGGGGAACTCAGGATTGCTCTTGAGTAGCAGTAGGGGAATTGAGCTTCAACTCTAGTTGAAGTCGGAAACTTGTGGTCTCTCTCGAGTTGTGATTGGTATCTCGTGGTTCCACTCGAGTTGCTCCAGGGACCTCAGGATTCCTCTCGAGTTGCAACAGGGGAGTCAGGACTTGTCTCGTGTTGAGGCATGGAACTCTGATTTCTTCTCCAGTTGTGAAAGGGGTGTCAGGCCTCCTGTCGAGTTGAAGCAGGGACATTGGGATATTCTCTAATTGCAACATGGGAGTCAGAACTCCATTCAACTTGCAAGGGGAGACTTGGGGTTCCACTTAAGTTGCAGCAAGGGAATCAGTCCTTATCTTGAGTTGAGGGGGAACTCGGTGTCCTTTTGATCTGCGGCAGGAATCATGGGGTTCCTCTCGAGTTGTGATGGGAAACTGGAGATACCTCTTGAATGGCAACAGTGGAGGTGTTCCTTGAGATACCCTTCCCAACAAGAAAAGAACCCCGAGCTTCCCGCCACAACACGAGAGCATCCACGAGACTCCCCCTCAGCACAAGATGGGGCCCTTTTCACCTGCAGAGCCCCGAGAACAATCCTGAGTTCCCTCTGGCACTTGAAAGGAGGTTTGACTCCATTTAGGCAGCTCCAGAGGTTCCCCGAGATACCTGTCCCAACTTGAGAGGAACGCCAAGTCTCCAGACACAATTCGAGAGGAGCCCCGTGTTCCCCACCCCCACCCCCCTCATCTGTAGATGAGGGCCGAGTCCCCTGTTTCCACTTGACAGGAATCCCTACTTTCCCTCTCACCTCAAGAGGAGGTCTGTCTCATCTATTGAAACTCGAGAGGAAACACGCAGTTCTGGCCACAAGAAGAAAGGTCATCGAGTACCCGCCTCAAATGCACATAGGGCCTAATTCCCTTGCAGCAACTCGAGAGGAACCCAGCTGCCCTGGCAACTCCAAAGGAGACCTGACTTCCCAGAGGCAACAAGAGACATTCCCTGATGTCCTCTGTCAGAACTCGAAAGGAACCCCAAGCTTCCCGCTGCAACTCATGAAAAACCACAAGAATTCGATCCTCAATGCGAGATGAAGCCTGATTCGCTTGCAGTGACTTGAGAGAAGCACTGAGTTTCCTCTCGAAACTTGAATGAAAGCTTGAATCCCTTTATGCCACTCCAGAGGTTCCCCAAGATACCCGTTCCTGCTCGAGAGGAACCCTGACTTTCCTGCCTCTACACTTGATGAGGACCCATTCTTCTGCAGCAACTCCTGAGGAATCCCAAAGGTTCCCCTCACAGCTCGAAAGGAGGCATCCTGACTTCCCTGAGGCAACAGGGGAGATTTGCTGTGGTACCAGTAGCAACTCGAGAGCTTCCCGCCACAACTTGAGAAAAACCACGTGATTCCACGCTCATCACGAGATGAGGCCATTTTCCCTTGCAGAGCCTTGAGAGCAATCCCTGGGTTTCTCTCCCAACTTGAAAGGAGACTTGACTCCTTTCATGCAACTCCAGGTGTTCTCCGAGCTACCCGTCCCAACCTGAGAAGAACCCTGAGCTTCTTGCCACAACACGAGAGCATCCACGAGATTCCCCCTCAGCGTGAGACAGGGCCCTTTTCACTTGCTGCGCCTTGAGAACAATCCTGAGTTCCTTTGGCACTTGAAAGGAGGCTTGATCCCCTTTAGGCAGCTTCAGAGATTCCCCAAGATAACCGTTCCAACTGGAGTGGAACCCCAAGTTTCCAGATGCAATTCGAGAGGAGCCCCATGCCCCCCCAACTCTTCTCGAGATTAGGGCCGAGTCCCCTCTTTCCACTCGACAGGAATCCCTACTTTCCCTCCCACCTCAAGAGGAGGCCTGTCTCATCTATTGAAACCCGAGAGGAAACCCGCAGTTCTGGCCCCAAGACAAAAGGTCGCCAAGTACCCCCTCAATGGCACATGGGGCACAATTCCCTTGCAGCGACTCGAAGGGAACTCCAGCTGCCCCCTGGCAATGCCAAAGGAGGCCTAGACTTTGCAGAGACAACAAGAGAGGTTCCCTGAGGCTCCCCCCCATCAGAACTCGAGAGGCACCCCCAGCTTCCCGCTGCAACTCATGGAAAAGCACAAGCTTCAACCCTCCACGCGAGATGAAGCCCAATTTCCCTTTGCAGTGACCTGAGTGAAACGTTGAATCCTGTCACCTCCCTTTAGGCCACTCTGGAGGTGCCCCGAGATACCCGTTCCCCCTCAAGGAGCACTCCAAGTGTCCTGCCTCAACCCTTGACGAGGACCCAGTATGCTGCAGCGACTCCTGAGGAATCCCGAGGCTGCCCCTTCCCCTTGCCACTCAAAAGGAGGCACCGCGACCCTGTTGGGGTAACAGGGGAGACTGGCCGGGGTACCTGTCGCATCTCGAGAGCCCCCCACCACAACTCGAGAAAACCCACGTGATTCCATGTCCATCGCAAAATGAGACCCTTTTCTCTTGCAGGGCATGGAGAGCAGTCACCCAGTCCCTCTCCTGGCTTGGAAGGGGGCTTGACTCCTTCCGTTCGACCCCATGTATCCCCCGAGATACCCATCCCAATCTAAGAAGAACACCGACTCAGAGAGGGGAGGCGTTGGCTGCGGTAGACAACACGCAGCACACAGCCCCAATGGGTGGCCAGCACACCCATCCCCCCTCCAACAGAGGAGAGGGGGGCTTCTGCCCTCGTGCTCTGGCAGTCACCATGGTGGCCATTGCCCACTCAGGAGGGGCAGTGGCTGGGGGCTCCGGTACCCCAAGGCTCCCTCACGGATCACTAGAAAAGGCTTTTTCACCGAGGGCGCACTATCCCTCACCCAATCGTCTCTCCTTCAGGCCCACGGAGGTGCTCCATGAGCCACCGATCCTCAACTGGGTGGGAGGGGTCTGCAGTACAGGTAAGCGGACGACCACACAGGTGCATGTGCACGGTCAGCGCTGGAGCATTATCCGTGCCTCCACGACGAGGCAGCACCTGCCCCCAACGGAAGAGGCGAGGGGAACAGGCACGCCTCTTTCTTCCCGTCTCTACCCCTCCCCCCAAAGAGAGCCACTCGCGGGACACAAACACCACCTTGGTGGGGACCCAAGGAGGATGCCGGGTTAAGGGAAACGACACCACCGCTCGGCCTCAGGCACCTGAGGGGTGACCTGGAGCACTCCAGGGGCACCACCAAGGGTCAAACGAGGCACGCTCACCCACCCATGCGGGGCGCGCGGCGCAGCAGCGGGCACAGCTCTCCCCACCGAGGGGAGGGCCACTCACGGGGCACATTCCTAGAAGGGGAAGCGAGAGCATCTGCTGTTTCTGAAAACTGATGGCCCCACTGATGCCCTGAGGCAGGATACAAGAGAGTGAAGGTCACGGCCAGAGACTGCACCCACCTCCTGTCTTCCTCACCCTCCCCGACGGGCAGGGGGAAAGACAAGAGAGGGGCCCCACAGACAGACCAAGAAGACCGTACACGTTCACTAGGAATGCCTGTCCCTCGTCTAGCATGGCTTAGGCCCGGCCCGGGATAGCACGACCACACCACATCAATCCGTTGAGCCAAGGGGGAGGGGGAAAGACACGGTGAGGACAGTCACTGGAGGGGCCCACTTTAAGTCCCACCGGCAACCTTCCCCCAGCACCTCACCTCGGGCGAGAGTGGCTGACGATCCCAGGAGGAGGAACGCCTGATACAGGGCACAGAGCCTACAGGGTGGGGGTCGTCCTGGCCACCATTGGGTGCCCACAGTGGGGAGTGCACAGGTTATAGAAGACCCATGGCGCCTCGCCCTCGGGTTGCCCAGAGACTGGAGGTAGTGCCACGGGTTGAGTCTGCCAGACATGCCACACAGGAGCCGGCGCACAGGCTCAGGTGGGTGGCTCCAGTGGGAAGGGCCGAACTGGGTGCCAGCTGGCAACCCAAAGGCCCAGAACCCCGCATGCATCCAGAGGCCCAAAGTCCTTGGTGGCAAACACTGAGAGAGAGCTTGTCAGCACTTACCTGATGGCAAAAAAAGGCCCATTTTGGGTGACAAAATGACAGCGCCCGACAGTGGACCCCACCTATGACTCGCAGAGTGGGACCTTGGAAACTTGGCCCGACCACCTGTCCCCAGCACTACCATAAACACCAGGCCCGGAGCTGTCGGGGGTCATCTGGTCGACCAGGGCGGGGAGGGGGGTGGTGCGAAGGGGGCACGTGGTGGCAAAAGTCGGGGCCCTGACGTCAAGGGAGAGGGAGCTGGCAGGGGATGCCCTCCACGCTTTGCCCACACGGGTAGGTGTACCTATCCGTCCAAGTCTCTGAAAGTGGATTTGGCTTCGATTTGCAAAAAGAAAAAAGAATACTGTCAGCGAGGCACCTCCAAGACGAGCAGGCCCCAACGAGGGACCACGCCCGGGCCCTAGACCGTCCTACATGGGGCACCCAGGACGACTCGAGTTGGTTCCTGATCGGGATTCAGGGAGTTAGGGAGGGGTGAGAAAAAGTCACATCCGACAACTGAGACCCACGAGGGCACACTGAAGGGTCGAGTGTGCCCTCCCTGTGGAAGCAGGGTCTGGTCCATCCACGTCTCCGGACCAATTGAGACTTTGAGAAAGAAAAGCATGTGTGCAGGGAGACGGCTCAGGTGACCAGACCCCAAGGGGTAACCCACAGGCACCCATGCTGGCTGGCCTCTCCGGGTCACCCCTCACGACTCCAGCAGGCAGGTCCCCACCTCTGGAGCGCGACACGGAAAAAAAACCTCTGTCAGAAAGAGCCCGAGAGCCCAGACCCAGGAGCTCCCTACACTGGCCTCCATGACACAATCTGGGCCAGTCCCCAACTCCGGAGCAGGGCGCTGCGGGAGTGCGG
Source organism: Giraffa tippelskirchi (assembly GCF_054371585.1). Lineage (NCBI taxonomy): Eukaryota > Metazoa > Chordata > Mammalia > Artiodactyla > Giraffidae > Giraffa > Giraffa tippelskirchi. Next base: position 15,132,994 of record NC_137288.1, on the reverse strand, counting down.
GGCCGAGGGCGAAGCGAACGCTCCTGAGTGTAGCCCAGGAAGAGGCCAGAACGCCAAGTCCCAGGCCCTCCAGGGAGGGAAGACCCTCTCTCCCCACCGTGGTGGCCCGGCCCAGGTAGGGTCAGGCCAGTCCGTCTCCATGGCCGGAGGGGCATGGGGAGATGTTGGTCAATGCGGTCAGGCCACCCCAGAGCCCGGCTCTGGAACGCCGCCGCCACGACGGTCAACCTCCTCAGAAACCTTGAGAACCAATCTCCGGCGACAGCAGGACGTCCCTAGGGCTCGGTGCCACTGGCACTGTCGCCGCCAGCTTAGCTGGTCTCTGAGAGCTCTGCCTCCGGCCCAGCGGCTGAGTCAGAGCTCTCCAAAAGGTCGCCAAAGCTCCGGAGGGGAGGGACAGTATAAAATTGGCCGCCAGGTGGCGCCCGACAACCAGCTCGAGTGTCCCGAGGACGGGTCGCTGTCGCCGGGCGCCGAGGACGCCACAGCACCAGCCGCCCAAACGCACGAGTTCGGCCCGCAGCCTCCGCCTGCGACAGACGCAACGCAACGCGACCAAGGACGCAGAGGGAGGGAGAGGAGCTAGGAAATACCTCCCAAGGAGGCTGCCACGAAGGAGACGTGCTCCCCTGACGCGATTCCAGGGTAATGGGTGGACATTCGATCAAGCTTTGAGCAGGAAAACTCAGGGTTCCTCTCGAGTTGGCTCAGGCCTCCTATGGAGTTGCCAGGGGCAGCTCGGGTTCCTCTCGAGTCGCTGGAAGGGAATTAGGCCCTATGTGCAGTTGAGGGGGGTACTCGATGACCTTTCATCTTGTGGCAGGAACTGGACATTTCCTTTCGAGTTTCAATAGATGAGACAGGCTTCCTCTTGACATGCGATGGAAAGTACGGATTCCTGTCAAGGGGAAGCAGGGGACTTGGCCCTCATCTCAAGATGAGTTAGGGGCGGGGAGAACATGGAACTCCTCTCAAATTACGTCGGGAGACTCAGGGTTCTACTCGAGTTGGGACCGGTATCTCGGGGAACCTCTGGAACTGCCTAAAGGGGGCCAAGCCTCCTTTCAAGTGCCAGAGGGAACTCAGGATTGCTCTCAAGGTGCTGCAGGTGAAAATGGCCTCATCTCGCCTTGAGGGGCAATCTCGTGGATGCTCTCACATTGTGGCAGAAGCTCGGGGTTCTTCTCAGATTGGGACGGGTATCTCGGGGAACAGCTGGAGTTGCATGAAAGGAGTCAAGCCTGCTTTCGAGTTGAGAGAGGAACCCGGGGATTGCCCTCAAGGCCCTGCAAGGGGAAAAGGCCTCATCTCGTGATGAGCGTGGGATCACATGGGTTTTCTCGAGTTGTGACGGGTACCTCAGCCAGTTTCTCCTGTGATCATAGGGAAGTCAGGATGCCTTCTTTCTAGCTGCGAGGGGCAACGTGGGGATTCTTCAGGAGTAGCTGCAGCGGAATGGGTCCTCAACAAGCATTGAGGCAGGAAACTCAGGGTTCCTCTCGAGTTGGGATGGGTATCTTGGGAACCTCTGGAGTGGCACAAAGGGAGTCAAGCTTCCATCCGAGTTTTGAGAGGGAACTCAGCATTTCTCTTGAGTCACTGCAAGGGAATCACACTTCATCTCACGTTGAGGATCAACTCGCATGATTTTTCACGAGTTGCAGTGAGTAGCTTGTGGTTCTTCTCGAGTTTTGATGTGGGACCTCAGGGAACCTCTCTTATTGCCTCGGGGAAGTCAGGCCTCCTTTGGATTTGCCAGTTGCAGAGCAGGTTCCTCTCGAGTCGCTGCAAGGGAATTAGGGCATTTGTGCAGTTGAGGGGGGTACTCGATGACCTTTCTTCTTGTGGCAGGAACTGCGCGTTTCCTCTCGAGTTTTAGTAGATGAGACGGGCCACCTCTTGAGGTGCTAGGGAAAGTAGGGATTCCTGTGGAGTGGAAGCAAGGGACTCGGCATTCACCTCGAGATGAAGGGGGTGGGGAGTGGGGAAAAAGGGACTCCTCGAATTGCGTCTGGATACTGGGGGTTACACTCGAGTTGGTATGGGTATCTTGGGGAACCTCTAGAGCTGTCTAAAGGAAGTCAAGCCTCCTTTCACGTGCCAGAGGGAACTCAGGATTGCTCTCGATGTGCTGCAGGTGAAAAGGGCCCCTTCTCGCCTTGAGGGGGAATCTCGTGGATGTTCTTGCATTGTGGCGGGAAGCTCGGGGTTCTTCTCAGTTTGGGACGGGTATCTCGGAGAACACCTGGAGCTGCTTGAAAGGAGTCAAGCATCCTTTCAAGTTGGGAGAGGAACTCGGTGATTGCTTTCAAGGCCCTGCAAGGGAAAAGGGCCTCATCTCGTGATGAGCATGGAATCACGTGGTTTCTCTCGAGTTGCTGTGGAAGCTCTCGAGTTGTGACGAGTACCTCACCCAATCACTCCTGTGATCTCAGAGAAGTCAGGATGCCTCCTTTCGAGCTGTGAGGGGCACATTTGGGATTCCTCAGGAGTCGCTGCAGCAGAGTGGGTCCTCATCAAGCATTGAGACAGGAAACTCAGGGTTCCTCTCGAAGTGGGACGGGTATCTCGGGTCACCTTCAGAGTGGCACAAAGGCAGTCAAGATTCCACTGGAGTTTCGAGAGGGAACTCAGCATTTCTCTCAAGTCACTGCAAGGGAATCGGGCTTCATCTTGCGTTGAGGATCGAACCTCTTGGTTTTTCACGCATTGCAGTCAGAAGCGTGGGGTTCCTCTCGAGTACTGATGGGGGATCTCAGTGAACCTCTCTTGTTGCCTCGGGGAAGTCAGGCCTCTTTTGGAGTTGCCAGGGTCATCTCGGGATCCTCTTGAGTCACTGCAAGGGAATTAGGCCCTATGTGCAGTTGAGGGGGGTAATCGACCTTTTGTCTTGTGGCAGGAACTGCCCATTTCCTCTCGAGTTTCAATAGATGAGACAGGCCTCCTCTTGAGGTGTGAAGGAAAGTACTGTTTGCTGTCGAGTGGAAACAGGGGACTCGGCCCTCATCTCGAGATGAGGCGGGTGGGGCATGGGGAATACGAGGCTCCTCTTGAATTGTGTCTGGAGACTCGGGGTTCCTCTAAAGTTGGGACAAGTATCTCAGGAAACCTCTGGAGCTGTCTAAAGGGAGTCAAGCTTCCTTTCAAGTGCCAGAGGGAAATCAGGATTGCTCTCGAGGCTCTGTAGGTGAAAAGCACCCCGTCTCACCTTGAAGGGGAATCTCGTGGATGCTTTCGCGTTGTGGAGAGAAGCTCGGGGTTCATCTCAGGTTGGGGCATGTATCTTGGGGATCACATGGAGTTGCATGAAAAAAGTCAAGCCTCCTTTGAAGTTGGGAGAGGAGCCCAGGGATTGCTCTCAAGGCCCTGCAAGGGAAAAGAGCCTCATTTTGCGATGAGCGTGGAATCACATGGTTTCTCTCGAGTCTGCAGAAGCTCTCAAGTTGCAACAGGTACCTCACCAATCACTCCTGTGATCTCAGGGAGGTCAGGATGCTACCTTTCGAGCTGCAAGGGGCACCTTCGGGATTCCTCTGAAGTCGCTGCAGCAGAATGGGTCCTCATCAAGCGTTGAGGTAGGAAACTCAGGGTTCCTCTCGAGTTGGGACTGGTATCTTGGGGGACATTCAGAGTGGCACAAAGGGAGTCCAGCTTCCTTCTGAGTTTCGAGGGAACTCAGTGTTTCTCTCAAGTCACTGCAAGGGAATCGTGTTTAATCTCGTGTTGAGGATCGAATCTCGTGGTTTTTCACGAGTTGCCACAGGCAGCTTGGGGTTCCTTTCGAGTTCTGATGGGGGACCTCAGGGAACCTCTCTTGATTCCTCTGGGAAGTCAGGCTTCCTTTGAAGTTGCCAGGGGCAGCCAGTGTTTCTCCTGAGTCGCTGAAATGGAATTAGGCCCCATGTGCCATTGAGGGGGGCTACTCAATGACCTTTCGTCTTGTGGCAGGAACTGCGCATTTCCTCTCGAGTTTCAATGGATGAGACAGGCCTCCTCTTGTGGTGTGAGGGAAAGCAGGGATTTCTGTCAAGTGGAAGCAGGGGACCCGGCCCTCATCTCGAGATGAGGGGTGGTGGTTGTGGGGAACACGGGGCTCCTCTCAAATTGTGTCTGGATCCTGGAGGTTACACTCAGGTTGGTATGGGTATCTTGGGGAACATATGGAGCTGCTGAAAGGGAGTCAAGCCTCGTTTCATGTGCCAGAGGAAACTCAGCATTGATTTTGAGGCGCTGCAGGTGAAAAGGGCCCGGTGTCGCGTTAGGGGGAATCTCGTGTGTCCTCTTGCATTGTGGCAGGAAGCTCGGGGTTCTTCTCAGGTTGGGACGGGTATTTCGGGGGACACCTGGAGTTTCATGAAAGGAGTCAAGCCTCCTTTCAAGTTGGGAGAGGAACCCGAGGATTGCTCTCAAAGCCCTGCAAGGGAAAGGGCCTCATCTCACGATGAGTGTGTAACAACGTGGTTTTTCTCAAGTTGCGGCGGGAAGCTCAGAGGGGCCACCTGTCTGGGTCAAACCCATGAGCACAAAGTAATTCTTTTGTGGGCACCTCAGAGCCAACAACCTCTGCAAGGATTGTTACTATCAGTGACAGGCCTTCGACCCAGAAGGTAAATAAGAATGGAGGGCTTAGAATGAGGAAAATTACACAAGGAGACAAAATGTTGTGCAGCGTTAAAAATGTCTCCCCAGCCTTGGACATTGCTGTCCAGGAAGTTAGTGGAGGGGAGTCCCCATTGGAGAGCTGGAAGGGAACTAGAGCTCCCCGGTGCCCCCACAAAGGGACCCTTCCCTCTAGTGTTCTTGGAGGAAGGTGGGCTTCCTCTGTCCTTTGCTGAGCACCACATCCTCACTAGTCAGACTGCCTGCACATAGCTTGCACTGGAATGAAAAATCAGAGGCCTAGCTGTGGACCAGGCCCCCATGGCAGCATTCCCTCCACAGCTCCTGAATGGGGCTCCGAAGTGCTGGGATACAGGGCCAGGGAGCAGTGGTGGTGCTGCTTCAGCTGGGAGCTCCTTCCACCACTTTCAGGGCATCATTGCACCTCCTTCTGCACAGCGGACCCCTCGTGTTGTCTGTTACTTCCTGCCACAGTCCCATCCCCAACTCCAGTTCCAGGCTCCAGTCCCTCAGGCTCGGGCCTCCAAGGGGCACAGCCAGCAGGGCTGAAGTTTTGAGTGCAAGGCTTAGGAGTGTGCTGCTCGTGAACACCACCACTGACTCCTGAGGGCTCACTCAGCCTGTGACTCACTGCTGGCCACCCTCCCAGGCCCTTCCACACCAAGGGAGGGGCAGAGACCTCAGAGGCCCAAGTCTTGTCCTACTACACTTGGTCAGGCCTTGAACATCAAACCTTAGGACCTCAGTTTCTGCAAGAGGCCTTGCCCTTGTTCTACCCGTGAGGCCACCCGGGATCCTCAGTTGTCTCTCTTACGGGTATAACTGCTGCTTCGTGACCTCATCCATGTACTCTGCAGCTGTTGCAATCCTCCATTGTGCCCCTAAGTAAACAAGCCTTAGACAGAATAAAACTGTTATTGTAGGATCAACATGTAGGAAGCCTGTTTGGCTGGGTTTTGTTTGGGAATGGATAAACTACATTAGGCAGGCCTCATGCCCTCTGAAAAAATGCCCCCTGTACCCCACGCTATTGCTAGGCCTGTCCCCAAAAAAGGCCCTAGGAGGTGGTGACAGGCTTAACCAGGATTCTGTAGGGACCTGTCACACCAGGACTAGGAGTTGCCCTCTCCCAGGGCCAAGGTGGCCTTCAAGCCTCTTCATCAGGGAAGCCTTCTGTGACCTCACCCTGCTCCCACCCCAACCCTAGTCATCCTTTCACACTCATGTGTCTTGAGAAATTCCTCTTTGTGGTCACGTTGAAGTTGCATGTCAAAATTATGTATTTATCTCATTAATGGCTTACTTTCCGCTGGACTTCTAGCTCTGAGTGGGTCGGGGTGTGTTTTGTTCCCATCTGAATTTCCTGAGCCTGAGGTAGGGCCTGGCACATAGTAGGTGCTTGTAAATCTCCATGAATGAATGCACACAGGCTCTGCTGGTCGGCTCTGGGTGCTCTGTGAAGGGTTCCTGGTACTGGGCCCCAAACCTCCCAGGTCCACATGAGGCTCAGGGTCTCCTCTGGGCAAGGCTGCGTGGGAGGTGACACCTTTGCACACAAGGGTGTCTGTGCAGTAGTGCCCACGTGCTGTACACGCCCGAAGTGGCCCCCCAGATGTGCCCACTGAGAGCAAAGCGTGCGTGGCTAGGAGGGCCACCATCAGGTGCTGGGGCCTCTGGGCCTGCCTTCCCAAATAGGCCTTCCTGGAAGGCGCAGGCCCGGTGAGACCATTCCCCCACTCTGCGCATGTTGGTCAGTGTCAGAGTCCAGCAGCATATCAAAACATCAGGTCCGTGTGTTTATTTGCCTGCGTGCCATGAATCTGTCTCTTTCATACTGAGGGTCAGTGTCACTACCACGCTGTCCCTCAGAGGTCGTGCGGCTATGTCTCTGATCCTGGGTGTCCTCAGGGACACCTGGCCATTTCTCTCAGGAGAACAGCCCACCATTGGGAGACTGTCTCTGTCACTCAGGGACTCTCTGGGATTCTCTGTTGGTGACTCTCAGGGTCCTCCCTTGCCTCTTAGTGAGACTCCTCTGACCCCTCAGGCTCTGGTTCAGGGTGGCTGACTCAGTGGGAAGGGTGGAAGGGACATGGCATGGGGGATGGGTCTGCTCACACTTATAAAGGGACTTACTGGGTTAGTCCCAACTGTGGGCTTGGGGTCCTCAGTGGGGCTTCAGTCCACCCAGTCCGGCCCCACAGCTCCCCAGGCAAGCAAGCCCACATCCTTCCTTTGGGGCGAACCCCCTCATCAGCCCTTCCTGACCAGCTTCCTTTTCTTCAGCCCATGCTCTCTCAGCTCAGAGACCCTTTTCCGGAGTCACTCCCTCTAGTTCCCCTGAAGTAACTGGAACTAGAACTCCCCAGAGTCTGTTCTCCAAGTCTGGCATGGGGCCTACAACTCTGATCTCCTCCCCCAACTCATGGCCAGCAACTCCCCCCGCCAGTGCAGGTCAGCTTCCCCAGGGCTCCCCTCCTCAGTCATGGGCAATTAGAGAATTAGAGATGGCTCCCCTGGCCCTCCCATCCTGAGTCCCAGAATGCCTTCCTCAGGTCTGGCCCAGCTCAGTTTCTTCCCCCTTCTTGTACCCTACAGCCCTGACCACCATGTGCCCCCTAGAAAAAGCCTTCAGCTGCAGGAGGGGCCCAGCGTCCCCTCCCCCACAGCCACCTGCCATGGGCAGCATGCTCAACCTGGGGATATGGTGGCAACTGGTTGGGGGGCTGTCTGGACACAGACGCCTTTGTGCCCAGCCCAGCTTGACTGCTTGGTATGAGGCTCAGCTGTTCCCAGATCCTCACCCAGAGGGGAGAGGGGAGGCTTTGGAGGGGCTGGGGGGGCTCTCAATTCGAGCTCCCTCTCAGTGTCCCACCTCTCAGATGCTGACAGCAGCTCCTCAGGTGGGCTGGGGGGCTGGTGAGGGAGGCCCAGCTTGGCACCCCATGGCAGCCACTCTTTCCTCTGTGTTCCTCTGCCAGTCCTGCCTGCAGTTCCTGCCAGCAGAGGGGAAGCCCAGGGTGGGGGTTGGGGCCTGCAGTGTCCACAGTATCCCCACTGGGGGAGGCCTGAAGGGCCGGGCACCTCATGCCAATGCCTTGCTGATGGTAGCTTTTCTCCTGTCTGCACAGAATGGTGCTATGGCCAGCAAGGCTACTAAGAAGGATTGCAGCCTCCATCGGGGCAGCTGGGGCAACCAGATTGAGTTTGTACTGATGAGCATGGGCTATGCCGTGGGCCTTGGTAATGTATGGTGCTTCCCATACCTCTGCTTTCTCAATGAGGGAGGTACCCAGTGGGCACAGGGCAGGGGCCACCCACGTGGGTAGAGCCCAGCCACCAGGGCCCAGCCACCCGCTTCTGGCACAGACCCCACTCCAGACAGGCTGGCCTCTGGCCCTAATCTCCTTTGCCCCCACCCCTGTCTTAGGTACCCTTTACCCCCTGATGTTGGCAGCCTAATCTCTCGAGGGGAGGAAAGGTAGAGAGGAAAACAACCCAACCTCCCAAGTCTCAGTTTTATACCTCCTGCATTTCAACAGCCACCCCCAAAATGATTCAGGGGATATTTGAGGACCCCATCAGCTAATGTGTGTGAAATTGCTTGGTTAAGTCATCAATTCCCACCCAAACATGGCAGCTCTAGGACATGGGTTCAGCTCAGAACAGATTTCCTGGGAACCCCTGTCAAGTTCAAAAACAGGCCGTGAGCAGTGTGCCTCAGACTGAGGCTCCAGTCCAGGGCATGGCACACCCTCTTGGAAGCCCAGCCAATTGCAAAGGTTCTGCTGTCGGGTTCTGAGCAGGAAGAGGGTGGGATCCCCCAAATCTGGCCCTGAGATAGCCCTCTATCTGCCCACCAGAAGCCTTCATGATCCCCTACTTCATAATGCTTATCTTCTGCAGGATCCCCCTCTTCTTCACGGAACTCTCCTTTGGCCAGTTTGCAAGTAGGGCTGCCTGGTGGTCTGGAGGATCAGCCCCATGTTCAAAGGTGAAGCCCGGGTGGGGTACACACACATGCACACGCGCGCGCGCACACACACACACACACACAGAGGCTCCTGGGGGCCGTGCTGACTCAGCCATCTGTATAAAGACTGCCAACCCCTATGGAATCCGAGTGTTGACCCGAGGTCCGCATCAATGGCCAAGGCCAGGGACACATGCTGGGATCCATTGTTTACTTGACCTCCACCCTCTCCTTCTACCACATGCATACACAAAAGCCCTTTGCCAGCCTTCCCCACCCAGCTCCCAGCTCGCTCCTGCCAAGGCTTTGACCTGCCCCTTCTGTGGCCCTCCACGAAAGCCTGCCCGTTAAGCCCTTCAAAATTAGCTTCACGTCCTTCAGCTAGGTGTGTGAGGCTGCTCCTGCCCCTCCCATCCCCCAGGTGTGGGCTACAGCATGATGGTGGTGTCCACATACATCAGCATCTACTATAACGTGGTCGTCTGCATCGCCTTCTACTACTACTTCTCGTCCATGACGTCTGTGCTGCCCTGGACCTATTGCAATAACCCTTGGAACATGCCAGACTATGTGAGCTTGCTGGATAACCCCAACATCACCAACAGCTTGCAGCCTCCTGCCCTGCCTGGCAACGTCTCTCAGGCACTCAATCACACCCTCAAGAGGACAAGCCCCAGCGAGGAGTATTATAGGTGAGGCCCCTACAGGACCTGGGCTTCTAGGGATTACCCTGGGAGCCTATCTTCAGCCCGCCGTCTTCGCTGAAGGGCAGTAGTCTGCAGTCTAGGGACAGTGCCAGGAACGGAGCAGGGCAGAGGTGTGAGAAGAAATGTAAGGAGCTCACAGCCCACTTCAGGAGAGGCTGACACACAAGCTTTGTGAGTTTGTGAGAGTCCTTACACAGCAGCATTGAGGCTCCAACTGTCAGTCAGGTCAGAAGAGGAGGGTCAGGGTAAAGAGGGGTGGCTTCCTGGTAAGCAGAAAAGCACGAACAGAAGCCCTTAGTCTCAGATGAGCCTGAGGGAAAGCTGTTGTGACGAGGAGTAACAGGTGTGTGGGGAACTCACCAGCCATGTGGTAGCCTACAGGGAGTATGTGACTTTTGGAGGGCTTACAAGTATGAAGTGTGGACCTAACCCAGCAGAACCAAAGAAGAGCTGTGGAAGTTTCCTGAGCCAAGAGCTGTCATTATCAAGTTGGGTTTGGGAAGGGCAGCCTGGAACCCCTGAGCTCTGTGGTGACAGAGAATGGAGTCCCAGGGCTAGCTTGAAGGGAAGCTGTTGCTGGGGCTGTTTGAAACATCTTGTCCCAGCTGGGTGGGTGTGAGGGCACAGCAGGACATCCTAGAGGAAATTCCCCACGTCCTGTTGAGGAGCTCATGGGAAGAGGGCTTTGTGGACTGGTGGGCAGGTCTCGTTCATTCATTCCACAAACATTTATGGCATCCACTCTGCCGGGCCCTGTGTGCCCATGGGGTACAAACAGTCCTGAGATCATGCCACGAGGCAGTCACAGTCTAGAAGGGAGATGGGTTGTTAATGCTATTTGGGGCAGGGGCCTCAGTGCACGTATATGCAGTGTGTGGTGAGGGCAACAGAAGGTGATCAAGGAGGCTTCCCATGGACTTCTCTCAAGGTCCAGTGTCTAAGACTCCGAGCTTACAATGACTCCACTTCAGGGGGCACAGGTTCAATCCCTCCTCAGGGAACTAAGATCCCACATGACAAGCATGCCACAGTCAAAAAATAAATCATAGAAAAAAAACAAGACTTCCCAGAGGAGTGAGAAAGGAAGTATAGAAGGATTGGGAGACGTGGGCAGATGAGCTGCAGCCAGGAGGTGGCAGACTGGAGCTGGGGTTGGGAGCAGATAGGACAGAGAATTGGGACAGAGGAGGCCAGGAAATCAAAAGGCACAGGGCTTCCCCTGCCGGTCAGAGGGTTCGAGGTCTTCTCCATGTTGTGATGGAGAGTCAGGGCTGAGCGGTGGAGGTCCCAGTGACACTCGAAGTCCTAGCAGGTCCACGTCCTCTAAGCCGAGGGCCAGCACTCAGAGCCTCAGGGCCCAGTGTTCCTGGGCTGCTGCTGCTGCATACGTGCTCAATTGTGTCTCACTCTTGGCAACATCATGGACTGTAGCCTGCCAGGTGCCTCTGTCCATGGAATTTTCCAGGCAAGAATATTGGTATGGGTTGCCATTTCCTACTCCAGGGGATCTCCCTGACTCAGGGATTGAACCAGTGTTTCCTGCACCTCCTGCATTGGCAGGCAGATTGTTTACCACTGAGCCACCTGGGAAGGCCCTGTGCTGCGCTATAGATGTCCAAAGACAGTTAAGAGGTGGTCACCATCCTCAAGACACATGGTGGAGACCATAGAGCCTTTGCCTCCCAGTGAGGTTTGGGCAAAATTACCTCTGGGCAGATTCAGTCATTCAGTCATTGGACGGGTCATTTCCTGAGCACCAAGTAGGTACCGAGAACTGTACTCAGAGCAGGAACAGAGCGGGGAGTAAGAGACTCTGCCCACTTAGTTATTCTGCTACATTTGGGGCATGGTGTGGACTGGGCAACTTGATCTAGACTAGGGAGAACCTTCTGGAAGGTTCCAGAAACACAAAGTCCGGAGATGCTCCAGAAATGATCACCCCAGGGGCTATCTTCCAGGGTGGGGCTGCTGCTTGGCAAAGCTCAGGAGATTTTATCCAGTGCAATTAGAGGGGAATTTCCCTCCAAGAAAACTAGCCATGGGTCAGGAGGTCCACGGGATGGCCCGCTGAACTCCACTCCTTGTAGGAGGCTGGAGCCAGGCTTCCCTAAGGAACCGCAGTCCCAGGCAGGACTCCTTCCCTTCAGGATGGCTCCATGCTGCCCCCTCCTGGAAAGCCTAGGGAAGTGACCTTTGAGAGGGTTGCCCAAGCTGGCTTCAGCAAGATGAGGTGAGCAAGCACCCCCATTTCTGGGTAACTACTATGTGCTTATTGTTAAGTTGCTCAGCCGTGCCCAACTCTTTTGCAACCCCCTGGGCTGTAGCTCTGCAGGCTCGTCTGTCCATGGGATTCTCCAGGTAAGAATACTAGAGTGGGTTGCCATTTCCTTCTCCAGGGGATCCTCCCAACCCAGAGATCAAACCCAAATCTCCTGCATTGGCAGGTGGATTCTTTACCCCAGAGCCACCAGGGAACTATGTGCTAGGCATATTATATGATATCACCCCCAATTTCAGATTCAGAGACTGATTCCCTGATGTTAAGGAACTGGGCCGCAATGCTGTGTCAGGATATACATGTGTTAGGATATGCATGCCCTGCTGTGCCTGGTGCCTAATATGAACTAGGCTGATGATACTCTGCAGGCGTTCTGGGTCCACAGTCTCCAGTGACCCTTTGGAAAGCTGCACAATCTCATTTGAGCCCTACAGCAACCCTATTAGATAGTGTGTGCCAGTTTTATAAAATACTCCCGTTTTACAAGTGAACAAAGCAAATCAAGAGAAAGATTGACTCCTTTAAAGGAGAAGAGCTCTTAGGGCAGATTTCTGAGCCCAGATCTGCCTTTTGCCTACCCTTTGGACTCCAGCTTTCTCTGCCCTCACCATGTCTTTACAGCATTACCTTACAGTCCTCTGAGAGCTGATCTGATGCCTGCCAGGCAGGCCCTAAGCTCAGGCCCATGCCCTCATCTCCCCAGCAGACACCTGACACCCAATGGGACTTGGGTCCCAGCACCCCTCTCTCAGTGTCTTCATGCCAGCTCTAGAACCACACAGACCTCACTCAAATCCTGGCTGTGCTACATACAAGCTTGGCCTTGTGAGGTCACCAAACCTCTTTAAGTCTCAACTGTTCATCATTTAAGTGGGAGTGGTTACAACAACATTCTTGTTATTATAAAGATGTAGCAGAAATCACTAAGAACAGTGACGGGTGCATAGTGATACCCACTGGTGGAGATGCAGTGAAATAGACAAGAGTGTCCTGTTCTCAAGGCGTTTACCATCTGGTTGGGGAAATTAAAAAATAATGCAGAATAAGTCCAGTGATGTTATGTGAAAGCCAGCTTGCAAATATGCGTGGTTCCAAAAGTTTTTCAGTTAGTTCTTTGGTCTCAAAAGCCCATGGTCCAAAACCAAAACCAAACATTAAATACGGTGCCATAAAAAGAAAGTTAGAGTTCAGAAGATTAGCCTTCCAAACTCTTTTTTTAAAATTTTTTTTAATTAAATAAATTTATTTATTTTAGTTGGGGGTTAATTACTTTACAGTATTGTGGTGGTTTTTGCCATACATTGACATGAATCAGCGATGGGTTTACATGTGTTCCCCATCCTGAACCCCCCTCCCACCTTCCTCCCCATCCCATCCCTCTGGGTCATCCCATTGCCCCAGCCCTGAGCATTTGTCTCATGCATCGAACCTGGAATGGTGTTCTGTTTCACATATGATAATATACATGTTTCAGTGCTATTCTCTCAGGACGTCCCACCCTCACCTTCTCCCTCAGAGTCCATAAGACTGTTCTATGCATCTGTGTCTCTTATTCTATCTCGCATATAGGGTTATCGTTACTATCTTTCAAATTCCATATATATGCATTAGTATACTGTATTGGTGTTTTTCTTTCTGGCTTACTTCACTCTGTATAATGGGCTCCAGTTTCATCCATCTCAATAGAACTGATTCAAATGTATTCTTTTTAATGGCTGAGTAATATTCCATTGTGTATATGTACCACAGCTTCCTTATCCATTCATCTGCTGATGGACATCTAGGTTCCTTCCATGTCCTGGCTATTGTAAACAGTGCTGCGATGAACATTGGGGTACACGCATCTCTTTCACTTCTGGTTTCCTCAATGTGTATGCCCAGCAGTGGGATTGCTGGGTCACATGGCAGTTCTATTCCCAGTTTTTTAAGGAAGCTCCACACTGTTCTTCATAGTGGCTGTACTAGTTTGCATTCCCACCAACAGTGTAAGAGGGTTCCCTTTTCTCCACACCCTCTCCAGCATTTATTGCTTGTAGACTTTTGGATAGCAGCCATTCTGACTGGTGTGAAATGGTACCTCATTGTGGTTTTGATTTGCATTTCTCTAATAATGAGTGATATTGAGCATCTTTTCATGTGTTTGTTAGCCATCTGTACGTCTTCTTTGGAGAAATGTCTGTTTAGTTCTTTGGCCCATTTTTTGATTGGGTCGTTTATTTTTCTGGAATTCAGCTGCAGGAGTTGCTTGTATATTTTTGAGATTAATTGTTTGTCTGTTGCTTCGTTTGCTATTATTTTCTCCCATTCTGAAGGCTGTCTTTTCACCTTGCTTATAGTTTCCTTTGTTGTGCAAAAGCTTTTAATTTTAATTAGGTCCCATTTGTTTATTTTTGCTTTTATTTCCAATATTCTGGGAGGTGGGTCATGGAGGATCCTGCTGTGATTTATGTCGGAGAGTGTTTTGCCTATGTTTTCCTCTAGGAGTTGTATAGTTTCTGGTCTTACGTTTAGATCTTTAATCCATTTTGAGTTTATTTTTGTGTGTGGTGTTAGAAAGTGTTCTAGTTTCATTCTTTTACAAGTGGTTGACCAGTTTTCCCAGCACCACTTGTTAAAGAGATTGTCTTTTCTCCATTGTATATTCTTGCCTCCTTTGTCGAAGATAAGGTGTCCATAGGTGTGTGGATTTATCTCTGGGCTTCCTATTTTGTTCCATTGATCTATATTTCTATCTTTGTGCCAGTATCATACTGTCTTGATGACTGTGGCTTTGTAGTAGAGCCTGAAGTCGGGCAGGTTGATTCCTCCAGTTCCATTCTTCTCTCTCAAGATTGCTTTGGCTATTCAAGGTTGTTTATATTTCCATACAAATTGTGAAATTATTTGTTCTAGTTCTGTGAAAAATACCGTTGGTAGCTTGATAGGGATTGCATTGAATCTATAGATTGCTTTGGGTAGTATACTCATTTTCACTATATTAATTCTTCCAACCCATGAACACGGTGTATTTCTCCATCTGTTTGTGTCCTCTTTGATTTCTATCATCAGTGTTTTATGGTTTTCTATATATAAGTCTTTTGTTTCTTTAGGTAGATATATTCCTAAGTATTTTATTCTTTTTGTTGCAATGGTGAATGGTATTGTTTCCTTAATTTCTCTTTCTGTTTTCTCATTATTGGTGTATAGGAATGCAAGTGATTTCTATGTGTTAATTTTATATCCTGCAACTTTATTATATTCATTGATTAGCTCTAGTAATTTTCTGGTAGAATCTTTAGGGTTTTCTATGTAGAGGATCATGTCATCTGCAAATAGTGAGAGTTTTACTTCTTCTTTTCCCCTTGTATTGTATGCTGAACCCTTGCAATAAGAAAATAATACAAAGCACTACCAGTTTAACATATGTAACTAGACAAAGTTTTTAGAGAGTCTTTTGAGCAAGGAATGGGTTCTTTACTTTGAATGCTGGTGCTTAAAGTAAATCACCTCTCAGCTGTAGCAGTAAGATCCGGTGGATATTCTGGAAGGCAGAGCCTCCCAACATGATGTACCTTAAATAGTGTGCCAGTCCGGTCGGGGCTGGGTAGCCCAGAATCTCCAGTTCTGCTGCCTTCAGCTTTGAGTGGCCTTGTCTATTTGCCCCGTGGGCCCAAACTATTTTTTTTCTGCATATCCCAAAGGGAAAAAAATTGGAAAGCACAGCCGCAAGGGTCCAGGAGCTACTCCTGGGAGGAGGGGGTGGATCTTATTCATCCCTTTATCTTTAGTTCCCCCATGGACTGAGAGCCTGGAAAGTTTCTGACCCTGATGCCTGTTGAGTGTACCAACACAGAGGCAGGAGTTTGGCACAAGACGGATGTGTTGGTCAGCGCCCTCTTCAGGTCACGATATGAAGGGCAGCCTAGGAGAAGATTTGAGGCAGAGGAGGCCTACTAAGGTGCTTGCAAGTCTGACAGGCTGGTGGGCTGACCAAACACGCAAATCCCGGACGTGGCCACATTGTCCCATGAGGGGCCAGGGTGACCACCCATCACAAGGTATTAAACATGTTTTCATGAGTTTGAGAACAGAGTTGGCAAAAAAAAAGTAAAAATAGCTAAGAGTAGGGGACAGCCTATGAGTTATGCTGAGAAGTCTTCACTGAAAGAGGGGAAAGGAGCCTGTATTTTTCTAAATTTATCTACAGATTATCCTAGGTTGAAGTTATGATGCTCATTTTAAAGATGAGGAGACTGAGGGTCAAAGTTTGTCTCCTGCTCATCAGTTCTAGCCTGGACAACTCCAACAGCTAAGCCAGTCCCCCTCCAGATACTCCCCTTTATACTTCCAAGTCCATTTTCCATGATGTCAATTCATTCATCCATTCAGCAAATGCTTATTGGGCATGGCTCTGTGCCAGGCACTTTGAGAACCACCGGAGGGATACGAGAGTGAACAAAACAGACAAAAACCCTTGCCTTCATAGAAGGCAGATAACAAACTGAATAGTAAAATGTACAGTTTGATAGAAAGAGACATACTCTGGAGGAAAACACAGCCAAGAATTGGGTAAGATGTGCCAGGCTGGGGCTGGGGTTGCAGGTTTAATCCGGGTATCCAGAATAGGCCCCTATGCAAAGAGGACACCCAAGTAAAGATTTGAAGGAAAGAAGGAGGGAGGCAACCATGCCGACAAGCCTAACTGTGTAATTTGTGGGGCCCAGCGCAAAATGAAAAGATGGGGCCTCTTGTTCAAATGCCTTCAGGATTTCAAGATGGCAATGGCAGGACATTAAGCCAAGCACAAGGCCTCCTAAGCAGGGGGACCTGTGTGCCTGCACAGATCTCGCAACCATGTGGACATGTGGAGATCTGGGGAAAGAGTATGTCAGACAGGGAAGAGCATGTGTAAAGGCCCTGAGGTGGGAGTGGGCCTGGCACATTTAAGGAACAACAAGGAACCCAATGCAGCTGGAGCAGTGAGTAAGGGGGGAAGGAGCAGGAGGAGAGATTTGAGAGATTGCAGTTAGGACATAGTGGATCATGAAGGGCTTTGTAGGCACTGTATGGACTTTGTTTTTTCCATGGCCAGAGATGGGAGCTGCTACAAGGTTTTGAGCCAAGGAGAAGCCCTAAGAGACCTCTTCTAAAAACCCTCCAGAAGCTTCTCACTGCTCTCAGAATAAAATCCAAACTTCTCCATCTTGACTGCACAACTTCTCTTGATCTTGTTCCTTCCTATCTTCATCCTTCTCTATTCACCTTCCCTTCTCCTCCAGTCTTCCTGAGTTACCAACATGCCCAGGCAGTTCCTGATCCTGTCCTGCTGGGTCATGACCTGACCCTGACACATGTCCTCAGCCTGGCATGTGCTTTCATTTCTCTTCACTTACTTTCTCCATATCCTTCAAACTTTGGCTCAAGCCTCCCCTCTTCCAGGAATACTTTCAGTGTGTTCCTCCCCATGGGGTTAAGATGCTCCTGGCAGTGCCCACAACACCTGATTTAGGTCAATATGCCCAGCATCTAGCAAGGGCTTGGCACATCAACGTCCAGTAGATTGAAGAAACACAGCTGGCATGGTATAGGGCTCCAGAGAGAGTCATGCACACTCAGGAGAGGAATTCAGGTTCAAGTCTAGGCTTGTGTGCTCCAGTGTGTGTGCTAAGTCGCTTTAGTCATGTCCAACTCTTTGCGACCCCATGGACTATAGCCCTGCATGCTCCTCTGTCCATAGGATTCTCCAGGCAAGGATAGTGAAATGAGTTGCCATTTCCTCCTCTGGGGGATCTTCCCAACCCAGAGATCAAACCCCTATCTCTTGTCTCCTTCATTGACAGGCAGGTTCTTTACCACTAGCACCACCTGGGAAGCCTCTGTCTTTTCTGATTACTCCACTGCCTCCCTCTGTTCATCAGAGTTGTAGGACTAGTGTGGGTGAAAATGTCGCAGAAGCCTTCCTGGAGGAGGTGACGCCAGATAGGGTGCGTCCAGTCAGGAGGAGAGGGCCTTCCTAAAGGAAAGGCCTGGGCCGGGTCTGAGCAGGGACAGGGAGACCTCCACACCCAAGGGGCTGAGGAAGCTAGCCCAGGCCTGGGGTGTGGCCTTCAGATACCCTCAAGGATCCTGGGAAAGGCAGCAGGCAGAGAGGCCTGGGAAGGCTGGGGCTGGGGCCTCGCCAAGGCTCTCATCTCAGACAAGCCGGCTGCTGGGACTCCTTGAGAAAGGAGGGAGCTGCAAGGCTGGGCCTTGGCCTTGGGAATGTGTTGCTGGATGGTGCAGCTGGCCCTCAGTGACAGAGTATCCCCTTCCAGGCACAATGTGCTGAAGCTGTCGAATGACATCGGAAACTTCGAGGAGGTGCGGTTTCACCTCAGCTGTCTCCTTGTCTCCTGAGTGGTTGTCTTCGTCTGCCTCAGCCAAGGGGTCAGGTCTTCAGGAAAGAAAGTCCCCCTCCCTCCAGGATCTGTGTCCATCGAGAAATATCCTGCCTCCCCTGCCTGGGTTTTGTGTGTGGAGGGGTGGGTGGGAGAGTGATGAAAGCATGTCGGAGGGAAAGAGGGACCAGGGGACCCGTGGTGGTTGAGGGGGCAGGTTGGGGGGTGGATTGGGAAGAGCCCAAAGGAGTCCAGTGGGGTCCCTCTCACCCCCAGGTGGTGTACTTTAGGGCCACATTCCCCTACATGGTGCTGACCATCCTGTTCGTCCGTGGCGTGACCCTGGAAGGAGCCTCCACGGGCATCAAGTACTACTTGACCCCACAGTGGGACAAGATCCTGGAGGCCAAGGTGGGCCGTGGGTGGAAGGTGACCTGGAGGGATGGGGAGGGGCATAGAGGCGCCAGCCTCTGACCACAACTCCTCCTTCAGGTATGAGGGGACGCCACCTCCCAGATCTTCTACTTGCTGGGCTGTGCGTGGGGTGGTCTCATCACCATGGCTTCCTAAAACAAGTTCCACAACAACTGTTACCATTGAGAGTCTCTCTGCCAGCGCTGGGGCTGCCCCCAGTTCCTGCCCTTTCTTCAGCCTGATCCTGCTTCCCCCAGACCCACCAGATGCAGTACAGCCTTCTGGCCCACATGCACCCTCCCTTCCACTCACAGCCTTGAGATCTTGGCAATGCCGGGTCTGGTTCCAGTCACTGCAGAACAGAGAACACTTAGGCAGAAGAGAGAAGGAGTGATGTTAGTGATGCCCCAGGGGTCTGTAAGGACTCAAGAGCCTCACACTCACTTAAAGAGGCCCAGAACAGACCAGAGAGGAGATCGGGGGTCCTTTTGTTCCTAGAACTTTCCCTGTCTCCAAGTCTGCTGGCCCAAAATGGGCAAGAGGAACTAAGCTGCGTGTCCTGACCACATGTTTCCCTCCCCATTAGACACAGTGTCATCATCAGCATGACTAACTGTGCCACCAGTGTCTATGCCAACTTTGTCATCTTCTCCATCCTGGGCTTCATGGCCAATCACCTGGGCGTGGATGTGTCCAACATGGCAGACCACAGCCCGGGCCTGGCCTTCATGGCATACCCAGAGGCCCTCACACTGCTGCCCATCGCCCCATTCTGGTCCATGCTCTTCTTCATGCTCATCTTGATGGGGCTGGGTACTCAAGTACGAGGCGCAGGACTCGGGCCTGTGGCTTGGGGCGGGAGGAGGCAGGGCCAAGTGTAGGCCCCTGCTCTGATGGCCGTATCCTGCAGTTTTGCCTCCTAGAGACGCTGGTCACAGCCACTGTGGGTGAGGTAGGGAATGAGTGGATCCTGCAGAGAAAGATTTATGTGACCTTGGGCATGGCTGTGGCTGGCTTCCTTCTGGGCATCCCCCTCACCAGCCAGGTAAGAACCAAGGGGAAGGCTGGGCTGGAGTTGCCAGGGTATGGGGGGAAGACAATAGAGAGAAGGGGACCGTAGCCTCAGGCACCCCCAACTCAGCTGCCCACTGGCCGGTAGGCAAGCATCTACTTGCTGCTGCTGCTGGACAACTATGTGGCCAGATACTCCTTGGTCATCATCTCCTCTATCATGTGTGTGTCCATTATGTACATTTACGGGAGTTCTGGGTTTCCAACAGTATTCAACACCTGGAAGACAGACCCCCCAGCAGGGAGTGGAAGTGGTGGAGGGAAAGCCCACCATGACCAGGAACAATGTACTAAGTCTCATGAGACAACTCGCCATGGTTTCATTATTATCCCCACTTTACAGATGAGGAAACTGAGGCCCTGAGATGTTAAGTAATTGACCCAAGGTTATATAGCTTCCAAGAGTCAGAGCCCTCATGCAAAGCAGGTGGTCTGATCTGGAGCGTTCATGCTGGGCCCATGCTGCACTAGAAACAAGTTTAGAAGGAGGAGTGGTCTGTGACTACAAACCTTCTGATTTTGTTCCTTTATGATCAGGGTGAGAAGTTGGGGGTGGGGATGGGGGTAGGGGCTGGGGGGGGGGTGGATTTGCTAGTGTAATGGTCCCTCCACAGAGAAGAGGCAGGGCCATCTCTGAGTGACAGAGGGGTCAGCCCGATGATCAGGGCAGTGTCTGGAGTCATGCCCCCTGTCACGCCAGCTCCTCTGTGCCACAGAGAGGTCAGCACCAGATTTCCACATTGGCTCATGTTTCTGAGAAAAGAAAAAGGCCCCTGAGGGTCTGAGGACTCCATCACATGAGGTGTGGGATCTTCCCAAGCCTGGCACAGGCACCAGCTCTGGCCACTGGCGCAGCTTTGAAACAGGAGGAGAGGAAGTGTCCTGTAAGTGGTGGGAGGCAGGGGAGGGCAGACACCACCACCAAGCACTGTGCCCTCGGGGGTTGTGGCTTTGGCCCAGGACCTTCCCTGGGGGAGCTCATCCCCCAGGGCTCCCAGGAAGCTGCCACCCTGTGGGGAGACCCAGAGCGCCACCCAGGCAGGGCAGGAGGCAGGAGGCAGCCTGGGTCCAGTGTCTCCAGGAAACTGAGGCAAAGCCTGCAGCATCCTCTCTGTGCTCAGAAAGCCAGGCTGGAATCATCTTAGGGTGAGGATGCTAGGCTCTGTGGACCACGTGCTTCCAGGCTGTTAGTTTCCTTTTGGAGGCTTTACTTCTTCATAGTGCTGAAAAGTTTTTTTTTTGTTTTTTTTTTTATTCTACAAACTCCATCCTTCTATCAGCTCAAATAAAGAATTTGTCCGCACATGAAATCAGGCTCTAGTTCCATTCAGGAAACTTGTTATAAGCTCCTCTAAGTGCAGCATCCCCCGGATGTGGGTCTTGACTTCTAAAATTTAGTCACTAAAAAGGCTGGAGGGGCCTGAGCTCCAGGATGTGGCTGACGGCTTGGGAAGTGTATGCTGAGGCCTCCTGGCAAGCAGCACCCATTGTCCCAGGCCCTCCAAGTGGCCCATGAGCCACCTGCCCATCTTTCTGCTTCCTGCAGTATTTTTGTTGCTGGAACCCTAGGCTTTACCTCTGGTGTCCCTTGGCTCTTTCCAAAGCGGTTTCTGAGAGCACTCCCAGCCTGACACAGTTTCTGGGCTTCAGAGCCTCCCCCCAGCTGTCCATTGCCGTCTCTGCAGCCATAGACTGGCAGGACTTCTCCCTTTCCTTTCCCCATTGCTCCCACCTCCCTGTGTCAGTCAGTTCAGATCAGCACATGAGATTGTGCCAGGCGCTGTGCTGGGCACTGGAGACCTAGAGTTGATGCAATCCCAGGAGCTCCCAGGTCTGGAGGAAACATTCAAAAAATGCTTAGTAGATGGGAAATGCCACTGAAGCCTTAAAGGCCATGGATTTGGCCTTAATTCAGCAGGCAGTGGGGACCACTGCAAATCTTTGAGTATAACTGAATTCCAAGGGCCACGGCAGCTGAACAGTTTCTTGCCTGCTTCAGGATTATCCAGAAGCCAGGCCCCTCCCCTTCCACAGTGCCCACCTGCCCATCATACCCCGGACCCCTGGTGCCATCAGCTTCTTCTGCTACCCAAAGGTTGATGTCACCCCTGCCCTCTCTGAACTGTCTCTTTCTAGTCTGGGAAAATGGAGAGGGAGGGAAACAGTGCTGATAGGAGGCCTAAGGCCTGCATGAGGCTGGGCAGGACTTATGCCCACTCCCAACCCCCACTCTTTGCAGTTTATGCTTATCTTCCTGGTGATCGAGTACCAGGATCCATCACCTACAACCAGTACAGTTACCCAAGCTGGGCCGAGGCCATTGGCTTCCTTATGATTCTGTCCTTGTCAGGTGCATTCCATTCTATGCCCTGTTCCACCTAAGGAGAACAGATGGGGACACCCTCCTCCAGGTGAGGGGTGGTATATCAGGGTACATCCACAGTCCCACCCTCCCTGTCTCCACCCCCACTTCACACACTTGGGGGCCTCACTGCAGGTGCCTAGCAACCTTGTCAATGTGGGACACGTTTAGATGGTCCTTGATGATGCTGAGGTCCCAGTGACAGCTGCTGGCAGATGAAGCCAACTTCACTCTCCCATGCTGCTTCACCCCAGGCCTTCAGGACACAAACGCCATTTCTCCTAGACAATTTTTTGCTTTCTCACAAAGACAACACAAGATGGTACTAAAAGGAGGAGATCTGGAGCATGGGATTGCACATGGGTCCTGCCACCCTTTACTGTGTGGGAGTCTGGGAAAGTCAATCATCCTTTTTGAGCTTTAGTATCCTCACCTGCAAAATGGGGACATCACCCCTTTCATAAGAATGTGTGAAAAAGAAAAAAAAGAATGTGTGAGACGTAAGTTGCTACCATTCACTGATGAACACGCTGCTGCTCATTTATCTCACTCAGTCCCTAGCCCTCTCTAACCCAGTCCTCGCAGTCTGACTATCCCAGCCTGAGGGACAACTGGACACTGGATGAAGTCTTTCCTTCCACTCATAACTGTGTGTAGTTATCCCTCTTCCTGCAAAGCGCTTCTCTTTGTATCTGTATGGAATTCTGTTCCTCGTACTCCAAAACCCAGATCTAACCAAGCTCCCAGGATCAACACATGTTTCCTGGGCCTCTGCAGCCCTCATGGGCTGACCCCTACCACAGGTGGCTGTTGAAGTGTCAGTCCGAGACCAGGAGCTCCTCCATGCCCGCAGGGAAGGGGACTGAGTTGGACTTTCTGTGAAACCATTGGATTAAAGCTGACCCAGTGGTGCTCTCCTGTCCTGGGTTCCTCTCTACCAGCTCCCTGTCCTCTGAGCCCCTGGTGACCCAGCTCTACATATGTATAAATAGAGGCACTAGATCCCCATGAAAGGAACCACCCCACCCCCACCCCCACCCCCACCCCTGGAGCCGCCAACCATCCCAGCTGCTCCCAGGCTTGGAAGCACCCTAGCCAGCTGGGTTCCTGCATGGCCCTGTCCAAAGAGCTGCTTAGGCATGAGGGAGGCAGCTGAGCTGGCCTGGCAGAGACCATCTAGGCTGGGAGTGGTGGGGAGGAACATGTGCGGCAGGCATGTGGGCCTGGGCACGTGCTGGGAAGTGGCTTGCCCTCCATGGGGCACCTGCCACATGGAGAGCCCAGCAGAGGCTCCAAGGATGACACATGGTAGACACTGAGGAGTCCCAGGGGGCCCATGTCTTCACACCCAAGCCTGGGGCAAAGGGGAATGGAAGTGAGGACCTCGTGGCCAGGGCCAGCTGCTTACTCCTGCATACCAGGATACAATTGGCAACAGAAGTCACAGAACTGGGAGGCTCCAAGTGCCCCTGGTTTATGCACATGGCCCTCAGCTCCCTCTGTTCTGCCCCACCATGGCCTCTAGAGAAGGAACATCCTTCATGATCTGCCCTTAGGGGACCACGGGCAGCTAATGAAGTCCAGGTACAGCTGCCCAGATTAGCTAAGAGGGATGACGCTCCTCAGAGTCAAGCACTACATGGAGGCAGCACTGGTTCCAACTAAGTCCTGAGACTAGTGTAGCCCAGGGTCATAAGCAAAACTGAGAAAGAAGCAGGAATAGAATCTCGAGCAACCACTAGGGGTGCCCAGGGGACCTGCTATGGAGCCTCAGATGCAGCGGCAGTGGGCAGATGTCAAAGGTCAAAGGGTATGAAGGAAACTACGCTCTGGCTATCTTTAGTCATATCCTGGTGCTGGGAACAGGTGTCCCAAGGCGGCATTCCCTTTCACAGATGGGATAGCCTTCAGAGCCTGGGGTCTGGGAAGCTCAACCCCGGTGGGGGTTCTAGGGCCTTGGGATTCAGGCTCTCTGTGCTGCCCATGTGGGTCCCACATCACCCCTGCCTGCCTTCCCCAGTCCTTTCAGGGTCACTCCAGAGAAAGCAGAGCAGCCAATGAATACCCAGAGGGTTTCTTAAGTTTCATGGCACTCAGAATCTCCATGGAGGGAGGGGCAGAGCTGCACTCCACTTTCTGCTACAGGCCCATGGCAATTCCAACACTTCTGGCAAGAAGGAAGCCAGTCTTGATCCTATCATGGCATCTACTCCCCCCTAGCAAGTATGAAGGTCTTGAGACCTCTGTCTCTGCCCACATCTGAGCACTCAAGAGCTCAGGCTGGCTCAGGAATACTTTGAGAAGCCTAATTCATTCAGACTTGTTCCAATCAGGAGTGGGACAGACCAGAGTGGGCCTGAGGGGCTGGATGCTGGAAGTTAAGGACCAGGCAAAAGTGAGGGTCTTGAGCCTGGAGCACAACTGTTTGGCTCCCTCCCCAACAGCATTTCTCTGGACTGAGGAATTCGGAGTCCCAGAAATCCCTGGTGAGAGACAGGGATTGTTTGGGGAGGGCTCAGTAAGAGACCCTAAGTCAATCAGTCTTTCACTGAATGAGACAGCAACAGGAGAATCCGCGTGGGGAAGGGAGGAGCCAAGGGAAGGTCCATGCTTAGCCACTGGCTTCCTCCCGGTCAGCTGCCCAGTCTCACTGGTTCTTGAGGCAATATCCCCAGAGAAGGAAGATAGCAACTGCCCTTGGGGTATTTTCCTGGCTTCTGATTCCAGAGCTGGCCTGCTCCGATCACCCATGAGCCATCCATCCGTGAGCTCGCTCTGCTCTTGCCCTCTGCTTCGCACCACCTCTCCTGTGCTCTGAGGCAGTGGGCAGTGAAGAGCCGTGACTTGGGGAAAGAGGAGAGGGATGTTTCCTGAAAGACCTCACAAGAAGATTCAATATGAAAAGTTCTACGCTATTTTTCGAGTGGAAGAAGAGAAAAATCAGTCTCTGAGAACTCCTTGATCAGCCCCTACTGAATGCTCCCCACAGCAGGCAGAGCACAGGATGAGGGTGCCAGGGTGTCAACCACAGGACAGCCCTCCCGGAAGGATGGACTGCAGCCTGATCTCCAGGGTATCTTGTGATGAGGGTGGGGAGTGTGCTTCCTGCCTCCCAGCATGACTTTCGGGCTCTGTAGCAGAATCTGCCTGCTGTGGGCTCTGAACCATGGCAGTATCTAACCTGCTAGGTGCCTGCAATAGTCCTAGCGCTCAGGAGTCCTGGCAGTGCCAGACTTGGGGTCCCGTGGAGCCTCCTAGGCCCTCCTGTCGGGGCCAGCAGCTGACAGCATGCCCCAGAAGGGATGGATGGTGCTCATGACCCCCACCCCCTTGCTGCAGTCTGGTTCCTGTACTCACCAGCATCCCTTTGGCACCTTTTCCTGCCATGGTGGTAGTGAGTTAGGGGCTCTGGAGTCCCGGATCACACTCACAGGCTTTGTTTCTAGCACCTTTCAGAGTACAGGCTTCCAGAGCTGTGGAGACAGCAGAGAATGAGGTGAGGATTTGGCACGGGAAAGGCAGAGCAGGACGTGTGTGGCTCTCCAGAACAGGTAGTGCAGGACCCAGACAACCTGCCGCTTTTCCCTCCCATCCTGTTCCTTTCTGGATGACCCTCAATCCAGTTCCTACTTCACTCTTCTCCAAACCTTACCCCTGAAACCCTTGGTCTCCAGGCTTCCTGTCCCAATGGGCAAAAGTTTATTTTTGACTCTCCAGATGCCCAATTATATAAAAGAAAAAAAAAGAAAAAAGAACACAGAACTGGGACAGGGTCCAATTCCTTCATCATCTGTGTGAATGGCCTCAACCTTTCCCCTGAAAGGGAGTCAGCTTGGATCAACACATGCTCCCCCACCTCGCCCCAGCCAGGCAGCCAGGATGGGCCTTCCCTATCCTGATGCTGCTCAGCCTGGGCTCCAGGCATCTGGAGTTACATCACTAACTTGGACCAGAAGCTCTGGGCACAGCAAACACAGCATGTGCAGGCACGCCTCCGTGCCCTTGCTCAGAAGGGCCCCTGCCGAATATCTTCCCTCCTGCTCCCCAGGTGAAATTCTACAAACCCTTTGGGACCCTGCTTCAATGTCACCTCTCCTCTGTTGCTTTTCCTGACAAGGCCCCCACTCCACTCCAAAATGAACAGATTGCTTCCTCTTTTGTGTTTTGTGCTACCAGTGTTCTTATAAACTCACTCTAGACATATTTGCTTATGTCTGTCAACTGTGTGCTAGGCAGTTCCCTGAGGGATTGGATGTGTTTTATTGACCCTTCTGTGCCCAGTTCTGCTTGCAGAAAGTGTTGCTGGAATTGAGTTGAAGAGAAATGGATAACACCAAGGCCATGGAATCAGGAGACAAGTCAGCTGCAGAGATTGTTCACAGTTAAGTGGGGCTGACAGTGGGGGGTGGGGAGCAAACAGACTGACAGGAGGCATGGCCATGCATCTGCTGGCGTCTGAAGATTTGATGTTTGACAGATGCAGATGGAAGACAAGGTACTTTTTGACACGCCACAGGAATGGAATCATGCCACAGGAATGGAATCAACCTTCGAGAGCCACAAAGAACGCTCTCATGGGAGGAAAACCCATGGTCAGATGGACAAGGACGTTCACCCTTCATAGGACCTGGTAACAGGAAGGACTGGGGTCTTCTCTGGGTACTCTCAGGGAGTGGACTCTACTGCAAAGGCTATTCTGTGTCACTCGGTCCCCCTGACAGCCACCTCAAGAGTTCACAGACCCAGGAAGTCATTGGAAAGCTAGAAAAGAGGAGGGAACAGCTTTTCTTTGCCTCTGCAAATCCACCCTAGGTTCAGGTCAGTTCAGTCACTTAGTCCTGTCCGGCTCTTTCTGACCCCATTAGCTGAAGCATGCCAGGCCTCCCTGTCCAACACCAGCTCCTGGAGTTTATCCAAACTCGTGTCCATTGAGTCGGTGATAACATCCAACCATCTCATCCTCTGTCGTCCCCTTCACCTCCTGCATTCAATCTTTTCCAGCATCAGGATCATTTTCAAACGAGTCAGCTCTTTGCATCAGGTGGCCAAAGTATTGGAGTTTCAGCTTCAATATCAGTCCTTCCAATGAATATTCAGGGCTGATTTCCTTTAGGATGGACTGGTTGAATATCCTTGCAGTCAAAGGGACTCTCATAAGTCTTCTCCAAAGCATCAATTCTTCAGCGCTCAGCTTTCTTTATAGTCCAACTCTCACATCCATACATGACTACTGGAAAAACCATCACCTTGATTAGATGGACCTTTGTTAGCAAAGTAATGTCTCTGCTTTTTAATATGCTGTCTAGGTTGGTCATAAATTTCCTTTCAAGGAGCAAGCAAGCGTCTTTTAATTTCATGGCTATGGTCACCATCTGCAGTGATTTTGGATCCCCCAAAATAAAGTCTGTCACTGTTGCCACTGTTCCCCATCTATTTGCCATGAAGTGTTGGGACCAGACAGATGCCATGATCTTAGTTTTCTGAATGCTGAGTTTTAAGCCAACTTTCTCACTCACCTCTGTCACCTTCATCAAGAGGGTCTTTAGTTCCTCTTTGCTTTCTGCCATGAGGGTGGTGTCATCTGCATATCTGAGGTTATTGATATTTCTCCCAGCAATCTTGATTCCAGCTTGTGCTGGTGAAATGCCCAGCGTTTCTCATGATGTACACTGCATATAACTTAAATAAGCAGGGTGAAAATATACAGCCTTGACGTACTCCTTTAGCTATTTGGAATCAGTCTGTTGTCCCATGTCCAGTTCTAACTGTTGCTTCCTGACCTCCATACAGGTTTCTCAAGAGACAGGTCAGATGGTCTGGGATTCCCATCTCTTTCAGAATTTTCCACAGTTTATTGCGATCCGCATGGTCAAACGCTTTGGCATAGTCAATAAATCAGAAATAGATATTTTTCTGGAACTCTCTTGTTTTTTTGATGATCCAGTGGATGTTGGCAATTTGATGTCTGGTTCCTCTGCCTTTTCTAAAACCAGCTTGAACATCTGGAAGTTCACGGTTCACGTATTGCTGAAGCCTGGCTTGGAGAATTTTGAGCATTATATTACCAGCGTGTGAGATGAGTGCAATTGTGCAGTAGTTTGAGCATTCTTTGGCATTGCCTTTCTTTGGGATTGGAACGAAAACTGACCTTTCCCAGTCCTGTGGCCACTGCTGAGTTTTCCAAATTTCTGGCATATTGAGTGCAGCACTTTCACAGCATCATCTTTCAGGATTTGAAATAACTCAACTGGAATTCCATCACCTACACTAGCTTTGTTTGTAGTGATGCTTCCTAGGCCCCACTTGACTTCACATTCCAGGATGTCTGGCTCTAGGTGAGTGATCACATCATCGTGATTATCTTGGTCATGAAGATCTTTTTTGTACATTTCTTCTGTGTATTCTTGCCACCTCTTCTTAATATCTTCTGCTTGTGTTAGGTTCATATCATTTCTGTCCTTTATTGAGCCCACTTTGCATGAAATGTTCCCTTGGTATGTCTATCTCTAATTATCTTGAAGACATCTCACATCTTTCCCATTACACTGTTTTCCTCTATTTCTTTTGATCGCTGAGGAAGTCTTCCTTATCTCTCCTTGCTATCCTTTGGAACTCTGCATTCAAATGGGTTTATCTTTCCTTTTCTCCTTTGATTTTCACTTCTCTTCTTTTCCCAGCTATTTGTAAGCCCTCCTCAGACAGCCATTTTGCTTTTTTTCATTTCTTTTTCTCGGGGATGGTCTCAATCCCTGTCTCCTGTACAATGTCACAAACCAGAATGTGGTCCACTGGAGAAGGGAATGGCAAACCACTTCAGTATTCTTGCCTTGAGAACCCTATAAACAGTTTGAAAAGGCAACAAGATAGGACACTGAAAGATGAACTCCCCAGGTCGGTAGGTGCCCAATATGCTCCTGGAGAGCAGTGGAGAAATAACTCCCGAAAGAATGAAGGGATGGAGCCAAAGCAAAAACAATACCCAGTTGTGGGTGTGACTGGTGATAGAAGCGCGGTCTGATGCTGTAAAGAGCAATATTGCATAGGAACCTGGAATGTTAGGTCCATGAATCAAGGCAAACTGGAAGTGGCCAAACAGGAGATGGCAAGAGTGAATGTGGACATTCTAGGAATCAGGGAACTGAAATGGACTGGAATGGGTGAATTTAACTCAGATGACAATTATATCTACTACTGTGGGCAGGAATCCATTAGAAGAAATGGAGTAGCCATCATGGTCAACAAAAGAGTCCGAAATGCAACACTTGGATGCAATCTCAAAAACGACAAAATGATCTCGGTTCGTTTCCAAGGAAAATCATTCAATATCATGGTAATTCAAGTCTATGCCCCAACCAGGAATGCTGAAGAAGCTGAAGTTGAACAGTTCTATGAAGACCTACAAGACCTTTTAGAAATAACACCGAAAAAATATGTTATTTTCATTATAGGGGACTGGAATGCAAAAGTAAGAAGTCATGAAACACCTGGAAAAAGTGAAAGTGAAGTTGTTCAGTCATGTCCGACTCTTTGTGACCCTATGGATTGTAGCCTACCAGGCTCCTCCATCCGTGGGATTTTCCAGTCAAGAGTATTGGAGTGGGTTGCCATTTCCTTCTCCAGGAGACCTTCCCCACCCAGGTATTGAACCCGGGTCTCCTGCATTGTAGGCAGACGCTTTACCATCTGAGCCACCAGGGAAGTCCAACACCTGGAGTTACAGGCAAATTTGGCCTTGGAGTACAGAATGAAGCAGGGCAAAAGCGAATAGAGTTTTGCCAAGAGAACACACTGGTCATGCAAACACCCTCTTCCAACAACACAAGAGAAGACTCTACACATGGACATCACCAGATGGCCAACACCGAAATCAGATTGATTATATTCTTTGCAGCCAGAGATGGAGAAACTCTTTACAGTCAGCAAAAATAAGACCAGGAGCTGACTGTGGTGCAGATCATGAACTCCTTATTGCCAAATTCAGACTTAAACTGAAGAAAGTGGGGAAAACCACTAGACCATTCAGGTATCACCTCAATCAAACCCCACCCTAGGTTCCCTTTGGCCTTTCCCCTGGCCACCAGGTGTGCTGCATAACCGCCTCAGGGCCAGGCAAGGGTGGGACTTGTAACCGTTTCCCTTGGGTTAGTCACCCAGGCCAGGTTTCCTGCTTCTGTAGACAAGTCCCTGCTCATGGGTTTGATCTTCTGGGGGCAGTCAGGAGAAGAGGTAATGTGATCATACCCTTGTTCTCATTCACCACCTCCCTCCCTCCAGGCTATAAACTCTGGACTTATTCTCTTCAAAGCTGTCACTCTTTGGTTAACAAATAATAATGACAATGATGACAGTAATGAAGCACAGCCACCTCATGGCTTGGACATCATGGCTTCTGGTCAGATGAGTAAACTGAGGACACTCTGTCCTGGAACTTGGGATACAGGGTGATATCCCAGAGTAATGCAAACATGGCCCTTGTGTTCAAGGTGCTTCTCTTTCTCAGTGGAAAAAAGACTGCTTGGCAGCTGCTCCCAGGACAATGAGTTGGGTGCAAAGCTTTGCTACTTCTCCTGCCTCTGCTGTTTCTGTTAACTGGACCCATCCATCCATTCAAAAAGTACCACCTGAAAGCCTATGATAGGTCAGGCCCTCTGATAGGGGTTGGGCATCCACATTACCCAGGTACCAGGCCTGCCCCTCACCCACATATGGACCACTATTGCCAAGCTGTCTGTGCCATGAGGGTCAGAGTCAGGTTAGTTTGTGATGAAGAGCTTGGACTCTGACCTGGGAGGAGATCCGACTCTGCCAACTCACTAGGTATGTGACTTCAAGCAAATTACTTAACCTCTCTGATCCTTGGTTTTCTCAATCTGGAAGATGGGGATAATTATACTTGCTTTGTACCTTCTGAAGTTTCTCCTTAAGTTTTGACTCTACAGGTCCTCCACTTTCTCCTCCCCTCCAATCCATTAATCTTCCCAAAGTCCCCCAAACCCTGATTCCCTGCAATAGTCTTCCACAGCCAACAGGATATGGCCTAAATCGCTCAGCAGGCCGTTAGGGCTGGCCACAGTTCAATTCATTTATTCCACAAATATTTATTTTGGGCTTGCTCTGGGCCAGACCTGTGCTGAGCACCATGAACTCTTCAGCCTCTGGCCTCCTGCAGCTTACAGGCTGGGTGGAAAGAGAAACCAGTTAAACAGGTGACTCACATGCATATCATTAGAGCCTACAATAAAGGGTGAGAAAGTGAAAGATCCTCTTTAACCAGAGTCTACACCAGCGGGGCCTGGCCTTGTCTGAGTGTTATAGAGGACTTTCCTGAGGAAGTGATGTTTAAGAGTCAGAGGGGGATGATTAGGCAACAGTGAGCCACAGAAGAGGAAGAGAGATTCAAGCAAATGAAATAATACAGAAAAAGACCAGGAGCCTGGGGCTCAGAGAGTGAGGGAGAAAGTGGCCAAAGATGGAGGTGGATGCAAAAGCAGGGTCAAGGTCGTTGGGGCCTTGTTTTGATCTTTATCCTGAGGGCAATGACTGTCACTGAAGTCTTTAAACCAGAGTTGTAACTTAGAGGAGGAACAATTGGTGATGTGTGCATTTTGAAAACACCAACCTAGATTAGTACGGAGAAAGGACTGGAGGGAGGGAAGAGGGGAAGAAAGGATATTGATTAGGACTAGGCCAGGCCAGGAATGAGGCACCTTGGCTCAGGAAGTTGATGACGGTGTGGGGAAAGGTACACAGATTTGAGAAAAATATAGAAGGTAACTTTGGTAGGACTTGGTGATGCACTGGACTTGGGGGTGAGGAATAAGGAGGGGTCTCTGGTTTCTAATGGTATAATAGGAAGAAGCCAGTATCCATCCCAGAGACCAGAGACAGAAATGCTGGGGATGCTGCAGGTTTGGAGAGGGGGAGAGGATGAGCTAGGTTGGGTGAGCTGGGTTCAAGCTGCCTGTGAGCCACTCAAGGGAGGATTGGGAGAGGATAATCATAGGACCTGATCCATCTTTACTATCTCATTGCTCAGTCTTCCTCTCCTCCAAACAGGATTTTCAGGTCAATCAATTTTAAGGGTCCATCTGGGCCAAGCCTTTAAGTCTTTACTGGGGATGGAAAGGTGACAAGGTTCTTTCCCTCCTTCAAGAACCTCACAGTTTAGGAGAAAGATAGAAGAGGAGGGAGGGGCTTGTGGGAGTGGGGAAGGGCCTTTACTTCTGCCTAGAGCCAAAATCAGCTACCTACAGCCACTTATGGCCACCTGCGGGCCATGTGGGACTATCCAGCATCCCCAGAGAGTTCTTGCCTTCATTCCGTTGCTTAGGCAATTCCCTCTTCCTTGAGCACCCTTGTCCCCATTTCCATCTGTATTTACCCCAGACATCTTCAAAACCTGTTCCAAAGCCATTACCACCAAGAAGCCTTCCTTTCTCTTCCATTTGCAGTTAGTCTTTCCACTGTGCCCCTGGTTACACCCAGTGTACATCTGATCAACACGTTCCTCACACGCAGCCATTGGAGCATGGTTACTTGTGTTCAAATCTGCCTTCCCCACCAGCTGGAGAGATCCCAGGGCAGAGGTGTGATTCTTCTGGATCCTCAGAGCTGGGCACTGAGGCTCAGTCACAGTGTAGGCCGAGTTAATGGGGCATTTTCTTGTGGTGCTCAGAAACACTTGGGCCCATTAGTCCCATCCTAGAACCAGTCCCCCTCACTCACTACCCTCCAATCTTCTGATATTCCCTCACTTTGGGGTTCTTTAACCTCTCAGGCCCTTCTCTCCTTCTCCACTCTTCGGCCCAACAACCTTTGTCTTCTTCCAGCTGCAGCATCAAGCTTGTTTGAGCAAAGAAACAGACCTAGGCCTTATGAGAGCTGTCAGATAGACAGGGACACGGCTCCTTCCACAGTGACCAGCGAGGGGGCGTGGCCTGCGAAGAACTGGCCCGAAAGGGGGCGTGGCTCCTTTAAGAAGCAGCCGGCCCACCCAGAAGAGGCCGGCCCCTGAACCGTGGGAAAAGGCCCCTCCAGCCCTCCGGGAAAACCCCCCTCCCGCCCGGGCCCATCCTTACAGTCCACTCCCACAGGCCTTGTCTGCAGGGTGCGGGGCACCGGCTGGGGATGAGCGCCCCTGGCTGCTAGGCTCCTATCCTCACCTGTGGCCCACTGGGACTGCCCTAAGCGCACCTGGATTGAGGGTCGAGATGAGGATGGCGCGGATTCTTCCTGGGAGAGCAACAGCCAGAGAACACCGCGGCGGTAGCCCCTTCCCAAAGCCGGTAGCGGCAGACAAGGGTCCGAGGGCACCGAGATTCCCTGGCACGGCTTCCCAGGACCTTTTGGCACGCAGGAACCCACACCCGACCGGCGAGCCGGCGGGCAGATAGGGAGGCAGGCCGGCTGGAGGTCCCTGGCGTCGGCAGTTCCCTAGCGTGAAGACCCAACTGGCGCCCTGAACGGAAGCTCTGGTTTCGGCGCTTCCGGTACTGACACGTGCCCTCCGCTGGAGACCAAACCGTCAGCAGCAAGCAGCTCCCCTCCTCCAGCAGCAGGCCCGCCCCCCACCCCACCCCGCCGCCGCCGTTCCGTCCACTGCAGCTCCTTGGTGACAGTGGTGACACCCAGACGTACGCACCTACCCGACCTTTCGGAGAGACAGACATCCCCACGCGTGCACCCAGACTCATCCACAGAGGCCCGCATGCATGCGCAATCACACACACGCACACACACTCGCTCGCGCACTCTCGCTTTTCCTGGGGCTCAGCCCCGTGGAGCCCCCAAACACCCAGACCGCCGGCCGGCAGGATAGAGCGAGGCATGGGCTGCAGCACGCCCTACCCAAACCCCTTCCCACGCTGCAGCTCCCGACCCAGGCGAGCTGAGTCCGCACCGCGGGGCGCCCAGGTGGCTTTCTTAAAGGGAAAGTTGCATCAGCCTCTTGAGGCTCTGTGCCGCTGCGAGTCTGCCCACCCCGCGGTGCTGCTCGTCGCTCCTCCTGAGCTTGTTGTGTTTTGGTTTCGGGCAGGCGGGGGCCAAGAGTTTGGTGAAAGTTTGGAGAGTGAAGAAGGCTTGGGAGACCTGGACAAGATCCTCCCCTCTCTGAGCAGCTCCCCTGGCCGCCTTGCCCACCCCTGGGTGACTTCTCAGACTCCTCCTCGCAGGGAATACATTTACAAGTTGCTCCAAGCTTTCCAAGGATTGAGCCCCATGAACCCCTGGGACTGGGCTCCGCAAAGCAGCCCCCTGCTCTGCCTCATCCTCACTGCCCTCCAGCTTGGGCCCTTGGAGGAAGTAGATGTCATCCTCTTGGACTAGGCTGGGATGAAGCCAGAATGGCCTGGGGCACTTGGGGGACTGGGGCTGGAGTTAGCCTGCCAGGCCCCGGCCTTCTGCACCTGCCTTCACCCTAGAGAGAAGTTTGAGCACATTCCATCCCCTTTGGATCAGTGCCGCTGGGGACTGTGAGCACAGCTGGGTAAGGCCTGGGTCTTACTCCTTGGAACTATAGGGCTTGGGGGTCCTTTCTCCACCGACCCTCTCACTGGTTTGGTCACACCTACACTGCCTCAGGTTCTATCCTTGGGTTGGGAAGAACCCCTGGAAGAGGGCATGGAAATCCACTCTAGTATTCTTGCCCAGAGAATCCCATAGACAGAGCAGCCTGGTGGACTACAGTCCATAGGGTCACAAAGACTCGGACACTACTGAAATGACTTAGCACACACAGGGATTGTTGTATTACAAGGGCTGCAGACGCCAACCTGGGCCCTCTGTTCTCGCCCTGGGGAGACATGCAGAGGTTCCAATCCTAGCCAAAGGAGGCTTTGCCAAAGGGAGCTTTGCTGAGCCTCAGTTTCCTGTCCTACAAAATAAACAAAACACATTGCTCCAGGCTGCCTCTGAGCAGCAAAGTTTGGCAGTTGGTGGAAAGGGGCTCCCACACTTGCTTGTCTTGAGGCCACCAGCTTTCAAGGAGAACGGCCAGTTAGTACTGGCTGTCAGGGGACTATTGTCCCAGCATGTGCTCAGGAAGGGGGAAAGTCTCTTCTCTGCACCCTGAGTCTGTCCTCACTGTTGCCTGCCCAGGAAACCAGTTTTCTTTGTTCCCTGGGGATAGTCAGCCTCCAAGAAGCTGGTTCACACATGCCAAACCCAAACAAGATCAGCTGACAAGTGAGATTACACTTTATTAATTTACGGAGGCTCTAAGCAAGATAGCAGGTATCGGGCACAGACACTTCCTGCCAAGGAGTGCCAGTCCGTTCCACCAGGTTTCTTCAGGGCCCAACCACTCAGACCTTACACCCTATTCACATTAGAGGCTTGGTCAGAACCGGGAAGACTTGGAGACCTTCTTCTCTTTGGCAAAATTATTATTTTTTTTTTTACTTTGTCCCCAGCCTTGCAGGTTTGTGATTTGTATTCTATGAACGAACTGCAGGTGTCTTATTTGTGTGTGTCCTCTTCCTGAGCAGTCTGTGGCTCCTGGACTTCCATGAAAGGAGTCAAGCTTCCTTTCAAGTGGGAAGAGAAACCCATGGTTTTTCTCGAATTGCAGCAGAAGCTCTCGAGTTGCAACAGGTACCTCAGCCAGTCTACCCTGTTACCTCAGGGAAGTCAGGATGCCTCCTTTCAAGCTGCGAGGGGCACCTTAGGGATTCCTCAGGAGTCACTGCAGTGGAATGGGTCCTCATCAAGCGTTGAGGCAGGAAACTCAGGGTTCGTCTTGAGTTGGGACGGCTATCTTGGGGAACCTCTGGAGCTGCCTAAAGGGAGTCAAGCCTCCTTTCAAGTGCCAGAGGGAACTCAGGAATGCTCTCGAGGCGCTGTAGGTGAAAAGGGTCCCGTCTCGCCTTGAGGGGGAATCTCGTGGATGCTCTCGCATTGTGGCAGGAAGCTGGGTGTTCTTCTCAGGTTGGGACGGGTATCTCGGGGGACACCTGGGGTGACACGAAAGTAGTCAAGCTCCCTTTCAAGCCAGGAGAGGGACCAGTGGATGGCTCTCCACGCCCTGAAAGGGAAAAGGGCCTCATCACCCGATGGGCATGGAATGACATGGATTTTCTCGAGTTGTGTTGGGTACCCCGGCTAGTCTCCCCTGTTACCCCAGCGGGGTCAAGATGCCTCCTTTTGAGCGGCAACGGGCAGGGACAGCTTTAGGATTCCTCAGGAGTCACTACAGCACACTGGGTCCTCGTCAAGCGTTGAGGCAGGACACATGGTGTGCCACTCGAGAGGGGACAGGTATCTCGGGGCACCTCTGGAGTGGCGTAAAGGGAGTAGAGTGGACTCAGCGTTTCACTCAGATCACTGCAAAGGGAAATAGGGCTTCATCTCGCATGGAGGATCGAAGCTCGTGCTTTTCCACAAGTTGTAGTGGGAGGCTGTTGGTGCCTCTCGAGTACTGATGGGGGTGACTCAGGGAACCTCTCTTGTTGCCTCTGGGAAGTCCGGCCTCCTTTGGCATTGCCAGGGGCAGCTGTGGTTCCCCTTGAGTCACTGCAAGGGAATTGGGCCCCATGTGCCATTGGGGGGTTACTCAGTGACCTTTCATCTTGGGGCTGGAACTGGCATCTGGGGGCCTCCTCTCGAGCCTCAGTAGAGGAGACAGGCCTCCTCTTGAGATGCGAGGGAAAGTAGGGATTCCAGTCCAGTGGAGGCAAGGGGGTGGGCCCCGCTCTCAAGAGAAGTGGGGGAAAACAGGCCCCGTCTCCAGCTGCATCTGGAGAGTCAGGGTTCCACTCGAGTGGGTGCAAGGGTATCTTGGGGAACCTCCAGGGCCGCCGAAAGGGAGTCAAGCCTCCTTTAAGGTGTCAGAGGAAACTCAGGATTGCTCTCGAGGTGCTGCAGGTGCAAAGGGCCCCGTCTCGCATTAAGGGGAAATCTCATGTATGATCTTGCGTTGTGGCGCATAGCTTGGCATTCTTCTCAGGTTGGGATGGTTATCTCGCGGGATATCTGGGGTCGCACGGAAGGAGTCAAGCCCCCTTCCAAGCCGGGAGAGAGACCACGGGATTCCTCTCAACTCCCGGCAAGGAAAAGGGGCCTCGTCTAGCGATGGGCATGGAATCACGTGGGTTTTCTCGAGTTGCGGTGGGGGGGTTTGAGTTGTGGCAGGTACCCCGTCCAGTCTCTCCTGTTCCCCCAGCAGGGTCGGGGTGCCTCCTTTTGAGCGCTGAGGGACAGGGGCAGCTTCAGGATTCCTCTGAGTTGCTGCAGCACACTGGCTCCTTGTCAAGTGTTCAGGAAGGACACTTGGGGTGCCCCTCGAGGGGCGACAGGTATCTCGGGGCACCTCTGGAGTGGCACAAACGGAGCTGAGTGTACTCAGCGTTTCTCTCAGGTCACTGAAAAGGGACATCAGGCTTCATCTTGCATGGAGGGTTGAAGCTCGTGCTTTTCCACCAGTTGCAGCGGGAAGCTGGGGGTGCCTCTCATGTTCTGACGGGGGGCGCCTCAGGGAACCTCTCTTGTTGCCTCTGGGAAGTCCAGGCCTCCTTTGGCGTTGCCAGGGTGCAGCTGCGGTTCTCCTCGAGTCGCTGCAAGGGAATTGGGCCCCGTTTGCCGTTGGGGGGTTAGTCGGTAACTTTTTGATTTGGGGCCGAAACTGTCATCTGGGGGCCTCCTCTTGAGCCTCAGTAGAGGAGACAGACCTCCTCTTGAGGTGTGAGGGAAAGTAGGGATTCCCATTGAGTGGAGGAAGGGGAGTTGGCCCCGCTCTCGAGAGAAGGGGGGAACGCGAGGCCCCTCTTGAGATGCATCTGGAGACTCAGGGTGCCACTCGAGTGGGGACAAGTTTATCTCAGGGAACCTCTGGGGCAGCCTAAAGGGAGTCAAGCCTCCTTTCAAGTGCCAGAGGGAACTCAGGATGGCTCTTGAGGCGCTGCAGGTGCAAAGGGCTCCATCTCACATTGAGGGGGAGTCTCGTGGGTGTTCTCGCATTGTGGTGCAAAGCTCAGCATTTTCTCAGGTTGGGTGGTATCTCAGGGGACACCTGGGGTCGCACGCAAAGAGTCAAGCCGCATTCCAACCTGTGAGAGGGACTGGGGGATTGCTCTCCACGCCATGCAAGGGATAAGGGCCTCATCTCATCTTGGGCATGGAATTACGTGGGTTTTCTCGAGTTGCGGCAGGGGGCTCTTGAGTTGTGGCGGGTACCATGGCTAGTCTCCCCCATTACCCCAGCAGGATCAAGGTGCCTCCTTTCGAGCAGCGAGGGGCAGGGGCAGCCTCGGGATTCCTCAGGAGTCACTGTAGCGAGCTGGTTTTTCGTCAGGCATTGAGGCAGGATATGCGAGGTGTCCCTCGAGGAGGGACGGGTATCTCGGGGCACCTCCAGAGTGGCATAAACGGAGCCAAGGGTACTCAGAGTTTCTCTCAGGTCACTGCAAAGGGAAATCAGGCTTCATCTCTCGTGAAGGGTCCAAGCTTGTGCTTTTCCACGAGTTACAGCGGGAAGCTGGGGTGCCTCTCAAGTTCCAACGAGGGGTGCCTCAGGGAACCTCATTTGTTGCCTCTGGGAAGTCCAGGCCTCCTTTGGCGTTGCCAGGGATCAGCTGAGGTTATTCTCGAGTCGCTGCAATGGAATTGTGCCCCATGTTCCATTGAGGGGGTACACAGTGACCTTTCGTCTTGGGACTGGAACTGGCGTCTGGGGGCCTCCTCTCAAGCCTCAGTAGAGGAGACAGGCCTCCTCTTGAGGTGTGAGGGAAAGTATGGATTCCTGTTGAGTGGAGGCAGGGGAGTCGGCCCCCCTCTCGAGTGGAAGGGGGATCACCGGGCCCCTCTTGAACTACGTCTGGAGACTCGGGGTTCCACTCGAGTGGCGACAAGGGTATTTCAGGGAACCTCTGGGGCCGCCTAAAGGGAGTCAAGCCTCCTTTCAAGTGCCAGAGGGAGCTCACGATTACTCTCCAGGTGCTGCAGGTGCAAAGGGCCCCATCAAGGGCCAGACATGTGGTCTCCAGACATGTGATCCAGACCCATGACCCAGACATGTGACCCATACGTGTGGCCCAGACACATTACCCAGAAACATGGCCTAAAAACGTGACCCAGACTTATTTTCTGGGTCTCGTGGACCAGACGCATGATCCAGACACTTGACGGAGACCCATTACCCAGACACATGTCCTATACACGTGGCTCAGGCACGTGATCCAGACACATGAACAAGACACATGGATCAAGCCACGTGGCCCAGACACGTGGCTTAGGTATGTGACCCATACTCATGCTG
Source organism: Giraffa tippelskirchi (assembly GCF_054371585.1). Taxonomy (NCBI): domain Eukaryota; kingdom Metazoa; phylum Chordata; class Mammalia; order Artiodactyla; family Giraffidae; genus Giraffa; species Giraffa tippelskirchi. Next base: position 15,093,965 of record NC_137288.1, on the reverse strand, counting down.
TGGGTCATGTGGCCCTGACACGTGACCCAGACACGTGTCCTAGAGACGAGACCCAGGCTCATGTTCCCAGTCACGTGGCCAAGACTCATGGACCAAGCCATGTGGCCTAGAGAGGAGACCCAGACTCATGTTCCCGGTCACGTGGCCCAGACAGGTGACCTATGCATGGGACCAAGACACATGGACCCAGCCACGTGGCCTAGAGACGAGACCCAGACTCATGTTCCGGGTCATGTGGACCAGACACGTGACTCAGTCACGTGGCCTGGACACATGACCCAGACACTTGACCGAGTCAAATGGACACAGACCCATGCCCCAGACATGTGACACAGTCACGTGGCCCGAACACTTGACCCAGACACGTGACTGAGTCAAATTGACCCAGACACGTGACCCAGACACCTGTCCTAGACACGTGACCAAGACTCTTGTTCTGGTTCACGTGGCCCAGATACATCACCAAGACACATGGACCAAGCCACGTGGCCTAAACACGTGACACAGACACGTGGCCTAGATATGGGACCCAAACTCATGCTCCAAGTCACATGGCGCAGACACGTGACCCAGAAATGTGGCCCAGACACGTGATCCAACTCATGTTCTGGTCACGTGGTCGAGACACGTGACTGAGACAAATGGACCCATATATGTGGCCCAGACACGTGTACCCCGACACGTGGCCTAGACACATGACCCAGACAGGTGACCGAGGAAAATGGACCCAGACATGTGGCCCAAACACGTGACCCAGACATGTGGTCTAGACACTTGACCCACACTCATGCTTGGGGTGCTGTGGCCCAGACACGTGCCCCAGTCACGTGACCAAGACAGCTGGATCAAGCCACGTGGCCCAGATACGTGACACAGGCACGTGGCACAGACACAAGAACCGACACACATGGCCCAGACACATGACCTACACACGTGACCAAGACAGATGGACCCACACACGTGGCCCAGACATGTGGCCCAGATACGTGACCAAGACACATGGACCAAGCCACAAGGCCTAGACACGTGACCCAGAACGTAGCCCAGACACGTGGCCTAGACATGTGACACACACTCATGCTTTGGGTCACGTAGCCTAGAGATGAGACCCAGACTCATGTTCCGGTTCCATGTCCCAGTCATGTGACCCAGACACGATACCCAGACCCGAGGCCCAGACACTTGACCCAGTCATATGGCGCAGACACGTGACCAAGACACATGGACCGAGTCACGTGACCCAGACAGGTGGCACAGACACGTGGCCTAGACACGTGACCCACACTCATGCTTCGGGTAACGTGGCCCAGACACATGTAACAGACACGTGATCCAATCATGTGGCCTAGAGAGGAGAGCCAACTTATGATCTGGGACACGTGACCCAGATACGTGACCCAGTCATGTGGCCCGGACACGTGACCCAGACACATGACAGAGTCAAATGGACCAAGACACGTGGCCCAGACACGTGGTCTAGACAGGTAACCCACACTCATGCTCTGGGTCACAGGGCCCAGACACGTGACCCAGTCACGTGACCAAGACATTTATCAAGCCATGTGGCCCACACACATGACCAAGAAACATGGAATAAGCCACGTGGCTTAGAAATGTGACCCAGACACGTGGCCTAGATACATGAAGGACACTCATGCTATGGGTCACGTGGTCCAGACATGTAACCCATATATGTGGCCCAGTCATGTGATCCAGACATGTGGCCTAGAGACAAGACCCAGACTCATGCTCCACCTCACGTGGCCCAGACACATGGACTCAGATCGTGGTCAAGACACGTGGCCCAGACACATGACCCAGACACATGGTCCCAGACACATGACCCACACACGTGGGTTAGGGTTACAGTTAGGGTTTGGGTTTATGGTTAGTGTTAGAGTTATTGTAAGGGTTTAGGGTTACTGTTAGGGGTTAGGGTCAGGGTAGGTGTTAAGGTTAGGGTTACGGTTACAGATAGGGTTAGGCTTTAGTTTTAGGGTTTGGGATAGATTAAGATTAGAGTTAGAGTTTAGGGTTAGGGTTAGGGTTGGGTTAGGGTTATGATAAGTGTTTGGTTTAGGGTTAGGTTTAGGGTTTGGTGTTAGGGTTAGGGTTAGGTTTTAAGATTAGGTTTTGTGTTAGGGTTAGGGTTAGGTTTCGGAGAAGGCAATGGCACCCCACTCCAGTACCCTTGCCTGGAAAATCCCATGGACGGAGGAGCCTAGTAGGCTACAGTCCATGGGGTCGCTAAGAGTCGGACACGACTGAGCGACTTCACTTTCAGTTTTCCCTTTCATGCACTGGAGAAGGAAATGGCACCCACTCCAGTATTCTTGCCTGGAGAATCCCAGGGATGGCAGAGCCTGGTGGGCTGCCGTCTATGGGGTCGCACAGAGTCGGACACGACTGAAGCGACTTACCAGTAGCAGCAGCAGCAGTAGGGTTAGGTTTAAAAGTTATGTTTACGGTTAGGGTTAGGGTTAAGGTTAGGGTAGGGTTATGATTACAGTTAGGGTTAAGTTTAGTGTTAGGTTTAGGGTTAGACTAGGGTTTGGGTTAAGCTTAGGTTTAGAGTTAAGGGTTAAGTTTAGCATTAGGGTTAGGGTTTAGCGATAGGTTTAGGGTTAGGGATACTTTTAGGATTAGGGTTTAGGGTTAGGGATACTTTTAGGATTAGGGTTTAGGGTTAGGGATAGGGTTAGGGTTAGGTTTGGATTACGGTAAGTGTTAGACTAGGGTTTGGTAAGGGATAGATTTAGTGTTAGGGGTTAGGTTTAAGTTTCGGGCATAGGGTTAGAATTAGGTTTACTGTTTCGGTAAGGATTTAGTGTTAGGGTTTGGGTTAGGAGTTAGGGTTAGTGTTAGGGTTAGGGTTATGGTGAGGGTTAGGGTTAGGTTTAGGTTTAGGGTTTAGTGTTAGTGTTAGGGGTAGGGCTAGGGCTAGGGCTAGGGTTAGGGTTGGACTAGGTTGAGCTTTAGGTTTAGGGCTGGGGTTAGGCTTAGTGTTAGGGTTAGCATTAAGTTTAGAAATTAGGATTACAGTTAGTGTTAAGGGTAGGGTTAGTGCTTATGGTTAGTTTTAGAGTTAGGTTTAAGGTTAGGGTTAGGGGTAAAGGTTAGGGTTAGAGTTAGGTTAGTGGCCTCTGGGAGTTGCCAGGTGACTTCGGACAGATACCCCAGCATGGCACCTGTGCCCCTCAGACACACTCCGCAGCCTCCTTCTCCATGAGCAGGACTGCGCTGACCTAGGAATGTGTTTGCAAGGCCCCCAACGTGCAGGCAGACACACGGCATGACTCTGAAATTGAGGCCCAGAGAGCAGGCCTGAGCCACACACTGGCTGCACAATAGAGTCCTGAAAATCCACTCTCTGGGGCTGCCTTTCCTGCCTCCAAGGACAATAGGGTCCACAGACACCTGCGGCCTGAGAGTCACCCCTGGATGTGAAGCGCTGGCTGGGAGGTCATTTTGCAGTGCAAAAGACCCCTAAGGTTAGGGTTAGTGCTAGGGTTAGGATTAGGGTTTAGTGTTAGGCTTAACGTTAGGTTTAAGGTTGAGGGTTAGGGTTAGGCTTAAGTTTAGAAGTTAGGGTACAGTTAGTGTTAGGGGTAGGGTTAGGGTTTATTGTTAGGGTTAGAGTTAGGTTTAGGGTTAAGGTTATGGAAAAAGGTTCTGGTTAGGGTTAGAGTTAGGTTAGGGGCTTCTGGGAGTTGCCAGCTGCCCTCGGGCAGGTACCCTATCATGGCACCTGGCCCCCTCAGATGCACTCCAGAGCCTCATCCCCATGGGCAGGACCACAATGACCTTGAACTAGGAATGTTTTTGCAAAGCTCACAGAGTGCAGACAGACACACAGCCCTGACTCTGGTATTGAGGTCCAGGGAGCAGGCCTGGAGGTCTAGCATCTGAAGAGCCACACACTGGCTACAGGATGGAGGCCTGAAAACCTAGTCTCTGCGGCTGCCTTTTCTGCCCTCATGGACTACAACATCCTCAGGCGCCTGTGGGTTGAGAGTCACCCCTGGCTGGGAAGCACTGGCTGAGAGGTCATTTTGCAGTGGCAATGAACCCTGGGGTTATGTTTAGAGTTAGGGTTAGTTTAGGGTTAGGGTTAAGGTAGGGGATAGAGGTTAGGGTTAGGGTGACTTTTAGGGTTAGGAGTTAGGGTTATGGCTAGAGTTTGGGGGTTAAGGTTAGGGTTAGGTTTAGGGTAAAAGTTAAGGTGAGGGTTAGGTTTAGGGGTTAGGGTAAGGGTTGGAAGTTTGGGTTACAGTTAGTGTTAGGATTAGTGTTAGGGTTTAGGGATAGGGTTATGGTTTTGTCAGGGTTAGGGTTGGAGCCCATGGGAGGTGACAGGTGCCCTTGACCAGGTGACCCTGGCATGGCCCGGGGCCACCTCAGATGCACTCTGCAGCCTCCTTCCCCATGGACAGGGCCACACTGACCTGGGAATGTGTTTGCAAGGCTTGCTAAATGCAGGCAGACACCCGACCCTGACTCAGGAATTGAGGCCCTGGAAACAGGCCCGGAGGTCTGGAGTCTGAGGTGCCACACATTGGCTATGCGATGGAGGCCTGAAAACCTACTCTCTGGGGCTGCCTTTCCTGCTTCCAAAGATGATAGCATCCCCAGGTGCCTGTCAGCTAAGAGTCACCCCAGGCAGGGAAGTGCTGCCTGTGAGGTGATTTTTGCAGTGGCAATGGCCCCTGTGGTTAGTGTTAGAGTTATGGTTAGGATGAGGGTTAGGGTTATGCATGGGATAGGGTTAGGGTTAGGTGTTAGGGTTAGGGTTAGTTGATAGGGTTAGCGCCAGGATTAGGATTAGGGTTATGCTTTAGGGATAGGGTTAGGGTTAGTGTTAGGGTTTAGGGTAAAGGTTAAAGTTAGGTTTAGGGTTAGGGTTAAGGGTTAGGGTTAGGGTTAGTGTTAGGTTTAGGGTAAGTGTTAGCGTTAGAATTAGGGTTAAGGGAAGCGAGGCGGCTGTGACGGCTCCACACAGAAGCGAGGTGGCTGCGACGGCTCCATGCAGAAGCGAGGCAGCTGCGACAGCTCCGTGCAGAAGCGAGGCGGCTGTGACAGCTCTGTGCAGAAGTGAGGTAGCTGCGACGTCTCCACGAAGAAGAGTGGCTGAGAGGAGCTAGGCTGGGCCGGGGGCCAGGGGCAGTGGCCGAGAGGAGCTAGGCCGGGCCAGGGGCTGGGGGCAGCTATGAGAGGAGCTAGGCTGGGCTGGGTGCCAGGGGCGGCAGCGAGAGGAGTTACCCCAGGCCCATGGAGCAGCGGCTGCATGGGCAGAGGAGGGCCAAGAGGAGTTACTCCACATTCAAGGTCAGGTGGGGCCATCGTGAGTACATACCCCTTGTCCAAAGTAAGGAGCAGTGGCTGCACTTTGCTGGATCAGCCATGAAGAAATACGCCATGTCCAAGGTAAGAGAAACCCAAGTAAGACGGTAGGTGTTGCAAGAGGGCATCAGACGGCTGATACACTGAAACTGAAATTACAGAAAACTAGCTAATCTGATCACACAGACCACAGCCTTGTCTATCTCAATGAAACTAAGCCATGTCATGTGGGGCCACCCAAGATGGATGGGTCATGGTGGAGAGGTCTGACAGAATGTGGTCCACTGGAGAAGGGCATGGCAAACCACTTCAGTGCTCTTGCATTGAGAACCCCATGAACAGTATGAAAAGGCAAAAAGATAGGACACTGAAAAATGAACTCCCCGGGTCAGTAAGTACCCAATATTCTACCGGAGATCAGTGGAGAAATAACTCCAGAAAGAATGATGAGATGGAGCCAAAGCAAAAACGATACTCAGCTGTGGATGTGACTGGTGATAGAAGCAAAGTCCGATGCTGTAAGAGCAATATTGCATAGGAACCTGCAATGTTAGGTCCATGAATCAAGGCAAATTGGAAGTGATCAAACAGGAGATGGCAAGAGTGAACGTGGACATTCTAGGAATCAGCGAACTAAGATGGACTGGAATGGGTGAATTTAACTCAAATGACCATTATATCTACTACTGTGGGCAAGAATCCCTTAGAAGAAATGGAGTAGCCATCATGGTCAACAAAAGAGTCTGAAAGGCAGTACTTGGATGCAAACTCAAAAATGATAAAATGATCTCTGTTTGTTTCCAAGGCAAACCATTCAATATCAGAGTAATCCAAGTCTATGCCCCGACCAGTAATGCCGAAGAAGCTGAAGTTGAACGGTTCTATGAAGATCTACAAGACCTTCTAGAACTAATACCCAAAAAAGATGTCATTTTCATTATAGGGGACTGGAACGCAAAAGTAGGAAGTCAAGAAACACCTGGCGTAACAGGCAAATTTGGCCTTGGAGTACAGAATGAAGCAGGGCAAAGGCTAATAGAGTTTTGCCAAAACAACGCACTGGTCATAGCAAACACGCTCTTCCAACAACACAAGAGAAGATTCTACACGTGGACATCACCAGATGGTCAACACCGAAATCAGACTGATTATATTCTTTGCAGCCAAAGATGGAGAAGCTCTATACAGTCAGCAAAAACCAGACTGGGAGCAGACTGTGGCTGAGATCATGAATTCCATAATGCAACATTCAGACTTAAATTGAAGAAAGTAGGGAAAACCACTAGTCCATTCAGTTATGACCTAGATCAAATCCCTTATGAGCATACAGTAGAAGTGACAAATAGATTTAAGGGCGTAGATCTGATAGACAGAATGCCTGATGAACTATGGACAGAGGTTCGTGACATTGTACAGGAGACAGGGATCAAGACAATCTCCATGGAAAAGAAATGTAATAAAGCAAAATGGCTGTCTGAGGAGGCCGTACAGATAGCTGGGAAGAGAAGAGAAGTGAAAAGCAAAGGATAAAAGGAAAGATATCCCCATCTGAATGCAGAGTTGCAAAGAATAGCAAGGAGAGATAAGACAGCCTTCCTCAGCAATCGATGCAAAGAAGTAGAGGAAAACAACAGATTGGGAAAGACTAGAGACCTCTTCAAGAAAATGAGAGATACCAAAGGAACATTCATGCAAAGATAGGCTTGATAAAGGACAGAAATGGTATGGACCTAACAGAAGCAGAAGATATTAAGAAGAGGTGGAAAGAATACACAGAAGAACTGTACGAAAAAGATCTTCACGACCCAGATAATCATGATGGTGTAATCACTCACCTAGAGCCAGACATCCTGGAATGTGAAGTCAAGTGGGCCTTAGAAAGCATCACTACGAACAAAGCTAGGGAGGTGATGGAATTCCAGTTGAGCTATTTCAAATCCTGAGAGATGAGGCTGTGAAAGTGCTGCACTCGATATGCCAGCAAATTTGGAAAACTCAGCAGTGGCCACGGGACTGGAAAAGGTCAGTTTTCGTTCCAATACCAAAGAAAGGCAATGCCAAAGAATGCTCAAACTACCACACAATTGCACTCATCTCACATGCTCGTAAAGTAATGCTCAAAATTCTCCAAGCCAGACATTAGCAATACGTGAACTGTGAACTTCCAGATGTTCAAGCTGGTTTTCAAAAAGGCAGAGGAACTAGAGATCAAATTGTCAATATCCACTGGATCATTGAAAAAGCAAGAGAGTTCCAGAAAAACATCTATTTCTGCTTTATTGACTATGCCAAAGCCTTTGACTGTGTGGATCACAATAAACTGTGGAAAATTCTGAAAGAGATGAGAATACCAGACCATCTGACCTGTCTCTTGAGAAACCTGTATGCAGGTCAGGAAGCAACAGTTAGAACTGGACATGGAACAACAGACTGGTTCCAAATAGGAAAAGGAGTCCGTCAAGGCTGTATATTGTCACCCTGCTTATTTAACTTATATGCAGAGTACATCATGAGAAACGCTGGGCTGGAGGAAACATAAGCTGGAAGGAAGAACACCAGGAGAAATATCAATAACCTCAGATATGCAGATGACACCACACCACCCTTATGGCAGAAAGTGAAGAACTAAAGAGCCTCTTGATGAAAGTGAAAGAGGATAGTGAAACATTTGGCTTAAAGCTCAACGTTCAGAAAACTAAGATCATGACATATGGTCCCATCACTTCATGGGAATAGATGGGGAAACAGTGAAAACAGTGTCAGACTTTATTTTTTTGGGCTCCAAAATCACTGCTGATGGTGATTGCAGCTATGAAATTAAAAGACTCTTACTCCTTGGAAGGAAGGTTATGGCCAACCTAGATAGCATATTTAAAAGCAGAGACATTACTTTGCCAACAAAAGTCCGTCTAGTCAAGGCTATGGTTTTTCCAGTGGTCATGTATGGATGTGAGAGTTGGACAGTGAAGAAAGCTGAGTGCCGCAGAATTGATGCTTTTGAACTGTGGTGTTGTAGAAGACTCTTGAGAGTCCCTTGGACTGCAAGGAGATCCAATCAATCCATCCTAAAGGAGATCAATCCTGGGTGTTCATTGGAAGGACTCATGTCGAAGCTGAAACTCCAATACTTTGGCCACCTCATGAGAAGAGTTGACTCATTGGAAAAGACCTTAATGCTTGGTAGGATTGGGGGCAGGAGGAGAAGGGGACGACAGAGGATGAGATGGTTGGATGGCATCACTGACTCGATGGACATGGGTTTGGGTAGACTCCGGGAGTTGGTGATGGACAGAGAGGCCTGGCGTGCTGCAATTCATGGGGTTGCAAAGAGTCGGACACGACTGAGTGACTGAACTGAACTGAACTGAAGGGTCAGGGTTAGGGTTAGGATTTTGGGTTAGAATTAGGCTTACAGTTTGTTTTAGGGTTAGAAGTTAGAGTTACGGTTAGTGTTGGTGTTAGCGTTAAAGTTAGGGTTAGGTTTAGCGGTTAGGCTTAGGGATAGGTTTAATTTTATGGTAGGGGCCCCTTGGGAGATTTCAGATGCCCTCGGCCAGGTGACCCTGGCTTGACACCTAGCCCCCTCAGAAGTACTCCACAGCCTCTTTCTCCATGGGCAGGATGACGCTGACATAGGAATATGTTAGGTTAGGGTTAGGGTCAGTGTTAGGTTTAGGGCAGAGTTAAGGTAGGGTTAGGGTTAGGGTTACTGTTTGTTTTAGGGTTTAGGCTTTGGGTTAGGGTTAGTATTAGACTAGGGTTTGGCTTAGGGTTAGGTTTATGGTAGGGGTTAGGGTTACAGTTAGAGTTAGGCTTAGGGTTAGGTTTTAGGGTTAGGGTTAGGGGTTAGGGTTAGGCTTAGGGTTAGGGTTGGGCTAGGGTTAGGGTTAGGGTAGTGGCCCATGGGAGGTGCCCTATGCCCTCAGCAAGGTGACGCCGTCATGGCTCTCGGCCCCCTCATACGCACTTTGAAGCCTCCTTCCCCATGTTCAAGAATGTGATGACCTAGAAATGTGTTAGGGTTAGGGTTAGGATTAGGGTTAGAGTTTGGGTTTGGATAGGGTTAGGGTTAGGTTAGGGTTAGGGGTTAGGGTTAGGGGTTAGGTTTAGGGTTAGTGCAGTGACCCATGATAAGTGCCCGGTACCCTCTGACAGGTGAACCCGGCATGGCAACTGGTCCCATCAGATGCACTTTGAATCCTCCTTCCCCATGTGCAAGACCACGCTAATCTAGAAATATGTTAGGGTTAGGGTTAGGGTTAGGGGTCAGGTTAGTGTTATGTTTAGTATTTAGAGTTAGGGTTAATTTTAGGCTTAGGGGTTAGGGTTAGGGAAGGATTAGTGTTAGGGTTATGGTTAGATTTAGGGTTAGGGTTAGAATTAGGGATAGGGTTAGATTTAGTGTAGGGGCCCTTGGGAGGTTCCACGTACCCTCAGCCAGGTGACTGCGATCATGTCACCTGACCAGCTCAAATGCAATGTGCAGCCTCCTTCCCCATGGGCAGGCCTGTGTTAACCTAGGAATGTGTTAGGGTTAGGTTTAGGGTTAGGGTAAGAGTTAACGTTAGGATAGCATTAGAGTTAGGCTAAGGGTTAGGGTTAAGGTTGGGGTTAGGGGTGAGTGTTAGGTTTAGGGTTACTGTTAGGGTTAGAATTAGGTTAGGGGTCCATGGGAGGTGCCAGGTGACCTTTCACCTTGGGGCCGGAACTGGCCTCTTGGGGCCTCTTCTCGAACCTCAGTAGAGGCAACAGGCCCGCTCTGGAGGTGCGAGGGAATGTAGGGACTCCGGTTGAGTTCAGGTAGGGGATTCGATCCCCCTTTTGAGAAGAGGGAGCGAGGGCGACAGGGTGCCCCTCTCGAGCTGCGTCTGGAGACTCAGGGTTCCACACGTGTGGGGACATGGGAATCTCGGGGAACCTCTGGGGCCACCTAGAGGGAGTCCAACCTCCTTTCCAAGGCCAAAGAGAGTTCAGAATGGCTCTCGAGTCGCTGCAGATACAAAGGGCCCTGTCTCGCAGGGAGGGGGGTCCAGCGGATGCTCTCGATGTGTGGCGGGAAGCCCTGCCTTCTTTTCAGGTTGGCATGGGTATCTCGGGGGACACCTGGTGTCACCCGCAAAGAGTCAAGCCCCGTTCTGAGCCGAGAGAGGTGCCGGGGCATGCTCTCAATGCCCTGAAAGGGAAAAGCGCCTCATGACACAATGGGCGTGGCATCACGTGGGTTTTCCCGACTTGCGGCAGTGTGCTCTCGAGTTGCGGCTGGTACCCTGGCCCGTCACCCCTCTTAACCCAGCGGGGTCGTGGTGGCTCCTTTCGAGCAGCGAGGTGAGGGAGCAGCCTCGGGATTCCCCAGGAGGCTCTGCAGTGCACTGGATCCTCATTAAGCTTTGAAGTAGGACACTCGAGTTTCCCCTTGGTGGGGAGGGGACAGGTATATTGGGCACCTGTGGAGTGGCATAAAGGGAGTCGAGGGGACTCAGCCTTTCTCTCGGGTCACAGCAAGGGGAAATCGGGCTTCATCTCGAATGCCGGGTGGAAGGTCGTGCTTTTCCGACAGTCGCAGCAGGAAGCGGGGGTTGCCTCTCTCGATCCGATGCATGGCACCTCAGGGAGCCTCTCTTGTTGCCTCTGGGAAGTCAAAGCCTCCTTGTGGAGCCGCACCTGGAGACTCGGGGTTCCGCTCGCGTGGAGACACGGGTATCTTGGGGAGCCTCTGAGGCCGCCTAGAGGGAGTCCAGCCTCCTTTCAAGTGCCAGAGGGAACTCAGGATGGCTCTCGAGGCACTGCAGTTGCAAAGGGCCCCGTTTCGGGTGGAGGGGGGGATTCCGTGGACGCTCTTGGGTTGTGGCGGGAAGCCAGGCCTTCTCAGGTTGGCACGGGCATCTTGGGGGACACCTGGGGTCTCCTGCAATGAGTCAAGCCCCGGTCCGAGCCGGGAGAGGGGCCGGGGCTTTGGTCTCCACGCCCTGCATGGGAAAAGGGCCTCATCTCGCGATCGGCGTGGATTCAGGTGGGTTTTCTCCACTTGCAGCAGGGGGTTCTCGAGTGGTGGCGGGTACCACTGCCAGTCTCCCCTGTTAGCCCAGCATGCTCGTGGTGCCTCCTTTCGAGTGGCAATGGGAGGGGGCACCCTCGGGATCCCTCAAGAGTCACTGCAGCGCACAGGTCCTTGTCAACCATTGAGGCACGACCCTCGGGGTGCCCCTCGAGGTGGGACGGGTATCTCGGGGCATCTCTGGAGTGGCACAAAGGGAGTGGAGGGGACTCAGCCTTTCTCTCAGGTCCCTGCAAAGGGAAATTAGTCTTCATCTCGTGTGCAGGGTCGAAGCTCGTGCTTTTCCGTGAGTTGCAGCAGGAAGCTGGCTGTGTCTCTGGCATTTCAGGGGGGTTGCCACAGGGAGCCTCTTTTCTTGCCTCTACAAAGTCCAGGCCTCCTTTGGCGTTGCCAGGGGGCAGCTGGGCTTCCCCTCGAATCGCCACAAGGGAATTGGGCTCGTTTGCCAACAGGGGGTTCCTCGGTGACCTTTCATCTTGAGGCCGGAACTGGCCTCTTGGGGCCTCTTCTCGAACCTCAGTAGAGGCAGCAGGCCCGCTCTGGAGGTGCGAGGGAATGTAGGGATTCCGGTTGAGTTCAGGTAAGGGATTCGACCCCCCTCTCGAGAGGAGGGGGCGAGGGCGATGGGGGCCCCCCCTCGAGCTGCATCTGGAGACTCAGGGTTCTGCTCGAGTGGGGACACGGGAATCTCGGGGAACCTCTGGGAGCACCTAGAGGGAGTCCAGCCTCCTTTCCAGTGCCAGAGAGAACTCAGGATGGCTCTCGAGTCGCTGCAGATAAAAAGGCCCCCATCTCGCAGGGAGGGGTGTCCAGGGGACACTCTCGTGGTGTGGCGGGAAGCCCTGCCTTCTTTTCGGGTTGGCACGGGTATCTCGGGGGACACCTGGGGTCTCCCGCAGTGAGTCAAGCCCTAGTCCGAGCCGGGAGAGGTGCCGGGGCTTTGCTCTCAACTCGCTGCATGGGAAAAGGGCCTCATCTCGCGATGGGCATGGATTCAGGTAAGGATTCTTTGGCAATAGTTTCCTATTCAGATGATTTATCTCTTGAATCTAAGACGGAAATGTTCTTTCCTGATCTTTTGTTACATTTCGGTGACATTTTTACCCCGAAACCTATTCTTATTTGACTAAAAACATGATCCATGATGTCATAAATCATATTGTTCTATCTCCTTCAGCGAACACAGCATTTTGCTTCAGGGAATAAGCACTATAGCGGGATTTAAGGTCAGGAGTCTTTCATAGTACAGCCATTGTCTCTGGTGGTCTGTTTACCATCTACCCGCATATCACAAGACTATTTGTGGCAAAAACAAATCTTTCACAGTCTACCCTGAAACCACCTGCAATATGACTCACATATTTCCTTTTGCCTGTTTTCAGGTTCCGGGGGGTGGGGGTGGGGCAGCACAAATATCTCTAGCATCCCAATCTTTACGAGAAAAGGCAATTGGATTAGTTTCTGTAATTTTTCTTAAGACACGATCCAAGTTTTCGGTCATCAATCATCATCTCCTAATGAGGCCAAATCACAATAGGCTTACGGCTTGTTCTTTCAATGAACATGGCCTTACTCCCTGGCTGAGTGTTAGGGACCCGTCAGCCAGGGGCCTCAGTAGGTTTAATCATTTGGGGAATATTTCTTTGGGACAGAGGATCATTTTTCTTTCCCCTAAACTCTCGTGAAATCAATACAGAAGCCGCTTTAAATCCTGCCAACAAGGAAAGAAACACAGCTAGCCACAACAAAGGCATAGAAACAGGAAGGAGGGAAGGTTCCAATCCTGGAGAGCAACGGCTTTGCAGTTTCTTCTTGAGTGGTGCCATGACTTTGTCATCTGGCTAGATTCAGAACGGCTCCCAACAACTCTCTCGCTCACTCGCTGCTGTTAAAAATGTAGAGAACAGAAAAGGAGCGAAACGATGGTGGATGGATGGATGGATGGGTGGGTGGGTGGGTGGATGGGTGGGTGGATGGAGGGATGAATTTCCATGATCGTCTGATTATGGAAAACATTGACAGAAAAGCATCTGATTCACTTTTGGAAAGCATCTGTCTTGCCTTCTCAGCCTGCTGTCTTTCCTATGTCTGAATGATTCCCTCCCCCACCCCCGTTCCCAGCTTGAAGATCAGCCACCAAAAGGAAGCCCTTTGTGCTCTCAAGGTCTCTCCCCTTCTGAAGGGGAACGTTTTCACCCACGTCATCGCCCTGAAACAGGTTCAGCCTGTCCCTCCCCCCGCCCCGCCGCTTCCTTCCCATCCCTCCCTTCCCTCTCGCTCCCCTTCCTCCTCCGAACTCTTGAGCTCTCCTCCCACTGGCCTCTCACCCCACACGGTGGCACTGTTGGCCTAGGGTATGCTCAGGTGTCTCCTAACTGCATCCAAGTGGACTTCCACTGTTTCTCAGCTGTGTTGTTCTGGGACCATTTATTCCTGGTCTTTTCCACGGGTGGGGAGACCCGGACGGGCCGGGGCCAGGCAGGGTGGGGGTGGGGGAGCGTCCATGTTGGAGGGGGGGAGAGTGGGGGCAGAGTGGAGGAGGAGGAGGAAGAGGAGGAACACAACTTTCCAGTGCCAGTGCGTGCCTTTGGCATGAAAAACAGATCACGCACCAGGCTGGCTCCGAAAAAGGGATCAGTCACGAGACCGGGCACGTGTTTTCTTGACAGAGTCACTGCAGATCGAACAGGCAGTGGCAAATTTGGGGCTTCCTGCTGTTAGACCTGTTCACTCACTGTGGAGACAGGCGTCTGAAACACTGGGGTGAGGCTCTCGGTGCGATGTCCACAAGCTGTAGCCATTGAAATGTGTGCACACTGGAGCCGCCGTGCAGAGGGAGAGCTCATCCGGCTCCATGTGTTCTTCCAGTGAGTAGGCCGGGATCTCAGGAAGCACAGAAATCCAGAAAGTTGAGTGAATCTGATCGTCACGCTTTCTGAATCCAAGTGAACCCGAAAGGAGGTTCACTCACGTGTGGGTTTGTCTTTCCATAGGATGAATCCTCTCTTTGAGCAGATGAGGGTTCTGGGGGCAAAATGCAGCAGAGAGGAGAGAGAGTCCCCTTAGGTCCCCTGTTCATCCCGTGCGTGCTCCCCCACAGTCCTAGGAACATCATGCCCCAGATGAGTGTGCTGGCCACTCCACATCTACACCGAGATGTCAGTGTCAGTCCTCCTCGTCCTAAGTCGTCCCCCCCACCACCCTGTTTGCCCTCGCCCTCACGCCCGGAATTGTCTGTCCTGTAGGTTTTATCGAACCTTCCCGGAGGCCAGTGGCGTCTTCCCGGATCAGGGATCGATCGAAAACACCCTGTCCCCTGCCTCCTCGGCAGGTAGATTCTTCACCCCTGGACCACCAGGCAGGGAAGTCCCTTCACAGCCTTCGAAAATCATCTACCATGAAACATTCAATGTCCTCATCCAAATCATTGACCATCACGACTGAAATGAAGGAAAATATGTTAGTTAAAGAAAGTCCTTAAATCCTCAGTGCTTGCCTTGGAACCACAAAGGTCCCCTCCCAACCCCCTCTCTCACACACACACACACAAACAGAGGTGGGCTCCATAGTCCAAAAGAAATCAACTTTTGTGTTTGTCCATCCCACTTGTTGTGGCTGTCGTGCCGTCGCTAAGTCACATCCGATGCTCGCTCTGTGAGCCTGCAAGACAGTTTCGGAAAAACATAAAGTTCGGCTTGATTGACGGTGCCAAAACCTTCTACTGTGTGCATCACCACACACTGTGGAACGTTCTTCAAGAAGTGGGAATCCCAGACCCCCTGACCTGCACCCTGAGAAATCTGTACACGGGTCGGTCAGAAAGCAAAGAAGAACGAACGAGCCTCTGGGTGACAACGTCGAAGAGGAGCGCAAAACCGAAGGCTTCAAACTCAGCCTTCAGAAAACTAAGGTCACGGCACCCAGTCCCATTCCTTCATGGCAGATAGATGGGAAAACAACGGAAAGAGTGACAGACTTGCTTTTTCCAGAGCTCCAAAATCACTGCAGATGGTGACTGTGGCCAGGAAAGGAAAAGACGCCCACTCCTTGGAAGAAAAGTCACGATCCACCTAGACAGCGTCTTCAAAAGCAGAGATGCGACTTTGCTAACAGAGGCCCGTGGCGTCGAAGTTTTGGCTTTCCCAGGAGTCACATATGGATGTGAGAGTTGGACTCTAAAGAACGCTCAGCACCGATGAATACGATGCTTTTGAACTGTGGTGTTGCAGAAGACTCTCGCGAGTCCCTCGCACAGCGAGGAGATCCAACCAGTCCATCCTAAATCAACGCGACCAGTCCTGGATATTCATTGGAAGGACCGATGCCGACACTGAAAAGCCAATCTTTGGCCACCTGACGCTAAGAAGTGACTCATCGGAAAAGACCCCGACCCTGGGAAAGATTGAAGGTGGGAGGAGAAGGGGACGACAGAGAATGAGATGGTTGGATGGCATCATCCACTCAAGGGACCTGAGTCGGCATGAGCTCCGGGAGTCGGGGACGGACAGGGAAGCCTGGAGTGCTGCAGCCCACGGAATCGTAAAGAGCTGGACACGAGTGAGCAACTGAAATGAATGGAATGGAATGGAACGGAACCAAACCGAACCGAAGCGTCTTTCAGACGTGAAGATAGAAATTCATGGGGCTCTGCCAGGTGTGGGATGATAGGCCTCCAGGATTCCTTCACCCAGCCCTCCCTCCCACGGTTCTCCTCCTTTGGACGTGTTGATGGATCGTCCATAGGTTCGCTTCACCAGCAAGGAGAGAAGCGAAGCATGCTTCGTTTCTGTTTTCCAGCTCCAACGTGATACGTGACACGTGACACGGTGGCGGCTGAGGGGCGAGCCCTCTTCACAACACCAAGCAACAGTCGGAGACATGGCAAAACCTAAAATCTATTTTCCTATGGGTTCGAGGACAAAGAGGCCGTCTAGAAAAGCAACTGTACTATTGGGAAGGGGTGGGATAGGGGGTGGGGGTTGGAGGAACAGGAGCACCTAAAAAGAGGAGAAGAATATCGGCCATCCTGAGACACAGAAACATCACACGTCTGGGGACCTGTTCCTATCATTTTCCCCGGGGTGTGAAGGGACTTCGCCTCCTGTCTCCTGGGATTTCATCTCCCCAGCAACAACAGTCAGGCAAGCTTTCGCTTGTGTGTGTGTTGTGGGGGGTTTGGCGGGGGAGAAAAAGAAGAAACCTTTCAAGTGAAAGGGGGGAGTGTAAAGGACACTGAAACCTCTGACAGCGGCCTTCCTTTTTCCAGACCAGTGACACGTTCTCCCAAGTCTCCTGGTTCCAGAAAACGCCTTTCATAAAGAGAAAACTCGAGGCTCGCGGAATCCTTAGGAACCCTTGGATGAGCTTCCCGGCCAGGCTATATGACAGGCAGCGTGCTTCACCTGAAGCCAAAGCCACAGACTCCAAAGGGTCATGTCAAAGAAGCTGATGTAATATGGAAACCGATGTCGTCTTCTCTAGGACACTTCACGAAGCAGCAAGAGTGCCAGTTTGTGAGAACCGAAGGTCAAGCCGGCATGATGTAAACCCAGCGATGTGTGCGGTTTGAGGCCCATCTAGATTCGAACTCCAGTTCTGGAGGGGAGCAGTGGGGACAGGAGGGTGGCCTGCGAAACCACTCTCCTGTTCCCACTCCTCCTGTGAACATCTGCCCCGTGGAAGGTGTCGAGGAACCTTATGACCTGACCCAGGGGGTGAACCGTCGCCAAAGACAAAGAATTCCTCCAGCCAGGCGTTTTTTTGCAGCCACGAACCCCTTCCCTCCATTGCCTGGCCTTTCAGAATGCCACGTGGAACACTTTCAAGACTTGTGGGGCTTGGAGGAATGGGCCCCTGAATTCTCCTCGCCCGGCCTGCAAGAAACCATTCCGTGCCTTCCCCACATGAAGACTTTTTTTTCGGGCTTTTCGGTGGACTGGGCCTCCCAGGATGCACCTGCACCCGCCACCCTGCGACATCCCAAGACATCCCATGGAGAAACATCACTGGCCACTCGCGCGGCACCTGCATCGCTGGCGAGTGCCCCTTCCAACCTCCACAGAAATACGTGAGCACAAACGCTTCTTCCCCATCTGGGTCACCTCACAGGTTGTGTGAGTTCCTGCGGTTCCGCACCCCATCGACTTGGCTGTGGTTTTGGGTTTTGTTCTGTTCTGTGTTTGCTCTCTGGCCCACGTGATCTCTTTGGATAGGGCACCCAGGAAAAGCGAAAAGAAATCGAGTCCGTGTGAATACTATTCATGCATCAAGTGGGGATTCCAACGACCTCTAACGTGGATCAACCAAAACGGCCATTTGGTGTTCAGAAGGATCATTTTGCGTTTTCTGGGGGGCGCTATTTGCTCTCAATGATTTCACATGCCTTTTGGGCATAGCTGACGGAGATGGACATGAAGCAGCAGGGCAGCCACATCTGGCATCTCGGCCTAGCTAGGGCGGTTTCACAAGTGACATCTAAGAACCGGGGCTGCGACCGCCATCCCTCCCCGGGCTGCCCTCGGTGGCTGAGGGCGTGGGTCGTGGGGTTGGGGAGAGGAGACGGGGCAGCTGGGCTAGGGTTTTGGGGTGCGTGGGGGCCAGGGGACCATCCCCCGTGGTCCTGCTGATACGTGAAGGCAGGTTCTGTCCTGCTGAGACCTTCCTGCCATCAGGCGTGTGAGAGGAGCAGTTTTCTCTCCAATCCAAGGCCATGCATCGTTTTCGGCCTGGTCAACAAAACTAGACAAGAACGTATTTGTGTGTCTATCTTGGCTTGTTTTCTGGCGGAGGCCAAAGACCTCTTCAGGCGTGTCCAAAGGATCTGCCAGGATGGGAGGGTGTAGGTCAATCCATGTGTCAAGAGATCCAGAGAATCCGTCACAGCTGTGACTCAGGCCTTTTTCAGAAACAGGCCAACTTTGATGATTCCCCTGGACAGGAGTGACCTCAGAAGTTTCCTTGAAGGGATCGAGTTGCAGGAGTCGGGGGCGTGGCCCCGCCACCGCGAGAGGGGTCCTCAGCCCGGCAAGTCCAGCCGCCAGCCGAGGCTATTGTCTCTGGGCCCCATCCCCACCGCCACCCTCCCCCGTCCCCCTATCCCTCCAGCTCCCGCTCCCGCTCCCGCTGCCACTCCCGCTGCAGGGCCCCTCCTGGGATAGCTTCATTCAAATGCAGAACGCTTTCCAGTCAAGGAAGAGCCTTTGGACTTTCCCTCGAGCTTCTCCCTATTGAATGGTGATCCGCCCTGACCCCACCCCCATTTCTCCACCTTGAGGCTGCCCCTTCCGCACAGCGTGGAGGAATGGGCCTGGGGGGGGGAGGCAGAGGGACAAACTCGCCTTGGGTCAGGCCAAAGGAGTCCCCTCCTTTTCGTAACCCAGGAAACCCCGCTAATGCATGTGAGGATCACAGACGTGCGTCGAAGCAGCCATCATTTCTTGACATCTTCCTCCGTGAGAGGCGTTTTTCCTTCCTGCCTGCCTTCAGAGAGACAGAAAAGGAGGGAGGGGCAGAGCGTTCCGCTGGCGCTGGCCGGTTCTTAAGTCACTTGAATCCAAAACACTCCACAGGGCACGGAGGGGTGCGTGCGTGGCGTGGGGTGGGGTGGGGTGGGGGCGGCGGCCTACTCCGGACCCCAGGAGTTCCCTCCTCTGACACTTGCGTGGAACCCATGAAAAGCTGAGCTGGTGTGTGTGAATGCGTGCATGTACATGTGTCCATGAGAGAAGGCACGTGTGTGTGAGAGAAAAAGAGAAAAAGGAAGGAGAGAAAGAAAGAGAGAGAGAAAAAGAAAGAGAAAGACAGAACGAAAAAGAGAGTGACAGAGAGAGAAAGAAATAGAGAAAGAGAGAAAGAAGGAGAGAAATAAAGAAAGACAGACGGGGGGAGAGAGGGAGAGAAAGAAAGAAAGAAAGAAACGAGTGAAGGAGGGAAGGAGGAAAGGATGGAAGGAGGGAAGGAAAGAAGGAAGGGAGGGAGGGAGGGGGAGGGAGGGGGAGAGAGTGAGGGAATGAGGGAAGGAAGGAAAGAGGGAAGGAAGGAAGGAAAGAAGGAGGGAAGGAAGGAATGAGGGAAGGAAGGAGGGAAGGAAGGAGGGAGGGAAGGAAGGAAGGAAGGAAGGAGGGAAAGAAGGAAGGAAGGAGGGAAGGAGGAGGGAAGGAAGGAGGAAAGGAAGGAGGGAAGGAAAGAGGGAAGGAAGGAGGGAAGGAAAGAGGGAGGGACCAAATAGGTTAGTTAGTACGGGCCTCCCTGTCGTGGAAAAGAGTCTCTGAGCACAGATCCTCCGTTCAGTGAACCAGTTCTCATAGCTCCTCTCAGGAGGCTGTGATGTCGATGGACGGGTTTGGGAAAGCAGGCCTGGGGTGCAAGCAATCAGGTATTTCCTCAGAGGCACTTGTAGGGAAACCAAGGAAATACACAGGTTCATCCCTGGAGCGGATTCGAAACCAGTCGGTGCAGGGGGAGTCAGTCAAGGAGATTTCTAGATGTCAGGGTCGGGTCCTGGAGCGGGTTGCCATGCCCTTCTCCAGGAGACCTTCCTGGCCCGGGGATGGAACCCGGGTCTCCTGCATCGCAGGCAGACTCTTGACCGTGTGAGCCACCAAGGAAGCTCCGTCGGAACTGTTCACCGAGTCCTCTTGTTGTAGCCACGCGTTCTGGGAAACAAACTCACTCAGAAGGACCATGCAGGTAGTGGAGTGCAGTTTCTTACACCAGCGGGCCCAAGGCAGAGTCTTCTCTTAGCCAAGGACCCCGACCAGCATTCGTGAAAATCTTTTATACCTCAGGGGTATGTGCCTGAACCCACCACCCCAAATTCCTTGAGACTTACCTAAACAAAGGAAGGGTAAAGACAATCCCGATAACCCCATCATTCATGTGTTATAAGACGAGATACACAGTGGACATTTATTCACAGGCCTGTGGTCATATCCCGATACACATAATGGAACTGATGGCTTTGTTCTGTGACAGAGATAATTAGCATATTCTTTTAGGCCACGGAGAGTCCAAGTACAAGCCCCAAAGGCTGTTTTATCCGGGTGTGTGTGTGTGTGTGTGTGTGTGCGTGCGCGGGCGCCTGCGTGTGTGTGTGCGTGTCCGGTTTTCCATTGGTATGCCCCTTCTATAGACACTGGGCACAAAGTTCAGAGTCCATTGGGAGGGTGACCGTGCGTGTAGCCTCATGTTCGCAGCCTGGCCTAAGATGGAGTCCAGCTCTGTCTGTTTCCTCCTTCACTCTAGCTTCCATCTGCAGAGCTTCAGGCACAGGGCCTTTTGAGTTCTCCGTCAGAAGGGCAAGAGATGGTGGCAAATGTCCCCCCAGAGAGGGTTGTCCCCTCTGACAGAGCTTCCGATATCGGAGGCAACTCAGAAAACTTCAGGATCCAGTCCCACTTTCGGGGGAAGCACCACAGGCAAAGGACCAAACACACGTGGCCCAGGAATCTCCCATCCAGAAGTGGATATCCCCGTTTCACAGAAACATCCTCTGGGCCCCTAAGGAACGTATGGAAATCACTCTCTCGCCAAGGAGAGAAGAATCCTCACTGAGAGTTTCTGAAGTCTGGAAGGACCAGGTAGAGAGAAAAAGAGAAACGATTCTATTCCGCTGACAGGGGCATTATTGTTTGAAGCGACCAAGTGGATGTCCGTCTTTTCCAATTCCCATTTTAAACATTGTGTCCTTTCCGGTCCTTTGTGGTCTCTTTGGATCTGGAAAGCAGCAGAGTTAACGGTAAGGTCCTTTTTTTTTTTTATGATTATGATTATTTTTCCCCCCTGCCTGTCTGCCTGTCCCTCCCCCTCTTCTCTCTGTCTCTCGCGCTTTTCACTCAGGTTAGGGAATTCACAACAACAACAACAAAAGTAGTGAGAAATCTGTATTTCTGCAGGTCAGGAAGCAACAGGTAAGAACTAGACATGGAACACAACAGGCTGGTTCCAAATAGGGTAAGGAGTCCATCAAGGCTCTCTATCATCACCCTGCTTATTTAACTTATATGCCGAGTACAGCATCACGAGACACGCTGGGCTGGATGAAGCACAAGCTGGAATCAAAATGGCTGGGAGAAATAGCAATCCCCTCAGATATGCAGATGACACCACCCTTATGGCAGAAATGAAGTCTAGAGTGGGTTTACAAAGTCGTGCTCGTTTCGGGTTTTCAGATTCTTTTCCCTCAGAGGTGAATCCAAAGTAGGAAGCCTACATTTCCTGTGCTGCCTAGTAGGTGCTTGTGGATTGTATGATGTACATGTCGTATGTGTACACGTTCAACCCGACCTCCTAAGTGGACCGTCCTGCCCCTCCCCGCCCCAACGTATTTTCGTCAAGAAGTCAGGCATCCATTTGAGCATCCTACTCCTCAGGTCATCCGATCCCATGGAAGAAGTCAATCCTCCCGTTTTTCCATCGGTCCTCTACACGTCGCCTGATGATGATGGGGGGTGACCGGAAGACTGACAGTTCTGAAGAATTTTGCAAGAGATTCGGTGAAGGCTCCTAGGATTTGCTCAGTGAAGTGGGTGGCGTGTCAACCACTAGGGACCGTGGAAGGTATGCCCCAAGTGGCAAACAGCGTTTGCTTCCACCTTCCACAGAGAAAGCTCTACCTAGCATACCAAGGATGCTTGACCACGCACCCGCCCCGCCCCCCCCAGGTGACAGGCGTGACGGGTCAGACTGTAGAAATCTTCCGTCAAGGGTGTATTAACAGGCAGAGGCACCTTAGAGGCACCCTGTCCTGTGAAGCTGGAGGTGGGGAGGAAGGGGCAGAGGGACGATGAAGAAGGGAAGGAGAAAGTGAGGGACAGGGACACCACACAGTGTGTGTGGGGGGGGCGTGTCTGTGCCGTGTGTGGGTTCCACGTGGGTGTGTGCGCCTGTGGGTGCGGGTGTGAGGGGAGGCGGGCAGAGGCAGAGGCAGGGAGACACACAGCCAGGTCAAGGATAACATAATGTGTGTGGGGGGAGGGGCGGGGGTGGGTGGGTGCGTGAGTGCGTGGTGTGTGCGTGGGGGGGATGGCGCACAGGACCGTGTGTGAAGGAGGGCAGTGTGTGGGGGGCAAGTGTGTGTGTGGGGGGGGTGTCTGTGCTGTGAGCGGGTGCCAAGTGGTTGTTAAGCGGGGGGTGGGGGGGGAGGGGCGGGCAGAGAGACACACCCGGGCCAAGGACAACGTACTGTGTGGCGGAGGGGGCGGGGGGTGGGTGGGAGTGTGGGTGCGGGGTGTGTGCGTGTGTGCGGTGCCCCATAGGACCGTGGGGGGGGCAGTGTGTGTGTGGGGGTGTGGGTCTGTGCTGTGTGCAGGTCCCACGTAAGTGTGAGTGAGGGGAGGGGCAGAGGCAGAGGCAGAGAGACACAGCCAGGCCAAGGACAACATAGTGTGGGGGAGGGTCGGGGTGGGGGGTGCGAGTGTGCGTGCGGGGTGTGTGCGTGTGTGTGATGGCGCCTAGGACTGTGCGTGGGGGCGGGCAGTGTGTTGGGGGGTGGTGTGTCTGTGCTGTGTGCGGGTGCCACGTGGGTGTGTGCGCCTGTGGGTGCGGGTGTGGGGGAGGGGAGCGGGCAGTGACAGCGGCAGAGAGAGACAGCCAGGCCAAGGACAACGTAGTGTGTGGGGGAGGGGGCGGGGGGTGGGAGTGTGGGTGCGGGGTGTGTGCGTGTGTGCGGTGGCCCATAGGACCGTGGGGGGGGCAGTGTGTGTGTGTGTGGGGGTGTCTGTGCTGTGTGCAGGTCCCACGGGGGTGTGAGTGGGGGGAGGGGCAGAGGCAGAGGCAGAGAGACACAGCCAGGCCAAGGACAACACAGTGTGGGGGAGGGTCGGGGTGGGGGGTGGGAGTGTGCGTGCGGGGTGTGTGCGTGTGTGCGATGGCGCCTAGGACCGTGTGTGGGGTGTTGCGTGTGTGCGACGGCGCCTAGGACCGTGTGTGGGGTGTTGTGTCTGTGCTGTGTGCGAATGCCACGGGCGTGTGTCCGGGTGTGGGGGGGGCGGGCAGTGACAGAGGCAGAGAGAGACAGCCAGGCCAAGGACAACGTAGTGTGTGTGGGCGGGGTCGGGGTGCGGGGTGGGAGTGTGCGTGCAGGGTGTGTGCGGAGGCGCCTAGGACCGTGCGGGGGGGCGGGCATTGTGTGTGGGGTGGTGTGTCTGTGCTGTGTGCGGGTGCCACGTGGGTGTGTGCGCCTGTGGGTGCGGGTGTGGGGGAGGGGAGCGGGCAGTGACAGCGGCAGAGAGTGACAGCCAGGCCAAGGACAACGTAGTGTGTGGGGGAGGGGGCGGGGGGGTGGGAGTGTGGGTGCGGGGTGTGTGCGTGTGTGCGGTGGCCCATAGGACCGTGGGGGGGGCAGTGTGTGTGTGTGTGGGGGTGTCTGTGCTGTGTGCAGGTCCCACGGAGGTGTGAGTGGGGGGAGGGGCAGAGGCAGAGGCAGAGAGACACAGCCAGGCCAAGGACAACATAGTGTGGGGGGGGCGGGGCGGGGGGTGGGAGTGTGCGTGCGGGGTGTGTGCGTGTGTGCGATGGCACATAGGACCGTGTGTGTAGGGGGGCAGTGTGGGGGGGTATTGTGTCTGTGCTGTGTGCGAATGCCACGGGGGTGTGTGTGCCTGTGGGTGCGGGTGTGGGAGGGGCGGGCAGTGACAGAGGCAGAGAGAGACAGCCAGGCCAAGGACAACGTAGTGTGGGTGGGCGGGTTCGGGGTGCGGGGTGGGGAGTGTGCGTGTGGGGTGTGTGCGTGTGTGCGGAGGCGCCTAGGACCGCGCGGGGGGGGGCAGTGTGTGTGTAGGGGGGTGTGTCTGTGCTGTGTGCGGGTGCCACGTGGGTGTGAGGGGGGCGGCGGGCAGAGAGACACACAGCCAGGCCAAGGACAACATAGTGGGGGGGGGTCGGGGTGGGGGGTGGGAGTGTGCCTGTGGGGTGTGTGCCTGTGTGCGGTGGCGCGTAGGGCCGTGTGTGTAGGGGGCCAGTGTCGGGGTGGTGGTGTGTCTGTGCGCCACGTGGGTGTGGGGGGTGGCGGGCAGAGAGAGCCAGTCCAAGGACAACGCTGTGTGTGTGTGAGTGGGTGTGCAGGGTGTGGCCGGCGTGTGTGCGGGTGCTGCGTAGGGCCGTGGGGGAGTGCGTGCGCTGTGTGTGTACGCGTTGGGGGCGTGGGCAGCGTGTGTAGGTGGTGCGGGCAGAGACAGAAAGACACAGTCAGCAAAGGACAACGTGCACGGATATTCTTCTGAATATTTGCTTGTGTTTTCTGAGCTCATCACCTCCGGGATCAAGCTCACTCCCGTGCAACGGGAGTCTGCCCCCCTCACCTCAGCCACCACCAGCCAGCACTTGTCTTGGGCAGACAAGGGAGTGTTCCGATTTGGCCGGCGCGCGGGGGGGGGGGGGTGTGGGGGTGGGGGTGTGGGGGCGTGGCGGAGGAGTGGGGTGGGTGCGCAGGGTTTCGTTGTCACGAGGCGAACTTTGACCCTTGTGTTCTGCCCCTGAACCTCACTGGAGCGACTGGACCCGCGTGACCTGTCACGTCTTGGTTTCAACATCCTTGGCGGGAGAACTAAGATTCCCCCATGCGAAGTGATCAGGCCAGAGAGAAGGAAGTCGATTCCCTTGGGATCCAATGCCCGTTTTCTCGAATCCAGTTAAGTTTCGTCAAGATTTCCCACCCAAACCGAAAAGCCGAAGTGGCTACCCATCCCCGCCCCCTTGACCTCTGTCCCAAGGTGCCCCTCCCACACCGCCTCCTTCCACAGCCTCAAGGCATTCAAGAGTTAGCCGGCCCGGGCCGGCTCCATCCGTGGTCGCCCCGCCCCAAGACCCTCTGAAAAAGCGCCCGACAGGCAGGTGGCGCCCGACCCCCAACCAGCTATCCAGTGAGCCAGCCCCAGCATAGGAGCTTAGTGGGCGACCGACGGGGACTCGTTGCCAGACGGAGCCCATCCTAGTTCGCGTTTCTCCGCTCAGTCAACGGCGCAGACAGGAGAACGGGATCCGCCAACACTTCTCGAGAACGTCCCTGGGCGAGGGATGACGGACGCACGGACGGACGGGACGGGAAGGATTCTTGACTCCCCACCCACGGAGCAGCGGAATGCACTCCCATCCGAGGGGGATCGCAGGCCCACGTCAGACGGTGTGAGCACACGCCCCAGAACAACAACTCGCCAGCATCCCCGTCCGTGTCCCCGTCACCATCTTTGGGCACGCCAGGAGAAAGCCATTTTGTGACCCGGACGACGGCTCTTTCGGCAAAAGCAACGTTGAGCAACGGCACAAATGAAGAGACTTGGATTTGAAACGACGCGTTCATATTGCAGCGCCTCAAAAGCAAAAGCACGCACTCGTCCCTCACATAACCGCAACCAACAAACCCGACGCACCTGAAAAAGAAAAAGCAAACGGAAGAGAACGGGTCGATCTGGCGGCTCGGTCGCCGAGACCAGATCAACCCCGGAAGGCAGGGCGAGCCGAGAGCCCACTCGAGTGAGGTCGAGCGGGATC
Source organism: Giraffa tippelskirchi (assembly GCF_054371585.1). NCBI lineage: Eukaryota > Metazoa > Chordata > Mammalia > Artiodactyla > Giraffidae > Giraffa > Giraffa tippelskirchi. The sequence continues at coordinate 15,068,083 of NC_137288.1, read as the reverse complement.
AACACGGCAGCTCGGCGGCAGAGGTCGCGAGTGGGAGAGGTCCGTCCGGGTGCTCGACCCGCGGGCCCTGGCCGCTCTGCGGCCCAGTGAGGGAAGGAGGGGGGGAGGGGCAGACTCCCTCTCAGGCGGGCTGCGCTCGCGCGATGGCGCTTCGGCGGCATTGGTCGCGAGCGGGGGAGTCCCGGCCGGCAGGTGGACCCGTGGGCACCGCCAGCTCGGCAGCAGAGTGAGGAAAGGGGGGGGAGGGGCGGAGTCCCTGCTAGGCGGGAGACGAGCGCGCGCTGGCGGCTCGGCGCCAGAGGTCGCGAGTGGGAGAGGCCCGGCAGACAGGTGGACACGCGGTCAGCGCCAGCTCCGCGGCAGAGTGAGGAAAGGGGGGGGAGGGGCAGACACCCTGACAGCCGGGAGACGAGCGCGCGCTGGCGGCTCGGCGGGCGAGGTCGCGAGTGGGAGAGGCCCTGCCCGCAGGTGGACACGCGGGCACCCGCAGCTCGTCGACAGGGTGAGGGAAGGGGGGGAGGGGATAGAGCCCCGTCGGGCTCGTCGACCCGCGGCTGCTGTGGGCTCTGCGGCCGAGTTAGGGAAGGAGGGGGGGAGGGGCAGACTCCCTGCCAGGCGGGCGACGCTCGCGCGATGGCGGCTCGGCGGCAGAGGTCGCGAGTGCGAGAGGCCCGGCGGACAGGTGGACACGCGGTCACGCCAGCTCGGCGGCAGAGTGAGGGAAGGAGGGGGGAGGGGCGGAGACCCTGACAGCCGGGCGACGCGCGCGCGCTGGCGGTTCGGCGGCAGAGGTCGCCAGTGGGGGAGTCCCGGCCGGCAGGTGGACCCGCGGGCACCGCCAGCTCGGCGCAGAGTGCGGAAAGGGGGGGAGTGGCAGACACCCTGACAGCCGGGAGACGGGCTCGCGCTGGCGGCTCGGCGGGCGAGGTCGCGAGTGGGAGAGGCCCTGCCCGCAGGTGGACACGCGGGCACCCGCAGCTCGTCCACAGGGTGAGGGAAGGGGGGGAGGGGATAGAGCCCCGTCGGGCTCGTCGACCCGCGGCTGCTGTGGGCTCTGCGGCCGAGTTAGGGAAGGAGGGGGGCAGGGGCAGACTCCCTGCCAGGCGGGCGACGCTCGCGCGATGGCGGCTCGGCGGCAGAGGTCGCGAGTGCGAGAGGCCCGGCCGACAGGTGGACACGCGGTCACACCAGCTCGGCGGCAGAGTGAGGGAAGAAGGGGGGAGGGGCGGAGACCCTGACAGCCGGGCGACACGCGCGCGCTGGCTCCTCGGCGGCAGAGGTCGCGAGTGGGGGAGTCCCGGCCGGCAGGTGGACCCGCGGGCACCGCCAGCTCGGCGGCAGAGTGAGGAAAAGGTGGGGGGAAGGGCAGAGTCCCTGCCAGGCGGGAGACGGGCCCGCGCTGGCGGCTCGGCGCCAGAGGTCGCGAGTGCGAGAGGCCCGGCAGACAGGTGGACACGCAGTCAGCGCCAGCTCGGCGGCAGAGTGAGGAAAGGGGGGGGAGGGCCAGACACCCTGACAACCGGGCGACGCGCCCGCGCTGGCGGCTCGGCGGCAGAGGTCGCGAGTGCGAGAGGCCCGGCCGACAGGTGGAGGCGCCGTCACCGAGAGCTCGGCGGCAGAGTTAGGGAGGGGGGGAGGGGATAGAGCCCCGTAGGGTCGTCGACCTGCGGCTGCTGTGGGCTCTGCGGCCGAGTTAGGGAAGGAGGGGGGGAGGGGCAGACTCCCTGCCAGGCGGGCGACGCTCGCGCGATGGCGGCTTGGCGGCAGAGGTCGCGAGTGCGAGAGGCCCGGCCGACAGGTGGACACGCGGTCACGCCAGCTCGGCGGCAGAGTGAGGGAAGGAGGAGGGAGGGGCGGAGACCCTGACAGCCGGGCGACGCGCGCGCGCTGGCGCCTCGGCAGCAGAGGTCGCGAGTGGGGGGGTCCCGGCCGGCAGGTGGACACGCGGGCACCGCCAGCTCTGCGGCAGAGTGAAGGGAGGAGGGGGGGAGGGGCAGACAGCCTGACACCGGGAGACGGACGCGCGCTGGCGGCTCGGCGGGCGAGGTCCCGAGTGGGAGAGGCCTGGCCGGCAGGTGGACCCGCGGGCACGGCCAGCTCCGCGGCAGGGAGGAAAGGGGGGGGAGGGGCAGACACCCTGACAACCGGGTGACGGGCGCGCGCTGGCGGCTCGCCGGGCGAGGTCGCGAGTGGGAGAAGCCCTGCCCGCAGGTGGACACGCGGGCACCCGCAGCTCGTCGACAGGGTGAGGGAAGGGGAGCAGGGGATAGAGCCCCGTCGGGCTCGTCGACCCGCGGCTGCTGTGGGCTCTGCGGCCGAGTTAGGGAATTGGGGGGGAGGGGCAGACTCCCTGCCAGGTGGGCGACGCGCACGCGCTGGCGGCTCGGCGCCAGAGGTCGCGAGTGCGAGAGGCCCGGCGGACAGGTGGACACGCCGTCACCGAGAGCTCGGCGGCAGAGTTAGGGAAGTGGGGGAGGGGATAGAGCCCCGTCGGGTCGTCTACCCGCGGCTGCTGTGGGCTCTGCGGCCGAGTTAGGGAAGGAGGGGGGGAGGGGCAGACTCCCTGTCAGGCGGGCGACGCTCGCGCGATGGCGGCTCGGCGGCACAGGTCGCGAGTGCGAGAAGCCCGGCCGACAGGTGGACCCGCGGGCACCCGCAGCTGGTCGACAGGGTGAGGGAAGGGGGGGAGGGGATAGAGCCCCGTCGGGCTCGTCGACCCGCGGCTGCTGTGGGCTCTGCGGCCGAGTTAGGGAAGGGGGGGAGGGGCAGACTCCCTGCCAGGCGGGCGACGCTCGCGCGATGGCGGCTCGGCGGCAGAGGTCGCGAGTGCGAGAGGCCCGGCCGACAGGTGGACACGCGGTCACGCCAGCTCGGCGGCAGACTGAGGGAAGGAGGGGGGAGGGGTGGAGACCCTGACAGCCGGGCGACGCGCGCGTGCTGGTGCCTCGGCGGCAGAGGTCGCGAGTGGGGGAGTCCCGGCCGGCAGGTGGAGCCGCGGGCACCGGCAGCTGGGCGGCAGTGTGACGAAAGAGGGGGGAGGGGCAGACACCCTGACAAACGGGCGACGGCGCACGCTGGCGGCTCGGCGGGCGAGTTCGCGAGTGGGAGAGGCCCGACCGGCGGGTGGACCCGCAGGCACCCCCAGCTTGGCGGCAGAGTGAGGGAAGGAGGGGGGAGGGGCGGAGACCCTGACAGCCGGGCGACGCGCGCGCTGGCGCCTCGGCGGCTGAGGTCGCGAGTGGGGGAGGCCCGGCGGCAGGTGGACCCCCGGGCACCGCCAGCTCGGCGGCAGAGTGAGGGAAGGAGGGAGGAGGGGCGGAGTCCCTGCCAGGCGGGAGAGGCGCGCGCGCTGGCGGCTCGGCGACAGAGGTCGCGAGTGTGAGAGGCCCGGCAGACAGGTGGACACGCGGTCAGCGCCAGCTCGGCGGCAGAGTGAGGAAAGGGGGGGGAGGGGCAGACACCCTGACAACCGGGCGACGGAGCGCGCTGTCGGCTCGGCGGGCGAGGTCGCGAGTGGGAGAGGCCCTGCCCGCAGGTGGACACGCGGGCACCCGCAGCTCGTCGACAGGGTGAGGGAAGGGGGGGAGGGGATAGAGCCCCGTCGGGCTCGTCGACCAGCGGTTGCTGTGGGCTCTGCGGCCGAGTTAGGGAAGGAGGGGGGGAGGGGCAGACTCCCTGACAGGCAGGCGATGCTCGCGCGATGGCGGCTTGGCGGCAGAGGTCGCGAGTGGGGGAGTCCCGGCCGGCAGGTGGAGCCGCGGGCACCGGCAGCTGGGCGGCAGATTGAGGAAAGAGGGGGGAGGGGCAGACACCCTGACAAACGGGCGAAGGCGCGGGCTGGCGGCTCGGCGGGCGAGTTCGCGAGTGGGAGAGGCCCGGCCGGCGGGTGGACCCGCAGGCACCCTCAGCTTGGCGGCAGAGTGAGGGAAGGAGGGAGGAGGGGCGGAGTCCCTGCCAGGCGGGAGACGCGCGCGCGCTGGCGGCTCGGGGCCAGAGGTCGCGAGTGCGAGAGGCCCGGCAGATAGGTGGACACGCGGTCAGCGCCAGCTCGGCGGCAGAGTGAGGGAAGGAGGGGGGAGGGGAGGAGACCCTGGCAGCCGAGCGACGCGCGCGCGCTGGCGGCTCGGTGGCAGAGGTCGCGACTGTGGGAGGCTCGGCCGGCAGGTGGACAAGCGGGCACCGCCAGCTCGGCGGCAGAGTGAGGGGAGGAGGGGGGGAGGGGCAGACAGCCTGACACCGGGAGACGGACGCGCGCTGGCGGATCAGCGGGCGAGGTCGCGAGTGGGAGAGGCCCGGCCGGCAGGTGGACCCACGGGCACCGCCAGCTCGGCGGCAGAGTGAGGAAAGGGGGGGGAGGGGCGGAGTCCCTGCCAGGCGGGAGACACGCGCGCGCTGGCGGCTCGGAGCCAGAGGTCGCGAGTGCGAGAGGCCCGGCAGACAGGTGGACACGCGGTCAGAGCCAGATCGGCGGCTGAGTGAGGAAAGGGGGGGGAGGGGCAGACATCCTGACAACCGGGCGATGGCTCGCGCTGGCGACTCGGCGGGCGAGGTCGCGAGTGGGAGAGGCCCTGCCCGCAGGTGGACACGCGGGCACCCGCAGCTCGTCGACAGGGTGAGGGAAGGGGGGGAGGGGATAGAGCCCCGTCGGGCTCGTCGACCCGCGGCTGCTGTGGGCTCTGCGGCCGAGTTAGGGAAGGAGGGGGGGAGACGCAGACTCCCTGCCAGGCGGGCGACGCTCGCGCGATGGCGGCTCGGCGGCAGAGTGAGGGAAGGAGGGGGGAGGGGCGGAGACCCTGCCAGGCGGGCGACGGGTGCGCCCTGGCGCCTCGGCGGCATTGGTCGCGAGCGGGGGAGTCCCGGCCGGCAGGTGGACCCGCGGGCACCGCCAGCTCGGCGGGAGTGTGAGTAAAGGGGGGGGAGGGGCGGAGTCCCTGCCAGGCGGGAGATGGGCGCGCGATGGCGGCTTGGCGGCAGAGGTCGCGAGTGCGAGAGGCCCGGCCGACAGGTGGACACGCCGTCACCGAGAGCTCGGCGGCAGAGTTAAGGAAGGGGGGGAGGTGATAGAGCCCCGTTGGGTCATCGACCCGCGGCTGCTGTAGTCTCTGCGGCCGAGTTAGGGAAGGAGGGGGGGAGGGGCAGACTCCCTGCCAGGCGGGCGACGCTCGCGCGCTGGCGGCTCGGCGGCAGAGGTCGCGAGTGCGAGAGGCCCGGCCGACAGGTGGACACGCGGTCACGCCAGCTCGGCGGCAGAGTGAGGGAAGGAGGGGGAAGGGGCGGAGACCCTGACAGCCGGGCGAAGCGCGCGCGCTGGCGGCTCGGCGGCAGAGGTCGCGAGTGGGGGAGGCCCGGCCGGCAGGTGGACACGCGGGCACCGTCAGCTCGGTGCAGAGTGAGGGAAGGGGGGCAGGGGATAGAGCCCCGTCAGGCTCGTCGACCCGCGGCTGCTGTGGGCTCTGCGGCCGAGTTAGGGAAGGAGGGGGGGAGGGGCAGATTCCCTGCCAGGCGGGCGACGCTCGCGCGCTGGCGGCTCGGCGGCAGAGGTCGCGAGTGCGAGAGGCCCGGCCGACAGGTGGACGCGCCGTCACCGAGAGCTCGGCGGCAGAGTGAGGGAAGGGGGGGAGGGGAGAGAGCCCCGTCGGGCTCGTCGACCCGCGGCTGCTGTGGGCTCTGCGGCCGAGTTCGGGAAGCAGGGGGGGAGGGGCAGACTCCCTGCCAGGCGGGCGACGCTCGCGCGCTGGCGGCTCGGCGGCAGAGGTCGCGAGTGCGAGAGGCCCGGCCGACAGGTGGACACGCGGTCACGCCAGCTCGGCGGCAGAGTGAGGGAAGGAGGGGGGGGGGCGGAGACCCTGACAGCCGGGCGACGCGCGCGCGCTGGCGGCTCGGCGGCAGAGGTCGCGAGTGGGGGAGGCCCGGCCGGCAGGTGGACCCGCGGGCACCGCCAGCTCGGCGGCAGAGTGAGGGAAGGGGGGCAGGGGATAGAGCCCGGTCGGGCTCGTCGATCCGCGGCTGCTGTGGGCTCTGCGGCCGAGTTAGGGAAGGAGGGGGGGAGGGGCAGACTCCCTGCCAGGCGGGCGACGCTCGCGCGATGGCGTCTCGGCGGCAGAGGTCGCGAGTGCGAGAGGCCCGGCCGACAGGTGGACACGCCGTCACCGTGAGCTCGGCGGCAGAGTTAGGGAAGGGGGGGAGGGAATAGAGCCCCGTCGGGTGTCGACCCGCGGCTGCTGTGGGCTCTGCGGCCGAGTTAGGGAAGGAGGGGGGGAGGGGCAGACTCCCTGCCAGGCGGGCGACGCTCGCGCGATGGCGGCTCGGCGGCAGAGGTCGCGAGTGCGAGAGGCCCGGCCGACAGGTGGACACGCGGTCACGCCAGCTCGGCGGAAGAGTGAGGGAAGGAGGGGGGAGGGGCGGAGACCCTGACAGCCGGGCGACGCGCGCGCGCTGGCGGCTCGGCGGCAGAGGTCGCGAGTGGGGGAGGCCCGGCCGGCAGGTGGACCCGCGGGCACCGCCAGCTCGGCGGCAGAGTGAGGGAAGTGGGGCAGGGGATAGAGCCCCGTCGGGTTCGTCGACCCGCGGCTGCTGTGGGCTCTGCGGCCGAGTTAGGGAAGGAGGGGGGGAGGGGCAGACTCCCTGCCAGGCGGGCGACACTCGCGCGCTGGCGGCTCGGCGGCAGAGGTCGCGAGTGGGGGAGGCCCGTCCGGCAGGGGGACCGGCGGGCACCGCCAGCTCGGCGGCAGAGTGAGGAAAGGGGGGGAGGGGCGGAGTCCCTGCCAGGCGGGAGACGGGCGCGCGCTGGCGGCTCGGCGCCAGAGGTCACGAGTGCGAGAGGCCTGGCAGACAGGTGGACACGCGGTCAGCGCCAGCTCGGCGGCAGAGTGAGGAAAGGGGGGGGAGGGGCAGACATCCTGACAACCGGGCGACGGGCGCGCGCTGGCGGCTCGGCGGGCGAGGTCGCGAGTGGGAGAGGCCATGCCCGCAGGTGGACACGCGGGCACCCGCAGCTCGTCGACAGGGTGAGGGAAGGGGGGGAGGGGATAGAGCCCCGTCGGGCTCGTCGACCCGCGGCTGCTGTGGGCTCTGCGGCCGAGTTAGGGAAGGAGGGGGGGAGGGGCAGACTCCCTGTCAGGCGGGCGACGCTCGCGCGCTGGCGGCTCGGCGTCAGAGGTCGCGAGTGCGAGAGGCCCGGCCGACAGGTGGACACGCGGTCACGCCAGCTCGGCGGCAGAGTGAGGGAAGGAGGGGGGAGGGGCGGAGACACTGACAGCCGGGCGACGCGCGCGCGCTGGCGGCTCGGCGGCAGAGGTCGCGAGTGCGGGAGGCCCGGCCGGCAGGTGGACCCGCGGGCACCGCCAGCTCGGTGACAGAGTGAGGGAAGGGGGGCAGGGGATAGAGCCCCGTCGGGCTCGTCGACCCGCGGCTGCTGTGGGCTCTGCGGCCGAGTTAGGGAAGGAGGGGGGGAGGGGCAGACTCCCTGCCAGGCGGGCGACGCTCGCGCGATGGCGTCTCGGCGGCAGAGGTCGCGAGTGCGAGAGGCCCGGCCGACAGGTGGACACGCCGTCACCGTGAGCTCGGCGGCAGAGTGAGGGAAGGGGGGGAGGGGATAGAGCCCCGTCGGATCGTCGACCCGCGGCTGCTTTGGGCTCTGCGGCCGAGTTAGGGAAGGAGGGGGGGAGGGGCAGACTCCCTGCCAGGCGGGCGACGCTCGCGCGCTGGCGGCTCGGCGGCAGAGGTCGTGAGTGCGAGAGGACCGGCCGACAGGTGGACACGCGGTCACGCCAGCTCGGCGGCAGAGTGAGGGAAGGAGGGGGGAGGGGCGGAGACCCTGACAGCCGGGCGACGCGCGCGCGCTGGCGGCTCGGCGGCAGAGGTCGCGAGTGGGGGAGTCCCGGCCGGCAGGGGGACCCGCGGGCACCGCCAGCTCAGCGCAGAGTGAGGAAAGGGGGGGAGGGGCAGCCACCCTGACAGCCGGGAGACGGGCGCGCGCTGGCGGCTCGGCGGGCGAGGTCGCGAGTGGGAGAGGCCCTGCCAGCAGGTGGACACGCGAGCACCCGCAGTTCGTCGACAGGGTGAGGGAAGGGGGGGAGGGGATTGAGCCCTGTCGGGCTCGTCGACCCGCAGCTGCTGTGGGCTCTGCGGCCGAGTTAGGGAAGGAGGGGGGGAGGGGCAGATTCCCTGCCAGGCGGGCGACGCTCGTGCGCTGGCGGCTCGGCGCCAGAGGTCGCGAGTGCGAGAGGCCTGACAGACAGGTGGACACGCGGTCAGCGCCAGCTCGGCGGCAGAGTGAGGAAAGGGGGGGGAGGGGCAGACATCCTGACAACCGGGCGACGGGCGCGCGCTGGAGGCTCGGCGGCAGAGGTCGCGAGTGGGGGAGTCCCGGCCGGCAGGTGGACCCGCGGGCACCGCCAGCTCGGCGCAGAGTGAGGGAAGGGGGGCAGGGGATAGAGCCCCGTCGGGCTCGTCGACCCGCGGCTGCTGTGGGCTCTGCGGCTGAGTTAGGGAAGGAGGGGGGGAGGGGCAGACTCCCTGCCAGGCGGGCGACGCTCGCGCGCTGGCGGCTCGGCGGCAGAGGTCGCGAGTGCGAGAGGCCCGGCCGACATGTGGACACGCCGTCACCGTGAGCTCGGCGGCAGAGTTAGGGAAGGGGGGGAGGGGATAGAGCCCCGTCGGGTCGTCGACCCGCGGCTGCTGTGGGCTCTGCGGCCGAGTTAGGGAAGGAGGGGGGGAGGGGCAGACTCCCTGCCAGGCGGGCGACGCTCGCGCGATGGCGGCTCGGCGGCAGAGGTCGCGAGTGCGAGAGGCCCGGCCGACAGGTGGACACGCGGTCACGCCAGCTCGGCGGCAGAGTGAGGGAAGGAGGGGGGAGGGGCGGAGACCCTGACAGCCAGGCGACGCGCGCTCGCTGGCGGCTCGGCGGCAGAGGTCGCGAGTGGGGGAGGCCCGGCCGGCAGGTGGACCCGCGGGCACCGCCAGCTCGGCGCAGAGTGAGGAAAGGGGGGGAGGGGCAGACACCCTGACAGCCGGGAGACGGGCTCGCGCTGGCGGCTCGGTGGGCGAGGTCGCGACTGGGAGAGGCCCTGCCCGCAGGTGGACACGCGGGCACCCGCAGTTCGTCGACAGGGTGAGGGAAGGGGGGGAGGGGATAGAGCCCCGTCGGGCTCGTCGACCCGCGGCTGCTGTGGGCTCTGCGGCCGAGTTAGGGAAGGAGGGGGGGAGGGGCAGATTCCCTGCCAGGCGGGCGACGCTCGCGCGCTGGCGGCTCGGCGCCAGAGGTCGCGAGTGCGAGAGGCCTGGCAGACAGGTGGACACGCGGTCAGCGCCAGCTCGGCGGCAGAGTGAGGAAAGGGGGGGGAGGGGCAGACATCCTGACAACCGGGCGACGGGCGCGCGCTGGCGGCTCGGCGTGCGAGGTCGCGACTGGGAGAGGCCCTGCCCGCAGGTGGACACGCCGGCACCCGCAGCTCGTCGACAGGGTGAGGGAAGGGGGGGAGGGGATAGAGCCCCGTCGGGCTCGTCGACCCGCGGCTGCTGTGGGCTCTGCGGCCGAGTTAGGGAAGGACGGGGGGAGGGGAAGACTCCCTGCCAGGCGGGCGACGCTCGCGCGCTGGCGGCTCGGCGGCAGAGGTCGCGAGTGCGAGAGGCCCGTCCGACAGGTGGACGCGCCGTCACCGAGAGCTCGGCGGCAGAGTGAGGGAAGGGGGGGAGGGGATAGAGCCCCGTCGGGCTCGTCGACCCGCGGCTGCTGTGGGGTCTGCGGCCGAGTTAGGGAAGGAGGGGGGGAGGGGCAGACTCCCTGCCAGGCGGGCGACGCTCGCGCGCTGGCGGCTCGGCGGCAGAGGTCGCGAGTGCGAGAGGCCCGGCCGACAGGTGGACACGCGGTCACGCCAGCTCGGCGGCAGAGTGAGGGAAGGAGGGGGGAGGGGCGGAGACGCTGACAGCCGGGCGACGCGCGCGCGCTGGCGGCTCGGCGGCAGAGGTCGCGAGTGGGGGAGGCCCGGCCGGCAGGTGGACCCGAGGGAACCGCCAGCTCGGCGCAGAGTGAGGGAAGGGGGGCAGGGGATAGAGCCCCGTCGGGCTCGTCGACCCGCGGCTGCTGTGGGCTCTGCGGCCGAGTTAGGGAAGGAGGGGGGGAGGGGCAGACTCCCTGCCAGGCGGGCGACGCTCGCCCGATGGCGGCTCGGCGGCAGAGGTCGCGAGTGCGAGAGGCCCGGCCGACAGGTGGACACGCCGTCACCGTGAGCTCGGCGGCAGAGTTAGGGAAGGGGGGGAGGGGATAGAGCCCCGTCGGGTCGTCGACCCGCGGCTGCTGTGGGCTCTGCGGCCGAGTTAGGGAAGGAGGGGGGGAGGGGCAGACTCCCTGCCAGGCGGGCGACGCTCGCGCGATGGCGGCTCGGCGGCAGAGGTCGCGAGCGCGAGAGGACCGGCCGACAGGTGGACACGCGGTCACGCCAGCTTGGCGGCAGAGTGAGGGAAGGAGGGGGGAGGGGCGGAGACCCTGACAGCCGGGCGACGCGCGCGCGCTGGCGGCTCGGCAACAGAGGTCGCGAGTGGGGGAGTCCCGGCCGGCAGGTGGATCCGCGGGCACCGCCAGCTCGGCGCAGAGTGAGGAAAGGGGGGGAGGGGCAGACACCCTGACAGCCGGGAGACTGGCTCGCGCTGGCGGCTCGGCGGGCGAGGTCGCGAGTGGGAGAGGCCCTGCCCGCAGGTGGACACGCGGGCACCCGCAGTTCGTCGACAGGATGAGGGAAGGGGTGGAGGGGATAGAGCCCCGTCGGGCTCGTCGACCCGCGGCTGCTGTGGGCTCTGCGGCCGAGTTGGGAAGAAGGGGGGGAGGGGCAGATTCCCTGCCAGGCGGGCGACGCTCGCGCGCTGGCGGCTCGGCGCCAGAGGTCGCGAGTGCGAGAGGCCTGGCAGACAGGTGGACACGCGGTCAGCGCCAGCTCGGCGGCAGAGTGAGGAAAGGGGGGGGAGGGGCAGACATCCTGACAACCGGGCGACGGGCGCGCGCTGGCGGCTCGGCGGGCGAGGTCGCGAGTGGGAGAGGCCCTGCCCGCAGGTGGACACGCGGGCACCCGCAGCTCGTCGACAGGGTGAGGGAAGGGGGGGAGGGGATAGAGCCCCGTCGGGCTCGTCGACCCGCGGCTGCTGTGTGCTCTGCGGCCGAGTTAGGGAAGGAGGGGGGGAGGTGCAGACTCCCTGCCAGGCGGGCGACGCTCGCGCGCTGGCGGCTCGGCGACAGAGGTCGCGAGTGCGGGAGGCCCGGCCGACAGGTGGACACGCGGTCACGCCAGCTCGGCGGCAGAGTGAGGGAAGGAGGGGGAAGGGGCGGAGACCCTGACAGCCGGGCGACGCGCGCGCACTGGCGGCTCGGCGGCAGAGGTCGCGAGTGGGGGAGGCCCGGCCGGCAGGTGGACCCGCGGGCACCGCCAGCTCGGCGCAGAGTGAGGGAAGGGGGGCAGGGGATAGAGCCCCGTTGGGATCGTCGACCCGCGGCTGCTGTGGGCTCTGCGGCCGAGTTAGGGAAGGAGGGGGGGAGGGGCAGACTCCCTGCCAGGCGGGCGACGCTCTCGCGCTGGCGGCTCGGCGGCAGAGGTCGCGAGTGCGAGAGGCCCGGCCGACAGGTGGACACGCGGTCACGCCAGCTCGGCGGCAGAATGAGGGAAGGAGGGGGGAGGGGCGGAGACCCTGACAGCCGGGCGACGCGCGCGCGCTGGCGGCTCGGCGGCAGAGGTCGCGAGTGGGGGAGTCCCGGCCGGCAGGTGGACCCGCGGGCACCGCCAGCTCGGCGGCAGAGTGAGGAAAGGGGGGGAGGGGCGGAGTCCCTGCCAGGCGGGAGACGGGCGCGCGCTGGCGGCTCAGCGCCAGAGGTCACGAGTGCGAGAGGCCTGGCAGACAGGTGGACACGCGGTCAGCGCCAGCTCGGCGGCAGAGTGAGGAAAGGGGGGGGAGGGGCAGACATCCTGACAACCGGGCGACGGGCGCGCGCTGGCGGCTCGGCGGGCGAGGTCGGGAGTGGGAGAGGCCCTGCCCGCAGGTGGACACGCGGGCACCCGCAGCTCGTCGACAGGGTGAGGGAAGGGGGGGAGGGGATAGAGCCCCGTCGGGTCGTCGACCTGCGGCTGCTGTGGGCTCTGCGGCCGAGTTAGGGAAGGAGGGGGGGAGGGGCAGACTCCCTGCCAGGCGGGCGACGCTCGCGCGATGGCGTCTCGGCGGCAGAGGTCGCGAGTGCGAGAGGCCCGGCCGACAGGTGGACACGCCGTCACCGTGAGCTCGGCGGCAGAGTTAGGGAAGGGGGGGAGGGGATAGAGCCCCGTCGGGTCGTCGACCCGCGGCTGCTGTGGGCTCTGCGGCCGAGTTAGGGAAGGAGGGGGGGAGGGGCAGACTCCCTGCCAGGCGGGCGACGCTCGCGCGCTGGCGGCTCGGCGGCAGAGGTCGCGAATGCGAGAGGCCCGTCCGACAGGTGGACGCGCCGTCACCGAGAGCTCGGCGGCAGAGTGAGGGAAGGGGGGGAGGGGATAGAGCCCCGTCGGGCTCGTCGACCCGCGGCTGCTGTGGGCTCTGCGGCCGAGTTAGGGAAGGAGGGGGGGAGGGGCAGACTCCCTGCCAGGCGGGCGACGCTCGCGCGCTGGCGGCTCGGCGGCAGAGGTCGCGAGTGCGAGAGGCCCGGCCGACAGGTGGACACGCGGTCACGCCAGCTCGGCGGCAGAGTGAGGGAAGGAGGGGGGAGGGGCGGAGACGCTGACAGCCGGGCGACGCGCGCGCGCTGGCGGCTCGGCGGCAGAGGTCGCGAGTGGGGGAGGCCCGGCCGGCAGGTGGACCCGAGGGAACCGCCAGCTCGGCGCAGAGTGAGGGAAGGGGGGCAGGGGATAGAGCCCCGTCGGGCTCGTCGACCCGCGGCTGCTGTGGGCTCTGCGGCCGAGTTAGGGAAGGAGGGGGGGAGGGGCAGACTCCCTGCCAGGCGGGCGACGCTCGCCCGATGGCGGCTCGGCGGCAGAGGTCGCGAGTGCGAGAGGCCCGGCCGACTGGTGGACACGCCGTCACCGTGAGCTCGGCGGCAGAGTTAGGGAAGGGGGGGAGGGGATAGAGCCCCGTCGGGTCGTCGACCCGCGGCTGCTGTGGGCTCTGCGGCCGAGTTAGGGAAGGAGGGGGGGAGGGGCAGACTCCCTGCCAGGCGGGCGACGCTAGCGCGATGGCGGCTCGGCGGCAGAGGTCGCGAGTGCGAGAGGACCGGCCGACAGGTGGACACGCGGTCACGCCAGCTTGGCGGCAGAGTGAGGGAAGGAGGGGGGAGGGGCGGAGACCCTGACAGCCGGGCGACGCGCGCGCGCTGGCGGCTCGGCAACAGAGGTCGCGAGTGGGGGAGTCCCGGCCGGCAGGTGGATCCGCGGGCACCGCCAGCTCGGCGCAGAGTGAGGAAAGGGGGGGAGGGGCAGACACCCTGACAGCCGGGAGACTGGCTCGCGCTGGCGGCTCGGCGGGCGAGGTCGCGAGTGGGAGAGGCCCTGCCCGCAGGTGGACACGCGGGCACCCGCAGCTCGTCGACAGGGTGAGGGAAGGGGGGGAGGGGATAGAGCCCCGTCGGGCTCGTCGACCCGCGGCTGCTGTGTGCTCTGCGGCCGAGTTAGGGAAGGAGGGGGGGAGGTGCAGACTCCCTGCCAGGCGGGCGACGCTCGCGCGCTGGCGGCTCGGCGACAGAGGTCGCGAGTGCGGGAGGCCCGGCCGACAGGTGGACACGCGGTCACGCCAGCTCGGCGGCAGAGTGAGGGAAGGAGGGGGAAGGGGCGGAGACTCTGACAGCCGGGCGACGCGCGCGCACTGGCGGCTCGGCGGCAGAGGTCGCGAGTGGGGGAGGCCCGGCCGGCAGGTGGACCCGCGGGCACCGCCAGCTCGGCGCAGAGTGAGGGAAGGGGGGCAGGGGATAGAGCCCCGTTGGGATCGTCGACCCGCGGCTGCTGTGGGCTCTGCGGCCGAGTTAGGGAAGGAGGGGGGGAGGGGCAGACTCCCTGCCAGGCGGGCGACGCTCTCGCGCTGGCGGCTCGGCGGCAGAGGTCGCGAGTGCGAGAGGCCCGGCCGACAGGTGGACACGCGGTCACGCCAGCTCGGCGGCAGAATGAGGGAAGGAGGGGGGAGGGGCGGAGACCCTGACAGCCGGGCGACGCGCGCGCGCTGGCGGCTCGGCGGCAGAGGTCGCGAGTGGGGGAGTCCCGGCCGGCAGGTGGACCCGCGGGCACCGCCAGCTCGGCGGCAGAGTGAGGAAAGGGGGGGAGGGGCGGAGTCCCTGCCAGGCGGGAGACGGGCGCGCGCTGGCGGCTCAGCGCCAGAGGTCACGAGTGCGAGAGGCCTGGCAGACAGGTGGACACGCGGTCAGCGCCAGCTCGGCGGCAGAGTGAGGAAAGGGGGGGGAGGGGCAGACATCCTGACAACCGGGCGACGGGCGCGCGCTGGCGGCTCGGCGGGCGAGGTCGGGAGTGGGAGAGGCCCTGCCCGCAGGTGGACACGCGGGCACCCGCAGCTCGTCGACAGGGTGAGGGAAGGGGGGGAGGGGATAGAGCCCCGTCGGGTCGTCGACCTGCGGCTGCTGTGGGCTCTGCGGCCGAGTTAGGGAAGGAGGGGGGGAGGGGCAGACTCCCTGCCAGGCGGGCGACGCTCGCGCGATGGCGTCTCGGCGGCAGAGGTCGCGAGTGCGAGAGGCCCGGCCGACAGGTGGACACGCCGTCACCGTGAGCTCGGCGGCAGAGTTAGGGAAGGGGGGGAGGGGATAGAGCCCCGTCGGGTCGTCGACCCGCGGCTGCTGTGGGCTCTGCGGCCGAGTTAGGGAAGGAGGGGGGGAGGGGCAGACTCCCTGCCAGGCGGGCGACGCTCGCGCGCTGGCGGCTCGGCGGCAGAGGTCGCGAATGCGAGAGGCCCGTCCGACAGGTGGACGCGCCGTCACCGAGAGCTCGGCGGCAGAGTGAGGGAAGGGGGGGAGGGGATAGAGCCCCGTCGGGCTCGTCGACCCGCGGCTGCTGTGGGCTCTGCGGCCGAGTTAGGGAAGGAGGGGGGGAGGGGCAGACTCCCTGCCAGGCGGGCGACGCTCGCGCGCTGGCGGCTCGGCGGCAGAGGTCGCGAGTGCGAGAGGCCCGGCCGACAGGTGGACACGCGGTCACGCCAGCTCGGCGGCAGAGTGAGGGAAGGAGGGGGGAGGGGCGGAGACGCTGACAGCCGGGCGACGCGCGCGCGCTGGCGGCTCGGCGGCAGAGGTCGCGAGTGGGGGAGGCCCGGCCGGCAGGTGGACCCGAGGGAACCGCCAGCTCGGCGCAGAGTGAGGGAAGGGGGGCAGGGGATAGAGCCCCGTCGGGCTCGTCGACCCGCGGCTGCTGTGGGCTCTGCGGCCGAGTTAGGGAAGGAGGGGGGGAGGGGCAGACTCCCTGCCAGGCGGGCGACGCTCGCCCGATGGCGGCTCGGCGGCAGAGGTCGCGAGTGCGAGAGGCCCGGCCGACTGGTGGACACGCCGTCACCGTGAGCTCGGCGGCAGAGTTAGGGAAGGGGGGGAGGGGATAGAGCCCCGTCGGGTCGTCGACCCGCGGCTGCTGTGGGCTCTGCGGCCGAGTTAGGGAAGGAGGGGGGGAGGGGCAGACTCCCTGCCAGGCGGGCGACGCTAGCGCGATGGCGGCTCGGCGGCAGAGGTCGCGAGTGCGAGAGGACCGGCCGACAGGTGGACACGCGGTCACGCCAGCTTGGCGGCAGAGTGAGGGAAGGAGGGGGGAGGGGCGGAGACCCTGACAGCCGGGCGACGCGCGCGCGCTGGCGGCTCGGCAACAGAGGTCGCGAGTGGGGGAGTCCCGGCCGGCAGGTGGATCCGCGGGCACCGCCAGCTCGGCGCAGAGTGAGGAAAGGGGGGGAGGGGCAGACACCCTGACAGCCGGGAGACTGGCTCGCGCTGGCGGCTCGGCGGGCGAGGTCGCGAGTGGGAGAGGCCCTGCCCGCAGGTGGACACGCGGGCACCCGCAGTTCGTAGACAGGGTGAGGGAAGGGGGGGAGGGGATAGAGCCCCATCGGGCTCGTCGACCCGCGGCTGCTGTGGGCTCTGCGGCCGAGTTAGGGAAGGAGGGGGGGAGGGGCAGACTTCCTGCCAGGCGGGCGACGCTCGCGCGCTGGCGGCTCGGCGGCAGAGGTCGCGAGTGCGAGAGGCCCGGCCGACAGGTGGACACGCGGTCACGCCAGCTCGGCGGCAGAGTGAGGGAAGGAGGGGGGAGGGGCGGAGACCCTGACAGCCGGGCGACGCGCGCGCGCTGGCGGCTCGGCGGCAGAGGTCGCGAGTGGGGGAGGCCCGGCCGGCAGGTGGACCCGCGGGCACCGCCAGCTCGGCGGCAGAGCGAGGGAAGGGGGGCAGGGGATAGAGCCCCGTCGGGCTCGTCGACCCGCGGCTGCTGTGGGCTCTGCGGCCGAGTTAGGGAAGGAGGGGGGGAGGGGCAGACTCCCTGCCAGGCGGGCGACGCTCGCGCGATGGCGGCTCGGCGGCAGAGGTCGCGAGTGCGAGAGGCCCGGCCGACAGGTGGACACGCCGTCACCGTGAGCTCGGCGGCAGAGTTAGGGAAGGGGGGGAGGGGATAGAGCCCCGTCGGGTCGTCGACCCGCGGCTTCTGTGGGCTCTGCGGCCGAGTTAGGGAAGGAGGTGGGGAGGGGCAGACTCCCTGCCAGGCGGGCGACGCTCGCGCGATGGCGGCTCGGCGGCAGAGGTCGCGAGTGCGAGAGGCCCGGCCGACAGGTGGACAGGCGGTCACGCCAGCTCGGCGGCAGAGTGAGGGAAGGAGGGGGGAGGGGCGGAGACCCTGACAGCCGGGCGACGTGCGCGCGCTGGCGGCTTGGCGGCAGAGGTCGCGAGTGGGGGAGTCCCGGCCGGCAGGTGGACCCGCGGGCACCGACAGCTCGGCGCAGAGTGAGGAAAGGGGGGGAGGGGCAGACACCCTGACAGCCGGGAGACGGGCTCGCGCTGGCGGCTCGGCGGGCGAGGTCGCGAGTGGGAGAGGCCCTGCCCGCAGGTGGACACGCGGGCACCCGCAGTTCGTCGACAGGATGAGGGAAGGGGTGGAGGGGATAGAGCCCCGTCGGGCTCGTCGACCCGCGGCTGCTGTGGGCTCTTCGGCCGAGTTGGGAAGAAGGGGGGGAGGGGCAGATTCCCTGCCAGGCGGGCGACGCTCGCGCGCTGGCGGCTCGGCGCCAGAGGTCGCGAGTGCGAGAGGCCTGGCAGACAGGTGGACACGCGGTCAGCGCCAGCTCGGCGGCAGAGTGAGGAAAGGGGGGGGAGGGGCAGACATCCTGACAACCGGGCGACGGGCGCGCGCTGGCGGCTCGGCGGGCGAGGTCGCGAGTGGGAGAGGCCCTGCCCGCAGGTGGACACGCGGGCACCCGCAGCTCGTCGACAGGGTGAGGGAAGGGGGGGAGGGGATAGAGCCCCGTCGGGCTCGTCGACCCGCGGCTGCTGTGGGCTCTGCGGCCGAGTTAGGGAAGGAGGGGGGGAGGGGCAGACTCCGGGCCAGGCGGGCGACGCTCGCGCGCTGGCGGCTCGGCGACAGAGGTCGCGAGTGCTAGAGACCGGGCCGACAGGTGGAGACGCGGTCACGCCAGCTCGGCGGCAGAGTGAGGGAAGGAGGGGGAAGGGGCGGAGACCCTGACAGCCGGGCGACGCGCGCGCGCTGGCGGCTCGGCGGCAGAGGTCGCGAGTGGGGGAAGCCCGGCCGGCAGGTGGACCCGCGGGCACCGCCAGCTCGGCGCAGAGTGAGGGAAGGGGGGCAGGGGATAGAGCCCCGTCGGGCTCGTCGACCCGCGGCTGCTGTGGGCTCTGCGGCCGAGTTAGGGAAGGAGGGGCGGAGGGGCAGACTCCCTGCCAGGCGGGCGACGCTCGCGCGCTGGCGGCGCGGCGGCAGAGGTCGCGAGTGGGGGAGGCCCGGCCGGCAGGGGGACCGGCGGGCACCGCCAGCTCGGCGGCAGAGTGAGGGAAGGAGTGGGGAGGGGCGGAGATCCTGCCAGGCGGGCGACGGGCGCGCCCTGGCGCCTCGGCGTCATTGGTCGCGAGCGGGGGAGTCCCGGCCGGCAGGTGGACCCGCGGGCACCGCCAGCTCGGCGGCAGAGTGAGGAAAGGGGGGGAGGGGCGGAGTCCCTGCCAGGCGGGAGACGGGCGCGCGCTGGCGGCTCGGCGCCAGAGGTCGCGAGTGCGAGAGGCCTGGCAGACAGGTGGACACGCGGTCAGCGCCAGCTCGGCGGCAGAGTGAGGAAAGGGGGGGGAGGGGCGGAGACCCTGACAGCCGGGCGATGCGCGCGCGCTGGCGGCTCGGGGGCAGAGGTCGCGAGTGGGGGAGTCCCGGCCGGCAGGTGGACCCGCGGGCACCGCCAGCTCGGCGCAGAGTGAGGAAAGGGGGGGAGGGGCAGACACCCTGACAGCCGGGAGACGGGCTCGCGCTGGCGGCTCGGCGGGCGAGGTCGCGAGTGGGAGAGGCCCGGCCCGCAGGTGGACACGCGGGCACCCGCAGTTCGTCGACAGGGTGAGGGAAGGGGGGGAGGGGATTGAGCCCCGTCGGGCTCGTCGACCCGCGGCTGCTGTGGGCTCTGCGGCCGAGTTAGGGAAGGAGGGGGGGAAGGGGCAGATTCCCTGCCAGGCGGGCGACGCTCGCGCGCTGGCGGCTCGGCGGCATTGGTCGCGAGCGGGGGAGTCCCGGCCGGCAGGTGGACCCGCGGGCACCGCCAGCTCGGCGGCAGAGTGAGGAAAGGGGGGGAGGGGCGGAGTCCCTGCCAGGCGGGAGACGGGCGCGCGCTGGCGGCTCGGCGCCAGAGGTCGAGAGTGCGAGAGGCCTGGCAGACAGGTGGACACGCGGTCAGCGCCAGCTCGGCGGCAGAGTGAGGAAAGGGGGGGGGAGGGGCAGACATCCTGACAACCGGGCGACGGGCGCGCGCTGGAGGCTCGGCGGCAGAGGTCGCGAGTGGCAGAGGCCCTGCCCGCAGGTGGACACGCGGGCACCCGCAGCTCGTCGACAGGGTGAGGGAAGGGGGGGAGGGGATAGAGCCCCGTCGCGCTGGTCGACCCGCGGCTCCTGGCGGCTCTGCGGCCGAGTTAGGGGAGGAGTGGGGGAGGGGCAGACAGCCTGACAGCCGGGCGACGGGCGCGCGCTGCTGTCTCGGCGGCAGAGGTCGCGAGTGCGAGAGGCCCGGCCGACAGGTGGACGCGCCGTCACCGAGAGCTCGGCGGCAGAGTGAGGGAAGGGGGGGAGGGGATAGAGCCCCGTCGGGCTCGTCGACCCGCGGCTGCCCTGGGCTCTGCGGCCGAGTTAGGGAAGGAGGGGGGGAGGGGCAAACTCCCTGCCAGGCGGGCGACGCTCGCGCGCTGGCGGCTCGGCGGCAGAGGTCGCGAGTGGGAGCGGCCCGGCCGACAGCTGGACCCGCGGGCACCGCCAGCTCGGCGGCAGAGTGAGGGAAGGAGGGAGGAGGGGCGGAGTCCCTGCCAGGCGGGCGACGCGCGCGCGCTGGCGGCTGGGCGCCATAGGTCGCGAGTGCGAGAGGCCCGGCCGACAGGTGGACACGCGGGCACCGCCAGCTCGGCGGCAGAGTGAGGGAAGTGGGGGGAGGGGCAGACACCCTGACAACCGGGCGACGGGCGCGTGCTGGCGGCTCGGCGGGCGAGGTCGCGAGTGGGAGAGGCCCGGCCGACAGCTGGACCCGCGGGCACCGCCAGCTCGGCGGCAGAGTGAGGGAAGGAGGGAGGAGGGGCGGAGTCCCTGCCAGGCGGGCGACGCGCGCGCGCTGGCGGCTCGGCGGCAGAGGTCGCGAGTGCGAGAGGCCCGGCCGACAGGTGGACACGCGGGCAGCGCCAGCTCGGCGGCAGAGTGAGGAAAGGGGGGGGAGGGGCAGACAGCCTGACAGCCGGGCGACGGGCGCGCGCTTCCGTCTCGGCGGGCGAGGTCGCGAGTGGGAGGGGCCCTGCCCGCAGGTGGACCCGCGGGCACCCGCAGCTCGTCGACAAGGTTAGGGAAGGGGGGGAGTCAGGGAAGGGGGGGAGGGGATAGAACCCCGTCGGGCTCGTCGACCCGCGGCTCCTGGCGGCTCTGCGGCCGAGTTAGGGAAGCGGGGGGAGGGGCAGACAGCCTGACAGCCGGGAGACGGGCGCGCGCTGGCGGCTCGGCGGGCGAGGTCGCGAGTGGTAGAGACCCTGCCCGCAGGTGGACCCGCGGGCACCCGCAGCTCGTCGACAGAGTTAGGGAAGGGGGGTAGTTAGGGAAGGGGGGGAGGGGATAGAACCCCTTCGGGCTCGTCGACCCGCGGCTCCAAGCGGCTCTGCGGCCGAGTTAGGCGAGGAGGGGGTGAGGGGCAGACAGCCTGACAGCCCGGCGACGGGCGCGCGCTACCGGCTCGGCGGGCGAGGTCGCGAGTGGGAGAGGCCCTGCCCGCAGGTGGACCCGCGGGCACCCGCAGCTCGTCGACAGGGTTAGGGAAGGGGGGGAGGGGATAGAGCCCCATCGGGCTCGTCGACCCGCGGCTCCTGGCGGCTCTGCGGCCGAGTTAGGGAAGGGGGGGGAGGGGCAGACTCCCTGCCAGGCGGGCGACGCGCGCGCGCTGGCGGCTGGGCGCCATAGGTCGCGAGTGCGAGAGGCCCGGCCGACAGGTGGACACGCGGGCACCGCCAGCTCGGCGGCAGACTGAGGGAAGGGGGGGGAGGGGCAGACACCCTGACAACCGGGCGACGGGCGCGTGCTGGCGGCTCGGCGGGCGAGGTCGCGAGTGGGAGAGGCCCGGCCGACAGCTGGACCCGCGGGCACCGCCAGCTCGGCGGCAGAGTGAGGGAAGGAGGGAGGAGGGGCGGAGTCCCTGCCAGGCGGGCGACGCGCGCGCGCTGGCGGCTCGGCGGCACAGGTCGCGAGTGCGAGAGGCCCGGCCGACAGGTGGACACGCGGGCACCGCCAGCTCGGCGGCAGAGTGAGGGAAGGAGGGAGGAGGGGCGGAGTCCCTGCCAGGCGGGCGACGCGCGCGCGCTGGCGGCTCGGCGGCAGAGGTCGCGAGTGCGAGAGGCCCGGCCGACAGGTGGACACGCGGGCACCGCCAGCTCGGCGGCAGAGTGAGGGAAGGGGGGGAGGGGCAGACAGCCTGACAACCGGGCGACGGGCGCGCGCTGGCGCCTCGGCTGGCGAGGTCGCGAGTGGGAGAGGCCCTGCCCGCAGGTGGACACGCGGGCACCCGCAGCTCGTCGAGAGTTAGGGAAGGGGGGAAGTTAGGGAAGGGGGGGAGGGGATAGAACCCCGTCGGGCTCGTCGACCCGCGGCTCCTGGCGGCTCTGCGGCCGAGTTAGGGGAGGAGTGGGGGAGGGGCAGACAGCCTGACAGCCGGGCGACGGGCGCGCGCTTCCGTCTCGGCGGGCGAGGTCGCGAGTGGGAGAGGCCCTGCCCGCAGGTGGACACGCGGGCACCCGCAGTTCGTCGACAGGGTGAGGGAAGGGGGGGAGGGGATAGAGCCCCGTCGGGCTCGTCGACCCGCGGCTGCCGTGGGCTCTGCGGCCGAGTTAGGGAAGGATGGGGGGAGGGGCAGACTCCCTGCCAGGCGGGCGACGCTCGCGCGCTGGCGGCTCGGCGGCAGAGGTCGCGAGTGCGAGAGGCCCGGCCGACAGGTGGACGCGCCGTCACCGAGAGCTCGGCGGCAGAGTGAGGGAAGGGGGGGAGGGGATAGAGCCCCGTCGGGCTCGTCGACCCGCGGCTGCCGTGGGCTCTGCGGCCGAGTTAGGGAAGGAGGGGGGGAGGGGCAGACTCCCTGCCAGGCGGGCGACGCTCGCGCGCTGGCGGCTCGGCGGCAGAGGTCGCGAGTGCGAGAGGCCCGGCCGACAGGTGGACACGCGGTCACGCCAGCTCGTCGGCAGAGTGAGGGAAGGAGGGGGGAGGGGCGGAGACCCTGACAGCCGGGCGACGCGCGCGCGCTGCTGTCTCGGCGGGCGAGGTCGCGAGTGGGGGAGGCCCGGCCCGCAGGTGGACCCGCGGGCACCCGGAGCTCGTCGACAGGGTTAGGGAAGGGGGGGAGTTAGGGAAGCGGGGGAGGGGATAGAGCCCCGTCGCGCTGGTCGACCCGCGGCTCCTGGCGGCTCTGCGGCCGAGTTAGGGGAGGAGTGGGGGAGGGGCAGACAGCCTGACAGCCGGGCGACGGGCGCGCGCTGCTGTCTCGGCGGCAGAGGTCGCGAGTGCGAGAGGCCCGGCCGACAGGTGGACGCGCCGTCACCGAGAGCTCGGCGGCAGAGTGAGGGAAGGGGGGGAGGGGATAGAGCCCCGTCGGGCTCGTCGACCCGCGGCTGCCCTGGGCTCTGCGGCCGAGTTAGGGAAGGAGGGGGGGAGGGGCAGACTCCCTGCCAGGCGGGCGACGCTCGCGCGATGGCGGCTCGGCGGCAGAGGTCGCGAGTGCGAGAGGACCGGCCGGCAGGGGGACCGGCGGGCACCGCCAGCTCGGCGGCAGAGTGAGGGAAGGAGGGGGGAGGGGCGGAGATCCTGCCAGGCGGGCGACGGGCGCGCCCTGGCGCCTCGGCGGCATTGGTCGCGAGCGGGGGAGTCCCGGCCGACAGGTGGACCCGCGGGCACCGCCAGCTCGGCGGCAGAGTGAGGAAAGGGGGAGAGGGGCGGAGGCCCTGCCAGGCGGGCGACGCGCGCGCGCTGGCGGCTGGGCGCCATAGGTCGCGAGTGCCAGAGGCCCGGCCGACAGGTGGACACGCGGGCACCGCCAGCTCGGCGGCAGACTGAGGGAAGGGGGTGGAGGGGCAGACACCCTGACAACCGGGCGACGGGCGCGTGCTGGCGGCTCGGCGGGCGAGGTCGCGAGTGGGAGAGGCCCGGCCGACAGCTGGACCCGCGGGCACCGCCAGCTCGGCGGCAGAGTGAGGGAAGGAGGGAGGAGGGGCTGAGTCCCTGCCAGGCGGGCGACGCGAGCGCGCTGGCGGCTCGGCGGCAGAGGTCGCGAGTGCGAGAGGCCCGGCCGACAGGTGGACACGCGGGCACCGCCAGCTCGGCGGCAGAGTGAGGGAAGGAGGGAGGAGGGGCGGAGTCCCTGCCAGGCGGGCGACGCGCGCGCGCTGGCGGCTCGGCGGCAGAGGTCGCGAGTGCGAGAGGCCCGGCCGACAGGTGGACACGCGGGCACCGCCAGCTCGGCGGCAGAGTGAGGGAAGGAGGGAGGAGGGGCGGAGTCCCTGCCAGGCGGGCGACGCGCGCGCGCTGGCGGCTCGGCGGCAGAGGTCGCGAGTGCGAGAGGCCCGGCCGACAGGTGGACACGCGGGCACCGCCAGTTCGGCGGCAGAGTGAGGGAAGGGGGGGAGGGGCAGACAGCCTGACAACCGGGCGACGGGCGCGCGCTGGCGCCTCGGCTGGCGAGGTCGGGAGTGGGAGAGGCCCTGCCCGCAGGTGGACACGCGGGCACCCGCAGCTCGTCGAGCGTTAGGGAAGGGGGGAAGTTAGGGAAGGGGGGGAGGGGATAGAACCCCGTCGGGCGCGTCGACCCGCGGCTCCTGGCGGCTCTGCGGCCGAGTTAGGGGAGGAGTGGGGGAGGGGCAGACAGCCTGACAGCCGGGCGACGGGCGCGCCCTTCCGTCTCGGCGGGCGAGGTCGCGAGTGGGAGAGGCCCTGCCCGCAGGTGGACACGCGGGCACCCGCAGTTCGTCGACAGGGTGAGGGAAGGGGGGGAGGGGATAGAGCCCCGTCGGGCTCGTCGACCCGCGGCTGCCGTGGGCTCTGCGGCCGAGTTAGGGAAGGAGGGGGGGAGGGGCAGACTCCCTGCCAGGCGGGCGACGCTCGCGCGCTGGCGGCTCGGCGGCAGAGGTCGCGAGTGCGAGAGGCCCGGCCGACAGGTGGACGCGCCGTCACCGAGAGCTCGGCGGCAGAGTGAGGGAAGGGGGGGAGGGGATAGAGCCCCGTCGGGCTCGTCGACCCGCGGCTGCCGTGGGCTCTGCGGCCGAGTTAGGGAAGGAGGGGGGGAGGGGCAGACTCCCTGCCAGGCGGGCGACGCTCGCGCGCTGGCGGCTCGGCGGCAGAGGTCGCGAGTGCGAGAGGCCCGGCCGACAGGTGGACACGCGGTCACGCCAGCTCATCGGCAGAGTGAGGGAAGGAGGGGGGAGGGGCGGAGACCCTGACAGCCGGGCGACGCGCGCGCGCTGCTGTCTCGGCGGGCGAGGTCGCGAGTGGGGGAGGCCCGGCCCGCAGGTGGACCCGCGGGCACCCGGAGCTCGTCGACAGGGTTAGGGAAGGGGGGGAGTTAGGGAAGCGGGGGAGGGGATAGAGCCCCGTCGCGCTGGTCGACCCGCGGCTCCTGGCGGCTCTGCGGCCGAGTTAGGGGAGGAGTGGGGGAGGGGCAGACAGCCTGACAGCCGGGCGACGGGCGCGCGCTGCTGTCTCGGCGGCAGAGGTCGCGAGTGCGAGAGGCCCGGCCGACAGGTGGACGCGCCGTCACCGAGAGCTCGGCGGCAGAGTGAGGGAAGGGGGGGAGGGGATAGAGCCCCGTCGGGCTGGTCGACCCGCGGCTGCCCTGGGCTCTGCGGCCGAGTTAGGGAAGGAGGGGGGGAGGGGCAGATTCCCTGCCAGGCGGGCGACGCTCGCGCGCTGGCGGCTCGGCGGCAGAGGTCGCGAGTGGGAGAGGCCCGGCCGACAGCTGGACCCGCGGGCACCGCCAGCTCGGCGGCAGAGTGAGGGAAGGAGGGAGGAGGGGCGGAGTCCCTGCCAGGCGGGCGACGCGCGCGCGCTGGCGGCTGGGCGCCATAGGTCGCGAGTGCGAGAGGCCCGGCCGACAGGTGGACACGCGGGCACCGCCAGCTCGGCGGCAGAGTGAGGGAAGGGGGGGGAGGGGCAGACACCCTGACAACCGGGCGACGGGCGCGTGCTGGCGGCTCGGCGGGCGAGGTCGCGAGTGGGAGAGGCCCGGCCGACAGCTGGACCCGCGGGCACCGCCAGCTCGGCGGCAGAGTGAGGGAAGGAGGGAGGAGGGGCGGAGTCCCTGCCAGGCGGGCGACGCGCGCGCGCTGGCGGCTCGGCGGCAGAGGTCGCGAGTGCGAGAGGCCCGGCCGACAGGTGGACACGCGGGCACCGCCAGCTCGGCGGCAGAGTGAGGGAAGGAGGGAGGAGGGGCGGAGTCCCTGCCAGGCGGGCGACGCGCGCGCGCTGGCGGCTCGGCGGCAGAGGTCGCGAGTGCGAGAGGCCCGGCCGACAGGTGGACACGCGGTCACGCCAGCTCATCGGCAGAGTGAGGGAAGGAGGGGGGAGGGGCGGAGACCCTGACAGCCGGGCGACGCGCGCGCGCTGCTGTCTCGGCGGGCGAGGTCGCGAGTGGGGGAGGCCCGGCCCGCAGGTGGACCCGCGGGCACCCGGAGCTCGTCGACAGGGTTAGGGAAGGGGGGGAGTTAGGGAAGCGGGGGAGGGGATAGAGCCCCGTCGCGCTGGTCGACCCGCGGCTCCTGGCGGCTCTGCGGCCGAGTTAGGGGAGGAGTGGGGGAGGGGCAGACAGCCTGACAGCCGGGCGACGGGCGCGCGCTGCTGTCTCGGCGGCAGAGGTCGCGAGTGCGAGAGGCCCGGCCGACAGGTGGACGCGCCGTCACCGAGAGCTCGGCGGCAGAGTGAGGGAAGGGGGGGAGGGGATAGAGCCCCGTCGGGCTGGTCGACCCGCGGCTGCCCTGGGCTCTGCGGCCGAGTTAGGGAAGGAGGGGGGGAGGGGCAGATTCCCTGCCAGGCGGGCGACGCTCGCGCGCTGGCGGCTCGGCGGCAGAGGTCGCGAGTGGGAGAGGCCCGGCCGACAGCTGGACCCGCGGGCACCGCCAGCTCGGCGGCAGAGTGAGGGAAGGAGGGAGGAGGGGCGGAGTCCCTGCCAGGCGGGCGACGCGCGCGTGCTGGCGGCTGGGCGCCATAGGTCGCGAGTGCGAGAGGCCCCGCCGACAGGTGGACACGCGGGCACCGCCAGCTCGGCGGCAGAGTGAGGGAAGGAGGGAGGAGGGGCGGAGTCCCTGCCAGGCGGGCGACGCGCGCGCGCTGGCGGCTCGGCGGCAGAGGTCGCGAGTGCGAGAGGCCCGGCCGACAGGTGGACACGCGGGCACCGCCAGCTCGGCGGCAGAGTGAGGGAAGGGGGGGAGGGGCAGACAGCCTGACAACCGGGCGACGGGCGCGCGCTGGCGCCTCGGCTGGTGAGGTCGCGTGTGGGAGAGGCCCTGCCCGCAGGTGGACACGCGGGCACCCGCAGCTCGTCGAGAGTTAGGGAAGGGGGAAGTTAGGGAAGGGGGGGAGGGGATAGAACCCCGTCGGGCTCGTCGACCCGCGGCTCCTGGCGGCTCTGCGGCCGAGTTAGGGGAGGAGTGGGGGAGGGGCAGACAGCCTGACAGCCGGGCGACGGGCGCGCGCTTCCGTCTCGGCGGGCGAGGTCGCGAGTGGGAGGGGCCCTGCCCGCAGGTGGACCCGCGGGCACCCGCAGCTCGTCGACAAGGTTAGGGAAGGGGGGGAGTCAGGGAAGGGGGGGAGGGGATAGAACCCCGTCGGGCTCGTCGACCCGCGGCTCCTGGCGGCTCTGCGGCCGAGTTAGGGAAGCGGGGGGAGGGGCAGACAGCCTGACAGCCGGGCGACGTGCGCGCGCTGGCGGCTCGGCGGGCGAGGTCGCGAGTGGGAGAGACCCTGCCCGCAGGTGGACCCGCGGGCACCCGCAGCTCGTCGACAGAGTTAGGGAAGGGGGGTAGTTAGGGAAGGGGGGGAGGGGATAGAACCCCTTCGGGCTCGTCGACCCGCGGCTCCAAGCGGCTCTGCGGCCGAGTTAGGGGAGGAGGGGGTGAGGGGCAGACAGCCTGACAGCCGGGCGACGGGCGCGCGCTGCCGGCTCGGCGGGCGAGGTCGCGAGTGGGAGAGGCCCTGCCCGCAGGTGGACCCGCGGGCACCCGCAGCTCGTCGACAGGGTTAGGGAAGGGGGGGAGGGGATAGAGCCCCATCGGGCTCGTCGACCCGCGGCTCCTGGCGGCTCTGCGGCCGAGTTAGGGAAGGGGGGGAGGGGCAGACTCCCAGCCAGGCGGGCGACGCGCGCGCGCTGGCGGCTGGGCGCCATAGGTCGCGAGTGCGAGAGGCCCGGCCGACAGGTGGACACGCGGGCACCGCCAGCTCGGCGGCAGAGTGAGGGAAGGGGGGGGAGGGGCAGACACCCTGACAACCGGGCGACGGGCGCGTGCTGGCGGCTCGGCGGGCGAGGTCGCGAGTGGGAGAGGCCCGGCCGACAGCTGGACCCGCGGGCACCGCCAGCTCGGCGGCAGTGTGAGGGAAGTAGGGAGGAGGGGCGGAGTCCCTGCCAGGCGGGCGACGCGCGCGCGCTGGCGGCTCGGCGGCAGAGGTCGCGAGTGCGAGAGGCCCGGCCGACAGGTGGACACGCGGGCACCGCCAGCTCGGCGGCAGAGTGAGGGAAGGAGGGAGGAGGGGCGGAGTCCCTGCCAGGCGGGCGACGCGCGCGCGCTGGCGGCTCGGCGGCAGAGGTCGCGAGTGCGAGAGGCCCGGCCGACAGGTGGACACGCGGGCACCGCCAGCTCGGCGGCAGAGTGAGGGAAGGGGGGGAGGGGCAGACAGCCTGACAACCGGGCGACGGGCGCGCGCTGGCGCCTCGGCTGGCGAGGTCGCGAGTGGGAGAGGCCCTGCCCGCAGGTGGACACGCGGGCACCCGCAGCTCGTCGAGAGTTAGGGAAGGGGGGAAGTTAGGGAAGGGGGGGAGGGGATAGAACCCCTTCGGGCTCGTCGACCCGCGGCTCCAAGCGGCTCTGCGGCCGAGTTAGGGGAGGAGGGGGTGAGGGGCAGACAGCCTGACAGCCGGGCGACGGGCGCGCGCTGCCGGCTCGGCGGGCGAGGTCGCGAGTGGGAGAGGCCCTGCCCGCAGGTGGACCCGCGGGCACCCGCAGCTCGTCGACAGGGTTAGGGAAGGGGGGGAGGGGATAGAGCCCCGTCGGGCTCGTCGACCCGCGGCTCCTGGCGGCTCTGCGGCCGAGTTAGGGAAGGGGGGGGAGGGGCAGACTCCCTGCCAGGCGGGCGACGCGCGCGCGCTGGCGGCTGGGCGCCATAGGTCGCGAGTGCGAGAGGCCCGGCCGACAGGTGGACACGCGGGCACCGCCAGCTCGGCGGCAGAGTGAGGGAAGGGGGGGGAGGGGCAGACACCCTGACAACCAGGCGACGGGCGCGAGCTGGCGGCTCGGCGGGCGAGGTCGCGAGTGGGAGAGGCCCGGCCGACAGCTGGACC
The DNA here is from genome assembly GCF_054371585.1 of Giraffa tippelskirchi. NCBI lineage: Eukaryota > Metazoa > Chordata > Mammalia > Artiodactyla > Giraffidae > Giraffa > Giraffa tippelskirchi. Next base: position 15,039,868 of record NC_137288.1, on the reverse strand, counting down.
CGCGGGCACCGCCAGCTCGGCGGCAGAGTGAGGGAAGGAGGGAGGAGGGGCGGAGTCCCTGCCAGGCGGGCGACGCGCGCGCGCTGGCGGCTCGGCGGCAGAGGTCGCGAGTGCGAGAGGCCCGGCCGACAGGTGGACACGCGGGCACCGCCAGCTCGGCGGCAGAGTGAGGGAAGGGGGGAAGTTAGGGAAGGGGGGGAGGGGATAGAACCCCGTCGGGCTCGTCGACCCGCGGCTCCTGGCGGCTCTGCGGCCGAGTTAGGGGAGGAGTGGGGGAGGGGCAGACAGCCTGACAGCCGGGCGACGGGCGCGCGCTTCCGTCTCGGCGGGCGAGGTCGCGAGTGGGAGAGGCCCTGCCCGCAGGTGGACACGCGGGCACCCGCAGTTCGTCGACAGGGTGAGGGAAGGGGGGGAGGGGATAGAGCCCCGTCGGGCTCGTCGACCCGCGGCTGCCGTGGGCTCTGCGGCCGAGTTAGGGAAGGAGGGGGGGAGGGGCAGACTCCCTGCCAGGCGGGCGACGCTCGCGCGCTGGCGGCTCGGCGGCAGAGGTCGCGAGTGCGAGAGGCCCGGCCGACAGGTGGACGCGCCGTCACCGAGAGCTCGGCGGCAGAGTGAGGGAAGGGGGGGAGGGGATATAGCCCCGTCGGGCTCGTCGACCCGCGGCTGCCGTGGGCTCTGCGGCCGAGTTAGGGAAGGAGGGGGGGAGGGGCAGACTCCCTGCCAGGCGGGCGACGCTCGCGCGCTGGCGGCTCGGCGGCAGAGGTCGCGAGTGCGAGAGGCCCGGCCGACAGGTGGACACGCGGTCACGCCAGCTCGTCGGCAGAGTGAGGGAAGGAGGGGGGAGGGGCGGAGACCCTGACAGCCGGGCGACGAGCGCGCGCTGCTGTCTCGGCGGGCGAGGTCGCGAGTGGGGGAGGCCCGGCCCGCAGGTGGACCCGCGGGCACCCGGAGCTCGTCGACAGGGTTAGGGAAGGGGGGGAGTTAGGGAAGCGGGGGAGGGGATAGAGCCCCGTCGCGCTGGTCGACCCGCGGCTCCTGGCGGCTCTGCGGCCGAGTTAGGGGAGGAGTGGGGGAGGGGCAGACAGCCTGACAGCCGGGCGACGGGCGCGCGCTGCTGTCTCGGCGGCAGAGGTCGCGAGTGCGAGAGGCCCGGCCGACAGGTGGACGCGCCGTCACCGAGAGCTCGGCGGCAGAGTGAGGGAAGGGGGGGAGGGGATAGAGCCCCGTCGGGCTGGTCGACCCGCGGCTGCCCTGGGCTCTGCGGCCGAGTTAGGGAAGGAGGGGGGGAGGGGCAGACTCCCTGCCAGGCGGGCGACGCTCGCGCGCTGGCCGCTCGGCGGCAGAGGTCGCGAGTGGGAGAGGCCCGGCCGACAGCTGGACCCGCGGGCACCGCCAGCTCGGCGGCAGAGTGAGGGAAGGAGGGAGGAGGGGCGGAGTCCCTGCCAGGCGGGCGACGCGCGCGCGCTGGCGGCTGGGCGCCATAGGTCGCGAGTGCGAGAGGCCCGGCCGACAGGTGGACACGCGGGCACCGCCAGCTCGGCGGCAGAGTGAGGGAAGGGGGGGGAGGGGCAGACACCCTGACAACCGGGCGACGGGCGCGTGCTGGCGGCTCGGCGGGCGAGGTCGCGAGTGGGAGAGGCCCGGCCGACAGCTGGACCCGCGGGCACCGCCAGCTCGGCGGCAGAGTGAGGGAAGGAGGGAGGAGGGGCGGAGTCCCTGCCAGGCGGGCGACGCGCGCGCGCTGGCGGCTCGGCGGCAGAGGTCGCGAGTGCGAGAGGCCCGGCCGACAGGTGGACACTCGGGCACCGCCAGCTCGGCGGCAGAGTGAGGGAAGGGGGGGAGGGGCAGACAGCCTGACAACCGGGCGACGGGCGCGCGCTGGCGCCTCGGCTGGCGAGGTCGCGAGTGGGAGAGGCCTTGCCCGCAGGTGGACACGCGGGCACCCGCAGCTCGTCGAGAGTTAGGGAAGGGGGGAAGTTAGGGAAGGGGGGGAGGGGATAGAACCCCGTCGGGCTCGTCGACCCGCGGCTCCTGGCGGCTCTGCGGCCGAGTTAGGGGAGGAGTGGGGGAGGGGCAGACAGCCTGACAGCTGGGCGACGGGCGCGCGCTTCCGTCTCGGCGGGCGAGGTCGCGAGTGGGAGGGGCCCTGCCCGCAGGTGGACACGCGGGCACCCGCAGCTCGTCGACAGGGTGAGGGAAGGGGGGGAGGGGATAGAGCCCCGTCGGGCTCGTCGACCGGCGGCTGCTGTGGGCTCTGCGGCCGAGTTAGGGAAGGAGGGGGGGAGGGGCAGACTCCCTGCCAGGCGGGCGACGCTCGCGCGCTGGCGGCTCGGCGGCAGAGGTCGCGAGTGCGAGAGGCCCGGCCGACAGGTGGACGCGCCGTCACCGAGAGCTCGGCGGCAGAGTGAGGGAAGGGGGGGAGGGGATAGAGCCCCGTCGGGCTCGTCGACCCGCGGCTGCCGTGGGCTCTGCGGCCGAGTTAGGGAAGGAGGGGGGGAGGGGCAGACTCCCTGCCAGGCGGGCGACGCTCGCGCGCTGGCGGCTCGGCGGCAGAGGTCGCGAGTGCGAGAGGCCCGGCCGACAGGTGGACACGCGGTCACGCCAGCTCATCGGCAGAGTGAGGGAAGGAGGGGGGAGGGGCGGAGACCCTGACAGCCGGGCGACGCGCGCGCGCTGCTGTCTCGGCGGGCGAGGTCGCGAGTGGGGGAGGCCCGGCCCGCAGGTGGACCCGCGGGCACCCGGAGCTCGTCGACAGGGTTAGGGAAGGGGGGGAGTTAGGGAAGCGGGGGAGGGGATAGAGCCCCGTCGCGCTGGTCGACCCGCGGCTCCTGGCGGCTCTGCGGCCGAGTTAGGGGAGGAGTGGGGGAGGGGCAGACAGCCTGACAGCCGGGCGACGGGCGCGCGCTGCTGTCTCGGCGGCAGAGGTCGCGAGTGCGAGAGGCCCGGCCGACAGGTGGACGCGCCGTCACCGAGAGCTCGGCGGCAGAGTGAGGGAAGGGGGGGAGGGGATAGAGCCCCGTCGGGCTGGTCGACCCGCGGCTGCCCTGGGCTCTGCGGCCGAGTTAGGGAAGGAGGGGGGGAGGGGCAGATTCCCTGCCAGGCGGGCGACGCTCGCGCGCTGGCGGCTCGGCGGCAGAGGTCGCGAGTGGGAGAGGCCCGGCCGACAGCTGGACCCGCGGGCACCGCCAGCTCGGCGGCAGAGTGAGGGAAGGAGGGAGGAGGGGCGGAGTCCCTGCCAGGCGGGCGACGCGCGCGCGCTGGCGGCTGGGCGCCATAGGTCGCGAGTGCGAGAGGCCCGGCCGACAGGTGGACACGCGGGCACCGCCAGCTCGGCGGCAGAGTGAGGGAAGGGGGGGGAGGGGCAGACACCCTGACAACCGGGCGACGGGCGCGTGCTGGCGGCTCGGCGGGCGAGGTCGCGAGTGGGAGAGGCCCGGCCGACAGCTGGACCCGCGGGCACCGCCAGCTCGGCGGCAGAGTGAGGGAAGGAGGGAGGAGGGGCGGAGTCCCTGCCAGGCGGGCGACGCGCGCGCGCTGGCGGCTCGGCGGCAGAGGTCGCGAGTGCGAGAGGCCCGGCCGACAGGTGGACACGCGGGCACCGCCAGCTCGGCGGCAGAGTGAGGGAAGGAGGGAGGAGGGGCGGAGTCCCTGCCAGGCGGGCGACGCGCGCGCGCTGGCGGCTCGGCGGCAGAGGTCGCGAGTGCGAGAGGCCCGGCCGACAGGTGGACACGCGGTCACGCCAGCTCATCGGCAGAGTGAGGGAAGGAGGGGGGAGGGGCGGAGACCCTGACAGCCGGGCGACGCGCGCGCGCTGCTGTCTCGGCGGGCGAGGTCGCGAGTGGGGGAGGCCCGGCCCGCAGGTGGACCCGCGGGCACCCGGAGCTCGTCGACAGGGTTAGGGAAGGGGGGGAGTTAGGGAAGCGGGGGAGGGGATAGAGCCCCGTCGCGCTGGTCGACCCGCGGCTCCTGGCGGCTCTGCGGCCGAGTTAGGGGAGGAGTGGGGGAGGGGCAGACAGCCTGACAGCCGGGCGACGGGCGCGCGCTGCTGTCTCGGCGGCAGAGGTCGCGAGTGCGAGAGGCCCGGCCGACAGGTGGACGCGCCGTCACCGAGAGCTCGGCGGCAGAGTGAGGGAAGGGGGGGAGGGGATAGAGCCCCGTCGGGCTGGTCGACCCGCGGCTGCCCTGGGCTCTGCGGCCGAGTTAGGGAAGGAGGGGGGGAGGGGCAGATTCCCTGCCAGGCGGGCGACGCTCGCGCGCTGGCGGCTCGGCGGCAGAGGTCGCGAGTGGGAGAGGCCCGGCCGACAGCTGGACCCGCGGGCACCGCCAGCTCGGCGGCAGAGTGAGGGAAGGAGGGAGGAGGGGCGGAGTCCCTGCCAGGCGGGCGACGCGCGCGTGCTGGCGGCTGGGCGCCATAGGTCGCGAGTGCGAGAGGCCCCGCCGACAGGTGGACACGCGGGCACCGCCAGCTCGGCGGCAGAGTGAGGGAAGGAGGGAGGAGGGGCGGAGTCCCTGCCAGGCGGGCGACGCGCGCGCGCTGGCGGCTCGGCGGCAGAGGTCGCGAGTGCGAGAGGCCCGGCCGACAGGTGGACACGCGGGCACCGCCAGCTCGGCGGCAGAGTGAGGGAAGGGGGGGAGGGGCAGACAGCCTGACAACCGGGCGACGGGCGCGCGCTGGCGCCTCGGCTGGTGAGGTCGCGTGTGGGAGAGGCCCTGCCCGCAGGTGGACACGCGGGCACCCGCAGCTCGTCGAGAGTTAGGGAAGGGGGAAGTTAGGGAAGGGGGGGAGGGGATAGAACCCTGTCGGGCTCGTCGACCCGCGGCTCCTGGCGGCTCTGCGGCCGAGTTAGGGGAGGAGTGGGGGAGGGGCAGACAGCCTGACAGCCGGGCGACGGGCGCGCGCTTCCGTCTCGGCGGGCGAGGTCGCGAGTGGGAGGGGCCCTGCCCGCAGGTGGACCCGCGGGCACCCGCAGCTCGTCGACAAGGTTAGGGAAGGGGGGGAGTCAGGGAAGGGGGGGAGGGGATAGAACCCCGTCGGGCTCGTCGACCCGCGGCTCCTGGCGGCTCTGCGGCCGAGTTAGGGAAGCGGGGGGAGGGGCAGACAGCCTGACAGCCGGGCGACGTGCGCGCGCTGGCGGCTCGGCGGGCGAGGTCGCGAGTGGGAGAGACCCTGCCCGCAGGTGGACCCGCGGGCACCCGCAGCTCGTCGACAGAGTTAGGGAAGGGGGGTAGTTAGGGAAGGGGGGGAGGGGATAGAACCCCTTCGGGCTCGTCGACCCGCGGCTCCAAGCGGCTCTGCGGCCGAGTTAGGGGAGGAGGGGGTGAGGGGCAGACAGCCTGACAGCCGGGCGACGGGCGCGCGCTGCCGGCTCGGCGGGCGAGGTCGCGAGTGGGAGAGGCCCTGCCCGCAGGTGGACCCGCGGGCACCCGCAGCTCGTCGACAGGGTTAGGGAAGGGGGGGAGGGGATAGAGCCCCATCGGGCTCGTCGACCCGCGGCTCCTGGCGGCTCTGCGGCCGAGTTAGGGAAGGGGGGGAGGGGCAGACTCCCAGCCAGGCGGGCGACGCGCGCGCGCTGGCGGCTGGGCGCCATAGGTCGCGAGTGCGAGAGGCCCGGCCGACAGGTGGACACGCGGGCACCGCCAGCTCGGCGGCAGAGTGAGGGAAGGGGGGGGAGGGGCAGACACCCTGACAACCGGGCGACGGGCGCGTGCTGGCGGCTCGGCGGGCGAGGTCGCGAGTGGGAGAGGCCCGGCCGACAGCTGGACCCGCGGGCACCGCCAGCTCGGCGGCAGTGTGAGGGAAGTAGGGAGGAGGGGCGGAGTCCCTGCCAGGCGGGCGACGCGCGCGCGCTGGCGGCTCGGCGGCAGAGGTCGCGAGTGCGAGAGGCCCGGCCGACAGGTGGACACGCGGGCACCGCCAGCTCGGCGGCAGAGTGAGGGAAGGAGGGAGGAGGGGCGGAGTCCCTGCCAGGCGGGCGACGCGCGCGCGCTGGCGGCTCGGCGGCAGAGGTCGCGAGTGCGAGAGGCCCGGCCGACAGGTGGACACGCGGGCACCGCCAGCTCGGCGGCAGAGTGAGGGAAGGGGGGGAGGGGCAGACAGCCTGACAACCGGGCGACGGGCGCGCGCTGGCGCCTCGGCTGGCGAGGTCGCGAGTGGGAGAGGCCCTGCCCGCAGGTGGACACGCGGGCACCCGCAGCTCGTCGAGAGTTAGGGAAGGGGGGAAGTTAGGGAAGGGGGGGAGGGGATAGAACCCCTTCGGGCTCGTCGACCCGCGGCTCCAAGCGGCTCTGCGGCCGAGTTAGGGGAGGAGGGGGTGAGGGGCAGACAGCCTGACAGCCGGGCGACGGGCGCGCGCTGCCGGCTCGGCGGGCGAGGTCGCGAGTGGGAGAGGCCCTGCCCGCAGGTGGACCCGCGGGCACCCGCAGCTCGTCGACAGGGTTAGGGAAGGGGGGGAGGGGATAGAGCCCCGTCGGGCTCGTCGACCCGCGGCTCCTGGCGGCTCTGCGGCCGAGTTAGGGAAGGGGGGGGAGGGGCAGACTCCCTGCCAGGCGGGAGACGCGCGCGCGCTGGCGGCTGGGCGCCATAGGTCGCGAGTGCGAGAGGCCCGGCCGACAGGTGGACACGCGGGCACCGCCAGCTCGGCGGCAGAGTGAGGGAAGGGGGGGGAGGGGCAGACACCCTGACAACCAGGCGACGGGCGCGAGCTGGCGGCTCGGCGGGCGAGGTCGCGAGTGGGAGAGGCCCGGCCGACAGCTGGACCCGCGGGCACCGCCAGCTCGGCGGCAGAGTGAGGGAAGGAGGGAGGAGGGGCGGAGTCCCTGCCAGGCGGGCGACGCGCGCGCGCTGGCGGCTCGGCGGCAGAGGTCGCGAGTGCGAGAGGCCCGGCCGACAGGTGGACACGCGGGCACCGCCAGCTCGGCGGCAGAGTGAGGGAAGGGGGGAAGTTAGGGAAGGGGGGGAGGGGATAGAACCCCGTCGGGCTCGTCGACCCGCGGCTCCTGGCGGCTCTGCGGCCGAGTTAGGGGAGGAGTGGGGGAGGGGCAGACAGCCTGACAGCCGGGCGACGGGCGCGCGCTTCCGTCTCGGCGGGCGAGGTCGCGAGTGGGAGAGGCCCTGCCCGCAGGTGGACACGCGGGCACCCGCAGTTCGTCGACAGGGTGAGGGAAGGGGGGGAGGGGATAGAGCCCCGTCGGGCTCGTCGACCCGCGGCTGCCGTGGGCTCTGCGGCCGAGTTAGGGAAGGAGGGGGGGAGGGGCAGACTCCCTGCCAGGCGGGCGACGCTCGCGCGCTGGCGGCTCGGCGGCAGAGGTCGCGAGTGCGAGAGGCCCGGCCGACAGGTGGACGCGCCGTCACCGAGAGCTCGGCGGCAGAGTGAGGGAAGGGGGGGAGGGGATATAGCCCCGTCGGGCTCGTCGACCCGCGGCTGCCGTGGGCTCTGCGGCCGAGTTAGGGAAGGAGGGGGGGAGGGGCAGACTCCCTGCCAGGCGGGCGACGCTCGCGCGCTGGCGGCTCGGCGGCAGAGGTCGCGAGTGCGAGAGGCCCGGCCGACAGGTGGACACGCGGTCACGCCAGCTCGTCGGCAGAGTGAGGGAAGGAGGGGGGAGGGGCGGAGACCCTGACAGCCGGGCGACGAGCGCGCGCTGCTGTCTCGGCGGGCGAGGTCGCGAGTGGGGGAGGCCCGGCCCGCAGGTGGACCCGCGGGCACCCGGAGCTCGTCGACAGGGTTAGGGAAGGGGGGGAGTTAGGGAAGCGGGGGAGGGGATAGAGCCCCGTCGCGCTGGTCGACCCGCGGCTCCTGGCGGCTCTGCGGCCGAGTTAGGGGAGGAGTGGGGGAGGGGCAGACAGCCTGACAGCCGGGCGACGGGCGCGCGCTGCTGTCTCGGCGGCAGAGGTCGCGAGTGCGAGAGGCCCGGCCGACAGGTGGACGCGCCGTCACCGAGAGCTCGGCGGCAGAGTGAGGGAAGGGGGGGAGGGGATAGAGCCCCGTCGGGCTGGTCGACCCGCGGCTGCCCTGGGCTCTGCGGCCGAGTTAGGGAAGGAGGGGGGGAGGGGCAGACTCCCTGCCAGGCGGGCGACGCTCGCGCGCTGGCCGCTCGGCGGCAGAGGTCGCGAGTGGGAGAGGCCCGGCCGACAGCTGGACCCGCGGGCACCGCCAGCTCGGCGGCAGAGTGAGGGAAGGAGGGAGGAGGGGCGGAGTCCCTGCCAGGCGGGCGACGCGCGCGCGCTGGCGGCTGGGCGCCATAGGTCGCGAGTGCGAGAGGCCCGGCCGACAGGTGGACACGCGGGCACCGCCAGCTCGGCGGCAGAGTGAGGGAAGGGGGGGGAGGGGCAGACACCCTGACAACCGGGCGACGGGCGCGTGCTGGCGGCTCGGCGGGCGAGGTCGCGAGTGGGAGAGGCCCGGCCGACAGCTGGACCCGCGGGCACCGCCAGCTCGGCGGCAGAGTGAGGGAAGGAGGGAGGAGGGGCGGAGTCCCTGCCAGGCGGGCGACGCGCGCGCGCTGGCGGCTCGGCGGCAGAGGTCGCGAGTGCGAGAGGCCCGGCCGACAGGTGGACACTCGGGCACCGCCAGCTCGGCGGCAGAGTGAGGGAAGGGGGGGAGGGGCAGACAGCCTGACAACCGGGCGACGGGCGCGCGCTGGCGCCTCGGCTGGCGAGGTCGCGAGTGGGAGAGGCCTTGCCCGCAGGTGGACACGCGGGCACCCGCAGCTCGTCGAGAGTTAGGGAAGGGGGGAAGTTAGGGAAGGGGGGGAGGGGATAGAACCCCGTCGGGCTCGTCGACCCGCGGCTCCTGGCGGCTCTGCGGCCGAGTTAGGGGAGGAGTGGGGGAGGGGCAGACAGCCTGACAGCTGGGCGACGGGCGCGCGCTTCCGTCTCGGCGGGCGAGGTCGCGAGTGGGAGGGGCCCTGCCCGCAGGTGGACACGCGGGCACCCGCAGCTCGTCGACAGGGTGAGGGAAGGGGGGGAGGGGATAGAGCCCCGTCGGGCTCGTCGACCGGCGGCTGCTGTGGGCTCTGCGGCCGAGTTAGGGAAGGAGGGGGGGAGGGGCAGACTCCCTGCCAGGCGGGCGACGCTCGCGCGCTGGCGGCTCGGCGGCAGAGGTCGCGAGTGCGAGAGGCCCGGCCGACAGGTGGACGCGCCGTCACCGAGAGCTCGGCGGCAGAGTGAGGGAAGGGGGGGAGGGGATAGAGCCCCGTCGGGCTCGTCGACCCGCGGCTGCCGTGGGCTCTGCGGCCGAGTTAGGGAAGGAGGGGGGGAGGGGCAGACTCCCTGCCAGGCGGGCGACGCTCGCGCGCTGGCGGCTCGGCGGCAGAGGTCGCGAGTGCGAGAGGCCCGGCCGACAGGTGGACACGCGGTCACGCCAGCTCGTCGGCAGAGTGAGGGAAGGAGGGGGGAGGGGCGGAGACCCTGACAGCCGGGCGACGCGCGCGCGCTGCTGTCTCGGCGGGCGAGGTCGCGAGTGGGGGAGGCCCGGCCCGCAGGTGCACCCGCGGGCACCCGGAGCTCGTCGACAGGGTTAGGGAAGGGGGGGAGTTAGGGAAGCGGGGGAGGGGATAGAGCCCCGTCGCGCTGGTCGACCCGCGGCTCCTGGCGGCTCTGCGGCCGAGTTAGGGGAGGAGTGGGGGAGGGGCAGACAGCCTGACAGCCGGGCGACGGGCGCGCGCTGCTGTCTCGGCGGCAGAGGTCGCGAGTGCGAGAGGCCCGGCCGACAGGTGGACGCGCCGTCACCGAGAGCTCGGCGGCAGAGTGAGGGAAGGGGGGGAGGGGATAGAGCCCCGTCGGGCTGGTCGACCCGCGGCTGCCCTGGGCTCTGCGGCCGAGTTAGGGAAGGAGGGGGGGAGGGGCAGACTCCCTGCCAGGCGGGCGACGCTCGCGCGCTGGCGGCTCGGCGGCAGAGGTCGCGAGTGGGAGAGGCCCGGCCGACAGCTGGACCCGCGGGCACCGCCAGCTCGGCGGCAGAGTGAGGGAAGGACGGAGGAGGGGCGGAGTCCCTGCCAGGCGGGCGACGCGCGCGCGCTGGCGGCTGGGCGCCATAGGTCGCGAGTGCGAGAGGCCCGGCCGACAGGTGGACACGCGGGCACCGCCAGCTCGGCGGCAGAGTGAGGGAAGGGGGGGGAGGGGCAGACACCCTGACAACCGGGCGACGGGCGCGTGCTGGCGGCTCGGCGGGCGAGGTCGCGAGTGGGAGAGGCCCGCCCGACAGCTGGACCCGCGGGCACCGCCAGCTCGGCGGCAGAGTGAGGGAAGGAGGGAGGAGGGGCGGAGTCCCTGCCAGGCGGGCGACGCGCGCGCGCTGGCGGCTCGGCGGCAGAGGTCGCGAGTGCGAGAGGCCCGGCCGACAGGTGGACACGCGGGCACCGCCAGCTCGGCGGCAGAGTGAGGGAAGGGGGGGAGGGGCAGACAGCCTGACAACCGGGCGACGGGCGCGCGCTGGCGCCTCGGCTGGCGAGGTCGCGAGTGGGAGAGGCCCTGCCCGCAGGTGGACACGCGGGCACCCGCAGCTCGTCGAGAGTTAGGGAAGGGGGGAAGTTAGGGAAGGGGGGGAGGGGATAGAACCCCGTCGGGCTCGTCGACCCGCGGCTCCTGGCGGCTCTGCGGCCGAGTTAGGGGAGGAGTGGGGGAGGGGCAGACAGCCTGACAGCCGGGCGACGGGCGCGCGCTTCCGTCTCTGCGGGCGAGGTCGCGAGTGGGAGGGGCCCTGCCCGCAGGTGGACCCGCGGGCACCCGCAGCTCGTCGACAAGGTTAGGGAAGGGGGGGAGTCAGGGAAGGGGGGGAGGGGATAGAACCCCGTCGGGCTCGTCGACCCGCGGCTCCTGGCGGCTCTGCGGCCAATTTAGGGAAGCGGGGGGAGGGGCAGACAGCCTGACAGCCGGGCGACGTGCGCGCGCTGGCGGCTCGGCGGGCGAGGTCGCGAGTGGGAGAGACCCTGCCCGCAGGTGGACCTGCGGGCACCCGCAGCTCGTCGACAGAGTTAGGGAAGGGGGGTAGTTAGGGAAGGGGGGGAGGGGATAGAACCCCTTCGGGCTCGTCGACCCGCGGCTCCAAGCGGCTCTGCGGCCGATTTAGGGGAGGAGGGGGTGAGGGGCAGACAGCCTGACAGCCGGGCGACGGGCGCGCGCTGCCGGCTCGGCGGGCGAGGTCGCGAGTGGGAGAGGCCCTGCCCGCAGGTGGACCCGCGGGCACCCGCAGCTCGTCGACAGGGTTAGGGAAGGGGGGGAGGGGATAGAGCCCCGTCGGGCTCGTCGACCCGCGGCTCCTGGCGGCTCTGCGGCCGAGTTAGGGAAGGGGGGGGAGGGGCAGACTCCCTGCCAGGCGGGCGACGCGCGCGCGCTGGCGGCTGGGCGCCATAGGTCGCGAGTGCGAGAGGCCCGGCCGACAGGTGGACACGCGGGCACCGCCAGCTCGGCGGCAGAGTGAGGGAAGGGGGGGGAGGGGCAGACACCCTGACAACCAGGCGACGGGCGCGAGCTGGCGGCTCGGCGGGCGAGGTCGCGAGTGGGAGAGGCCCGGCCGACAGCTGGACCCGCGGGCACCGCCAGCTCGGCGGCAGAGTGAGGGAAGGAGGGAGGAGGGGCGGAGTCCCTGCCAGGCGGGCGACGCGCGCGCGCTGGCGGCTCGGCGGCAGAGGTCGCGAGTGCGAGAGGCCCGGCCGACAGGTGGACACGCGGGCACCGCCAGCTCGGCGGCAGAGTGAGGGAAGGAGGGAGGAGGGGCGGAGTCCCTGCCAGGCGGGCGACGCGCGCGCGCTGGCGGCTCGGCGGCAGAGGTCGCGAGTGCGAGAGGCCCGGCCGACAGGTGGACACGCGGGCACCGCCAGCTCGGCGGCAGAGTGAGGGAAGGGGGGGAGGGGCAGACAGCCTGACAACCGGGCGACGGGCGCGCGCTGGCGCCTCGGCTGGCGAGGTCGCGAGTGGGAGAGGCCCTGCCCGCAGGTGGACACGCGGGCACCCGCAGCTCGTCGAGAGTTAGGGAAGGGGGGAAGTTAGGGAAGGGGGGGAGGGGATAGAACCCCGTCGGGCTCGTCGACCCGCGGCTCCTGGCGGCTCTGCGGCCGAGTTAGGGGAGGAGTGGGGGAGGGGCAGACAGCCTGACAGCCGGGCGACGGGCGCGCGCTGCTGTCTCGGCGGCAGAGGTCGCGAGTGCGAGAGGCCCGGCCGACAGGTGGACGCGCCGTCACCGAGAGCTCGGCGGCAGAGTGAGGGAAGGGGGGGAGGTGATAGAGCCCCGTCGGGCTCGTCGACCCGCGGCTGCCCTGGGCTCTGCGGCCGAGTTAGGGAAGGAGGGGGGGAGGGGCAGACTCCCTGCCAGGCGGGCGACGCTCGCGCGCTGGCCGCTCGGCGGCAGAGGTCGCGAGTGGGAGAGGCCCGGCCGACAGCTGGACCCGCGGGCACCGCCAGCTCGGCGGCAGAGTGAGGGAAGGAGGGAGGAGGGGCGGAGTCCCTGCCAGGCGGGCGACGCGCGCGCGCTGGCGGCTGGGCGCCATAGGTCGCGAGTGCGAGAGGCCCGGCCGACAGGTGGACACGCGGGCACCGCCAGCTCGGTGGCAGAGTGATGGAAGGGGGGGGAGGGGCAGACACCCTGACAACCAGGCGACGGGCGCGTGCTGGCGGCTCGGCGGGCGAGGTCGCGAGTGGGAGAGGCCCGGCCGACAGCTGGACCCGCGGGCACCGCCAGCTCGGCGGCAGAGTGAGGGAAGGAGGGAGGAGGGGCGGAGTCCCTGCCAGGCGGGCGACGCGCGCGCGCTGGCGGCTCGGCGGCAGAGGTCGCGAGTGCGAGAGGCCCGGCCGACAGGTGGACACGCGGGCACCGCCAGCTCGGCGGCAGAGTGAGGGAAGGAGGGAGGAGGGGCGGAGTCCCTGCCAGGCGGGCGACGCGCGCGCGCTGGCGGCTCGGCGGCAGAGGTCGCGAGTGCGAGAGGCCCGGCCGACAGGTGGACACGCGGGCACCGCCAGCTCGGCGGCAGAGTGAGGGAAGGGGGGGAGGGGCAGACAGCCTGACAACCGGGCGACGGGCGCGCGCTGGCGCCTCGGCTGGCGAGGTCGCGAGTGGGAGAGGCCCTGCCCGCAGGTGGACACGCGGGCACCCGCAGCTCGTCGAGAGTTAGGGAAGGGGGGAAGTTAGGGAAGGGGGGGAGGGGATAGAACCCCGTCGGGCTCGTCGACCCGCGGCTCCTGGCGGCTCTGCGGCCGAGTTAGGGGAGGAGTGGGGGAGGGGCAGACAGCCTGACAGCCGGGCGACGGGCGCGCGCTTCCGTCTCGGCGGGCGAGGTCGCGAGTGGGAGGGGCCCTGCCCGCTGGTGGACCCGCGGGCACCCGCAGCTCGTCGACAAGGTTAGGGAAGGGGGGGAGTCAGGGAAGGGGGGGAGGGGATAGAACCCCTACGGGCTCGTCGACCCGCGGCTCCTGGCGGCTCTGCGGCCAAGTTAGGGAAGCGGGGGGAGGGGCAGACAGCCTGACAGCCGGGCGACGTGCGCGCGCTGGCGGCTCGGCGGGCGAGGTCGCGAGTGGGAGAGACCCTGCCCGCAGGTGGACCCGCGGGCACACGCAGCTCGTCGACAGAGTTAGGGAAGGGGGGTAGTTAGGGAAGGGGGGGAGGGGATAGAACCCCTTCGGGCTCGTCGACCCGCGGCTCCAAGCGGCTCTGCGGCCGAGTTAGGGGAGCAGGGGGTGAGGGGCAGACAGCCTGACAGCCGGGCGACGGGCGCGCGCTGCCGGCTCGGCGGGCTAGGTCGCGAGTGGGAGAGGCCCTGCCCGCAGGTGGACCCGCGGGCACCCGCAGCTCGTCGACAGGGTTAGGGAAGGGGGGGAGGGGATAGAGCCCCGTCGGGCTCGTCGACCCGCGGCTCCTGGCGGCTCTGCGGCCGAGTTAGGGAAGGGGGGGGAGGGGCAGACTCCCTGCCAGGCGGGCGACGCGCGCGCGCTGGCGGCTGGGCGCCATAGGTCGCGAGTGCGAGAGGCCCGGCCGACAGGTGGACACGCGGGCACCGCCAGCTCGGCGGCAGAGTGAGGGAAGGGGGGGAGGGGCAGACACCCTGACAACCAGGCGACGGGCGCGAGCTGGCGGCTCGGCGGGCGAGGTCGCGAGTGGGAGAGGCCCGGCCGACAGCTGGACCCGCGGGCACCGCCAGCTCGGCGGCAGAGTGAGGGAAGGAGGGAGGAGGGGCGGAGTCCCTGCCAGGCGGGCGACGCGCGCGCGCTGGCGGCTCGGCGGCAGAGGTCGCGAGTGCGAGAGGCCCGGCCGACAGGTGGACACGCGGGCACCGCCAGCTCGGCGGCAGAGTGAGGGAAGGAGGGAGGAGGGGCGGAGTCCCTGCCAGGCGGGCGACGCGCGCGCGCTGGCAGCTCTGCGGCAGAGGTCGCGAGTGCGAGAGGCCCGGCCGACAGGTGGACACGCGGGCACCGCCAGCTCGGCGGCAGAGTGAGGGAAGGGGGGGAGGGGCAGACAGCCTGACAACCGGGCGACGGGCGCGCGCTGGCGCCTCGGCTGGCGAGGTCGCGAGTGGGAGAGGCCCTGCCCGCAGGTGGACACGCGGGCACCCGCAGCTCGTCGAGAGTTAGGGAAGGGGGGAAGTTAGGGAAGGGGGGGAGGGGATAGAACCCCGTCGGGCTCGTCGACCCGCGGCTCCTGGCGGCTCTGCGGCCGAGTTAGGGGAGGAGTGGGGGAGGGGCAGACAGCCTGACAGCTGGGCGACGGGCGCGCGCTTCCGTCTCGGCGGGCGAGGTCGCGAGTGGGAGGGGCCCTGTCCGCAGGTGGACCCGCGGGCACCCGCAGCTCGTCGACAAGGTTAGGGAAGGGGGGGAGTCAGGGAAGGGGGGGAGGATATAGAACCCCGTCGGGCTCGTCGACCCGCGGCTGCTGTGGGCTCTGCGGACGAGTTAGGGAAGGAGGGGGGGAGGGGCAGACTCCCTGCCAGGCGGGCGACGCTCGCGCGCTGGCGGCTCGGCGGCAGAGGTCGCGAGTGCGAGAGGCCCGGCCGACAGGTGGACGCGCCGTCACCGAGAGCTCGGCGGCAGAGTGAGGGAAGGGGGGGAGGGGATAGAGCCCCGTCGGGCTCGTCGACCCGCGGCTGCTGTGGGCTCTGCGGCCGAGTTAGGGAAGGAGGGGGGGAGGGGCAGACTCCCTGCCAGGCGGGCGACGCTCGCGCGCTGGCGGCTCGGCGGCAGAGGTCGCGAGTGCGAGAGGCCCGGCCGACAGGTGGACGCGCCGTCACCGAGAGCTCGGCGGCAGAGTGAGGGAAGGGGGGTGGGGATAGAGCCCCGTCGGGCTCGTCGACCCGCGGCTGCCGTGGGCTCTGCGGCCGAGTTAGGGATGGAGGGGGGGAGGGGCAGACTCCCTGCCAGGCGGGCGACGCTCGCGCGCTGGCGGCTCGGCGGCAGAGGTCGCGAGTGCGAGAGGCCCGGCCGACAGGTGGACACGCGGTCACGCCAGCTCGTCGGCAGAGTGAGGGAAGGAGGGGGGAGGGGCGGAGACCCTGACAGCCGGGCGACGCGCGCGCGCTGCTGTCTCGGCGGGCGAGGTCGCGAGTGGGGGAGGCCCGGCCCGCAGGTGGACCCGCGGGCACCCGGAGCTCGTCGACAGGGTTAGGGAAGGGGGGGAGTTAGGGAAGCGGGGGAGGGGATAGAGCCCCGTCGCGCTGGTCGACCCGCGGCTCCTGGCGGCTCTGCGGCCGAGTTAGGGGAGGAGTGGGGGAGGGGCAGACAGCCTGACAGCCGGGCGACGGGCGCGCGCTGCTGTCTCGGCGGCAGAGGTCGCGAGTGCGAGAGGCCCGGCCGACAGGTGGACGCGCCGTCACCGAGAGCTCGGCGGCAGAGTGAGGGAAGGGGGGGAGGGGATAGAGCCCCGTCGGGCTCGTCGACCCGCGGCTGCCCTGGGCTCTGCGGCCGAGTTAGGGAAGGAGGGGGGGAGGGGCAGATTCCCTGCCAGGCGGGCGACGCTCGCGCGCTGGCGGCTCGGCGGCAGAGGTCGCGAGTGGGAGAGGCCCGGCCGACAGCTGGACCCGCGGGCACCGCCAGCTCGGCGGCAGAGTGAGGGAAGGAGGGAGGAGGGGCGAAGTCCCTGCCAGGCGGGCGACGCGCGCGCGCTGGCGGCTGGGCGCCATAGGTCGCGAGTGCGAGAGGCCCGGCCGACAGGTGGACACGCGGGCACCGCCAGCTCGGCGGCAGAGTGAGGGAAGGGGGGGGAGGGGCAGACACCCTGACAACCGGGCGACGGGCGCGTGCTGGCGGCTCGGCGGGCGAGGTCGCGAGTGGGAGAGGCCCGGCCGACAGCTGGACCCGCGGGCACCGCCAGCTCGGCGGCAGAGTGAGGGAAGGAGGGAGGAGGGGCGGAGTCCCTGCCAGGCGGGCGACGCGCGCGCGCTGGCGGCTCGGCGGCAGAGGTCGCGAGTGCGAGAGGCCCGGCCGACAGGTGGACACGCGGGCACCGCCAGCTCGGCGGCAGAGTGAGGGAAGGAGGGAGGAGGGGCGGAGTCCCTGCCAGGAGGGCGACGCGCGCGCGCTGGCGGCTCGGCGGCAGAGGTCGCGAGTGCGAGAGGCCCGGCCGACAGGTGGACACGCGGGCACCGCCAGCTCGGCGGCAGAGTGAGGGAAGGGGGGAAGTTAGGGAAGGGGGGGAGGGGATAGAACCCTGTCGGGCTCGTCGACCCGCGGCTCCTGGCGGCTCTGCGGCCGAGTTAGGGGAGGAGTGGGGGAGGGGCAGACAGCCTGACAGCCGGGCGACGGGCGCGCGCTTCCGTCTTGGCGGGCGAGGTCGCGAGTGGGAGAGGCCCTGCCCGCAGGTGGACACGCGGGCACCCGCAGTTCGTCGACAGGGTGAGGGAAGGGGGGGAGGGGATAGAGCCCCGTCGGGCTCGTCGACCCGCGGCTGCTGTGGGCTCTGCGGCCGAGTTAGGGAAGGAGGGGGGGAGGGGCAGACTCCCTGCCAGGCGGGCGACGCTCGCGCGCTGGCGGCTCGGCGGCAGAGGTCGCGAGTGCGAGAGGCCCAGCCGACAGGTGGACGCGCCGTCACCGAGAGCTCGGCGGCAGAGTGAGGGAAGGGGGGGAGGGGATAGAGCCCCGTCGGGCTCGTCGACCCGCGGCTGCCGTGGGCTCTGCGGCCGAGTTAGGGAAGGAGGGGGGGAGGGGCAGACTCCCTGCCAGGCGGGCGACGCTCGCGCGCTGGCGGCTCGGCGGCAGAGGTCGCGAGTGCGAGAGGCCCGGCCGACAGGTGGACACGCGGTCACGCCAGCTCGTCGGCAGAGTGAGGGAAGGAGGGGGGAGGGGCGGAGACACTGACAGCCGGGCGACGCGCGCGCGCTGCTGTCTCGGCGGGCGAGGTCGCGAGTGGGGGAGGCCCGGCCCGCAGGTGGACCCACGGGCACCCGGAGCTCGTCGACAGGGTTAGGGAAGGGGGGGAGTTAGGGAAGCGGGGGAGGGGATAGAGCCCCGTCGCGCTGGTCGACCCGCGGCTCCTGGCGGCTCTGCGGCCGAGTTAGGGGAGGAGTGGGGGAGGGGCAGACAGCCTGACAGCCGGGCGACGGGCGCGCGCTGCTGTCTTGGCGGCAGAGGTCGCGAGTGCGAGAGGCCCGGCCGACAGGTGGACGCGCCGTCACCGAGAGCTCGGCGGCAGAGTGAGGGAAGGGGGGGAGGGGATAGAGCCCCGTCGGGCTGGTCGACCCGCGGCTTCCCTGGGCTCTGCGGCCGAGTTAGGGAAGGAGGGGGGGAGGGGCAGACTCCCTGCCAGGCGGGCGACGCTCGCGCGCTGGCGGCTCGGCGGCAGAGGTCGCGAGTGGGAGAGGCCCGGCCGACAGCTGGAGCCGCGGGCACCGTCAGCTCGGCGGCAGAGTGAGGGAAGGAGGGAGGAGGGGCGGAGTCCCTGCCAGGCGGGCGACGCGCGCGCGCTGGCGGCTGGGCGCCATGGGTCGCGAGTGCGAGAGGCCCGGCCGACAGGTGGACACGCGGGCACCGCCAGCTCGGCGGCAGAGTGAGGGAAGGGGGGGGAGGGGCAGACACCCTGACAACCGGGCGACGGGCGCGTGCTGGCGGCTCGGCGGGCGAGGTCGCGAGTGGGAGAGGCCCGGCCGACAGCTGGACCCGCGGGCACCGCCAGCTCGGCGGCAGAGTGAGGGAAGGAGGGAGGAGGGGCGGAGTCCCTGCCAGGCGGGCGACGCGCGCGCGCTGGCGGCTCGGCGGCAGAGGTCGCGAGTGCGAGAGGCCCGGCCGACAGGTGGACACGCGGGCACCGCCAGCTCTGCGGCAGAGTGAGGGAAGGGGGGGAGGGGCAGACAGCCTGACAACCGGGCGACGGGCGCGCGCTGGCGCCTCGGCTGGCGAGGTCGCGAGTGGGAGAGGCCCTGCCCGCAGGTGGACACGCGGGCACCCGCAGCTCGTCGAGAGTTAGGGAAGGGGGGAAGTTAGGGAAGGGGGGGAGGGGATAGAACCCCGTCGGGCTCGTCGACCCGCGGCTCCTGGCGGCTCTGCGGCCGAGTTAGGGGAGGAGTGGGGGAGGGGCAGACAGCCTGACAGCCGGGCGACGGGCGCGCGCTTCCGTCTCGGCGGGCGAGGTCGCGAGTGGGAGGGGCCCTGCCCGCAGGTGGACCCGCGGGCACCCGCAGCTCGTCGACAGAGTTAGGGAAGGGGGGTAGTTAGGGAAGGGGGGGAGGGGATAGAACCCCTTCGGGCTCGTCGACCCGCGGCTCCAAGCGGCTCTGCGGCCGAGTTAGGGGAGGAGGGGGTGAGGGGCAGACAGCCTGACAGCCGGGCGACGGGCGCGCGCTGCCGGCTCGGCGGGCGAGGTCGCGAGTGGGAGAGGCCCTGCCCGCAGGTGGACCCGCGGGCACCCGCAGCTCGTCGACAGGGTTAGGGAAGGGGGGGAGGGGATAGAGCCCCGTCGGGCTCGTCGACCCGCGGCTGCCGTGGGCTCTGCGGCCGAGTTAGGGAAGGAGGGGGGGAGGGGCAGACTCCCTGCCAGGCGGGCGACGCTCGCGCGCTGGCGGCTCGGCGGCAGAGGTCGCGAGTGCGAGAGGCCCGGCCGACAGGTGGACACGCGGTCACGCCAGCTCGTCGGCAGAGTGAGGGAAGGAGGGGGGAGGGGCGGAGACCCTGACAGCCGGGCGACGCGCGCGCGCTGCTGTCTCGGCGGGCGAGGTCGCGAGTGGGGGAGGCCCGGCCCGCAGGTGGACCCGCGGGCACCCGGAGCTCGTCGACAGGGTTAGGGAAGGGGGGGAGGGGATAGAGCCCCGTCGCGCTGGTCGACCCGCGGCTCCTGGCGGCTCTGCGGCCGAGTTAGGGGAGGAGTGGGGGAGGGGCAGACAGCCTGACAGCCGGGCGACGGGCGCGCGCTGCTGTCTCGGCGGCAGAGGTCGCGAGTGCGAGAGGCCCGGCCGATAGGTGGACGCGCTGTCACCGAGAGCTCGGCGGCAGAGTGAGGGAAGGGGGGGAGGGGATAGAGCCCCGTCGGGCTCGTCGACCCGCGGCTGCCCTGGGCTCAGCGGCCGAGTTAGGGAAGGAGGGGGGGAGGGGCAGACTCCCTGCCAGGCGGGCGACGCTCGCGCGCTGGCGGCTCGGCGGCAGAGGTCGCGAGTGGGAGAGGCCCGGCCGACAGCTGGACCCGCGGGCACCGCCAGCTCGGCGGCAGAGTGAGGGAAGGAGGGAGGAGGGGCGGAGTCCCTGCCAGGCGGGCGACGCGCGCGCGCTGGCGGCTGGGCGCCATAGGTCGCGAGTGCGAGAGGCCCGGCCGACAGGTGGACACGCGGGCACCGCCAGCTCGGCGGCAGAGTGAGGGAAGGGGGGGCAGGGGCAGACACCCTGACAACCGGGCGACGGGCGCGTGCTGGCGGCTCGGCGGGCGAGGTCGCGAGTGGGAGAGGCCCGGCCGACAGCTGGACCCGCGGGCACCGCCATCTCGGCGGCAGAGTGAGGGAAGGAGGGAGGAGGGGCGGAGTCCCTGCCAGGCGGGCGACGCGCGCTCGCTGGCGGCTCGGCGGCAGAGGTCGCGAGTGCGAGAGGCCCGGCCGACAGGTGGACACGCGGGCACCGCCAGCTCGGCGGCAGAGTGAGGGAAGGGGGGGAGGGGCAGACAGCCTGACAACCGGGCGACGGGCGCGCGCTGGCGCCTCGGCTGGCGAGGTCGCGAGTGGGAGAGGCCCTGCCCGCAGGTGGACACGCGGGCACCCGCAGCTCGTCGAGAGTTGGGGAAGGGGGGAAGTTAGGGAAGGGGGGGACGGGATAGAACCCCGTCGGGCTCGTCGACCCGCGGCTCCTGGCGGCTCTGCGGCCGAGTTAGGGGAGGAGTGGGGGAGGGGCAGACAGCCTGACAGCCGGGCGACGGGCGCGCGCTTCCGTCTCGGCGGGCGAGTTCGCGAGTGGGAGGGGCCCTGCCCGCAGGTGGACCCGCGGGCACCCGCAGCTCGTCGACAAGGTTAGGGAAGGGGGGGAGTCAGGGAAGGGGGGGAGGGGATAGAACCCCGTCGGGCTCGTCGACCCGCGGCTCCTGGCGGCTCTGCGGCCGAGTTAGGGAAGCGGGGGGAGGGGCAGACAGCCTGACAGCCGGGCGACGTGCGCGCGCTGGCGGCTCGGCGGGCGAGGTCGCGAGTGGGAGAGACCCTGCCCGCAGGTGGACCCGCGGGCACCCGCAGCTCGTCGACAGAGTTAGGGAAGGGGGGTAGTTAGGGAAGGGGGGGAGGGGATAGAACCCCTTCGGGCTCGTCGACCCGCGGCTCCAAGCGGCTCTGCGGCCGAGTTAGAGGAGGAGGGGGTGAGGGGCAGACAGCCTGACAGCCGGGCGACGGGCGCGCGCTGCCGGCTCGGCGGGCGAGGTCGCGAGTGGGAGAGGCCCTGCCCGCAGGTGGACCCGCGGGCACCCGCAGCTCGTCGACAGGGTTAGGGAAGGGGGGAGGGGATAGAGCCCCGTCGGGCTCGTCGACCCGCGGCTCCTGGCGGCTCTGCGGCCGAGTTAGGGAAGGGGGGGGAGGGGCAGACTCCCTGCCAGGCGGGCGACGCGCGCGCGCTGGCGGCTGGGCGCCATAGGTCGCGAGTGCGAGAGGCCCGGCCGACAGGTGGACACGCGGGCACCGCCAGCTCGGCGGCAGAGTGAGGGAAGGGGGGGGAGGGGCAGACACCCTGACAACCGGGCGACGGGCGCGTGCTGGCGGCTCGGCGGGCGAGGTCGCGAGTGGGAGAGGCCCGGCCGACAGCTGGACACGCGGGCACCGCCAGCTCGGCGGCAGAGTGAGGGAAGGAGGGAGGAGGGGCGGAGTCCCTGCCAGGCGGGCGACGCGCGCGCGCTGGCGGCTCGGCGGCAGAGGTCGCGAGTGCGAGAGGCCCGGCCGACAGGTGGACACGCGGGCACCGCCAGCTCGGCGGCAGAGTGAGGGAAGGAGGGAGGAGGGGCGGAGTCCCTGCCAGGCGGGCGACGCGCGCGCGCTGGCGGCTCGGCGGCAGAGGTCGCGAGTGCGAGAGGCCCGGCCGACAGGTGGACACGCGGGCACCGCCAGCTCGGCGGCAGAGTGAGGGAAGGGGGGGAGGGGCAGACAGCCTGACAACCGGGCGACGGGCGCGCGCTGGCGCCTCGGCTGGCGAGGTCGCGAGTGGGAGAGGCCCTGCCCGCAGGTGGACACGCGGGCACCCGCAGCTCGTCGAGAGTTAGGGAAGGGGGGAAGTTAGGGAAGGGGGGGAGGGGATAGAACCCCGTCGGGCTCGTCGACCCGCGGCTCCTGGCGGCTCTGCGGCCGAGTTAGGGGAGGAGTGGGGGAGGGGCAGACAGCCTGACAGCCGGGCGACGGGCGCGCGCTTCCGTCTCGGCGGGCGAGGTCGCGAGTGGGAGAGGCCCTGCCCGCAGGTGGACACGCGGGCACCCGCAGTTCGTCGACAGGGTGAGGGAAGGGGGGGAGGGGATAGAGCCCCGTCGGGCTCGTCGACCCGCGGCTGCTGTGGGCTCCGCGGCCGAGTTAGGGAAGGAGGGGGGGAGGGGCAGACTCCCTGCCAGGCGGGCGACGCTCGCGCGCTGGCGGCTCGGCGGCAGAGGTCGCGAGTGCGAGAGGCCCGGCCGACAGGTGGACGCGCCGTCACCGAGAGCTCGGCGGCAGAGTGAGGGAAGGGGGGGAGGGGATAGAGCCCCGTCGGGATCGTCGACCCGCGGCTGCCGTGGGCTCTGCGGCCGAGTTAGGGAAGGAGGGGGGGAGGGGCAGACTCCCTGCCAGGCGGGCGACGCTCGCGCGCTGGCGGCTCGGCGGCAGAGGTCGCGAGTGCGAGAGGCCCGGCCGACAGGTGGACACGCGGTCACGCCAGCTCGTCGGCAGAGTGAGGGAAGGAGGGGGGAGGGGCGGAGACCCTGACAGCCGGGCGACGCGCGCGCGCTGCTGTCTCGGCGGGCGAGGTCGCGAGTGGGGGAGGCCCGGCCCGCAGGTGGACCCGCGGGCACCCGGAGCTCGTCGACAGGGTTAGGGAAGGGGGGGAGTTAGGGAAGCGGGGGAGGGGATAGAGCCCCGTCGCGCTGGTCGACCCGCGGCTCCTGGCGGCTCTGCGGCCGAGTTAGGGGAGGAGTGGGGGAGGGGCAGACAGCCTGACAGCCGGGCGACGGGCGCGCGCTGCTGTCTCGGCGGCAGAGGTCGCGAGTGCGAGAGGCCCGGCCGACAGGTGGACGCGCCGTCACCGAGAGCTCGGCGGCAGAGTGAGGGAAGGGGGGGAGGGGATAGAGCCCCGTCGGGCTGGTCGACCCGCGGCTGCCCTGGGCTCTGCGGCCGAGTTAGGGAAGGAGGGGGGGAGGGGCAGACTTCCTGCCAGGCGGGCGACGCTCGCGCGCTGGCGCCTCGGCGGCAGAGGTCGCGAGTGGGAGAGGCCCGGCCGACAGCTGGACCCGCGGGCACCGCCAGCTCGGCGGCAGAGTGAGGGAAGGAGGGAGGAGGGGCGGAGTCCCTGCCAGGCGGGCGACGCGCGCGCGCTGGCGGCTGGGCGCCATAGGTCGCGAGTGCGAGAGGCCCGGCCGACAGGTGGACACGCGGGCACCGCCAGCTCGGCGGCAGAGTGAGGGAAGGGGGGGGAGGGGCAGACACCCTGACAACCGGGCGACGGGCGCGTGCTGGCGGCTCGGCGGGCGAGGTCGCGAGTGGGAGAGGCCCGGCCGACAGCTGGACCCGCGGGCACCGCCAGCTCGGCGGCAGAGTGAGGGAAGGAGGGAGGAGGGGCGGAGTCCCTGCCAGGCGGACGACGCGCGCGCGCTGGCGGCTCGGCGGCAGAGGTCGCGAGTGCGAGAGGCCCGGCCGACAGGTGGACACGCGGGCACCGCCAGCTCGGCGGCAGAGTGAGGGAAGGGGGGGAGGGGCAGACAGCCTGACAACCGGGCGACGGGCGCGCGCTGGGGCCTCGGCTGGCGAGGTCGCGAGTGGGAGAGGCCCTGCCCGCAGGTGGACACGCGGGCACCCGCAGCTCGTCGAGAGTTAGGGAAGGGGGTAAGTTAGGGAAGGGGGGGAGGGGATAGAGCCCCGTCGGGCTCGTCGACCCGCGGCTCCTGGCGGCTCTGCGGCCGAGTTAGGGAAGGGGGGGGAGGGGCAGACTCCCTGCCAGGCGGGCGACGCGCGCGCGCTGGCGGCTGGGCGCCATAGGTCGCGAGTGCGAGAGGCCCGGCCGACAGGTGGACACGCGGGCACCGCCAGCTCGGCGGCAGAGTGAGGGAAGGGGGGGGAGGGGCAGACACCCTGACAACCGGGCGACGGGCGCGTGCTGGCGGCTCGGCGGGCGAGGTCGCGAGTGGGAGAGGCCCGGCCGACAGCTGGACCCGCGGGCACCGCCAGCTCGGCGGCAGAGTGAGGGAAGGAGGGAGGAGGGGCGGAGTCCCTGCCAGGCGGGCGACGCGCGCGCGCTGGCGGCTCGGCGGCAGAGGTCGCGAGTGCGAGAGGCCCGGCCGACAGGTGGACACGCGGGCACCGCCAGCTCGGCGGCAGAGTGAGGGAAGGAGGGAGGAGGGGCGGAGTCCCTGCCAGGCGGGCGACGCGCGCGCGCTGGCGGCTCGGCGGCAGAGGTCGCGAGTGCGAGAGGCCCGGCCGACAGGTGGACACGCGGGCACCGCCAGCTCGGCGGCAGAGTGAGGGAAGGGGGGGAGGGGCAGACAGCCTGACAACCGGGCGACGGGCGCGCGCTGGCGCCTCGGCTGGCGAGGTCGCGAGTGGGAGAGGCCCTGCCCGCAGGTGGACACGCGGGCACCCGCAGCTCGTCGAGAGTTAGGGAAGGGGGGAAGTTAGGGAAGGGGGGGAGGGGATAGAACCCCGTCGGGCTCGTCGACCCGCGGCTCCTGGCGGCTCTGCGGCCGAGTTAGGGGAGGAGTGGGGGAGGGGCAGACAGCCTGACAGCCGGGCGACGGGCGCGCGCTTCCGTCTCGGCGGGCGAGGTCGCGAGTGGGAGGGGCCCTGCCCGCAGGTGGACCCGCGGGCACCCGCAGCTCGTCGACAAGTTTAGGGAAGGGGGGGAGTCAGGAAGGGGGGGAGGGGATAGAACCCCGTCGGGCTCGTCGACCCGCGGCTCCTGGCGGCTCTCCGGCCGAGTTAGGGAAGCGGGGGGAGGGGCAGACAGCCTGACAGCCGGGCGACGTGCGCGCGCTGGCGGCTCGGCGGGCGAGGTCGCGAGTGGGAGAGACCCTGCCCGCAGGTGGACCCGCGGGCACCCGCAGCTCGTCGACAGAGTTAGGGAAGGGGGGTAGTTAGGGAAGGGGGGGAGGGGATAGAACCCCTTCGGGCTCGTCGACCCGCGGCTCCAAGCGGCTCTGCGGCCGAGTTAGGGGAGGAGGGGGTGAGGGGCAGACAGCCTGACAGCCGGGCGACGGGCGCGCGCTGCCGGCTCGGCGGGCGAGGTCGCGAGTGGGAGAGGCCCTGCCCGCAGGTGGACCGGCGGGCACCCGCAGCTCGTCGACAGGGTTAGGGAAGGGGGGGAGGGGATAGAGCCCCGTCGGGCTCGTCGACCCGCGGCTCCTGGCGGCTCTGCGGCCGAGTTAGGGAAGGGGGGGGAGGGGCAGACTCCCTGCCAGGCGGGCGACGCGCGCGCGCTGGCGGCTGGGCGCCATAGGTCGCGAGTGCGAGAGGCCCGGCCGACAGGTGGACACGCGGGCACCGCCAGCTCGGCGGCAGAGTGAGGGAAGGGGGGGGAGGGGCAGACACCCTGACAACCGGGCGACGGGCGCGTGCTGGCGGCTCGGCGGGCGAGGTCGCGAGTGGGAGAGGCCCGGCCGACAGCTGGACCCGCGGGCACCGCCAGCTCGGCGCAGAGTGAGGGAAGGGGGGCAGGGGATAGAGCCCCGTCGGGCTCGTCGACCCGCGGCTGCTGTGGGCGCTGCGGCCGAGTTAGGGAAGGAGGGGGGGAGGGGCAGACTCCCTGCCAGGCGGGCGACGCTCGCGCGCTGGCGGCTCGGCGGCAGAGGTCGCGAGTGCGAGAGGCCCGGCCGACAGGTGGACACGCGGTCACGCCAGCTCGGCGGCAGAATGAGGGAAGGAGGGGGGAGGGGCGGAGACCCTGACAGCCGGGCGACGCGCGCGCCCTGGCGGCTCGGCGGCAGAGGTCGCGAGTGGGGGAGTCTCGGCCGGCAGGTGGACCCGCGGGCACCGCCAGCTCGGCGGCAGAGTGAGGAAAGGGGGGGAGGGGCGGAGTCCCTGCCAGGCGGGAGACGGGCGCGCGCTGGCGGCTCAGCGCCAGAGGTCACGAGTGCGAGAGGCCTGGCAGACAGGTGGACACGCGGTCAGCGCCAGCTCGGCGGCAGAGTGAGGAAAGGGGGGGGAGGGGCAGACATCCTGACAACCGGGCGACGGGCGCGCGCTGGCGGCTCGGCGGGCGAGGTCGCGAGTGGGAGAGGCCCTGCCCGCAGGTGGACACGCGGGCACCCGCAGCTCGTCGACAGGGTGAGGGAAGGGGGGGAGGGGATAGAGCCCCGTCGGGTCGTCGACCCGCGGCTGCTGTGGGCTCTGCGGCCGAGTTAGGATAGGAGGGGGGGAGGGGCAGACTCCCTGCCAGGCGGGCGACGCTCGCGCGATGGCCTCTCGGCGGCAGAGGTCGCGAGTGCGAGAGGCCCGGCCGACAGGTGGACACGCCGTCACCGTGAGCTCGGCGGCAGAGTTAGGGAAGGGGGGGAGGGGATAGAGCCCCGTCGGGTCGTCGACCCGCGGCTGCTGTGGGCTCTGCGGCCGAGTTAGGGAAGGAGGGGGGGAGGGGCAGACTCCCTGCCAGGCGGGCGACGCTCGCGCGATGGCGGCTCGGCGGCAGAGGTCGCGAGTGCGAGAGGCCCGGCCGACAGGTGGACACGCGGTCACGCCAGCTCGGCGGCAGAGTGAGGGAAGGAGGGGGGAGGGGCGGAGACCCTGACAGCCGGGCGACGCGCGCGCGCTGGCGGCTCGGCGGCAGAGGTCGCGAGTGGGGGAGTCCCGGCCGGCAGGTGGACCCGCGGGCACCGCCAGCTCGGCGCAGAGTGAGGAAAGGGGGGGAGGGGCAGACATCCTGACAGCCGGGAGACGGGCTCTCGCTGGCGGCTCCGCGGGCGAGGTCGCGAGTGGGAGAGGCCCTGCCCGCAGGTGGACACGCGGGCACCCGCAGTTCTTCGACAGGGTGAGGGAAGGGGGGGAGGGGATAGAGCCCCGTCGGGCTCGTCGACCCTCGGCTGCTGTGGGCTCTGCGGCCGAGTTAGGGAAGGAGGGGGGGAGGGGCAGACTCCCTGCCAGGCGGGCGACGCGCGCGGGCTGGCGGCTCGGCGGCAGAGTTCGCGAGTGCGAGAGGCCCGGCCGACAGGTGGACACGCGGTCACGCCAGCTCGGCGGCAGAGTGAGGGAAGGAGGGGGGAGGGGCGGAGACCCTGACAGCCGGGCGACGCGCGCGCGCTGACGGCTCGGCTGCAGAGGTCGCGAGTGGGGGAGGCCCGGCCGGCAGGTGGACCCGCGGGCACCGCCGGCTCGGCAGCAGAGTGAGGGAAGGGGGGCAGGGGATAGAGCCCCGTCGGGCTCGTCGACCCGCGGCTGCTGTGGGCTCTGCGGCCGAGTTAGGGAAGGAGGGGGGAGGGGCAGACTCCCTGCCAGGCGGGCGACGCTCGCGCGATGGCGTCTCGGCGGCAGAGGTCGCGAGTGCGAGAGGCCCGGCCGACAGGTGGACACGCCATCACCGTGAGCTCGGCGGCAGAGTTAGGGAAGGGCGGGAGGGGATAGAGCCCCGTCGGGCTCGTCGACCCGCGGCTGCTGTGGGCTCTGCGGCCGAGTTAGGGAAGGAGGGGGGGAGGGGCAGACTCCCTGCCAGGCGGGCGACGCTCCCGCGCTGGCGGCTCGGCGGCAAAGGTCGCGAGTGCGAGAGGACCGGCCGACAGGTGGACACGCGGTCACGCCAGCTCGGCGGCAGAGTGAGGACAGGAGGGGGGAGGGGCGGAGACCCTGACAGCCGGGCGACGCGCGCGCGCTGGCGGCTCGGCAACAGAGGTCGCGAGTGGGGGAGTCCCGGCCGGCAGGTGGACCCGCGGGCACTGCCAGCTCGGCGCAGAGTGAGGAAAGGGGGGGAGGGGCAGACACCCTGACAGCCGGGAGACGGGCTCGCGCTGGCGGCTCGGCGGGCGAGGTCGCGAGTGGGAGAGGCCCTGCCCGCAGGTGGACACGCGGGCACCCGCAGTTCGTCGACAGGGTGAGGGAAGCGGGGGAGGCGATAGAGCCCCGTCGGGCTCGTCGACCCGCGGCTGCTGTGGGCTCTGCGGCCGAGTTAGGGAAGGAGGGGGGGAGGGGCAGATTCCCTGCCAGGCGGGCGACGCTCGCGCGCTGGCGGCTCGGTGGCAGAGGTCGCCAGTGCGAGAGGCCCGGCCGACAGGTGGACGCGCCGTCACCGCGAGCTCGGCCGCAGAGTGAGGGAAGGGGGGGAGGGGATAGAGCCCCGTCGGGCTCGTCGACCCGCGGCTGCTGAGGGCTCTGCGGCCGAGTTAGGGAAGGAGGGGGGGAAGGGCAGATTCCCTGCCAGGCGGGCGACGCTCGCGCGCTGGCGGCTCGGCGCCAAAGGTCGCGAGTGCGAGAGGCCTGACAGACAGGTGGACACGCGGTCAGCGCCAGCTCGGCGGCAGAGTGAGGAAAGGGGGAGGAGGGGCAGACATCCTGACAACGGGGCGACGGGCGCGCGCTGGCGGCTCGGCGGGCCAGGTCGGGAGTGGGAGAGGCCCTGCCCACAGGTGGACACGCGGGCACCCGCAGCTCGTCCACAGGGTGAGGGAAGGGGGGGAGGGGATAGAGCCCCGTCGGGTCGTCGACCCGCGGCTGCTGTGGGCTCTGCGGCCGAGTTAGGGAAGGAGGGGGGGAGGGGCAGACTCCCTGCCAGGCGGGCGACGCTCGCGCGATGGCGGCTCGGCGGCAGAGGTCGCGAGTGCGAGAGGACCGGCCGACAGGTGGACACGCGGTCACGCCAGCTCGGCGGCAGAGTGAGGGAAGGAGGGGGGAGGGGCGGAGACCCTGACAGCCGGGCGACGCGCGCGCGCTGGCGGCTCGGCGGCAGAGGTCGCGAGTGGGGGAGTCCCGGCCGGCAGGTGGACCCGCGGGCACCGCCAGCTCGGCGCAGAGTGAGGAAAGGGGGGGAGGGGCAGACACCCTGACAGCCGGGAGACGGGCTCGCGCTGGCGGCTCGGCGGGCGAGGTCGCGAGTGGGAGAGGCCCTGCCCGCAGGTGGACACGCGGGCACCCGCAGCTCGTCGACAGGGTGAGGGAAGGGGGGGAGGGGATAGAGCCCCGTCGGGCTCGTCGACCCGCGGCTGCTGTGGGCTCTGCGGCCGAGTTAGGGAAGGGGGGGGGAGGGGCAGACTCCCTGCCAGGCGGGCGACGCTCGCGCGCTGGCGGCTCGGCGGCAGAGGTCGCGAGTGGGGGAGGCCCGGCCGGCAAGGGGACCGGCGGGCACCGCCAGCTCGGCGGCAGTATGAGGGAAGGAGTGGGGAGGGGCGGAAATACTGCCAGGCGGGCGACGGGCGCGACCTGGCGCCTCGGCGGCATTGGTCACGAGCGGGGGAGCCCCGGCCGGCAGGTGGACCCGCGGGCACCGCCAGCTCGGCGCAGAGTGAGGAAAGGGGGGGAGGGGCAGACACCCTGACAGCCGGGAGACGGGCTCGCGCTGGCGGCTCGGCGGGCGAGGTCGCGAGTGGGAGAGGCCCTGCCCGCAGGTGGACACGCGGGCACCCGCAGCTCGTCGACAGGGTGAGGGAAGGGGGGGAGGGGATAGAGCCCCGTCGGGCTCGTCGACCCGCGGCTGCTGTGGGCTCTGCGGCCGAGTTAGGGAAGGAGGGGGGGAGGGGCAGACTCCCTTCCAGGCGGGCGACGCTCGCGCGCTGGCGGCTCGGCGGCAGAGGTCGCGAGTGCGAGAGGCCCGGCCGACAGGTGGACACGCGATCACTCCAGCTCGGCGGCAGAGTGAGGGAAGGAGGGGGGAGGGGCGGAGACCCTGACAGCTGGTCGACGCGCGCGCGCTGGCGGCTCGGCGGCAGAGGTCGCGAGTGGGGGAGGCCCGGCCGGCAGGTGGACCCGCGGGCACCGCCAGCTCGGCGCAGAGTGAGGGAAGGGGGGCAGGGGATAGAGCCCCGTCGGGCTCGTCGACCCGCGGCTGCTGTGGGCTCTGCGGCCGAGTTAGGGAAGGAGGGGGGGAGGGGCAGATTCCCTGCCAGGCGGGCGACGCTCGCGCGCTGGCGGCTCGGCGGCAGAGGTCGCGAGCGCGAGAGGCCCGGCCGACAGGTGGACGCGCCGTCACCAAGAGCTCGGCGGCAGAGTGAGGGAAGGGGGGGAGGGGATAGAGCCCCGTCGGGCTCGTCGACCCGCGGCTGCTGTGGGCTCTGTGGCCGAGTTAGGGAAGGAGGGGGGGAGGGGCAGACTCCCTGCCAGGCGGGCGGCGCTAGCGCGCTGGCGGCTCGGCGGCAGAGGTCGCGAGTGCGAGAGGCCCGGCCGACAGGTGGACACGCGGTCACGCCAGCTCGGCGGCAGAGTGAGGGAAGGAGGGGGGAGGGGCGGAGACGCTGACAGCCGGGCGACGCGCGCGCGCTGGCGGCTCGGCGCCAGAGGTCGCGAGTGCGAGAGGCCTGGCAGACAGGTGGACACGCGGTCAGCGACAGCTCGGCGGCAGAGTGAGGAAAGGGGGGGGAGGGGCAGACATCCTGACAACCGGGCGACGGGCGCGCGCTGGCGGCTCGGCGGGCGAGGTCGCGAGTGGGAGAGGCCCTGCCCGCAGGTGGACACGCGGGCACCCGCAGCTCGTCGACAGGTTGAGGGAAGGGGGGGAGGGGATAGAGCCCCGTCGGGCTCGTCGACCCGCGGCTGTTGTGGGTTCTGCGGCCGAGTTAGGGAAGGAGGGGGGGAGGGGCAGACTCCCTGCCAGGCGGGCGACGCTCGCGCGCTGGCGGCTCGGCGGCAGAGTTCGTGAGTGCGAGAGGCCCGGCCGACAGGTGGACACGCGGTCACGCCAGCTCGGCGGCAGAGTGAGGGAAGGAGGGGGGAGGGGCGGAGACCCTGACAGCCGGGCGACGCGCGCGCGCTGGCGGCTCGGCGGCAGAGGTCGCGAGTGGGGCAGACCCGGCCGGCAGGTGGACCCGCGGGCACCGCCAGCTCGGCGGCAGAGTGAGGGAAGGGGGGCAGGGGATAGAGCCCCGTCGGGCTCGTCGACCCGCGGCTGCTGTGGGCTCTGCGGCCGAGTCAGGGAAGGAGGGGGGGAGGGGCAGACTACCTGCCAGGCGGGCGACGCTCGCGTGATGGCGTATCGGCGGCAGAGGTCGCGAGTGCGAGAGGCCCGGCCGACAGGTGGACACGCCGTCACCGTGAGCTCGGCGGCAGAGTTAGGGAAGGGGGGGAGGGGATAGAGCCCCGTTGGGTCGTCGACCCGCGGCTGCTGTGGGCTCTGCGGCCGAGTTAGGGAAGGTGGGGGGGAGGGGCAGACTCCCTGCCAGGCGGGCGACGCTGGCGCGATGGCGGCTCGGCGGCAGAGGTCGCGAGTGCGAGAGGACCGGCCGACAGGTGGACACGCGGTCACGCCAGCTCGGCGGCAGAGTGAGGGAAGGAGGGGGGAGGGGCGGAGACGCTGACAGCCGGGCGACGCGCGCGCGCTGGCGGCTCGGCGGCAGAGGTCGCGAGTGGGGGAGGCCCGGCCGGCAGGTGGACCCGCGGGAACCGCCAGCTCGGCGCAGAGTGAGGGAAGGGGGGCAGGGGATAGAGCCCCGTCGGGCTCGTCGACCCGCGGCTGCTGTGGGCTCTGCGGCCGAGTTAGGGAAGGAGGAGGGGAGGGGCAGACTCCCTGCCAGGCGGGCGACGCTCGCGCGATGGCGGCTCGGCGGCAGAGGTCGCGAGTGCGAGAGGCCCGGCCGACAGGTGGACACGCCGTCACCGTGAGCTCGGCGGCAGAGTTAGGGAAGGGGGGGAGGGGATAGAGCCCCGTCGGGTCGTCGACCCGCGGCTGCTGTGGGCTCTGCGGCAGAGTTAGGGAAGGAGGGGGGGAGGGGCAGACTCCCTGCCAGGCGGGCGACGCTCGCGCGCTGGCGGCTCGGCGGCAGAGGTCGCGAGTGCGAGAGGACCGGCCGACAGGTGGACACGCGGTCACGCCAGCTCGGCGGCAGAGTGAGGGAAGGAGGGGGGAGGGGCGGAGACCCTGACAGCCGGGCGACGCGCGCGCGCTGGCGGCTCGGCAACAGAGGTCGCGAGTGGGGGAGTCCCGGCCGGCAGGTGGACCCGCGGGCACCGCCAGCTCGGCGAAGAGTGAGGAAATGGGGGGAGGGGCAGACACCCTGACAGCCGGGAGACGGGCTCGCGCTGGCGGCTCGGCGGGTGAGGTCGCGAGTGGGAGAGGCCCTGCCCGCAGGTGGACACGCGGGCACCCGCAGTTCGTCGACAGGGTGAGGGAAGGGGGGGAGGCGATAGAGCCCCGTCGGGCTCGTCGACCCGCGGCTGCTGTGGGCTCTGCGGCCGAGTTAGGGAAGGAGGGGGGGAGGGGCAGATTCCCTGCCAGGCGGGCGACGCTCGCGCGCTGGCGGCTCGGTGGCAGAGGTCGCCAGTGCGAGAGGTCCGGCCGACAGGTGGACGCGCCATCACCGGGAGCTCGGCGGCAGAGTGAGGGAAGGGGGGGAGGGGATAGAGCCCCGTCGGGCTCGTCGACCCGCGGCTGCTGTGGGCTCTGCGGCCGAGTTAGGGAAGGAGGGGGGGAGGGGCAGACTCCCTGCCAGGCGGGCGACGCGCGCGCCCTGGCGGCTCGGCGGCAGAGGTCGCGAGTGGGGGAGTCTCGGCCGGCAGGTGGACCCGCGGGCACCGCCAGCTCGGCGGCAGAGTGAGGAAAGGGGGGGAGGGGCGGAGTCCCTGCCAGGCGGGAGACGGGCGCGCGCTGGCGGCTCAGCGCCAGATGTCACGAGTGCGAGAGGCCTGGCAGACAGGTGGACACGCGGTCAGCGCCAGCTCGGCGGCAGAGTGAGGAAAGGGGGGGGAGGGGCAGACATCCTGACAACCGGGCGACGGGCGCGCGCTGGCGGCTCGGCGGGCGACGTCGCGAGTGGGAGAGGCCCTGCCCGCAGGTGGACACGCGGGCACCCGCAGCTCGTCGACAGGGTGAGGGAAGGGGGGGAGGGGATAGAGCCCCGTCGGGTCGTCGACCCGCGGCTGCTGTGGGCTCTGCGGCCGAGTTAGGATAGGAGGGGGGGAGGGGCAGACTCCCTGCCAGGCGGGCGACGCTCGCGCGATGGCGTCTCGGCGGCAGAGGTCGCGAGTGCGAGAGGCCCGGCCGACAGGTGGACACGCGGTCACGCCAGCTCGGCGGCAGAGTGAGGGAAGGAGGGGGGAGGGGCGGAGACCCTGACAGCCGGGCGACGCGCGCGCGCTGGCGGCTCGGCGGCAGAGGTCGCGAGTGGGGGAGTCCCGGCCGGCAGGTGGACCCGCGGGCACCGCCAGCTCGGCGCAGAGTGAGGAAAGGGGGGGAGGGGGAGACATCCTGACAGCCGGGAGACGGGCTCTCGCTGGCGGCTCCGCGGGCGAGGTCGCGAGTGGGAGAGGCCCTGCCCGCAGGTGGACACGCGGGCACCCGCAGTTCTTCGACAGGGTGAGGGAAGGGGGGGAGGGGATAGAGCCCCGTCGGGCTCGTCGACCCTCGGCTGCTGTGGGCTCTGCGGCCGAGTTAGGGAAGGAGGGGGGGAGGGGCAGACTCCCTGCCAGGCGGGCGACGCGCGCGGGCTGGCGGCTCGGCGGCAGAGTTCGCGAGTGCGAGAGGCCCGGCCGACAGGTGGACACGCGGTCACGACAGCTCGGCGGCAGAGTGAGGGAAGGAGGGGGGAGGGGCGGAGACCCTGACAGCCGGGCGACGCGCGCGCGCTGGCGGCTCGGCGGCAGAGGTCGCGAGTGGGGGAGGCCCGGCCGGCAGGTAGACCCGCGGGCACCGCCAGCTCGGCGGCAGAGTGAGGGAAGGGGGGGAGGGGCAGACACCCTGACAGCCGGGAGACGGGCTCGCGCTGGCGGCTCGGCGGGCGAGGTCGCGAGTGGGAGAGGCCCTGCCCGCAGGTGGACACGCGGGCAACCGCAGCTCGTCGACAGGGTGAGGGAAGGGGGGGAGGGGATAGAGCCCCGTCGGGCTCGTCGACCCGCGGCTGCTGTGGGCTCTGCGGCCGAGTTAGGGAAGGAGGGGGGGAGGGGCAGACTCCCTGCCAGGCGGGCGACGCTCGCGCGCTGGCGGCTCGGCGGCAGAGGTCGCGAGTGCGAGAGGCCCGGCCGACAGGTGGACGCGCCGTCACCGAGAGCTCGGCGGCAGAGTGAGGGAAGGGGGGGAGGGGATA
Source organism: Giraffa tippelskirchi (assembly GCF_054371585.1). Taxonomy (NCBI): domain Eukaryota; kingdom Metazoa; phylum Chordata; class Mammalia; order Artiodactyla; family Giraffidae; genus Giraffa; species Giraffa tippelskirchi. Next base: position 15,006,128 of record NC_137288.1, on the reverse strand, counting down.
GAGCCCCGTCGGGCTCGTCGACCCGCGGCTGCTGTGGGCTCTGCGGCCGAGTTAGGGAAGGAGGGGGGGAGGGGCAGACTCCCTGCCAGGCGGGCGACGCTCGCGCGCTGGCGGCGCGGCGGAAGAGGTCGCGAGTGGGGGAGTCCCGGCCGGCAGGTGGACCCGCGGGCACCGCCAGCTCGGCGGCAGAGTGAGGAAAGGGGGGGAGGGGCGGAGTCCCTGCCAGGCGGGAGACGGGCGCGCGCTGGCGGCTCGGCGCCAGAGGTCGCGAGTGCGAGAGGCCTGGCAGACAGGTGGACACGCGGTCAGCGCCAGCTCGGCGGCAGAGTGAGGAAAGGGGGGGGAGGGGCAGACATCCTGACAGCCGGGAGACGGGCTCGCGCTGGCGGCTCGGCGGGCGAGGTCGCGAGTGGGAGAGGCCCTGCCCGCAGGTGGACACGCGGGCACCCGCAGTTCGTCGACAGGGTGAGGGAAGGGGGGGAGGGGATTGAGCCCCATCGGGCTCGTCGACCCGCGGCTGCTGTGGGCTCTGCGGCCGAGTTAGGGAAGGAGGGGGGGAGGGGCAGATTCCCTGCCAGGCGGGCGACGCTCGCGCGCTGGCGGCTCGGCGCCAGAGGTCGCGAGTGCGAGAGGCCTGACAGACAGGTGGACACGCGGTCAGCGCCAGTTCGGCGGCAGAGTGAGGAAAGGGGGGGGAGGGGCAGACATCCTGACAACCGGGCGACGGGCGCGCGCTGGAGGCTCGGCGGCAGAGGTCGCGAGTGGGGGAGTCCCGGCCGGCAGGTGGACCCGCGGGCACCGCCAGCTCGGCGCAGAGTGAGGAAAGGGGGGGAGGGGCAGACACCCTGACAGCCGGGAGACGGGCTCGCGCTGGCGGCTCGGCGGGCGAGGTCGCGAGTGGGAGAGGCCCTACCCGCAGGTGGACACGCGGGCACCCGCAGTTCGTCGACAGGGTGAGGGAAGGGGTGGAGGGGATAGAGCCCCGTCGGGCTCGTCGACCCGCGGCTGCTGTGGGCTCTGCGGCCGAGTTAGGGAAGGAGGGGTGGAGGGGCAGATTCCCTGCCAGGCGGGCGACGCTCGCGCGCTGGCGGCTCGGCGGCAGAGGTCGCGAGTGCGAGAGGCCCGGCCGACAGGTGGACGCGCCGTCACCGAGAGCTCGGCGGCAGAGTGAGGGAAGGGGGGGAGGGGATAGAGCCCCGTCGGGCTCGTCGACCCGCGGCTGCTGTGGGCTCTGCGGCCGAGTTAGGGAAGGAGGGGGGGAGGGGCAGACTCCCTGCCAGGCGGGCGACGCTCGCGCGCTGGCGGCTCGGTGCCAGAGGTCGCGAGTGCGAGAGGCCCGGCCGACAGGTGGACACGCGGTCACGCCAGCTCGGCGGCAGAGTGAGGGAAGGAGGGGGGAGGGGCGGAGACGCTGACAGCCGGGCGACGCGCGCGCGCTGGCGGCTCGGCGGCAGAGGTCGCGAGTGGGGGAGGCCCGGCCGGCAGGTGGACCAGCGGGAACCGCCAGCTCGGCGCAGAGTGAGGGAAGGGGGGCAGGGGATAGAGCCCCGTCCGGCTCGTCGACCCGCGGCTGCTGTGGGCTCTGCGGCCGAGTTAGGGAAGGAGGGGGGGAGGGGCAGACTCACTGCCAGGCGGGCGACGCTCGCGCGATGGCGGCTCGGCGGCAGAGGTCGCGAGTGCGAGAGGCCCGGCCGACAGGTGGACACGCCGTCACCGTGAGCTCGGCGGCAGAGTTAGGGAAGGGGGGGAGGGGATAGAGCCCCGTCGGGTCGTCGACCCGCGGCTGCTGTGGGCTCTGCGGCCGAGTTAGGGAAGGAGGGGGGGAGGGGCAGACTCCCTGCCAGGCGGGCGACGCTCGCGCGATGGCGGCTCGGCGGCAGAGGTCGCGAGTGGGGGAGTCCCGGCCGGCAGGTGGACCCGCGGGCACCGCCAGCTCGGCGCAGAGTGAGGAAAGGGGGGGAGGGGCAGACACCCTGACAGCCGGGAGACGGGCTCGCGCTGGCGGCTCGGCGGGCGAAGTCGCGAGTGGGAGAGGCCCTGCCCGCAGGTGGACACGCGGGCACCCGCAGTTCGTCGACAGGGTGAGGGAAGGGGGGGAGGGGATAGAGCCCCGTCGGGCTCGTCGACCCGCGGCTGCTGTGGACTCTGCGGCCGAGTTAGGGAAGGAGGGGGGGAGGGGCAGATTCCCTGCCAGGCGGGCGACGCTCGCGCGCTGGCGACTCGGCGCCAGAGGTCGCGAGTGCGAGAGGCCTGGCAGACAGGTGGACACGCGGTCAGCGCCAGCTCGGCGGCAGAGTGAGGAAAGGGGGGGGAGGGGCAGACATCCTGACAACCGGGCGACGGGCGCGCGCTGGCGGCTCGGCGGGCGAGGTCGCGACTGGGAGAGGCCCTGCCCGCAGGTGGACACGCGGGCACCCGCAGCTCGTCGACAGGGTGAGGGAAGGAGGGGAGGGGATAGAGCCCCGTCGGGCTCGTCGACCCGCGGCTGCTGTGCGCTCTGCGGCCGAGTTAGGGAAGGAGGGGGGGAGGGGCAGACTCCCTGCCAGGCGGGCGACGCTCGCGCGATGGCGTCTCGGCGGCAGAGGTCGCGAGTGCGAGAGGCCCGGCCGACAGGTGGACACGCCGTCACCGTGAGCTCGGCGGCAGAGTTAGGGAAGGGGAGGAGGGGCAGACACCCTGACAGCCGGGAGACGGGCTCGCGCTGGCGGCTAGGCGGGCGAGGTCGCGAGTGGGAGAGGCCCGGCAGGCAGGTGGACCCGCGGGCACCGCCAGCTCGGCGCAGAGTGCGGGAAGGGGGGCAGGGGATAGAGCCCCGTAGGGCTCGTCGACCCGCGGCTGCTGAGGGCTCTGCGGCCGAGTTAGGGAAGGAGGGGGGGAGGGGCAGACTCCCTGCCAGGCGGGCGACGCTCGCGCGCTGGCGGCGCGGCGGCAGAGGTCGCGAGTGGGGGAGGCCCGGCCGGCAGGGGGACCGGCGGGCACCGCCAGCTCGGCGGCAGTGTGAGGGAAGGAGTGGGGAGGGGCGGAGATCCTGCCAGGCGGGCGACGGGCGCGCCCTGGCGCCTCGGCGGCATTGGTCGCGAGCGGGGGAGTCCCGGCCGGCAGGTGGACCCGCGGGCACCGCCAGCTGGGCGGCAGAGTGAGGAAAGGGGGGGAGGGGCGGAGTCCCTGCCAGGCGGGAGACGGGCGCGCGCTGGCGGCTCGGCGCCAGAGGTCGCGAGTGCGAGAGGCCCGGCCGACAGGTGGACACGCGGTCACGCCAGCTCGGCGGCAGAGTGAGGGAAGGAGGGGCAGGGGATAGAGCCCCGTCGGGCTCGTCGACCCGCGGCTGCTGTGGGCTCTGCGGCCGAGTTAGGGAAGGAGGGGGGGAGGGGCAGACTCCCTGCCAGGCGGGCGACGCTCGCGCGATGGCGTCTCGGCGGCAGAGGTCGCGAGTGCGAGAGGCCCGGCCGACAGGTGGACACGCCATCACCGTGAGCTCGGCGGCAGAGTTAGGGAAGGGCGGGAGGGGATAGAGCCCCGTCGGGCTCGTCGACCCGCGGCTGCTGTGGGCTCTGCGGCCGAGTTAGGGAAGGAGGGGGGGTGGGGCAGACTCCCTGCCAGGCGGGCGACGCTCGCGCGCTGGCGGCTCGGCGGCAGAGGTCGCGAGTGCGAGAGGACCGGCCGACAGGTGGACACGCGGTCACGCCAGCTCGCCGGCAGAGTGAGGACAGGAGGGGGGAGGGGCGGAGACCCTGACAGCCGGGCGACGCGCGCGCGCTGGCGGCTCGGCAACAGAGGTCGCGAGTGGGGGAGTCCCGGCCGGCAGGTGGACCCGCGGGCACCGCCAGCTCGGCGCAGAGTGAGGAAAGGGGGGGAGGGGCAGACACCCTGACAGCCGGGAGACGGGCTCGCGCTGGCGGCTCGGCGGGCGAGGTCGCGAGTGGGAGAGGCCCTGCCCGCAGGTGGACACGCGGGCACCCGCAGTTCGTCGACAGGGTGAGGGAGGGGGGGAGGGGATAGAGCCCCGTCGGGCTCGTCGACCCGCGGCTGCTGTGGGCTCTGCGGCCGAGTTAGGGAAGGAGGGGGGGAGGGGCAGATTCCCTGCCAGGCGGGCGACGCTCGCGCGCTGGCGGCTCGGTGGCAGAGGTCGCCAGTGCGAGAGGCCCGGCCGACAGGTGGACGCGCCGTCACCGCGAGCTCGGCGGCAGAGTGAGGGAAGGGGGGGAGGGGATAGAGCCCCGTCGGGCTCGTCGACCCGCGGCTGCTGTGGGCTCTGCGGCCGAGTTAGGGAAGGAGGGGGGGAGGGGCAGACTCCCTGCCAGGCGGGCGGCGCTAGCGCGCTGGCGGCTCGGCGGCAGAGGTCGCGAGTGCGAGAGGCCCGGCCGACAGGTGGACACGCGGTCACGCCAGCTCGGCGGCAGAGTGAGGGAAGGAGGGGGGAGGGGCGGAGACGCTGACAGCCGGGCGACGCGCGCGCGCTGGCGGCTCGGCGCCAGAGGTCGCGAGTGCGAGAGGCCTGGCAGACAGGTGGACACGCGGTCAGCGACAGCTCGGCGGCAGAGTGAGGAAAGGGGGGGGAGGGGCAGACATCCTGACAACCGGGCGACGGGCGCGCGCTGGCGGCTCGGCGGGCGAGGTCGCGAGTGGGAGAGGCCCTGCCCGCAGGTGGACACGCGGGCACCCGCAGCTCGTCGACAGGTTGAGGGAAGGGGGGGAGGGGATAGAGCCCCGTCGGGCTCGTCGACCCGCGGCTGTTGTGGGTTCTGCGGCCGAGTTAGGGAAGGAGGGGGGGAGGGGCAGACTCCCTGCCAGGCGGGCGACGCTCGCGCGCTGGCGGCTCGGCGGCAGAGTTCGCGAGTGCGAGAGGCCCGGCCGACAGGTGGACACGCGGTCACGCCAGCTCGGCGGCAGAGTGAGGGAAGGAGGGGGGAGGGGCGGAGACCCTGACAGCCGGGCGACGCGCGCGCGCCCGCGGCTCGGCGGCAGAGGTCGCGAGTGGGGGAGGCCCGGCCGGCAGGGGGACCGGCGGGCACCGCCAGCTCGGCGGCAGAGTGAGGGAAGGAGGGGGGAGGGGCGGAGATCCTGCCAGGCGGGCGACGGGCGCGCCCTGGCGCCTCGGCGGCATTGGTCGCGAGCAGGGAGTCCCGGCCGGCAGGTGGACCCGCGGGCACCGCCAGCTCGGCGGCAGAGTGAGGAAAGGGGGGGAGGGGCGGAGTCCCTGACAGCCGGGCGACGCGCGCGCGCTGACGGCTCGGCTGCAGAGGTCGCGAGTGGGGGAGGCCCGGCCGGCAGGTGGACCCGCGGGCACCGCCAGCTCGGCGGCAGAGTGAGGGAAGGGGGGCAGGGGATAGAGCCCCGTCGGGCTCGTCGACCCGCGGCTGCTGTGGGCTCTGCGGCCGAGTTAGGGAAGGAGGGGGGGAGGGGCAGACTCCCTGCCAGGCGGGCGACGCTCGCGCGATGGAGTCTCGGCGGCAGAGGTCGCGAGTGCGAGAGGCCCGGCCGACAGGTGGACACGCCGTCACCGTGAGCTCGGCGGCAGAGTGAGGGAAGGGGGGGAGGGGATAGAGCCCCGTCGGGCTCGTCGACCCGCGGCTGCCGTGGGCTCTGCGGCCGAGTTAGGGAAGGAGGGGGGGAGGGGCAGACTCCCTGCCAGGCGGGCGACGCTCGCGCGCTGGCGGCTCGGCGGCAGAGGTCGCGAGTGCGAGAGGCCCGGCCGATAGGTGGACACGCGGTCACGCCAGCTCGTCGGCAGAGTGAGGGAAGGAGGGGGGAGGGGCGGAGACCCTGACAGCCGGGCGACGCGCGCGCGCTGCTGTCTCGGCGGGCGAGGTCGCGAGTGGGGGAGGCCCGGCCCGCAGGTGGACCCGCGGGCACCCGGAGCTCGTCGACAGGGTTAGGGAAGGGGGGGAGTTAGGGAAGCGGGGGAGGGGATACAGCCCCGTCGCGCTGGTCGACCCGCGGCTCCTGGCGGCTCTGCGGCCGAGTTAGGGGAGGAGTGGGGGAGGGGCAGACAGCCTGACAGCCGGGCGACGGGCGCGCGCTGCTGTCTCGGCGGCAGAGGTCGCGAGTGCGAGAGGCCCGGCCGACAGGTGGACGCGCGGGCACCGCCAGCTCGGCGGCAGAGTGAGGGAAGGAGGGAGGAGGGGCGGAGTCCCTGCCAGGCGGGCGACGCGCGCGCGCTGGCGGCTGGGCGCCATAGGTCGCGAGTGCGAGAGGCCCGGCCGACAGGTGGACAAGCGGGCACCGCCAGCTCGGCGGCAGAGTGAGGGAAGGGGGGGGAGGGGCAGACACCCTGACAACCGGGCGACGGGCGCGTGCTGGCGGCTCGGCGGGCGAGGTCGCGAGTGGGAGAGGCCCGGCCGACAGCTGGACCCGCGGGCACCGCCAGCTCGGCGGCAGAGTGAGGGAAGGAGGGAGGAGGGGCGGAGTCCCTGCCAGGCGGGCGACGCGAGCGCGCTGGCGGCTCGGCGGCAGAGGTCGCGAGTGCGAGAGGCCCGGCCGACAGGTGGACACGCGGGCACCGCCAGCTCGGCGGCAGAGTGAGGGAAGGAGGGAGGAGGGGCGGAGTCCCTGCCAGGCGGGCGACGCGCGCGCGCTGGCGGCTCGGCGGCAGAGGTCGCGAGTGCGAGAGGCCCGGCCGACAGGTGGACACGCGGGCACCGCCAGCTCGGCGGCAGAGTGAGGGAAGGAGGGAGGAGGGGCGGAGTCCCTGCCAGGCGGGCGACGCGCGCGCGCTGGCGGCTCGGCGGCAGAGGTCGCGAGTGCGAGAGGCCCGGCCGACAGGTGGACACGCGGGCACCGCCAGCTCGGCGGCAGAGTGAGGGAAGGGGGGGAGGGGCAGACAGCCTGACAACCGGGCGACGGGCGCGCGGTGGCGCCTCGGCTGGCGAGGTCGCGAGTGGGAGAGGCCCTGCCCGCAGGTGGACACGCGGGCACCCGCAGTTCGTCGACAGGGTGAGGGAGGGGGGGAGGGGATAGAGCCCCGTCGGGCTCGTCGACCCGCGGCTGCCGTGGGCTCTGCGGCCGAGTTAGGGAAGGATGGGGGGAGGGGCAGACTCCCTGCCAGGCGGGCGACGCTCGCGCGCTGGCGGCTCGGCGGCAGAGGTCGCGAGTGCGAGAGGCCCGGCCGACAGGTGGACGCGCCGTCACCGAGAGCTCGGCGGCAGAGTGAGGGAAGGGGGGGAGGGGATAGAGCCCCGTCGGGCTCGTCGACCCGCGGCTGCCGTGGGCTCTGCGGCCGAGTTAGGGAAGGAGGGGGGGAGGGGCAGACTCCCTGCCAGGCGGGCGACGCTCGCGCGCTGGCGGCTCGGCGGCAGAGGTCGCGAGTGCGAGAGGCCCGGCCGACAGGTGGACACGCGGTCACGCCAGCTCGTCGGCAGAGTGAGGGAAGGAGGGGGGAGGGGCGGAGACCCTGACAGCCGGGCGACGCGCGCGCGCTGCTGTCTCGGCGGGCGAGGTCGCGAGTGGGGGAGGCCCGGCCCGCAGGTGGACCCGCGGGCACCCGGAGCTCGTCGACAGGGTTAGGGAAGGGGGGGAGTTAGGGAAGCGGGGGAGGGGATAGAGCCCCGTCGCGCTGGTCGACCCGCGGCTCCTGGCGGCTCTGCGGCCGAGTTAGGGGAGGAGTGGGGGAGGGGCAGACAGCCTGACAGCCGGGCGACGGGCGCGCGCTGCTGTCTCGGCGGCAGAGGTCGCGAGTGCGAGAGGCCCGGCCGACAGGTGGACGCGCCGTCACCGAGAGCTCGGCGGCAGAGTGAGGGAAGGGGGGGAGGGGATAGAGCCCCGTCGGGCTCGTCGACCCGCGGCTGCCCTGGGCTCTGCGGCCGAGTTAGGGAAGGAGGGGGGGAGGGGCAGACTCCCTGCCAGGCGGGCGACGCTCGCGCGATGGCGGCTCGGCGGCAGAGGTCGCGAGTGCGAGAGGACCGGCCGGCAGGGGGACCGGCGGGCACCGCCAGCTCGGCGGCAGAGTGAGGGAAGGAGGGGGGAGGGGCGGAGATCCTGCCAGGCGGGCGACGGGCGCGCCCTGGCGCCTCGGCGGCATTGGTCGCGAGCGGGGGAGTCCCGGCCGACAGGTGGACCCGCGGGCACCGCCAGTTCGGCGGCAGAGTGAGGAAAGGGGGAGAGGGGCGGAGGCCCTGCCAGGCGGGAGACGCTCGCGCGCTGGCGGCTCGGCGGCAGAGGTCGCGAGTGCGAGAGGCCCGGCCGACAGGTGGACGCGCCGTCACCGAGAGCTCGGCGGCAGAGTGAGGGAAGGGGGGGAGGGGATAGAGCCCCGTCGGGCTCGTCGACCCGCGGCTGCCGTGGGCTCTGCGGCCGAGCTAGGGAAGGAGGGTGGGAGGGGCAGACTCCCTGCCAGGCGGGCGACGCTCGCGCGCTGGCGGCTCGGCGGCAGAGGTCGCGAGTGCGAGAGGCCCGGCCGACAGGTGGACACGCGGTCACGCCAGCTAGTCGGCAGAGTGAGGGAAGGAGGGGGGAGGGGCGGAGACCCTGACAGCCGGGCGACGCGCGCGCGCTGGTGTCTCGGCGGGCGAGGTCGCGAGTGGGGGAGGCCCGGCCCGCAGGTGGACCCGCGGGCACCCGGAGCTCGTCGACAGGGTTAGGGAAGGGAGGGAGTTAGGGAAGCGGGGGAGGGTATAGAGCCCCGTCGCGCTGGTCGACCCGCGGCTCCTGGCGGCTCTGCGGCCCAGTTAGGGGAGGAGTGGGGGAGGGGCAGACAGCCTGACAGCCGGGCGACGGGCGCGCGCTGCTGTCTCGGCGGCAGAGGTCGCGAGTGCGAGAGGCCCGGCCGACAGGTGGACGCGCCGTCACCGAGAGCTCGGCGGCAGAGTGAGGGAAGGGGGGCAGGGGATAGAGCCCCGTCGGGCTCGTCGACCCGCGGCTGCCCTGGGCTCTGCGGCCGAGTTAGGGAAGGAGGGGGGGAGGGGCAGACTCCCTGCCAGGCGGGCGACGCTCGCGCGATGGCGGCTCGGCGGCAGAGGTCGCGAGTGGGAGAGGCCCGGCCGACAGCGGGACCCGCGGGCACCGCCAGCTCGGCGGCAGAGTGAGGGAAGGAGGGAGGAGGGGCGGAGTCCCTGCCAGGCGGGCGACGCGCGCGCGCTGGCGGCTGGGCGCCATAGGTCGCGAGTGCGAGAGGCCCGGCCGACAGGTGGACACGCGGGCACCGCCAGCTCGGCGGCAGACTGAGGGAAGGGGGGGGAGGGGCAGACACCCTGACAACCGGGCGACGGGCGCGTGCTGGCGGCTCGGCGGGCGAGGTCGCGAGTGGGAGAGGCCCGGCCGACAGCTGGACCCGCGGGCACCGCCAGCTCGGCGGCAGAGTGAGGGAAGGAGGGAGGAGGGGCGGAGTCCCTGCCAGGCGGGCGACGCGAGCGCGCTGGCGGCTCGGCGGCAGAGGTCGCGAGTGCGAGAGGCCCGGCCGACAGGTGGACACGCGGGCACCGCCAGCTCGGCGGCAGAGTGAGGGAAGGAGGGAGGAGGGGCGGAGTCCCAGCCAGGCGGGCGACGCGCGCGCGCTGGCGGCTCGGCGGCAGAGGTCGCGAGTGCGAGAGGCCCGGCCGACAGGTGGACACGCGGGCACCGCCAGTTCGGCGGCAGAGTGAGGGAAGGAGGGAGGAGGGGCGGAGTCCCTGCCAGGCGGGCGACGCGCGCGCGCTGGCGGCTCGGCGGCAGAGGTCGCGAGTGCGAGAGGCCCGGCCGACAGGTGGACACGCGGGCACCGCCAGCTCGGCGGCAGAGTGAGGGAAGGGGGGGAGGGGCAGACAGCCTGACAACCGGGCGACGGGGGCGCGCTGGCGCCTCGGCTGGCGAGGTCGCGAGTGGGAGAGGCCCTGCCCGCAGGTGGACACGCGGGCACCCGCAGCTCGTGGAGAGTTAGGGAAGGGGGGAAGTTAGGGAAGGGGGGGAGGGGATAGAACCCCTTCGGGCTCGTCGACCCGCGGCTCCTGGCGGCTCTGCGGCCGAGTTAGGGGAGGAGTGGGGGAGGGGCAGACAGCCTGACAGCCGGGCGACGGGCGCGCCCTTCCGTCTCGGCGGGCGAGGTCGCGAGTGGGAGAGGCCCTGCCCGCAGGTGGACACGCGGGCACCCGCAGTTCGTCGACAGGGTGAGGGAAGGGGGGGAGGGGATAGAGCCCCGTCGGGCTCGTCGACCCGCGGCTGCCGTGGGCTCTGCGGCCGAGTTAGGGAAGGAGGGGGGGAGGGGCAGACTCCCTGCCAGGCGGGCGACGCTCGCGCGCTGGCGGCTCGGCGGCAGAGGTCGCGAGTGCGAGAGGCCCGGCCGACAGGTGGACGCGCCGTCACCGAGAGCTCGGCGGCAGAGTGAGGGAAGGGGGGGAGGGGATAGAGCCCCGTCGGGCTGGTCGACCCGCGGCTGCCCTGGGCTCTGCGGCCGAGTTAGGGAAGGAGGGGGGGAGGGGCAGACTCCCTGCCAGGCGGGCGACGCTTGCGCGCTGGCGGCTCGGCGGCAGAGGTCGCGAGTGGGAGAGGCCCGGCCGACAGCTGGACCCGCGGGCACCGCCAGCTCGGCGGCAGAGTGAGGGAAGGAGGGAGGAGGGGCGGAGTCCCTGCCAGGCGGGCGACGCGCGCGCGCTGGCGGCTGGGCGCCATAGGTCGCGAGTGCGAGAGGCCCGGCCGACAGGTGGACACGCGGGCACCGCCAGCTCGCCGGCAGAGTGAGGGAAGGGGGGGGAGGGGCAGACACCCTGACAACCGGGCGACGGGCGCGTGCTGGCGGCTCGGCGGGCGAGGTCGCGAGTGGGAGAGGCCCGGCCGACAGCTGGACCCGCGGGCACCGCCAGCTCGGCGGCAGAGTGAGGGAAGGAGGGAGGAGGGGCGGAGTCCCTGCCAGGCGGGCGACGCGCGCGCGCTGGCGGCTCGGCGGCAGAGGTCGCGAGTGCGAGAGGCCCGGCCGACAGGTGGACACGCGGGCACCGCCAGCTCGGCGGCAGAGTGAGGGAAGGAGGGAGGAGGGGCGGAGTCCCTGCCAGGCGGGCGACGCGCGCGCGCTGGCGGCTCGGCGGCAGAGGTCGCGAGTGCGAGAGGCCCGGCCGACAGGTGGACACGCGGGCACCGCCAGCTCGGCGGCAGAGTGAGGGAAGGGGAGGAGGGGCAGACAGCCTGACAACCGGGCGACGGGCGCGCGCTGGCGCCTCGGCTGGCGAGGTCGCGAGTGGGAGAGGCCCTGCCCGCAGGTGGACACGCGGGCACCCGCAGCTCGTCGAGAGTTAGGGAAGGGGGGAAGTTAGGGAAGGGGGGGAGGGGATAGAACCCCGTCGGGCTCGTCGACCCGCGGCTCCTGGCGGCTCTGCGGCCGAGTTAGGGGAGGAGTGGGGGAGGGGCAGACAGCCTGACAGCCGGGCGACGGGCGCGCGCTTCCGTCTCGGCGGGCGAGGTCGCGAGTGGGAGGGGCCCTGCCCGCAGGTGGACCCGCGGGCACACGCAGCTCGTCGACAAGGTTAGGGAAGGGGGGGAGTCAGGGAAGGGGGGGAGGGGATAGAACCCCGTCGGGCTCGTCGACCCGCGGCTCCTGGCGGCTCTGCGGCCGAGTTAGGGAAGCGGGGGGAGGGGCAGACAGCCTGACAGCCTGGCGACGTGCGCGCGCTGGCGGCTCGGCGGGCGAGGTCGCGAGTGGGAGAGACCCTGCCCGCAGGTGGACCCGCGGGCACCCGCAGCTCGTCGACAGAGTTAGGGAAGGGGGGTAGTGAGGGAAGGGGGGGAGGGGATAGAACCCCTTCGGGCTCGTCGACCCGCGGCTCCAAGCGGCTCTGCGGCCGAGTTAGGGGAGGAGGGGGTGAGGGGCAGACAGCCTGACAGCCGGGCGACGGGCGCGCGCTGCCGGCTCGGCGGGCGAGGTGGCGAGTGGGAGAGGCCCTGCCCGCAGGTGGACCCGCGGGCACCCGCAGCTCGTCGACAGGGTTAGGGAAGGGGGGGAGGGGATAGAGCCCGGTCGGGCTCGTCGACCCGCGGCTCCTGGCGGCTCTGCGGCCGAGTTAGGGAAGGGGGGGGAGGGGCAGACTCCCTGCCAGGCGGGCGACGCGCGCGCGCTGGCGGCTGGGCGCCATAGGTCGCGAGTGCGAGAGGCCCGGCCGACAGGTGGACACGCGGGCACCGCCAGCTCGGCGGCAGAGTGAGGGAAGGGGGGGGAGGGGCAGACACCCTGACAACCGGGCGACGGGCGCGTGCTGGCGGCTCGGCGGGCGAGGTCGCGAGTGGGAGAGGCCCGGCCGACAGCTGGACCCGCGGGCACCGCCCGCTCGGCGGCAGAGTGAGGGAAGGAGGGAGGAGGGGCGGAGTCCCTGCCAGGCGGGCGACGCGCGCGCGCTGGCGGCTCGGCGGCAGAGGTCGCGAGTGGGAGGGGCCCTGCCCGCAGGTGGACACGCGGGCACCCGCAGTTCGTCGACAGGGTGAGGGAAGGGGGGGAGGGGATAGAGCCCCGTCGGGCTCGTCGACCCGCGGCTGCTGTGGGCTCTGCGGCCGAGTTAGGGAAGGAGGGGGGAGGGGCAGACTCCCTGCCAGGCGGGCGACGCTCGCGCGCTGGCGGCTCGGCGGCAGAGGTCGCGAGTGCGAGAGGCCCGGCCGACAGGTGGACGCGCCGTCACCGAGAGCTCGGCGGCAGAGTGAGGGAAGGGGGGGAGGGGATAGAGCCCCGTCGGGCTGGTCGACCCGCGGCTTCCCTGGGCTCTGCGGCCGAGTTAGGGAAGGAGGGGGGGAGGGGCAGACTCCCTGCCAGGCGGGCGACGCTCGCGCGCTGGCGGCTCGGCGGCAGAGGTCGCGAGTGGGAGAGGCCCGGCCGACAGCTGGAGCCGCGGGCACCGTCAGCTCGGCGGCAGAGTGAGGGAAGGAGGGAGGAGGGGCGGAGTCCCTGCCAGGCGGGCGACGGGCGCGTGCTGGCGGCTCGGCGGGCGAGGTCGCGAGTGGGAGAGGCCCGGCCGACAGCTGGACCCGCGGGCACCGCCAGCTCGGCGGCAGAGTGAGTGAAGGGGGGGCAGGGGCAGACACCCTGACAACCGGGCGACGGGCGCGTGCTGGCGGCTCGGCGGGCGAGGTCGCGAGTGGGAGAGGCCCGGCCGACAGCTGGACCCGCGGGCACCGCCAGCTCGGCGGCAGAGTGAGGGAAGGAGGGAGGAGGGGCGGAGTCCCTGCCAGGCGGGCAACGCGCGCTCGCTGGCGGCTCGGCGGCAGAGGTCGCGAGTGCGAGAGGCCCGGCCGACAGGTGGACACGCGGGCACCGCCAGCTCGGCGGCAGAGTGAGGGAAGGGGGGGAGGGGCAGACAGCCTGACAACCGGGCGACGGGCGCGCGCTGGCGCCTCGGCTGGCGAGGTCGCGAGTGGGAGAGGCCCTGCCCGCAGGTGGACACGCGGGCACCCGCAGCTCGTCGAGAGTTGGGGAAGGGGGGAAGTTAGGGAAGGGGGGGACGGGATAGAACCCCGTCGGGCTCGTCGACCCGCGGCTCCTGGCGGCTCTGCGGCCGAGTTAGGGGAGGAGTGGGGGAGGGGCAGACAGCCTGACAGCCGGGCGACGGGCGCGCGCTTCCGTCTCGGCGGGCGAGTTCGCGAGTGGGAGGGGCCCTGCCCGCAGGTGGACCCGCGGGCACCCGCAGCTCGTCGACAAGGTTAGGGAAGGGGGGGAGTCAGGGAAGGGGGGGAGGGGATAGAACCCCGTCGGGCTCGTCGACCCGCGGCTCCTGGCGGCTCTGCGGCCGAGTTAGGGAAGCGGGGGGAGGGGCAGACAGCCTGACAGCCGGGCGACGTGCGCGCGCTGGCGGCTCGGCGGGCGAGGTCGCGAGTGGGAGAGACCCTGCCCGCAGGTGGACCCGCGGGCACCCGCAGCTCGTCGACAGAGTTAGGGAAGGGGGGTAGTTAGGGAAGGGGGGGAGGGGATAGAACCCCTTCGGGCTCGTCGACCCGCGGCTCCAAGCGGCTCTGCGGCCGAGTTAGAGGAGGAGGGGGTGAGGGGCAGACAGCCTGACAGCCGGGCGACGGGCGCGCGCTGCCGGCTCGGCGGGCGAGGTCGCGAGTGGGAGAGGCCCTGCCCGCAGGTGGACCCGCGGGCACCCGCAGCTCGTCGACAGGGTTAGGGAAGGGGGGGAGGGGATAGAGCCCCGTCGGGCTCGTCGACCCGCGGCTCCTGGCGGCTCTGCGGCCGAGTTAGGGAAGGGGGGGGAGGGGCAGACTCCCTGCCAGGCGGGCGACGCGCGCGCGCTGGCGGCTGGGCGCCATAGGTCGCGAGTGCGAGAGGCCCGGCCGACAGGTGGACACGCGGGCACCGCCAGCTCGGCGGCAGAGTGAGGGAAGGGGGGGGAGGGGCAGACACCCTGACAACCGGGCGACGGGCGGGTGCTGGCGGCTCGGCGGGCGAGGTCGCGAGTGGGAGAGGCCCGGCCGACAGCTGGACCCGCGGGCACCGCCAGCTCGGCGGCAGAGTGAGGGAAGGAGGGAGGAGGGGCGGAGTCCCTGCCAGGCGGGCGACGCGCGCGCGCTGGCGGCTCGGCGGCAGAGGTCGCGAGTGCGAGAGGCCCGGCCGACAGGTGGACACGCGGGCACCGCCAGCTCGGCGGCAGAGTGAGGGAAGGAGGGAGGAGGGGCGGAGTCCCTGCCAGGCGGGCGACGCGCGCGCGCTGGCGGCTCGGCGGCAGAGGTCGCGAGTGCGAGAGGCCCGGCCGACAGGTGGACACGCGGGCACCGCCAGCTCGGCGGCAGAGTGAGGGAAGGGGGGGAGGGGCAGACAGCCTGACAACCGGGCGACGGGCGCGCGCTGGCGCCTCGGCTGGCGAGGTCGCGAGTGGGAGAGGCCCTGCCCGCAGGTGGACACGCGGGCACCCGCAGCTCGTCGAGAGTTAGGGAAGGGGGGAAGTTAGGGAAGGGGGGGAGGGGATAGAACCCCGTCGGGCTCGTCGACCCGCGGCTCCTGGCGGCTCTGCGGCCGAGTTAGGGGAGGAGTGGGGGAGGGGCAGACAGCCTGACAGCCGGGCGACGGGCGCGCGCTGCTGTCTCGGCGGCAGAGGTCGCGAGTGCGAGAGGTCCTGCCCGCAGGTGGACACGCGGGCACCCGCAGTTCGTCGACAGGGTGAGGGAAGGGGGGGAGGGGATAGAGCCCCGTCGGGCTCGTCGACCCGCGGCTGCTGTGGGCTCTGCGGCCGAGTTAGGGAAGGAGGGGGGGAGGGGCAGACTCCCTGCCAGGCGGGCGACGCTCGCGCGCTGGCGGCTCGGCGGCAGAGGTCGCGAGTGCGAGAGGCCCGGCCGACAGGTGGACGCGCCGTCACCGAGAGCTCGGCGGCAGAGTGAGGGAAGGGGGGGAGGGGATAGAGCCCCGTCGGGCTCGTCGACCCGCGGCTGCCGTGGGCTCTGCGGCCGAGTTAGGGAAGGAGGGGGGGAGGGGCAGACTCCCTGCCAGGCGGGCGACGCTCGCGCGCTGGCGGCTCGGCGGCAGAGGTCGCGAGTGCGAGAGGCCCGGCCGACAGGTGGACACGCGGTCACGCCACCTCGTCGGCAGAGTGAGGGAAGGAGGGGGGAGGGGCGGAGACCCTGACAGCCGGGCGACGCGCGCGCGCTGCTCTCTCGGCGGGTGAGGTCGCGAGTGGGGGAGGCCCGGCCCGCAGGTGGACCCGCGGGCACCCGGAGCTCGTCGACAGGGTTAGGGAAGGGGGGGAGTTAGAGAAGCGGGGGAGGGGATAGATCCCCGTCGCGCTGGTCGACCCGCGGCTCCTGGAGGCTCTGCGGCCGAGTTAGGGGAGGAGTGGGGGAGGGGCAGACAGCCTGACAGCCGGGCGACGGGCGCGCGCTGCTGTCTCGGCGGCAGAGGTCGCGAGTGCGAGAGGCCCGGCCGACAGGTGGACGCGCCGTCACCGAGAGCTCGGCGGCAGAGTGAGGGAAGGGGGGGAGGGGATAGAGCCCCGTCGGGCTGGTCGACCCGCGGCTGCCCTGGGCTCTGCGGCCGAGTTAGGGAAGGAGGGGGGGAGGGGCAGACTCCCTGCCAGGCGGGCGACGCTCGCGCGCTGGCGGCTCGGCGGCAGAGGTCGCGAGTGGGAGAGGCCCGGCCGACAGCTGGACCCGCGGGCACCGCCAGCTCGGCGGCAGAGTGAGGGAAGGAGGGAGGAGGGGCGGAGTCCCTGCCAGGCGGGCGACGCGCGCGCGCTGGCGGCTGGGCGCCATAGGTCGCGAGTGCGAGAGGCCCGGCCGACAGGTGGACACGCGGGCACCGCCAGCTCGGCGGCAGAGTGAGGGAAGGGGGGGAGGGGCAGACACCCTGACAACCGGGCGACGGGCGCGTGCTGGCGGCTCGGCGGGCGAGGTCGCGAGTGGGAGAGGCCCGGCCGACAGCTGGACCCGCGGGCACCGCCAGCTCGGCGGCAGAGTGAGGGAAGGAGGGAGGAGGGGCGGAGTCCCTGCCAGGCGGGCGACGCGCGCGCGCTGGCGGCTCGGCGGCAGAGGTCGCGAGTGCGAGAGGCCCGGCCGACAGGTGGACACGCGGGCACCGCCAGCTCGGCGGCAGAGTGAGGGAAGGAGGGAGGAGGGGCGGAGTCCCTGCCAGGCGGGCGACGCGCGCGCGCTGGCGGCTCGGCGGCAGAGGTCGCGAGTGCGAGAGGCCCGGCCGACAGGTGGACACGCGGGCACCGCCAGCTCGGCGGCAGAGTGAGGGAAGGGGGGGAGGGGCAGACAGCCTGACAACCGGGCGACGGGCGCGCGCTGGCGCCTCGGCTGGCGAGGTCGCGAGTGGGAGAGGCCCTGCCCGCAGGTGGACACGCGGGCACCCGCAGCTCGTCGAGAGTTAGGGAAGGGGGGAAGTTAGGGAAGGGGGGGAGGGGATAGAACCCCGTCGGGCTCGTCGACCCGCGGCTCCTGGCGGCTCTGCGGCCGAGTTAGGGGAGGAGTGGGGGAGGGGCAGACAGCCTGACAGTCGGGCGACGGGCGCGCGCTTCCGTCTCGGCGGGCGAGGTCGCGAGTGGGAGGGGCCCTGCCCGCAGGTGGACCCGCGGGCACCCGCAGCTCGTCGACAAGGTTAGGGAAGGGGGGGAGTCAGGGAAGGGGGGGAGGGGATAGAACCCCGTCGGGCTCGTCGACCCGCGGCTCCTGGCGGCTCTGCGGCCGAGTTAGGGAAGCGGGGGGAAGGGCAGACAGCCTGACAGCCGGGCGACGTGCGCGCGCTGGCGGCTCGGCGGGCGAGGTCGCGAGTGGTAGAGACCCTGCCCGCAGGTGGACCCGCGGGCACCCGCAGCTCGTCGACAGAGTTAGGGAAGGGGGGTAGTTAGGGAAGGGGGGGAGGGGATAGAACCCCTTCGGGCTCGTCGACCCTTGGCTCCAAGCGGCTCTGCGGCCGAGTTAGGGGAGGAGGGGGTGAGGGGCAGACAG
Organism: Giraffa tippelskirchi; assembly: GCF_054371585.1. Lineage (NCBI taxonomy): Eukaryota > Metazoa > Chordata > Mammalia > Artiodactyla > Giraffidae > Giraffa > Giraffa tippelskirchi. Next base: position 14,988,809 of record NC_137288.1, on the reverse strand, counting down.
CCTGACAGCCGGGCGACGGGCGCGCGCTGCCGGCTCGGCGGGCGAGGTCGCGAGTGGGAGAGGCCCTGCCCGCAGGTGGACCGGCGGGCACCCGCAGCTCGTCGACAGGGTTAGGGAAGGGGGGGAGGGGATAGAGCCCCGTCGGGCTCGTCGACCCGCAGCTCCTGGCGGCTCTGCGGCCGAGTTAGGGAAGGGGGGGGAGGGGCAGACTCCCTGCCAGGCGGGCGACGCGCGCGCGCTGGCGGCTGGGCGCCATAGGTCGCGAGTGCGAGAGGCCCGGCCGACAGGTGGACACGCGGGCACCGCCAGCTCGGCGGCAGAGTGAGGGAAGGGGGGGGAGGGGCAGACACCCTGACAACCGGGCGACGGGCGCGTGCTGGCGGCTCGGCGGGCGAGGTCGCGAGTGGGAGAGGCCCGGCCGACAGCTGGACCCGCGGGCACCGCCAGCTCGGCGCAGAGTGAGGGAAGGGGGGCAGGGGATAGAGCCCCGTCGGGCTCGTCGACCCGCGGCTGCTGTGGGCGCTGCGGCCGAGTTAGGGAAGAGGGGGGGAGGGGCAGACTCCCTGCCAGGCGGGCGACGCTCGCGCGCTGGCGGCTCGGCGGCAGAGGTCGCGAGTGCGAGAGGCCCGGCCGACAGGTGGACACGCGGTCACGCCAGCTCGGCGGCAGAATGAGGGAAGGAGGGGGGAGGGGCGGAGACCCTGACAGCCGGGCGACGCGCGCGCGCTGGCGGCTCGGCGGCAGAGGTCGCGAGTGGGGGAGTCTCGGCCGGCAGGTGGACCCGCGGGCACCGCCAGCTCGGCGGCAGAGTGAGGAAAGGGGGGGAGGGGCGGAGTCCCTGCCAGGCGGGAGACGGGCGCGCGCTGGCGGCTCAGCGCCAGATGTCACGAGTGCGAGAGGCCTGGCAGACAGGTGGACACGCGGTCAGCGCCAGCTCGGCGGCAGAGTGAGGAAAGGGGGGGAGGGGCAGACATCCTGACAACCGGGCGACGGGCGCGCGCTGGCGGCTCGGCGGGCGAGGTCGCGAGTGGGAGAGGCCCTGCCCGCAGGTGGACACGCGGGCACCCGCAGCTCGTCGACAGGGTGAGGGAAGGGGGGGAGGGGATAGAGCCCCGTCGGGTCGTCGACCCGCGGCTGCTGTGGGCTCTGCGGCCGAGTTAGGGAAGGAGGGGGGGAGGGGCAGACTCCCTGCCAGGCGGGCGACGCTCGCGCGATGGCGGCTCGGCGGCAGAGGTCGCGAGTGCGAGAGGCCCGGCCGACAGGTGGACACGCGGTCACGCCAGCTCGGCGGCAGAGTGAGGGAAGGAGGGGGGAGGGGCGGAGACCCTGACAGCCGGGCGACGCGCGCGCGCTGGCGGCTCGGCGGCAGAGGTCGCGAGTGGGGGAGTCCCGGCCGGCAGGTGGAACCGCGGGCACCGCCAGCTCGGCGCAGAGTGAGGAAAGGGGGGGAGGGGCAGACATCCTGACAGCCGGGAGACGGGCTCTCGCTGGCGGCTCCGCGGGCGAGGTCGCGAGTGGGAGAGGCCCTGCCCGCAGGTGGACACGCGGGCACCCGCAGTTCTTCGACAGGGTGAGGGAAGGGGGGGAGGGGATAGAGCCCCGTCGGGCTCGTCGACCCTCGGCTGCTGTGGGCTCTGCGGCCGAGTTAGGGAAGGAGGGGGGGAGGGGCAGACTCCCTGCCAGGCGGGCGACGCGCGCGGGCTGGCGGCTCGGCGGCAGAGTTCGCGAGTGCGAGAGGCCCGGCCGACAGGTGGACACGAGGTCACGCCAGCTCGGCGGCAGAGTGAGGGAAGGAGGGGGGAGGGGCGGAGACCCTGACAGCCGGGCGACGCGCGCGCGCTGGCGGCTCGGCGGCAGAGGTCGCGAGTGGGGGAGGCCCGGCCGGCAGGTGGACCCGCGGGCACCGCCAGCTCGGCGGCAGAGTGAGGGAAGGGGGGGAGGGGCAGACACCCTGACAGCCGGGAGACGGGCTCGCGCTGGCGGCTCGGCGGGCGAGGTCGCGAGTGGGAGAGGCCCTGCCCGCAGGTGGACACGCGGGCAACCGCAGCTCGTCGACAGGGTGAGGGAAGGGGGGGAGGGGATAGAGCCCCGTCGGGCTCGTCGACCCGCGGCTGCTGTGGGCTCTGCGGCCGAGTTAGGGAAGGAGGGGCGGAGGGGCAGACTCCCTGCCAGGCGGGCGACGCTCGCGCGCTGGCGGCTCGGCGGCAGAGGTCGCGAGTGCGAGAGGCCCGGCCGACAGGTGGACGCGCCGTCACCGAGAGCTCGGCGGCAGAGTGAGGGAAGGGGGGGAGGGGATAGAGCCCCGTCGGGCTCGTCGACCCGCGGCTGCTGTGGGCTCTGCGGCCGAGTTAGGGAAGGAGGGGGGGAGGGGCAGACTCCCTGCCAGGCGGGCGACGCTCGCGCGCTGGCGGCGCGGCGGAAGAGGTCGCGAGTGGGGGAGTCCCGGCCGGCAGGTGGACCCGCGGGCACCGCCAGCTCGGCGGCAGAGTGAGGAAAGGGGGGGAGGGGCGGAGTCCCTGCCAGGCGGGAGACGGGCGCGCGCTGGCGGCTCGGCGCCAGAGGTCGCGAGTGCGAGAGGCCTGGCAGACAGGTGGACACGCGGTCAGCGCCAGCTCGGCGGCAGAGTGAGGGAAGGAGGGGGGAGGGGCGGAGACGCTGACAGCCGGGCGACGCGCGCGCGCTGGCGGCTCGGCGGCAGAGGTCGCGAGTGGGGGAGGCCCGGCCGGCAGGTGGACCAGCGGGAACCGCCAGCTCGGCGCAGAGTGAGGGAAGGGGGGCAGGGGATAGAGCCCCGTCCGGCTCGTCGACCCGCGGCTGCTGTGGGCTCTGCGGCCGAGTTAGGGAAGGAGGGGGGGAGGGGCAGACTCACTGCCAGGCGGGCGACGCTCGCGCGATGGCGGCTCGGCGGCAGAGGTCGCGAGTGCGAGAGGCCCGGCCGACAGGTGGACACGCGGTCAGCGCCAGCTCGGCGGCAGAGTGAGGAAAGGGGGGGGAGGGGCAGACATCCTGACAACCGGGCGACGGGCGCGCGCTGGCGGCTCGGCGGGCGAGGTCGCGACTGGGAGAGGCCCTGCCCGCAGGTGGACACGCGGGCACCCGCAGCTCGTCGACAGGGTGAGGGAAGGGGGGGAGGGGATAGAGCCCCGTCGAGCTCGTCGACCCGCGGCTGCTGTGCGCTCTGCGGCCGAGTTAGGGAAGGAGGGGGGGAGGGGCAGACTCCCTGCCAGGCGGGCGACGCTCGCGCGATGGCGTCTCGACGGCAGAGGTCGCGAGTGCGAGAGGCCCGGCCGACAGGTGGATACGCCGTCACCGTGAGCTCGGCGGCAGAGTTAGGGAAGGGGGGGAGGGGCAGACACCCTGACAGCCGGGAGACGGGCTCGCGCTGGCGGCTAGGCGGGCGAGGTCGCGAGTGGGAGAGGCCCTACCCGCAGGTGGACACGCGGGCACCCGCAGTTCGTCGACAGGGTGAGGGAAGGGGGGGAGGGGATAGAGCCCCGTCGGGCTCGTAGACCCGCGGCTGCTGTGCGCTCTGCGGCCGAGTTAGGGAAGGAGGGGGGGAGGGGCAGATTCCCTGCCAGGCGGGCGACGCTCGCGCGCTGGCGGCTCGGCGGCAGAGGTCGCGAGTGCGAGAGGCCCGTCCGACAGGTGGACGCGCCGTCACCGAGAGCTCGGCGGCAGAGTGAGGGAAGGGGGGGAGGGGATAGAGCCCCGTCGGGCTCGTCGACCCGCGGCTGCTGTGGGCTCTGCCGCCGAGTTAGGGAAGGAGGGGGGGAGGGGCAGACTCCCTGCCAGGCGGGCGACGCTCGCGCGCTGGCGGCTCGGCGGCAGAGGTCGCGAGTGCGAGAGGCCCGGCCGACAGTTGGACACGCGGTCACGCCAGCTCGGCGGCAGAGTGAGGGAAGGAGGGGGGAGGGGCGGAGACGCTGACAGCCGGGCGACGCGCGCGCGCTGGCGGCTCGGCGGCAGAGGTCGCGAGTGGGGGAGGCCCGGCCGGCAGGTGGACCCGAGGGAACCGCCAGCTCGGGGCAGAGTGAGGGAAGGGGGGCAGGGGATAGAGCCCCGTCGGGCTCGTCGACCCGCGGCTGCTGTGGGCTCTGCGGCCGAGTTAGGGAAGGAGGGGGGGAGGGGCAGACTCCCTGCCAGGCGGGCGACGCTCGCGCGATGGCGGCTCGGCGGCAGAGGTCGCGATTGCGAGAGGCCCGGCCGACAGGTGGACACGCCGACACCGTGAGCTCGGCGGCAGAGTTAGGGAAGGGGGGGAGGGGATAGAGCCCCGTCGGGTCGTCGACCCGCGGCTGCTGTGGGCTCTGCGGCCGAGTTAGGGAAGGAGGGGGGGAGGGGCAGACTCCCTGCCAGGCGGGCGACGCTCGCTCGATGGCGGCTCGGCGGCAGAGGTCGCGAGTGCGAGAGGCCCGGCCGACAGGTGGACACGCGGTCACGCCAGCTCGGCGGCAGAGTGAGGGAAGGAGGGGGGAGGGGCGGAGACCCTGACAGCCGGGCGACGCGCGCGCCCTGGCGGCTCGGGGGCAGAGGTCGCGAGTGGGGGAGTCCCGGCCGGCAGGTGGACCCGCGGGCACCGCCAGCTCGGCGCAGAGTGAGGAAAGGGGGGGAGGGGCAGACACCCTGACAGCCGGGAGACGGGCTCGCGCTGGCGGCTCCGCGGGCGAGGTCGCGAGTGGGAGAGGCCCTGCCCGCAGGTGGACACGCGGGCACCCGCAGTTCTTCGACAGGGTGAGGGAGGGGGGGAGGGGATAGAGCCCCGTCGGGCTCGTCGACCCGCGGCTGCTGTGGGCTCTGCGGCCGAGTTAGGGAAGGAGGGGGGGAGGCGCAGACTCCCTGCCAGGCGGGCGACGCTCGCGCGCTGGCGGCTCGGCGGCAGAGGTCGCGAGTGGGGGAGGCCCGGCAGGCAGGTGGACCCGCGGGCACCGCCAGCTCGGCGCAGAGTGCGGGAAGGGGGGCAGGGGATAGAGCCCCGTAGGGCTCGTCGACCCGCGGCTGCTGAGGGCTCTGCGGCCGAGTTAGGGAAGGAGGGGGGGAGGGGCAGACTCCCTGCCAGGCGGGCGACGCTCGCGCGCTGGCGGCGCGGCGGCAGAGGTCGCGAGTGGGGGAGGCCCGGCCGGCAGGGGGACCGGCGGGCACCGCCAGCTCGGCGGCAGTGTGAGGGAAGGGGGGGAGGGGCGGAGTCCCTGCCAGGCGGGCGACGGGCGCGCCCTGGCGCCTCGGCGGCATTGGTCGCGAGCGGGGGAGTCCCGGCTGGCAGGTGGACCCGCGGGCACCGCCAGCTGGGCGGCAGAGTGAGGAAAGGGGGGGAGGGGCGGAGTCCCTGCCAGGCGGGAGACGGGCGCGCGCTGGCGGCTCGGCGCCAGAGGTCGCGAGTGCGAGAGGCCCGGCCGACAGGTGGACACGCGGTCACGCCAGCTCGGCGGCAGAGTGAGGGAAGGAGGGGGGAGGGGCGGAGACCCTGACAGCCGGGCGACGCGCGCGCGCTGACGGCTCGGCTGCAGAGGTCGCGAGTGGGGGAGGCCCGGCCGGCAGGTGGACCCGCGGGCACCGCCGGCTCGGCGGCAGAGTGAGGGAAGGGGGGCAGGGGATAGAGCCCCGTCGGGCTCGTCGACCCGCGGCTGCTGTGGGCTCTGCGGCCGAGTTAGGGAAGGAGGGGGGGAGGGGCAGACTCCCTGCCAGGCGGGCGAGGCTCGCGCGATGGCGTCTCGGCGGCAGAGGTCGCGAGTGCGAGAGGCCCGGCCGACAGGTGGACACGCCATCACCGTGAGCTCGGCGGCAGAGTTAGGGAAGGGCGGGAGGGGATAGAGCCCCGTCGGGCTCGTCGACCCGCGGCTGCTGTGGGCTCTGCGGCCGAGTTAGGGAAGGAGGGGGGGAGGGGCAGACTCCCTGCCAGGCGGGCGACGCTCGCGCGCTGGCGGCTCGGCGGCAGAGGTCGCGAGTGCGAGAGGACCGGCCGACAGGTGGACACGCGGTCACGCCAGCTCGGCGGCAGAGTGAGGACACGAGGGGGGAGGGGCGGAGACCCTGACAGCCGGGCGACGCGCGCGCGCTGGCGGCTCGGCAACAGAGGTCGCGAGTGGGGGAGTCCCGGCCGGCAGGTGGACCCGCGGGCACCGCCAGCTCAGCGCAGAGTGAGGAAAGGGGGGGAGGGGCAGACACCCTGACAGCCGGGAGACGGGCTCGCGCTGGCGGCTCGGCGGGCGAGGTCGCGAGTGGGAGAGGCCCTGCCCGCAGGTGGACACGCGGGCACCCGCAGTTCGTCGACAGGGTGAGGGAAGGGGGGGAGGCGATAGAGCCCCGTCGGGCTCGTCGACCCGCGGCTGCTGTGGGCTCTGCGGCCGAGTTAGGGAAGGAGGGGGGGAGGGGCAGATTCCCTGCCAGGCGGGCGACGCTCGCGCGCTGGCGGCTCGGTGGCAGAGGTCGCCAGTGCGAGAGGCCCGGCCGACAGGTGGACGCGCCGTCACCGCGAGCTCGGCGGCAGAGTGAGGGAAGAGGGGAGGGGATAGAGCCCCGTCGGGCTCGTCGACCCGCGGCTGCTGTGGGCTCTGCGGCCGAGTTAGGGAAGGAGGGGGGGAGGGGCAGACTCCCTGCCAGGCGGGCGACGCTCGCGCGCTGGCGGCTCGGCGGCAGAGGTCGCGAGTGCGAGAGGCCCGGCCGACAGGTGGACACGCGGTCACGCCAGCTCGGCGGCAGAGTGAGGGAAGGAGGGGGGAGGGGCGGAGACCCTGACAGCCGGGCGACGCGCGCGCGCTGGCGGCTCGGCGGCAGAGGTCGCGAGTGGGGGAGTCCCGGGTGGCAGGTGGACCCGCGGGCACCGCCAGCTCGGCGCAGAGTGAGGAAAGGGGGGGAGGGGCAGACACCCTGACAGCCGGGAGACGGGCTCAGGCTGGCGGCTCGGCGGGCGAGGTCGCGAGTGGGAGAGGCCCTGCCCGCAGGTGGACACGCGGGCACCCGCAGTTCGTCGACAGGGTGAGGGAAGGGGGGGAGGGGATAGAGCCCCGTCGGGCTCGTCGACCCGCGGCTGCTGAGGGCTCTGCGGCCGAGTTAGGGAAGGAGGTGGGGAAGGGCAGATTCCCTGCCAGGCGGGCGACGCTCGCGCGCTGGCGGCTCGGCGCCAGAGGTCGCGAGTGCGAGAGGCCTGACAGACAGGTGGACACGCGGTCAGCGCCAGCTCGGCGGCAGAGTGAGGAAAGGGGGAGGAGGGGCAGACATCCTGACAACGGGGCGACGGGCGCGCGCTGGCGGCTCGGCGGGCCAGGTCGCGAGTGGGAGAGGCCCTGCCCACAGGTGGACACGCGGGCACCCGCAGCTCGTCCACAGGGTGAGGGAAGGGGGGGAGGGGATAGAGCCCCGTCGGGTCGTCGACCCGCGGCTGCTGTGGGCTCTGCGGCCGAGTTAGGGAAGGAGGGGGGGAGGGGCAGACTCCCTGCCAGGCGGGCGACGCTCGCGCGATGGCGGCTCGGCGGCAGAGGTCGCGAGTGCGAGAGGACCGGCCGACAGGTGGACACGCGGTCACGCCAGCTCGTCGGCAGAGTGAGGGAAGGAGGGGGGAGGGGCGGAGACCCTGACAGCCGGGCGACGCGCGCGCGCTGGCGGCTCGGCGGCAGAGGTCGCGAGTGGGGGAGTCCCGGCCGGCAGGTGGACCCGCGGGCACCGCCAGCTCGGCGCAGAGTGAGGAAAGGGGGGGAGGGGCAGACACCCTGACAGCCGGGAGACGGGCTCGCGCTGGCGGCTCGGCGGGCGAGGTCGCGAGTGGGAGAGGCCCTGCCCGCAGGTGGACACGCGGGCACCCGCAGCTCGTCGACAGGGTGAGGGAAGGGGGGGAGGGGATAGAGCCCCGTCGGGCTCGTCGACCCGCGGCTGCTGTGGGCTCTGCGGCCGAGTTAGGGAAGGAGGGGGGAGGGGCAGACTCCCTGCCAGGCGGGCGACGCTCACGCGCTGGCGGCTCGGCGGCAGAGGTCGCGAGTGCGAGAGGCCCGGCCGACAGGTGGACACGCGATCACTCCAGCTCGGCGGCAGAGTGAGGGAAGGAGGGGGGAGGGGCGGAGACCCTGACAGCTGGGCGACGCGCGCGCGCTGGCGGCTCGGCGGCAGAGGTCGCGAGTGGGGGAGGCCCGGCCGGCAGGTGGACCCGCGGGCACCGCCAGCTCGGCGCAGAGTGAGGGAAGGGGGGCAGGGGATAGAGCCCCGTCGGGCTCGTCGACCCGCGGCTGCTGTGGGCTCTGCGGCCGAGTTAGGGAAGGAGGGGGGGAGGGGCAGATTCCCTGCCAGGCGGGCGACGCTCGCGCGCTGGCGGCTCGGCGGCAGAGGTCGCGAGCGCGAGAGGCCCGGCCGACAGGTGGACGCGCCGTCACCGAGAGCTCGGCGGCAGAGTGAGGGAAGGGGGGGAGGGGATAGAGCCCCGTCGGGCTCGTCGACCCGCGGCTGCTGTGGGCTCTGCGGCCGAGTTAGGGAAGGAGGGGGGGAGGGGCAGACTCCCTGCCAGGCGGGCGGCGCTAGCGCGCTGGCGGCTCGGCGGCAGAGGTCGCGAGTGCGAGAGGCCCGGCCGACAGGTGGACACGCGGTCACGCCAGCTCGGCGGCAGAGTGAGGGAAGGAGGGGGGAGGGGCGGAGACGCTGACAGCCGGGCGACGCGCGCGCGCTGGCGGCTCGGCGCCAGAGGTCGCGAGTGCGAGAGGCCTGGCAGACAGGTGGACACGCGGTCAGCGACAGCTCGGCGGCAGAGTGAGGAAAGGGGGGGGAGGGGCGGAGACCCTGACAGCCGGGCGACGCGCGCGCGCTGGCGGCTCGGCGGCAGAGGTCGCGAGTGGGGCAGGCCCGGCCGGCAGGTGGACCCGCGGGCACCGCCAGCTCGGCGGCAGAGTGAGGGAAGGGGGGCAGGGGATAGAGCCCCGTCGGGCTCGTCGACCCGCGGCTGCTGTGGGCTCTGCGGCCGAGTGAGGGAAGGAGGGGGGGAGGGGCAGACTACCTGCCAGGCGGGCGACGCTCGCGTGATGGCGTATCGGCGGCAGAGGTCGCGAGTGCGAGAGGCCCGGCCGACAGGTGGACACGCCGTCACCGTGAGCTCGGCGGCAGAGTTAGGGAAGGGGGGGAGGGGATAGAGCCCCGTTGGGTCGTCGACCCGCGGCTGCTGTGGGCTCTGCGGCCGAGTTAGGGAAGGTGGGGGGGAGGGGCAGACTCCCTGCCAGGCGGGCGACGCTCGCGCGATGGCGGCTCGGCGGCAGAGGTCGCGAGTGCGAGAGGACCGGCCGACAGGTGGACACGCGGTCACGCCAGCTCGGCGGCAGAGTGAGGGAAGGAGGGGGGAGGGGCGGAGACGCTGACAGCCGGGCGACGCGCGCGCGCTGGCGGCTCGGCGGCAGAGGTCGCGAGTGGGGGAGGCCCGGCCGGCAGGTGGACCCGCGGGAACCGCCAGCTCGGCGCAGAGTGAGGGAAGGGGGGCAGGGGATAGAGCCCCGTCGGGCTCGTCGACCCGCGGCTGCTGTGGGCTCTGCGGCCGAGTTAGGGAAGGAGGAGGGGAGGGGCAGACTCCCTGCCAGGCGGGCGACGCTCGCGCGATGGCGGCTCGGCGGCAGAGGTCGCGAGTGCGAGAGGCCCGGCCGACAGGTGGACACGCCGTCACCGTGAGCTCGGCGGCAGAGTTAGGGAAGGGGGGGAGGGGATAGAGCCCCGTCGGGTCGTCGACCCGCGGCTGCTGTGGGCTCTGCGGCCGAGTTAGGGAAGGAGGGGGGAGGGGCAGACTCCCTGCCAGGCGGGCGACGCTCGCGCGCTGGCGGCTCGGCGGCAGAGGTCGCGAGTGCGAGAGGACCGGCCGACAGGTGGACACGCGGTCACGCCAGCTCGGCGGCAGAGTGAGGGAAGGAGGGGGGAGGGGCGGAGACCCTGACAGCCGGGCGACGCGCGCGCGCTGGCGGCTCGGCAACAGAGGTCGCGAGTGGGGGAGTCCCGGCCGGCAGGTGGACCCGCGGGCACCGCCAGCTCGGCGAAGAGTGAGGAAATGGGGGGAGGGGCAGACACCCTGACAGCCGGGAGACGGGCTCGCGCTGGCGGCTCGGCGGGTGAGGTCGCGAGTGGGAGAGGCCCTGCCCGCAGGTGGACACGCGGGCACCCGCAGTTCGTCGACAGGGTGAGGGAAGGGGGGGAGGCGATAGAGCCCCGTCGGGCTCGTCGACCCGCGGCTGCTGTGGGCTCTGCGGCCGAGTTAGGGAAGGAGGGGGGGAGGGGCAGATTCCCTGCCAGGCGGGCGACGCTCGCGCGCTGGCGGCTCGGTGGCAGAGGTCGCCAGTGCGAGAGGTCCGGCCGACAGGTGGACGCGCCATCACCGGGAGCTCGGCGGCAGAGTGAGGGAAGGGGGGGAGGGGATAGAGCCCCGTCGGGCTCGTCGACCCGCGGCTGCTGTGGGCTCTGCGGCCGAGTTAGGGAAGGAGGGGGGGAGGGGCAGACTCCCTGCCAGGCGGGCGACGCTCGCGCGCTGGCGGCTCGGCGGCAGAAGTCGCGAGTGCGAGAGGCCCGGCCGACAGGTGGACACGCGGTCACGCCAGCTCGGCGGCAGAGTGAGGGAAGGAGGGAGGAGGGGCGGAGACACTGACAGCCGGGCGACGCGCGCGCGCTGCCGGCTCGGCGGCAGAGGTCGCGAGTGGGGGAGTCCCGGCCGGCAGGTGGACCCGCGGGCACCGCCACCTCGGCGCAGAGTGAGGAAAGGGGGGGAGGGGCAGACACCCTGACAGCCGGGAGACGGGCTCGCGCTGGCGGCTCGGCGGTCGAGGTCGCGAGTGGGAGAGGCCCTGCCCGCAGGTGGACACGCGGGCACCCGCAGTTCGTCGACAGGCTGAGGGAAGGGGGGGAGGGGATAGAGCCCCGTCGGGCTCGTCGACCCGCGGCTGCTGTGGGCTCTGCGGCCGAGTTAGGGAAGGGGGGGGGGAGGGGCAGACTCCCTGCCAGGCGGGCGACGCTCGCGCGCTGGCGGCTCGGCGGCAGAGGTCGCGAGTGGGGGAGGCCCGGCCGGCAAGGGGACCGGCGGGCACCGCCAGCTCGGCGGCAGTATGAGGGAAGGAGTGGGGAGGGGCGGAAATACTGCCAGGCGGGCGACGGGCGCGACCTGGCGCCTCGGCGGCATTGGTCGCGAGCGGGGGAGCCCCGGCCGGCAGGTGGACCCGCGGGCACCGCCAGCTCGGCGGCAGAGTGAGGAACGGGGGGAGGGGCGGAGTCCCTGCCAGGCGGGAGACGGGCGTGCGCTGGCGGCTCGGCGCCAGAGGTCGCGAGTGCGAGAGGCCTGGCAGACAGGTGGACACGCGGTCAGCGCCAGCTCGGGGGCAGAGTGAGGAAAGGGGGGGGAGGGGCAGACATGCTGACAACCGGGCGACGGGCGCGCGCTGGCGGCTCGGCGGGCGAGGTCGCGAGTGGGAGAGGCCCTGCCCGCAGGTGGACACGCGGGCACCCGCAGTTCGTCGACAGGATGAGGGAAGGGGGGGAGGGGATAGAGCCCCGTCGGGCTCGTCGACCCGCGGCTGCTGTGGGCTCTGCGGCCGAGTTAGGGAAGGAGGGGGTGAGGGGCAGACTCCCTGCCAGGCGGGCGACGCTCGCGCGATGGCGGCTCGGCGGCAGAGGTCGCGAGTGGGAGAGGACCGGCCGACAGGTGGACACGCGGTCACGCCAGCTCGGCGGCAGAGTGAGGGAAGGAGGGGGGGAGGGGCGGAGACGCTGACAGCCGGGCGACGCGCGCGCGCTGGCGGCTCGGCGGCAGAGGTCGCGAGTGGGGGAGGTCCGGCCGGCAGGTTGACCCGCGGGAACCGCCGGCTCGGCGCAGAGTGAGGGAAGAGGGGCAGGGGATAGAGCCCCGTCGGGCTCGTCGACCCGCGGCAGCTGTGGGCTCTGCGGCCGAGTTAGGGAAGGAGGGGGGGAGGGGCAGACTCCCTGCCAGGCGGGCGACGCTCGCGCGATGGCGGCTCGGTGGCAGAGGTCGCGAGTGCGAGAGGCCCGGCCGACAGGTGGACACGCCGTCACCGTGAGCTCGGCGGCAGAGTTAGGGAAGGGGGGGAGGGGATAGAGCCCCGTCGGGTCGTCGACCCGCGGCTGCTGTGGGCTCTGCGGCCGAGTTAGGGAAGGAGGGGGGGAGGGGCAGACTCCCTGCCAGGCGGGCGACGCTCGCTCGATGGCGGCTCGGCGGCAGAGGTCGCGAGTGCGAGAGGCCCGGCCGACAGGTGGACACGCGGTCACGCCAGCTCGGCGGCAGAGTGAGGGAAGGAGGGGGGAGGGGCGGAGACCCTGACAGCCGGGCGACGCGCGCGCCCTGGCGGCTCGGGGGCAGAGGTCGCGAGTGGGGGAGTCCCGGCCGGCAGGTGGACCCGCGGGCACCGCCAGCTCGGCGCAGAGTGAGGAAAGGGGGGGAGGGGCAGACACCCTGACAGCCGGGAGACGGGCTCGCGCTGGCGGCTCCGCGGGCGAGGTCGCGAGTGGGAGAGGCCCTGCCCGCAGGTGGACACGCGGGCACCCGCAGTTCTTCGACAGGGTGAGGGAAGGGGGGGAGGGGATAGAGCCCCGTCGGGCTCGTCGACCCGCGGCTGCTGTGGGCTCTGCGGCCGAGTTAGGGAAGGAGGGGGGGAGGCGCAGACTCCCTGCCAGGCGGGCGACGCTCGCGCGCTGGCGGCTCAGCGGCAGAGGTCGCGAGTGCGAGAGGCCCGGCGGACAGGTGGACACGCGGTCACGCCAGCTCGGCGGCAGAATGAGGGAAGGAGGGGGGAGGGGCGGAGACCCTGACAGCCGGGCGACGCGCGCGCGCTGGCGGCTCGGCGGCAGAGGTCGCGAGTGGGGGAGGCCCGGCAGGCAGGTGGACCCGCGGGCACCGCCAGCTCGGCGCAGAGTGCGGGAAGGGGGGCAGGGGATAGAGCCCCGTAGGGCTCGTCGACCCGCGGCTGCTGAGGGCTCTGCGGCCGAGTTAGGGAAGGAGGGGGGGAGGGGCAGACTCCCTGCCAGGCGGGCGACGCTCGCGCGCTGGCGGCGCGGCGGCAGAGGTCGCGAGTGGGGGAGGCCCGGCCGGCAGGGGGACCGGCGGGCACCGCCAGCTCGGCGGCAGTGTGAGGGAAGGAGTGGGGAGGGGCGGAGATCCTGCCAGGCGGGCGACGGGCGCGCCCTGGCGCCTCGGCGGCATTGGTCGCGAGCGGGGGAGTCCCGGCTGGCAGGTGGACCCGCGGGCACCGCCAGCTGGGCGGCAGAGTGAGGAAAGGGGGGGAGGGGCGGAGTCCCTGCCAGGCGGGAGACGGGCGCGCGCTGGCGGCTCGGCGCCAGAGGTCGCGAGTGCGAGAGGCCCGGCCGACAGGTGGACACGCGGTCACGCCAGCTCGGCGGCAGAGTGAGGGAAGGAGGGGGGAGGGGCGGAGACCCTGACAGCCGGGCGACGCGCCCGCGCTGACGGCTCGGCTGCAGAGGTCGCGAGTGGGGGAGGCCCGGCCGGCAGGTGGACCCGCGGGCACCGCCGGCTCGGCGGCAGAGTGAGGGAAGGGGGGCAGGGGATAGAGCCCCGTCGGGCTCGTCGACCCGCGGCTGCTGTGGGCTCTGCGGCCGAGTTAGGGAAGGAGGGGGGGAGGGGCAGACTCCCTGCCAGGCGGGCGAGGCTCGCGCGATGGCGTCTCGGCGGCAGAGGTCGCGAGTGCGAGAGGCCCGGCCGACAGGTGGACACGCCATCACCGTGAGCTCGGCGGCAGAGTTAGGGAAGGGCGGGAGGGGATAGAGCCCCGTCGGGCTCGTCGACCCGCGGCTGCTGTGGGCTCTGCGGCCGAGTTAGGGAAGGAGGGGGGGAGGGGCAGACTCCCTGCCAGGCGGGCGACGCTCGCGCGCTGGCGGCTCGGCGGCAGAGGTCGCGAGTGCGAGAGGACCGGCCGACAGGTGGACACGCGGTCACGCCAGCTCGGCGGCAGAGTGAGGACACGAGGGGGGAGGGGCGGAGACCCTGACAGCCGGGCGACGCGCGCGCGCTGGCGGCTCGGCAACAGAGGTCGCGAGTGGGGGAGTCCCGGCCGGCAGGTGGACCCGCGGGCACCGCCAGCTCAGCGCAGAGTGAGGAAAGGGGGGGAGGGGCAGACACCCTGACAGCCGGGAGACGGGCTCGCGCTGGCGGCTCGGCGGGCGAGGTCGCGAGTGGGAGAGGCCCTGCCCGCAGGTGGACACGCGGGCACCCGCAGTTCGTCGACAGGGTGAGGGAAGGGGGGGAGGCGATAGAGCCCCGTCGGGCTCGTCGACCCGCGGCTGCTGTGGGCTCTGCGGCCGAGTTAGGGAAGGAGGGGGGGAGGGGCAGATTCCCTGCCAGGCGGGCGACGCTCGCGCGCTGGCGGCTCGGTGGCAGAGGTCGCCAGTGCGAGAGGCCCGGCCGACAGGTGGACGCGCCGTCACCGCGAGCTCGGCGGCAGAGTGAGGGAAGGGGGGGAGGGGATAGAGCCCCGTCGGGCTCGTCGACCCGCGGCTGCTGTGGGCTCTGCGGCCGAGTTAGGGAAGGAGGGGGGGAGGGGCAGACTCCCTGCCAGGCGGGCGACGCTCGCGCGCTGGCGGCTCGGCGGCAGAGGTCGCGAGTGCGAGAGGCCCGGCCGACAGGTGGACACGCGGTCACGCCAGCTCGGCGGCAGAGTGAGGGAAGGAGGGGGGAGGGGCGGAGACCCTGACAGCCGGGCGACGCGCGCGCGCTGGCGGCTCGGCGGCAGAGGTCGCGAGTGGGGGAGTCCCGGGTGGCAGGTGGACCCGCGGGCACCGCCAGCTCGGCGCAGAGTGAGGAAAGGGGGGGAGGGGCAGACACCCTGACAGCCGGGAGATGGGCTCAGGCTGGCGGCTCGGCGGGCGAGGTCGCGAGTGGGAGAGGCCCTGCCCGCAGGTGGACACGCGGGCACCCGCAGTTCGTCGACAGGGTGAGGGAAGGGGGGGAGGGGATAGAGCCCCGTCGGGCTCGTCGACCCGCGGCTGCTGAGGGCTCTGCGGCCGAGTTAGGGAAGGAGGGGGGGAAGGGCAGATTCCCTGCCAGGCGGGCGACGCTCGCGCGCTGGCGGCTCGGCGCCAGAGGTCGCGAGTGCGAGAGGCCTGACAGACAGGTGGACACGCGGTCAGCGCCAGCTCGGCGGCAGAGTGAGGAAAGGGGGAGGAGGGGCAGACATCCTGACAACGGGGCGACGGGCGCGCGCTGGCGGCTCGGCGGGCCAGGTCGCGAGTGGGAGAGGCCCTGCCCACAGGTGGACACGCGGGCACCCGCAGCTCGTCCACAGGGTGAGGGAAGGGGGGGAGGGGATAGAGCCCCGTCGGGTCGTCGACCCGCGGCTGCTGTGGGCTCTGCGGCCGAGTTAGGGAAGGAGGGGGGGAGGGGCAGACTCCCTGCCAGGCGGGCGACGCTCGCGCGATGGCGGCTCGGCGGCAGAGGTCGCGAGTGCGAGAGGACCGGCCGACAGGTGGACACGCGGTCACGCCAGCTCGTCGGCAGAGTGAGGGAAGGAGGGGGGAGGGGCGGAGACCCTGACAGCCGGGCGACGCGCGCGCGCTGGCGGCTCGGCGGCAGAGGTCGCGAGTGGGGGAGTCCCGGCCGGCAGGTGGACCCGCGGGCACCGCCAGCTCGGCGCAGAGTGAGGAAAGGGGGGGAGGGGCAGACACCCTGACAGCCGGGAGACGGGCTCGCGCTGGCGGCTCGGCGGGCGAGGTCGCGAGTGGGAGAGGCCCTGCCCGCAGGTGGACACGCGGGCACCCGCAGCTCGTCGACAGGGTGAGGGAAGGGGGGGAGGGGATAGAGCCCCGTCGGGCTCGTCGACCCGCGGCTGCTGTGGGCTCTGCGGCCGAGTTAGGGAAGGAGGGGGGGAGGGGCAGACTCCCTGCCAGGCGGGCGACGCTCACGCGCTGGCGGCTCGGCGGCAGAGGTCGCGAGTGCGAGAGGCCCGGCCGACAGGTGGACACGCGATCACTCCAGCTCGGCGGCAGAGTGAGGGAAGGAGGGGGGAGGGGCGGAGACCCTGACAGCTGGGCGACGCGCGCGCGCTGGCGGCTCGGCGGCAGAGGTCGCGAGTGGGGGAGGCCCGGCCGGCAGGTGGACCCGCGGGCACCGCCAGCTCGGCGCAGAGTGAGGGAAGGGGGGCAGGGGATAGAGCCCCGTCGGGCTCGTCGACCCGCGGCTGCTGTGGGCTCTGCGGCCGAGTTAGGGAAGGAGGGGGGGAGGGGCAGATTCCCTGCCAGGCGGGCGACGCTCGCGCGCTGGCGGCTCGGCGGCAGAGGTCGCGAGCGCGAGAGGCCCGGCCGACAGGTGGACGCGCCGTCACCGAGAGCTCGGCGGCAGAGTGAGGGAAGGGGGGGAGGGGATAGAGCCCCGTCGGGCTCGTCGACCCGCGGCTGCTGTGGGCTCTGCGGCCGAGTTAGGGAAGGAGGGGGGGAGGGGCAGACTCCCTGCCAGGCGGGCGGCGCTAGCGCGCTGGCGGCTCGGCGGCAGAGGTCGCGAGTGCGAGAGGCCCGGCCGACAGGTGGACACGCGGTCACGCCAGCTCGGCGGCAGAGTGAGAGAAGGAGGGGGGAGGGGCGGAGACGCTGACAGCCGGGCGACGCGCGCGCGCTGGCGGCTCGGCGCCAGAGGTCGCGAGTGCGAGAGGCCTGGCAGACAGGTGGACACGCGGTCAGCGACAGCTCGGCGGCAGAGTGAGGAAAGGGGGGGAGGGGCGGAGACCCTGACAGCCGGGCGACGCGCGCGCGCTGGCGGCTCGGCGGCAGAGGTCGCGAGTGGGGCAGGCCCGGCCGGCAGGTGGACCCGCGGGCACCGCCAGCTCGGCGGCAGAGTGAGGGAAGGGGGGCAGGGGATAGAGCCCCGTCGGGCTCGTCGACCCGCGGCTGCTGTGGGCTCTGCGGCCGAGTCAGGGAAGGAGGGGGGGAGGGGCAGACTACCTGCCAGGCGGGCGACGCTCGCGTGATGGCGTATCGGCGGCAGAGGTCGCGAGTGCGAGAGGCCCGGCCGACAGGTGGACACGCCGTCACCGTGAGCTCGGCGGCAGAGTTAGGGAAGGGGGGGAGGGGATAGAGCCCCGTTGGGTCGTCGACCCGCGGCTGCTGTGGGCTCTGCGGCCGAGTTAGGGAAGGTGGGGGGGAGGGGCAGACTCCCTGCCAGGCGGGCGACGCTCGCGCGATGGCGGCTCGGCGGCAGAGGTCGCGAGTGCGAGAGGACCGGCCGACAGGTGGACACGCGGTCACGCCAGCTCGGCGGCAGAGTGAGGGAAGGAGGGGGGAGGGGCGGAGACGCTGACAGCCGGGCGACGCGCGCGCGCTGGCGGCTCGGCGGCAGAGGTCGCGAGTGGGGGAGGCCCGGCCGGCAGGTGGACCCGCGGGAACCGCCAGCTCGGCGCAGAGTGAGGGAAGGGGGGCAGGGGATAGAGCCCCGTCGGGCTCGTCGACCCGCGGCTGCTGTGGGCTCTGCGGCCGAGTTAGGGAAGGAGGAGGGGAGGGGCAGACTCCCTGCCAGGCGGGCGACGCTCGCGCGATGGCGGCTCGGCGGCAGAGGTCGCGAGTGCGAGAGGCCCGGCCGACAGGTGGACACGCCGTCACCGTGAGCTCGGCGGCAGAGTTAGGGAAGGGGGGGAGGGGATAGAGCCCCGTCGGGTCGTCGACCCGCGGCTGCTGTGGGCTCTGCGGCCGAGTTAGGGAAGGAGGGGGGGAGGGGCAGACTCCCTGCCAGGCGGGCGACGCTCGCGCGCTGGCGGCTCGGCGGCAGAGGTCGCGAGTGCGAGAGGACCGGCCGACAGGTGGACACGCGGTCACGCCAGCTCGGCGGCAGAGTGAGGGAAGGAGGGGGGAGGGGCGGAGACCCTGACAGCCGGGCGACGCGCGCGCGCTGGCGGCTCGGCAACAGAGGTCGCGAGTGGGGGAGCCCCGGCCGGCAGGTGGACCCGCGGGCACCGCCAGCTCGGCGAAGAGTGAGGAAATGGGGGGAGGGGCAGACACCCTGACAGCCGGGAGACGGGCTCGCGCTGGCGGCTCGGCGGGTGAGGTCGCGAGTGGGAGAGGCCCTGCCCGCAGGTGGACACGCGGGCACCCGCAGTTCGTCGACAGGGTGAGGGAAGGGGGGGAGGCGATAGAGCCCCGTCGGGCTCGTCGACCCGCGGCTGCTGTGGGCTCTGCGGCCGAGTTAGGGAAGGAGGGGGGGAGGGGCAGATTCCCTGCCAGGCGGGCGACGCTCGCGCGCTGGCGGCTCGGTGGCAGAGGTCGCCAGTGCGAGAGGTCCGGCCGACAGGTGGACGCGCCATCACCGGGAGCTCGGCGGCAGAGTGAGGGAAGGGGGGGAGGGGATAGAGCCCCGTCGGGCTCGTCGACCCGCGGCTGCTGTGGGCTCTGCGGCCGAGTTAGGGAAGGAGGGGGGGAGGGGCAGACTCCCTGCCAGGCGGGCGACGCTCGCGCGCTGGCGGCTCGGCGGCAGAAGTCGCGAGTGCGAGAGGCCCGGCCGACAGGTGGACACGCGGTCACGCCAGCTCGGCGGCAGAGTGAGGGAAGGAGGGAGGAGGGGCGGAGACACTGACAGCCGGGCGACGCGCGCGCGCTGCCGGCTCGGCGGCAGAGGTCGCGAGTGGGGGAGTCCCGGCCGGCAGGTGGACCCGCGGGCACCGCCACCTCGGCGCAGAGTGAGGAAAGGGGGGGAGGGGCAGACACCCTGACAGCCGGGAGACGGGCTCGCGCTGGCGGCTCGGCGGTCGAGGTCGCGAGTGGGAGAGGCCCTGCCCGCAGGTGGACACGCGGGCACCCGCAGTTCGTCGACAGGCTGAGGGAAGGGGGGGAGGGGATAGAGCCCCGTCGGGCTCGTCGACCCGCGGCTGCTGTGGGCTCTGCGGCCGAGTTAGGGAAGGGGGGGGGAGGGGCAGACTCCCTGCCAGGCGGGCGACGCTCGCGCGCTGGCGGCTCGGCGGCAGAGGTCGCGAGTGGGGGAGGCCCGGCCGGCAAGGGGACCGGCGGGCACCGCCAGCTCGGCGGCAGTATGAGGGAAGGAGTGGGGAGGGGCGGAAATACTGCCAGGCGGGCGACGGGCGCGACCTGGCGCCTCGGCGGCATTGGTCGCGAGCGGGGGAGCCCCGGCCGGCAGGTGGACCCGCGGGCACCGCCAGCTCGGCGGCAGAGTGAGGAACGGGGGGAGGGGCGGAGTCCCTGCCAGGCGGGAGACGGGCGTGCGCTGGCGGCTCGGCGCCAGAGGTCGCGAGTGCGAGAGGCCTGGCAGACAGGTGGACACGCGGTCAGCGCCAGCTCGGGGGCAGAGTGAGGAAAGGGGGGGGAGGGGCAGACATGCTGACAACCGGGCGACGGGCGCGCGCTGGCGGCTCGGCGGGCGAGGTCGCGAGTGGGAGAGGCCCTGCCCGCAGGTGGACACGCGGGCACCCGCAGTTCGTCGACAGGATGAGGGAAGGGGGGGAGGGGATAGAGCCCCGTCGGGCTCGTCGACCCGCGGCTGCTGTGGGCTCTGCGGCCGAGTTAGGGAAGGAGGGGGTGAGGGGCAGACTCCCTGCCAGGCGGGCGACGCTCGCGCGATGGCGGCTCGGCGGCAGAGGTCGCGAGTGGGAGAGGACCGGCCGACAGGTGGACACGCGGTCACGCCAGCTCGGCGGCAGAGTGAGGGAAGGAGGGGGGAGGGGCGGAGACGCTGACAGCCGGGCGACGCGCGCGCGCTGGCGGCTCGGCGGCAGAGGTCGCGAGTGGGGGAGGTCCGGCCGGCAGGTTGACCCGCGGGAACCGCCGGCTCGGCGCAGAGTGAGGGAAGAGGGGCAGGGGATAGAGCCCCGTCGGGCTCGTCGACCCGCGGCAGCTGTGGGCTCTGCGGCCGAGTTAGGGAAGGAGGGGGGGAGGGGCAGACTCCCTGCCAGGCGGGCGACGCTCGCGCGATGGCGGCTCGGTGGCAGAGGTCGCGAGTGCGAGAGGCCCGGCCGACAGGTGGACACGCCGTCACCGTGAGCTCGGCGGCAGAGTTAGGGAAGGGGGGGAGGGGATAGAGCCCCGTCGGGTCGTCGACCCGCGGCTGCTGTGGGCTCTGCGGCCGAGTTAGGGAAGGAGGGGGGGAGGGGCAGACTCCTTGCCAGGCGGGCGACGCTCGCGCGCTGGCGGCTCGGCGACAGAGGTCGCGAGTGCGAGAGGCCCGGCCGACAGGTGGACACGCGGTCACGCCAGCTCGGCGGCAGAGTGAGGGAAGGAGGGGGGAGGGGCGGAGACCCTGACAGCCGGGCGACGCGCGCGCGCTGGCGGCTCGGCGGCAGAGGTCGCGAGTGCGAGAGGCCCGGCCGACAGGTGGACACGCGGTCACGCCAGCTCGGCGGCAGAGTGAGGGAAGGAGGGGGGAGGGGCGGAGACGCTGACAGCCGGGCGACGCGCGCGCGCTGGCGGCTCGGCGCCAGAGGTCGCGAGTGCGAGAGGCCTGGCAGACAGGTGGACACGCGGTCAGCGACAGCTCGGCGGCAGAGTGAGGAAAGGGGGGGGAGGGGCAGACATCCTGACAACCGGGCGACGGGCGCGCGCTGGCGGCTCGGCGGGCGAGGTCGCGAGTGCGAGAGGCCCGGCCGGCAGGTGGACCCGCGGGCACCGCCAGCTCGGCGGCAGAGTGAGGGAAGGGGGGCAGGGGATAGAACCCGTCGGGCTCGTCGACCCGCGGCTGCTGTGGGCTCTGCGGCCGAGTTAGGGAAGGAGGGGGGGAGGGACAGACTCCCTGCCAGGCGGGCGACGCTCGCGCTATGGCGTCTCGGCGGCAGAGGTCGCGAGTGCGAGAGGCCCGGCCGACAGGTGGACACGCCGTCACCGTGAGCTCGGCGGCAGAGTTAGGGAAGGGGGGGAGGGGATAGAGCCCCGTCGGGCTCGTCGACCCGCGGCTGCTGTGCGCTCTGCGGCCGAGTTAGGGAAGGAGGGGGGGAGGGGCAGACTCCCTGCCAGGCGGGCGACGCTCGCGCGATGGCGGCTCGGCGGCAGAGGTCGCGAGTTCGAGAGGACCGGCCGACAGGTGGACACGCGGTCACGCCAGCTCGGCGGCAGAGTGAGGGACGGAGGGGGGAGGGGCGGAGACCCTGACAGCCGGGCGACGCGGGCGCGCTGGCGGCTCGGCGGCAGAGGTCGCGAGTGGGGGAGTCCCGGCCGGCAGGTGGACCCGCGGGCACCGCCAGCTCGGCGCAGAGTGAGGAAAGGGGGGGAGGGGCAGACACCCTGACAGCCGGGAGACGGGCTCGCGCTGGCGGCTCGGCGGGCGAGGTCGCGAGTGGGAGAGGCCCTACCCGCAGGTGGACACGCGGGCACCCGCATTTCGTCGACAGGGTGAGGGAAGGGAGGGAGGGGATAGAGCCCCGTCGGGCTCGTCGACCCGCGGCTGCTGTGGGCTCTGCGGCCGAGTTAGGGAGGGAGGGGGGGAGGGGCAGATTCCCTGCCAGGCGGGCGACGCTCGCGCGCTGGCGGCTCGGCGGCAGAGGTCGCGAGTGCGAGAGGCCCGGCCGACAGGTGGACGCGCCGTCACCGAGAGCTCGGCGGCAGAGTGAGGGAAGGGGGGGAGGGGATAGAGCCCCGTCGGGCTCGTCGACCCGCGGCTGCTGTGGGCTCTGCGGCCGAGTTAGGGAAGGAGGGGGGGAGGAGCAGACTCCCTGCCAGGCGGGCGACGCTCGCTCGCTGGCGGCTCGGCGGCAGAGGTCGCGAGTGCGAGAGGCCTGGCCGACAGGTGGACACGCGGTCACGCCAGCTCGGCGGCAGAGTGAGGGAAGGAGGGGGGAGGGGCGGAGACCCTGACAGCCGGGCGACGCGCGCCTGCTGGCGGCTCGGCGGCAGAGGTCGCGAGTGGGGGAGGCCCGGCCGGCAGGTGGACCCGCGGGAACCGCCAGCTCGGCGCAGAGTGAGGGAAGGGGGGCAGGGGATAGAGCCCCGTCGGGCTCGTCGACCCGCGGCTGCTGTGGGCTCTGCGGCCGAGTTAGGGAAGGAGGGAGGGAGGGGCAGACTCCCTGCCAGGCGGGCGACGCTCGCGCGATGGCGGCTAGGCGGCAGATGTCGCGAGTGCGAGAGGCCCGGCCGACAGGTGGACGCGCGGTCACGCCAGCTCGGCGGCAGAATGAGGGAAGGAGGGGGGAGGGGCGGCGACCCTGACAGCCGGGCGACGCGCGCGCGCTGGCGGCTCGGCGGCAGAGGTCGCGAGTGGGGGAGGCCCGGCCGGCATGGGGATCGGCGGGCACCGCCAGCTCGGCGGCAGAGTGAGGGAAGGAGGGGGGAGGGGCGGAGATCCTGCCAGGCGGGCGACGGGCGCGCCCTGGCGCCTCGGCGGCATTGGTCGCGAGCGGGGGAGTCCCGGCCGGCAGGTGGACCCGCGGGCACCGCCAGCTCGGCGGCAGAGTGAGGAAAGGGGGAGAGGGGCGGAGCCCCTGCCAGGCGGGAGACGGGCGCGCGCTGGCGGCTCGGCGCCAGAGGTCGCGAGTGCGAGAGGCCTGGCAGACAGGTGGACACGCGGTCAGCGCCAGCTCGGCGGCAGAGTGAGGAAAGGGGGGGGAGGGGCAGACATCCTGACAACCAGACGACGGGAGCGTGCTGGCGGCTCGGCGGGCGAGGTCGCGAGTGGGAGAGGCCCTGCCCGCAGGTGGACACGCGGGCACCCGCAGCTCGTCGACAGGGTGAGGGAAGGGGGGGAGGGGATAGAGCCCCGTCGGGCTCGTCGACCCGCGGCTGCTGTGGGCTCTGCGGCCGAGTTAGGGAAGGAAGGGGGGAGGGGCAGACTCCCTGCCAGGCGGGCGACGCTCGCGCGCTGGCGGCTCGGCGGCAGAGGTCGCGAGTGCGAGAGGCCCGGCCGACAGGTGGACACGCGGTCACGCCAGCTCGGCGGCAGAGTGAGGGAAGGAGGGGGGAGGGGCGGAGACCCTGACAGCCGGGCGACGCGCGCGTGCTGGCGGCTCGGCGGCAGAGGTCGCGAGTGGGGGAGTCCCGGCCGGCAGGTGGACCCGCCGGCACCGCCAGCTCGGCGCAGAGTGAGGAAAGGGGGGGAGGGGCAGACACCCTGACAG
Source organism: Giraffa tippelskirchi (assembly GCF_054371585.1). Lineage (NCBI taxonomy): Eukaryota > Metazoa > Chordata > Mammalia > Artiodactyla > Giraffidae > Giraffa > Giraffa tippelskirchi. The sequence continues at coordinate 14,965,818 of NC_137288.1, read as the reverse complement.
CCGGGAGACGGGCTCGCGCTGGCGGCTCGGCGGGCGAGGTCGCGAGTGGGAGAGGCCCTGCCCGCAGGTGGACACGCGGGCACCCGCAGTTCGTCGACAGGGTGAGGGAAGGGGGGGAGGGGATAGAGCCCCGTCGGGCTCGTCGACCCGCGGCTGCTGTGGGCTCTGCGGCCGAGTTAGGGAAGGAGGGGGGAGGGGCAGATTCCCTGCCAGGCGGGCGACGCTCGCGCGCTGGCGGCTCGGCGCCAGAGGTCGCGAGTGCGAGAGGCCTGGCAGACAGGTGGACACGCGGTCAGCGCCAGCTCGGCGGCAGAGTGAGGAAAGGGGGGGAGGGGCAGACATCCTGACAACCGGGCGACGGGCGCGCGCTTGCGGCTCGGCGGGCGAGGTCGCGAGTGGGAGAGGCCCTGCCCGCAGGTGGATACGCGGGCACCCGCAGCTCGTCGACAGGGTGAGGGAAGGGGGGGAGGGGATAGAGCCCCGTCGGGCTCGTCGACCCGCGGCTGCTGTGGGCTCTGCGGCCGAGTTAGGGAAGGAGGGGGGAGGGGCAGACTCCCTGCCAGGCGGGCGACGCTCGCGCGCTGGCGGCTCGGCGGCAGAGGTCGCGAGTGCGAGAGGTCCGGCCGACAGGTGGACACGCGGTCAGGCCAGCTCAGCGGGAGAGTGAGGGAAGGAGGGGGGAGGGGCGGAGACCCTGACAGCCGGGCGACGCGCGCGCGCCCGCGGCTCGGCGGCAGAGGTCGCGAGTGGGTGAGGCCCGGCCGGCAGGGGGACCGGCGGGCACCGCCAGCTCGGCGGCAGAGTGAGGGAAGGAGGGGGGAGGGGCGGAGATCCTGCCAGGCGGGCGACGGGCGCGCCCTGGCGCCTCGGCAGCATTGGTCGCGAGCGGGGGAGTCCCGGCCGGCAGGTGGACCCGCGGGCACCGCCAGCTCGGCGGCAGAGTGAGGAAAGGGGGGGAGGGGCGGAGTCCCTGACAGCCGGGCGACGCGCGCGCGCTGACGGCTCGGCTGCAGAGGTCGCGAGTGGGGGAGGCCCGGCCGGCAGGTGGACCCGCGGGCACCGCCAGCTCGGCGGCAGAGTGAGGGAAGGAGGGGGGAGGGGCGGAGATCCTGCCAGGCGGGCGACGGGCGCGCCCTGGCGCCTCGGCGGCATTGGTCGCGAGCGGGGGAGTCCCGGCCGGCAGGTGGACCCGCGGGCACCGCCAGCTCGGCGGCAGAGTGAGGAAAGGGGGGGAGGGGCGGAGTCCCTGACAGCCGGGCGACGCGCGCGCGCTGACGGCTCGGCTGCAGAGGTCGCGAGTGGGGGAGGCCCGGCCCGCAGGTGGACCCGCGGGCACCCGGAGCTCGTCGACAGGGTTAGGGAAGGGGGGGAGTTAGGGAAGCGGGGGAGGGGATAGAGCCCCGTCGCGCTGGTCGACCCGCGGCTCCTGGCGGCTCTGCGGCCGAGTTAGGGGAGGAGTGGGGGAGGGGCAGACAGCCTGACAGCCGGGCGACCGGCGCGCGCTGCTGTCTCGGCGGCAGAGGTCGCGAGTGCGAGAGGCCCGGCCGACAGGTGGACGCGCCGTCACCGAGAGCTCGGCGGCAGAGTGAGGGAAGGGGGGGAGGGGATAGAGCCCCGTCGGGCTCGTCGACCCGCGGCTGCCCTGGGCTCTGCGGCCGAGTTAGGGAAGGAGGGGTGGAGGGGCAGACTCCCTGCCAGGCGGGCGACGCTCGCGCGCTGGCGGCTCGGCGGCAGAGGTGGCGAGTGGGAGAGGCCCGGCCGACAGCTGGACCCGCGGGCACCGCCAGCTCCGCGGCAGAGTGAGGGAAGGAGGGAGGAGGGGAGGAGTCCCTGCCAGGCGGGCGACGCGCGCGCGCTGGCGGCTGGGCGCCATAGGTCGCGAGTGCGAGAGGCCCGGCCGACAGGTGGACAAGCGGGCACCGCCAGCTCGGCGGCAGAGTGAGGGAAGGGGGGGGAGGGGCAGACACCCTGACAACCGGGCGACGGGCGCGTGCTGGCGGCTCGGCGGGCGAGGTCGCGAGTGGGAGAGGCCCGGCCGACAGCTGGACCCGCGGGCACCGCCAGCTCGGCGGCAGAGTGAGGGAAGGAGGGAGGAGGGGCGGAGTCCCTGCCAGGCGGGCGACGCAGGCGCGCTGGCGGCTCGGCGGCAGAGGTCGCGAGTGCGAGAGGCCCGGCCGACAGGTGGACACGCGGGCACCGCCAGCTCGGCGGCAGAGTGAGGGAAGGGGGGGAGGGGCAGACAGCCTGACAACCGGGCGACGGGCGCGCGCTGGCGCCTCGGCTGGCGAGGTCGCGAGTGGGAGAGGCCCTGCCCGCAGGTGGACACGCGGGCACCCGCAGCTCGTCGAGAGTTAGGGAAGGGGGGAAGTTAGGGAAGGGGGGGAGGGGATAGAACCCCGTCGGGCTCGTCGACCCGCGGCTCCTGGCGGCTCTGCGGCCGAGTTAGGGGAGGAGTGGGGGAGGGGCAGACAGCCTGACAGCCGGGCGACGGGGGCGCGCTTCCGTCTCGGCGGGCGAGGTCGCGAGTGGGAGGGGCCCTGCCCGCAGGTGGACCCGCGGGCACCCGCAGCTCGTCGACAAGGTTAGGGAAGGGGGGGAGTCAGGGAAGGGGGGGAGGGGATAGAACCCCGTCGGGCTCATCGACCCGCGGCTCCTGGCGGCTCTGCGGCCGAGTTAGGGAAGCGGGGGGAGGGGCAGACAGCCTGACAGCCGGGCGACGGGCGCGCGCTGGCGGCTCGGCGGGCGAGGTCGCGAGTGGGAGAGACCCTGCCCGCAGGTGGACCCGCGGGCACCCGCAGCTCGTCGACAGAGTTAGGGAAGGGGGGTAGTTAGGGAAGGGGGGGAGGGGATAGAACCCCTTCGGGCTCGTCGACCCGCAGCTCCAAGCGGCTCTGCGGCCGAGTTAGGCGAGGAGGGGGTGAGGGGCAGACAGCCTGACAGCCGGGCGACGGGCGCGCGCTGCCGGCTCGGCGGGCGAGGTCGCGAGTGGGAGAGGCCCTGCCCGCAGGTGGACCCGCGGGCACCCGCAGCTCGTCGACAGGGTTAGGGAAGGGGGGGAGGGGATAGAGCCCCGTCGGGCTCGTCGACCCGCGGCTCCTGGCGGCTCTGCGGCCGAGTTAGGGAAGGGGGGGGAGGGGCAGACTCCCTGCCAGGCGGGCGACGCGCGCGCGCTGGCGGCTGGGCGCCATAGGTCGCGAGTGCGAGAGGCCCGGCCGACAGGTGGACACGCGGGCACCGCCAGCTCTGCGGCAGAGTGAGGGAAGGGGGGGGAGGGGCAGACACCCTGACAACCGGGCGACGGGCGCGTGCTGGCGGCTCGGCGGGCGAGGTCGCGAGTGGGAGAGGCCCGGCCGACAGCTGGACCCGCGGGCACCGCCAGCTCGGCGGCAGAGTGAGGGAAGGAGGGAGGAGGGGCGGAGTCCCTGCCAGGCGGGCGACGCGCGCGCGCTGGCGGCTCGGCGGCAGAGGTCGCGAGTGCGAGAGGCCCGGCCGACAGGTGGACACGCGGGCACCGCCAGCTCGGCGGCAGAGTGAGGGAAGGAGGGAGGAGGGGCGGAGTCCCTGCCAGGCGGGCGACGCGCGCGCGCTGGCGGCTCGGCGGCAGAGGTCGCGAGTGCGAGAGGCCCGGCCGACAGGTGGACACGCGGGCACCGCCAGCTCGGCGGCAGAGTGAGGGAAGGGGGGGAGGGGCAGACAGCCTGACAACCGGGCAACGGGCGCGCGCTGGCGCCTCGGCTGGCGAGGTCGCGAGTGGGAGAGGCCCTGCCCGCAGGTGGACACGCGGGCACCCGCAGCTCGTCGAGAGTTAGGGAAGGGGGGAAGTTAGGGAAGGGGGGGTGGGGATAGAACCCCGTCGGGCTCGTCGACCCGCGGCTCCTGGCGGCTCTGCGGCCGAGTTAGGGGAGGAGTGGGGGAGGGGCAGACAGCCTGACAGCCGGGCGACGGGCGCGCGCTTCCGTCTCGGCGGGCGAGGTCGCGAGTGGGAGAGGCCCTGCCCGCAGGTGGACACGCGGGCACCCGCAGTTCGTCGACAGGGTGAGGGAAGGGGGGGAGGGGATAGAGCCCCGTCGGGCTCGTCGACCCGCGGCTGCCGTGGGCTCTGCGGCCGAGTTAGGGAAGGAGGGGGGGAGGGGCAGACTCCCTGCCAGGCGGGCGACGCTCGCGCGCTGGCGGCTCGGCGGCAGAGGTCGCGAGTGCGAGAGGCCCGGCCGACAGGTGGACGCGCCGTCACCGAGAGCTCGGCGGCAGAGTGAGGGAAGGGGGGGAGGGGATAGAGCCCCGTCGGGCTCGTCGACCCGCGGCTGCCGTGGGCTCTGTGGCCGAGTTAGGGAAGGAGGGGGGGAGGGGCAGACTCCCTGCCAGGCGGGCGACGCTCGCGCGCTGGCGGCTCGGCGGCAGAGGTCGCGAGTGCGAGAGGCCCGGCCGACAGGTGGACACGCGGTCACGCCAGCTCGTCGGCAGAGTGAGGGAAGGAGGGGGGAGGGGCGGAGACCCTGACAGCCGGGCGACGCGCGCGCGCTGCTGTCTCGGCGGGCGAGGTCGCGAGTGGGGGAGGCCCGGCCCGCAGGTGGACCCGCGGGCACCCGGAGCTCGTCGACAGGGTTAGGGAAGGGGGGGAGTTAGGGAAGCGGGGGAGGGGATAGAGCCCCGTCGCGCTGGTCGACCCGCGGCTCCTGGCGGCTCTGCGGCCGAGTTAGGGGAGGAGTGGGGGAGGGGCAGACAGCCTGACAGCCGGGCGACGGGCGCGCGCTGCTGTCTCGGCGGCAGAGGTCGCGAGTGCGAGAGGCCCGGCCGACAGGTGGACGCGCCGTCACCGAGAGCTCGGCGGCAGAGTGAGGGAAGGGGGGGAGGGGATAGAGCCCCGTCGGGCTCGTCGACCCGCGGCTGCCGTGGGCTCTGCGGCCGAGTTAGGGAAGGAGGGGGGGAGGGGCAGACTCCCTGCCAGGCGGGCGACGCTCGCGCGCTGGCGGCTCGGCGGCAGAGGTCGCGAGTGCGAGAGGCCCGGCCGACAGGTGGACACGCGGTCACGCCAGCTCGTCGGCAGAGTGAGGGAAGGAGGGGGGAGGGGCGGAGACCCTGACAGCCGGGCGACGCGCGCGCGCTGCTGTCTCGGCGGGCGAGGTCGCGAGTGGGGGAGGCCCGGCCCGCAGGTGGACCCGCGGGCACCCGGAGCTCGTCGACAGGGTTAGGGAAGGGGGGGAGTTAGGGAAGCGGGGGAGGGGATAGAGCCCCGTCGCGCTGGTCGACCCGCGGCTCCTGGCGGCTCTGCGGCCGAGTTAGGGGAGGAGTGGGGGAGGGGCAGACAGCCTGACAGCCGGGCGACGGGCGCGCGCTGCTGTCTCGGCGGCAGAGGTCGCGAGTGCGAGAGGCCCGGCCGACAGGTGGACCCGCGGGCACCCGCAGCTCGTCGACAGGGTTAGGGAAGGGGGGGAGGGGATAGAGCCCCGTCGGGCTCGTCGACCCGCGGCTCCTGGCGGCTCTGCGGACGAGTTAGGGAAGCGGGGGGAGGGGCAGACAGCCTGACAGCCGGGCGAAGGGCGCGCGCTTCCGTCTCGGCGGGCGAGGTCGCGAGTGGGAGGGGCCCTGCCCGCAGGTGGACCCGCGGGCACCCGCAGCTCGTCGACAAGGTTAGGAAAGGGGGGGAGTCAGGGAAGGGGGGGAGGGGATAGAACCCCGTCGGGCTCGTCGACCCGCGGCTCCTGGCGGCTCTGCGGCCAAGTTAGGGAAGCGGGGGGAGGGGCAGACAGCCTGACAGCCTGGCGACGTGCGCGCGCTGGCGGCTCGGCGGGCGAGGTCGCGAGTGGGAGAGACCCTGCCCGCAGGTGGACCCGCGGGCACCCGCAGCTCGTCGACAGAGTTAGGGAAGGGGGGTAGTTAGGGAAGGGGGGGAGGGGATAGAACCCCTTCGGGCTCGTCGACCCGCGGCCCCAAGCGGCTCTGCGGCCGAGTTAGGGGAGGAGGGGGTGAGGGGCAGACAGCCTGACAGCCGGGCGACGGGCGCGCGCTGCCGGCTCGGCGGGCGAGGTCGCGAGTGGGAGAGGCCCTGCCCGCAGGTGGACCCTCGGGCACCCGCAGCTCGTCGACAGGGTTAGGGAAGGGGGGGAGGGGATAGAGCCCCGTCGGGCTCGTCGACCCGCGGCTCCTGGCGGCTCTGCGGCCGAGTTAGGGAAGGGGGGGGAGGGGCAGACGCCCTGCCAGGCGGGCGACGAGCGCGCTGGCGGCTGGGCGCCATAGGTCGCGAGTGCGAGAGGCCCGGCCGACAGGTGGACACGCGGGCACCGCCAGCTCGGCGGCAGAGTGAGGGAAGGGGGGGGAGGGGCAGACACCCTGACAACCAGGCGACGGGCGCGAGCTGGCGGCTCGGCGGGCGAGGTCGCGAGTGGGAGAGGCCCGGCCGACAGCTGGACCCGCGGGCACCGCCAGCTCGGCGGCAGAGTGAGGGAAGGAGGGAGGAGGGGCGGAGTCCCTGCCAGGCGGGCGACGCGCGCGCGCTGGCGGCTCGGCGGCAGAGGTCGCGAGTGCGAGAGGCCCGGCCGACAGGTGGACACGCGGGCACCGCCAGCTCGGCGGCAGAGTGAGGGAAGGAGGGAGGAGGGGCGGAGTCCCTGCCAGGCGGGCGACGCGCGCGCGCTGGCGGCTCGGCGGCAGAGGTCGCGAGTGCGAGAGGCCCGGCCGACAGGTGGACACGCGGGCACCGCCAGCTCGGCGGCAGAGTGAGGGAAGGGGGGGAGGGGCAGACAGCCTGACAACCGGGCGACGGGCGCGCGCTGGCGCCTCGGCTGGCGAGGTCGCGAGTGGGAGAGGCCCTGCCCGCAGGTGGACACGCGGGCACCCGCAGCTCGTCGAGAGTTAGGGAAGGGGGGAAGTTAGGGAAGGGGGGGAGGGGATAGAACCCCGTCGGGCTCGTCGACCCGCGGCTCCTGGCGGCTCTGCGGCCGAGTTAGGGGAGGAGTGGGGGAGGGGCAGACAGCCTGACAGCCGGGCGACGGGCGCGCGCTTCCGTCTCGGCGGGCGAGGTCGCGAGTGGGAGAGGCCCTGGCCGCAGGTGGACACGCGGGCACCCGCAGTTCGTCGACAGGGTGAGGGAAGGGGGGGAGGGGATAGAGCCCCGTCGGGCTCGTCGACCCGCGGCTGCCGTGGGCTCTGCGGCCGAGTTAGGGAAGGAGGGGGGGAGGGGCAGACTCCCTGCCAGGCGGGCGACGCTCGCGCGCTGGCGGCTCGGCGGCAGAGGTCGCGAGTGCGAGAGGCCCGGCCGACAGGTGGACGCGCCGTCACCGAGAGCTCGGCGGCAGAGTGAGGGAAGGGGGGGAGGGGATAGAGCCCCGTCGGGCTCGTCGACCCGCGGCTGCCGTGGGCTCTGCGGCCGAGTTAGGGAAGGAGGGGGGGAGGGGCAGACTCCCTGCCAGGCGGGCGACGCTCGCGCGCTGGCGGCTCGGCGGCAGAGGTCGCGAGTGCGAGAGGCCCGGCCGACAGGTGGACACGCGGTCACGCCAGCTCGTCGGCAGAGTGAGGGAAGGAGGGGGGAGGGGCGGAGACCCTGACAGCCGGGCGACGCGCGCGCGCTGCTGTCTCGGCGGGCGAGGTCGCGAGTGGGGGAGGCCCGGCCCGCAGGTGGACCCGCGGGCACCCGGAGCTCGTCGACAGGGTTAGGGAAGGGGGGGAGTTAGGGAAGCGGGGGAGGGGATAGAGCCCCGTCGCGCTGGTCGACCCGCGGCTGCCCTGGGCTCTGCGGCCGAGTTAGGGGAGGAGTGGGGGAGGGGCAGACAGCCTGACAGCCGGGCGACGGGCGCGCGCTGCTGTCTCGGCGGCAGAGGTCGCGAGTGCGAGAGGCCCGGCCTACAGGTGGACGCGCCGTCACCGAGAGCTCGGCGGCAGAGTGAGGGAAGGGGGGGAGGGGATAGAGCCCCGTCGGGCTTGTCGACCCGCGGCTGCCCTGGGCTCTGCGGCCGAGTTAGGGAAGGAGGGGGGGAGGGGCAGACTCCCTGCCAGGCGGGCGACGCTCGCGCGCTGGCGGCTCGGCGGCAGAGGTCGCGAGTGGGAGAGGCCCGGCCGACAGCTGGACCCGCGGGCACCGCCAGCTCGGCGGCAGAGTGAGGGAAGGAGGGAGGAGGGGCGGAGTCCCTGCCAGGCGGGCGACGCGCGCGCGCTGGCGCCTCGGCGGCAGAGGTCGCGAGTGCGAGAGGCCCGGCCGACAGGTGGACACGCGGGCACCCGCAGCTCGTCGAGAGTTAGGGAAGGGGGGGAGTTAGGGAAGGGGGGGAGGGGATAGAACCCCGTCGGGCTCGTCGACCCGCGGCTCCTGGCGGCTCTGCGGCCGAGCTAGGGGAGGAGGGGGGGAGGGGCAGACAGCCTGACAGCCGGGCGATGGGCGCGCGCTGCCGGCTCGGCGGGCGAGGTCGCGAGTGGGAGAGGCCCTGCCCGCAGGTGGACCCGCGGGCACCCGCAGCTCGTCGACAGGGTTAGGGAAGGGGGGGAGGGGATAGAGCCCCGTCGGGCTCGTCGACCCGCGGCTCCTGGCGGCTCTGCGGCCGAGTTAGGGAAGGGGGGGGAGGGGCAGACTCCCTGCCAGGCGGGCGACGCGCGCGCGCCGGCAGCTGGGCGCCATAGTTCGCGAGTGCGAGAGGCCCGGCCGACAGGTGGACACGCGGGCACCGCCAGCTCGGCGGCAGAGTGAGGGAAGGGGGGGAGGGGCAGACACCCTGACAACCGGGCGACGGGCGCGTGCTGGCGGCTCGGCGGGCGAGGTCGCGAGTGGGAGAGGCCCGGCCGACAGCTGGACCCGCGGGCACCGCCAGCTCGGCGACAGAGAGAGGGAAGGAGGGAGGAGGGGCGGAGTCCCTGCCAGGCGGGCGACGCGCGCGCGCTGGCGGCTCGGCGGCAGAGGTCGCGAGTGCGAGAGGCCCGGCCGACAGGTGGACACGCGGGCACCGCCAGCTCGGCGCAGAGTGAGGAAAGGGGGGAGGAGGGGCAGACACCCTGACAGCCGGGAGACGGGCTCGCGCTGGCGGCTCGGCGGGCGAGGTCGCGAGTGGGAGAGGCCCTGCCCGCAGGTGGACACGCGGGCACCCGCAGTTCGTCGACAGGGTGAGGGAAGGGGGGGAGGGGATAGAGCCCCGTCGGGCTCGTCGACCCGCGGCTCCTGGCGGCTCTGCGGCCGAGTTAGGGGAGGAGGGGGGGAGGGGCAGACAGCCTGACAGCCGGGCGACGGGCGCGCGCTGCCGTCTCGGCGGGCGAGGTCGCGAGTGGGAGGGGCCCTGCCCGCAGGTGGACCCGCGGGCACCCGCAGCTCGTCGACAGGGTTAGGGAAGGGGGGGAGTTAGGGAAGGGGGGGAGGGGCTAGAACCCCGTCGCGCTGGTCGACCCGCGGCTCCTGGCGGCTCTGCGGCCGAGTTAGGGGAGGAGTGGGGGAGGGGCAGACAGCCTGACAGCCGGGCGACGGGCGCGCGCTGCCGTCTCGGCGGGCGAGGTCGCGAGTGGGAGGGGCCCTGCCCGCAGGTGGACCCGCGGGCACCCGCAGCTCGTCGTCAGGGTTAGGGAAGGGGGGGAGTTAGGGAAGGGGGGGAGGGGCTAGAACCCCGTCGCGCTGGTCGACCCGCGGCTCCTGGCGGCTCTGCGGCCGAGTTAGGGGAGGAGGGGGTGAGGGGCAGACAGCCTGACAGCCGGGCGACGGGCGCGCGCTGCCGGCTCGGCGGGCGAGGTCGCGAGTGGGAGAGGCCCTGCCCGCAGGTGGACCCGCGGGCACCCGCAGCTCGTCGACAGGGTTAGGGAAGGGGGGGAGGGGATAGAGCCCCGTCGGGCTCGTCGACCCGCGGCTCCTGGCGGCTCTGCGGCCGAGTTAGGGAAGGGGGGGGAGGGGCAGACTCCCTGCCAGGCGGGCGACGCGCGCGCGCTGGCGGCTCGGCGGCAGAGGTCGCGAGTGCGAGAGGACCGGCCGACAGGTGGACGCGCCGTCACCGAGAGCTCGGCGGCAGAGTGAGGGAAGGGGGGGAGGGGATAGAGCCCCGTCGGGCTCGTCGACCCGCGGCTGCCGTGGGCTCTGCGGACGAGTTAGGGAAGCGGGGGGAGGGGCAGACAGCCTGACAGCCGGGCGAAGGGCGCGCGCTGGCGGCTCGGCGGGCGAGGTCGCGAGTGGGAGAGACCCTGCCCGCAGGTGGACCCGCGGGCACCCGCAGCTCGTCGACAGAGTTAGCGAAGGGGGGTAGTTAGGGAAGGAGGGGAGGGGATAGAGCCCCGTCGGGCTCGTCGACCCGCGGCTCCTGGCGGCTCTGCAGCCGAGTTAGGGAAGGGGGGGGAGGGGCAGACTCCCTGCCAGGCGGGCGACGCGCGCGCGCTGGCGGCTGGGCGCCATAGGTCGCGAGTGCGAGAGGCCCGGCCGACAGGTGGACACGCGGGCACCGCCAGCTCGGCGGCAGAGTGAGGGAAGGGGGGGAGGGGCAGACACCCTGACAACCGGGCGACGGGCGCGTGCTGGCGGCTCGGCGGGCGAGGTCGCGAGTGGGAGAGGCCCGCCCGACAGCTGGACCCGCGGGCACCGCCAGCTCGGCGACAGAGTGAGGGAAGGAGGGAGGAGGGGCGGAGTCCCTGCCAGGCGGGGACGCGCGCGCGCTGGCGGCTCGGCGGCAGAGGTCGCGAGTGCGAGAGGCCCGGCCGACAGGTGGACACGCGGGCACCGCCAGCTCGGCGGCAGAGTGAGGGAAGGGGGGGAGGGGCAGACAGCCTGACAGCCGGGCGACGGGCGCGCGCTGGCGCCTCGGCTGGCGAGGTCGCGAGTGGGAGAGGCCCTGCCCGCAGGTGGACACGCGGGCACCCGCAGCTCGTCGAGAGTTAGGGAAGGGGGGGAGTTAGGGAAGGGGGGGAGGGGATAGAACCCCGTCGGGCTCGTCGACCCGCGGCTCCTGGCGGCTCTGCGGCCGAGCTAGGGGAGGAGGGGGGGAGGGGCAGACAGCCTGACATCCGGGCGACGGGCGCGCGCTTCCGTCTCGGCGGGCGAGGTCGCGAGTGGGAGGGGCCCTGCCCGCAGGTGGACCCGCGGGCACCCGCAGCTCGTCGACAAGGTTAGGGAAGGGGGGGAGTCAGGGAAGGGGGGGAGGGGATAGAACCCCGTCGGGCTCGTCGACCCGCGGCTCCTGGCGGCTCTGCGGCCGAGTTAGGGAAGCGGGGGGACGGGCAGACAGCCTGACAGCCGGGCGACGGGCGCGCGCTGGCGGCTCGGCGGGCGAGGTCGCGAGTGGGAGAGACCCTGCCCGCAGGTGGACCCGCGGGCACCCGCAGCTCGTCGACAGAGTTAGGGAAGGGGGGTAGTTAGGGAAGGGAGAGAGGGGATAGAACCCCTTCGGGCTCGTCGACCCGCGGCTCCAAGCGGCTCTGCGGCCGAGTTAGGGGAGGAGGGGGGGAGGGGCAGACAGCCTGAGAGCCGGGCGACGGGCGCGCGCTGCCGGCTCGGCGGGCGAGGTCGCGAGTGGGAGAGGCCCTGCCCGCAGGTGGACCCGCGGGCACCCGCAGCTCGTCGACAGGGTTAGGGAAGGGGGGGAGGGGATAGAGCCCCGTCGGGCTCGTCGACCCGCGGCTCCTGGCGGCTCTGCGGCCGAGTTAGGGAAGGGGGGGAGGGGCAGACTCCCTGCCAGGCGGGCGACGCGCGCGCGCTGGCGGCTGGGCGCCATAGGTCGCGAGTGCGAGAGGCCCGGCCGACAGGTGGACACGCGGGCACCGCCAGCTCGGCGGCAGAGTGAGGGAAGGGGGGGAGGGGCAGACACCCTGACAACCGGGCGACGGGCGCGTGCTGGCGGCTCGGCATGCGAGGTCGCGAGTGGGAGAGGCCTGGCCGACAGCTGGACCCGCGGGCACCGCCAGCTCGGCGACAGAGTGAGGGAAGGAGGGAGGAGGGGCGGAGTCCCTGCCAGGCGGGCGACGCGCGCGCGCTGGCGGCTCGGCGGCAGAGGTCGCGAGTGCGAGAGGCCCGGCCGACAGGTGGACACGCGGGCACCGCCAGCTCGGCGGCAGAGTGAGGGAAGGAGGGAGGAGGGGCGGAGTCCCTGCCAGGCGGGCGACGCGCGCGCGCTGGCGGCTCGGCGGCAGAGGTCGCGAGTGCGAGAGGCCCGGCCGACAGGTGGACACGCGGGCACCGCCAGCTCGGCGCAGAGTGAGGAAAGGGGGGAAGGGGCAGACACCCTGACAGCCGGGAGACGGGCTCGCGCTGGCGGCTCGGCGGGCGAGGTCGCGAGTGGGAGAGGCCCTGCCCGCAGGTGGACACGCGGGAACCCGCAGTTCGTCGACAGGGTGAGGGAAGGGGGGGAGGGGATAGAGCCCCGTCGGGCTCGTCGACCCGCGGCTGCCGTGGGCTCTGCGGCCGAGTTAGGGAAGGAGGGGGGGAGGGGCAGACTCCCTGCCAGGCGGGCGACGCTCGCGCGCTGGCGGCTCGGCGGCAGAGGTCGCGAGTGGGAGAGTCCCGGCCGACAGCTGGACCCGCGGGCACCGCCAGCTCGGCGGCAGAGTGAGGGAAGGAGGGAGGAGGGGCGGAGTCCCTGCCAGGCGGGCGACGCGCGCGCGCTGGCGGCTGGGCGCCATAGGTCGCGAGTGCGAGAGGCCCGGCCGACAGGTGGACACGCGGGCACCGCCAGCTCGGCGGCAGAGTGAGGGAAGGGGGGGAGGGGCAGACACCCTGACAACCGGGCGACGGGCGCGTGCTGGCGGCTCGGCGGGCGAGGTCGCGAGTGGGAGAGGCCCGGCCGACAGCTGGACCCGCGGGCACCGCCAGCTCGGCGGCAGAGTGAGGGAAGGAGGGAGGAGGGGCGGAGTCCCTGCCAGGCGGGCGACGCGCGCGCGCTGGCGGCTGGGCGCCATAGGTCGCGAGTGCGAGAGGCCCGGCCGACAGGTGGACACGCGGGCACCGCCAGCTCGGCGGCAGAGTGAGGGAAGGGGGGGGAGGGGCAGACACCCTGACAACCGGGCGACGGGCGCGTGCTGGCGGCTCGGCGGGCGAGGTCGCGAGTGGTCGAGGCCCGGCCGACAGCTGGACCCGTGGGCACCGCCAGCTCGGCGGCAGAGTGAGGGAAGGAGGGAGGAGGGGCGGAGTCCCTGCCAGGCGGGCGACGCGCGCGCGCTGGCGGCTCGGCGGCAGAGGTCGCGAGTGCGAGAGGCCCGGCCGACAGGTGGACACGCGGGCACCGCCAGCTCGGCGGCTGAGTGAGGGAAGGAGGGAGGAGGGGCGGAGTCCCTGCCAGGCGGGCGCCGCGCGAGCGCTGGCGGCTCGGCGGCAGAGGTCGCGAGTGCGAGAGGCCCGGCCGACAGGTGGACACGCGGGCACCTCCAGCTCGGCGGCAGAGTGAGGGAAGGGGGGGAGGGGCAGACAGCCTGACAACCGGGCGACGGGCGCGCGCTGCCGTCTCGGCGCGCGAGGTCGCGAGTGGGAGGGGCCCTGCCCGCAGGTGGACCCGCGGGCACCAGCCGCTCGTCGACAGGGTTAGGGAAGGGGGGGAGTTAGGGAAGGGGGGGAGGGGCTAGAACCCCGTCGGGCTCCTCGACCCGCGGCTCCAAGCGGCTCTGCGGCCGAGTTAGGGGAGGAGGGGGGGAGGGGCAGACAGCCTGACAGCCGGGCGACGGGCGCGCGCTGCCGGCTCGGCGGGCGAGGTCGCGAGTGGGAGAGGCCCTGCCCGCAGGTGGACCCGCGGGCACCCGCAGCTCGTGGACAGGGTTAGGGAAGGGGGGGAGGGGATAGAGCCCCGTCGGGCTCGTCGACCCGCGGCTGCCGTGGGCTCTGCGGCCGAGTTAGGGAAGGAGGGGGGGAGGGGCAGACTCCCTGCCAGGCGGGCGACGCTCGCGCGCTGGCGGCTCCGCGGCAGAGGTCGCGAGTGCGAGAGGCCCGGCCGACAGGTGGAAACGCGGTCACGCCAGCTCGTCGGCAGAGTGAGGGAAGGAGGGGGGAGGGGCGGAGACCCTGACAGCCGGGCGACGCGCGCGCGCTGGCGCCTCGGCTGGCGAGGTCGCGAGTGGGAGAGGCCCTGCCCGCAGGTGGACACGCGGGCACTCGCAGCTCGTCGAGAGTTAGGGAAGGGGGGGAGTTAGGGAAGGGGGGGAGGGGATAGAACCCCGTCGGGCTCGTCGACCCGCGGCTCCAAGCGGCTCTGCGGCCGAGTTAGGGGAGAAGGGGGGGAGGGGCAGACAGCCTGACAGCCGGGCGACGGGCGCGCGCTGCCGGCTCGGCGGGCGAGGTCGCGAGTGGGAGAGGCCCTGCCCGCAGGTGGACCCGCGGGCACCCGCAGCTCGTTGACAGGGTTAGGGAAGGGGGGGAGGGGATAGAGCCCCGTCGGGCTCGTCGACCCGCGGCTCCTGGCGGCTCTGCGGCCGAGATAGGGAAGGGGGGGGAGGGGCAGACTCCCTGCCAGGCGGGCGACGCGCGCGCGCCGGCGGCTGGGCGCCATAGTTCGCGAGTGCGAGAGGCCCGGCCGACAGCTGGACCCGCGGGCACCGCCAGCTCGGCGACAGAGTGAGGGAAGGAGGGAGGAGGGGCGGAGTCCCTGCCAGGCGGGCGACGCGCGCGCGCTGGCGGCTCGGCGGCAGAGGTCGCGAGTGCGAGAGGCCCGGCCGACAGGTGGACACGCGGGCACCGCCAGCTCGGCGCAGAGTGAGGAAAGGGGGGAGGAGGGGCAGACACCCTGACAGCCGGGAGACGGGCTCGCGCTGGCGGCTCGGCGGGCGAGGTCGCGAGTGGGAGAGGCCCTGCCCGCAGGTGGACACGCGGGCACCCGCAGTTCGTCGACAGGGTGAGGGAAGGGGGGGAGGGGATAGAGCCCCGTCGGGCTCGTCGACCCGCGGCTCCTGGCGGCTCTGCGGCCGAGTTAGGGGAGGAGGGGGGAGGGGCAGACAGCCTGACAGCCGGGCGACGGGCGCGCGCTGCCGTCTCGGCGGGCGAGGACGCGAGTGGGAGGGGCCCTGCCCGCAGGTGGACCCGCGGGCACCCGCAGCTCGTCGACAGGGTTAGGGAAGGGGGGGAGTTAGGGAAGGGGGGGAGGGGCTAGAACCCCGTCGCGCTGGTCGACCCGCGGCTCCTGGCGGCTCTGCGGCCGAGTTAGGGGAGGAGTGGGGGAGGGGCAGACAGCCTGACAGCCGGGCGACGGGCGCGCGCTGCCGTCTCGGCGGGCGAGGTCGCGAGTGGGAGGGGCCCTGCCCGCAGGTGGACCCGCGGGCACCCGCAGCTCGTCGTCAGGGTTAGGGAAGGGGGGGAGTTAGGGAAGGGGGGGAGGGGCTAGAACCCCGTCGCGCTGGTCGACCCGCGGCTCCTGGCGGCTCTGCGGCCGAGTTAGGGGAGGAGGGGGGGAGGGGCAGACACCCTGACAGCCGGGAGACGGGCTCGCGCTGGCGGCTCGGCGGGCGAGGTCGCGAGTGGGAGAGGCCCTGCCCGCAGGTGGACACGCGGGCACCCGCAGTTCGTCGACAGGGTGAGGGAAGGGGGGGAGGGGATAGAGCCCCGTCGGGCTCGTCGACCCGCGGCTGCTGTGGGCTCTGCGGCCGAGTTAGGGAAGGAGGGGGGGAGGGGCAGACTCCCTGCCAGGCGGGCGACGCTCGCGCGCTGGCGGCTCGGCGGCAGAGGTCGCGAGTGCGAGAGGCCCGGCCGACAGGTGGACGCGCCGTCACCGAGAGCTCGGCGGCACAGTGAGGGAAGGGGGGGAGGGGATAGAGCCCCGTCGGGCTCGTCGACCCGCGGCTGCCGTGGGCTCTGCGGCCGAGTTAGGGAAGGAGGGGGGGAGGGGCAGACTCCCTGCCAGGCGGGCGACGCTCGCGCGCTGGCGGCTCTGCGGCAGAGGTCGCGAGTGCGAGAGGCCCGGCCGACAGGTGGACACGCGGTCACGCCAGCTCGTCGGCAGAGTGAGGGAAGGAGGGGGGAGGGGCGGAGACCCTGACAGCCGGGCGACGCGCGCGCGCTGGCGCCTCGGCTGGCGAGGTCGCGAGTGGGAGAGGCCCTGCCCGCAGGTGGACACGCGGGCACCCGCAGCTCGTCGAGAGTTAGGGAAGGGGGGGAGTTAGGGAAGGGGGGGAGGGGATAGAACCCCGTCGGGCTCGTCGACCCGCGGCTCCTGGCGGCTCTGCGGCCGAGTTAGGGGAGGAGGGGGGGAGGGGCAGACAGCCTGACAGCCGGGCGACGGGCGCGCGCTGCCGTCTCGGCGGGCGAGGTCGCGAGTGGGAGGGGCCCTGCCCGCAGGTGGACCCGCGGGGACCCGCAGCTCGTCGACAGGGTTAGGGAAGGGGGGGAGTTAGGGAAGGGGGGGAGGGGCTAGAACCCCGTCGGGCTCGTCGACCCGCGGCTCCAAGCGGCTCTGCGGCCGAGTTAGGGGAGGAGGGGGGGAGGGGCAGACAGCCTGACAGCCGGGCGACGGGCGCGCGCTGCCGGCTCGGCGGGCGAGGTCGCGAGTGGGAGAGGCCCTGCCCGCAGGTGGACCCGCGGGCACCCGCAGCTCGTCGACAGGGTTAGGGAAGGGGGGGAGGGGATAGAGCCCCGTCGGGCTCGTCGACCCGCGGCTCCTGGCGGCTCTGCGGCCGAGTTAGGGAAGGGGGGGGAGGGGCAGACTCCCTGCCAGGCGGGCGACGTGCGCGCGCCGGCGGCTGGGCGCCATAGTTCGCGAGTGCGAGAGGCCCGGCCGACAGGTGGACACGCGGGCACCGCCAGCTCGGCGGCAGAGTGAGGGAAGGGGGGGAGGGGCAGACACCCTGACAACCGGGCGACGGGCGCGTGCTGGCGGCTCGGCGGGCGAGGTCGCGAGTGGGAGAGGCCCGGCCGACAGCTGGACCCGCGGGCACCGCCAGCTCGGCGACAGAGTGAGGGAAGGAGGGAGGAGGGGCGGAGTCCCTGCCAGGCGGGCGACGCGCGCGCCCTGGCGGCTCGGCGGCAGAGGTCGCGAGTGCGAGAGGCCCGGCCGACAGGTGGACACGCGGGCACCGCCAGCTCGGCGCAGAGCGAGGAAAGGGGGGAGGAGGGGCAGACACCCTGACAGCCGGGAGACGGGCTCGCGCTGGCGGCTCGGCGGGCGAGGTCGCGAGTGGGAGAGGCCCTGCCCGCAGGTGGACACGCGGGCACCCGCAGTTCGTCGACAGGGTGAGGGAAGGGGGGGAGGGGATAGAGCCCCGTCGGGCTCGTCGACCCGCGGCTCCTGGCGGCTCTGCGGCCGAGTTAGGGGAGGAGGGGGGGAGGGGCAGACAGCCTGACAGCCGGGCGACGGGCGCGCGCTGCCGTCTCGGCGGGCGAGGTCGCGAGTGGGAGGGGCCCTGCCCGCAGGTGGACCCGCGGGCACCCGCAGCTCGTCGACAGGGTTAGGGAAGGGGGGGAGTTAGGGAAGGGGGGGAGGGGCTGGAACCCCGTCGCGCTGGTCGACCTGCGGCTCCTGGCGGCTCTGCGGCCGAGTTAGGGGAGGAGTGGGGGAGGGGCAGACAGCCTGACAGCCGGGCGACGGGCGCGCGCTGCCGTCTCGGCGGGCGAGGTCGCGAGTGGGAGGGGCCCTGCCCGCAGGTGGACCCGCGGGCACCCGCAGCTCGTCGTCAGGGTTAGGGAAGGGGGGGAGTTAGGGAAGGGGGGGAGGGGCTAGAACCCCGTCGCGCTGGTCGACCCGCGGCTCCTGGCGGCTCTGCGGCCGAGTTAGGGGAGGAGGGGGGGAGGGGCAGACACCCTGACAGCCGGGAGACGGGCTCGCGCTGGCGGCTCGGCGGGCGAGGTCGCGAGTGGGAGAGGCCCTGCCCGCAGGTGGACACGCGGGCACCCGCAGTTCGTCGACAGGGTGAGGGAAGGGGGGGAGGGGATAGAGCCCCGTCGGGCTCGTCGACCCGCGGCTGCTGTGGGCTCTGCGGCCGAGTTAGGGAAGGAGGGGGGGAGGGGCAGACTCCCTGCCAGGCGGGCGACGCTCGCGCGCTGGCGGCTCGGCGGCAGAGGTCGCGAGTGCGAGAGGCCCGGCCGACAGGTGGACGCGCCGTCACCGAGAGCTGGGCGGCACAGTGAGGGAAGTGGGGGAGGGGATAGAGCCCCGTCGGGCTCGTCGACCCGCGGCTGCCGTGGGCTCTGCGGCCGAGTTAGGGAAGGAGGGGGGGAGGGGCAGACTCCCTGCCAGGCGGGCGACGCTCGCGCGCTGGCGGCTCGGCGGCAGAGGTCGCGAGTGGGAGAGTCCCGGCCGACAGCTGGACCCGCGGGCACCGCCAGCTCGGCGGCAGAGTGAGGGAAGGAGGGAGGAGGGGCGGAGTCCCTGCCAGGCGGGCGACGCGCGCGCGCTGGCGGCTGGGCGCCATAGGTCGCGAGTGCGAGAGGCCCGGCCGACAGGTGGACACGCGGGCACCGCCAGCTCGGCGGCAGAGTGAGGGAAGGGGGGGAGGGGCAGACACCCTGACAACCGGGCGACGGGCGCGTGCTGGCGGCTCGGCGGGCGTGGTCGCGAGTGGGAGAGGCCCGGCCGACAGCTGGACCCGCGGGCACCGCCAGCTCGGCGGCAGAGTGAGGGAAGGAGGGAGGAGGGGCGGAGTCCCTGCCAGGCGGGCGACGCGCGCGCGCTGGCGGCTGGGCGCCATAGGTCGCGAGTGCGAGAGGCCCGGCCGACAGGTGGACACGCGGGCACCGCCAGCTCGGCGGCAGAGTGAGGGAAGGGGGGGGAGGGGCAGACACCCTGACAACCGGGCGACGGGCGCGTGCTGGCGGCTCGGCGGGCGAGGTCGCGAGTGGTCGAGGCCCGGCCGACAGCTGGACCCGTGGGCACCGCCAGCTCGGCGGCAGAATGAGGGAAGGAGGGAGGAGGGGCGGAGTCCCTGCCAGGCGGGCGACGCGCGCGCGTTGGCGGCTCGGCGGCAGAGGTCGCGAGTGCGAGAGGCCCGGCCGACAGGTGGACACGCGGGCACCGCCAGCTCGGCGGCAGAGTGAGGGAAGGAGGGAGGAGGGGCGGAGTCCCTGCCAGGCGGGCGACGCGCGCGCGCTGGCGGCTCGGCGGCAGAGGTCGCGAGTGCGAGAGGCCCGGCCGACAGGTGGACCCGCGGGCACCGCCAGCTCGGCGGCAGAGTGAGGGAAGGAGGGAGGAGGGGCGGAGTCCCTGCCAGGCGGGCGACGCTCGCGCGCTGGCGGCTCAGCGGCAGAGGTCGCGAGTGCGAGAGGCCCGGCCGACAGGTGGACGCGCCGTCACCGAGAGCTCGGCGGCACAGTGAGGGAAGGGGGGGAGGGGATAGAGCCCCGTCGGGCTCGTCGACCCGCGGCTGCCGTGGGCTCTGCGGCCGAGTTAGGGAAGGAGGGGGGGAGGGGCAGACTCCCTGCCAGGCGGGCGACGCTCGCGCGCTGGCGGCTCGGCGGCAGAGGTCGCGAGTGCGCGAGGCCCGGCCGACAGGTGGACACGCGGTCACGCCAGCTCGTCGGCAGAGTGAGGGAAGGAGGGGGGAGGGGCGGAGACCCTGACAGCCGGGCGACGCGCGCGCGCTGCTGTCTCGGCGGGCGAGGTCGCGAGTGGGGGAGGCCCGGCCCGCAGGTGGACCCGCGGGCACCCGGAGCTCGTCGACAGGGTTAGGGAAGGGGGGGAGTTAGGGAAGCGGGGGAGGGGATAGAGCCCCGTCGCGCTGGTCGACCCGCGGCTCCTGGCGGCTCTGCGGCCGAGTTAGGGGAGGAGTGGGGGAGGGGCAGACAGCCTGACAGCCGGGCGACGGGCGCGCGCTGCTGTCTCGGCGGCAGAGGTCGCGAGTGCGAGAGGCCCGGCCGACAGGTGGACCCGCGGGCACCCGCAGCTCGTCGACAGGGTTAGGGAAGGGGGGGAGGGGATAGAGCCCCGTCGGGCTCTTCGACCCGCGGCTCCTGGCGGCTCTGCGGACGAGTTAGGGAAGCGGGGGGAGGGGCAGACAGCCTGACAGCCGGGCGAAGGGCGCGCGCTGGCGGCTCGGCGGGCGAGGTCGCGAGTGCGAGAGGCCCGGCCGACAGGTGGACACGCGGGCACCGCCAGCTCGGCGGCAGAGTGAGGGAAGGGGGGGAGGGGCAGACAGCCTGACAGCCGGGCGACGGGCGCGCGCTGGCGCCTCGGCTGGCGAGGTCGCGAGTGGGAGAGGCCCTGCCCGCAGGTGGACACGCGGGCACCCGCAGCTCGTCGAGAGTTAGGGAAGGGGGGGAGTTAGGGAAGGGGGGGAGGGGATAGAACCCCGTCGGGCTCGTCGACCCGCGGCTGCTGTGGGCTCTGCGGCCGAGTTAGGGAAGGAGGGGGGGAGGGGCAGACTCCCTGCCAGGCGGGCGACGCTCGCGCGCTGGCGGCTCGGCGGCAGAGGTCGCGAGTGCGAGAGGCCCGGCCGACAGGTGGACGCGCCGTCACCGAGAGCTCGGCGGCACAGTGAGGGAAGGGGGGGAGGGGATAGAGCCCCGTCGGGCTCGTCGACCCGCGGCTCCTGGCGGCTCTGCGGCCGAGTTAGGGAAGCGGGGGGAGGGGCAGACAGCCTGACAGCCGGGCGACGGGCGCGCGCTGGCGGCTCGGCGGGCGAGGTCGCGAGTGGGAGAGACCCTGCCCGCAGGTGGACCCGCGGGCACCCGCAGCTCGTCGACAGGGTTAGGGAAGGGGGGGAGGGGATAGAGCCCCGTCGGGCTCGTCGACCCGCGGCTCCTGGCGGCTCTGCGGCCGAGTTAGGGAAGGGGGGGGAGGGGCAGACTCCCTGCCAGGCGGGCGACGCGCGCGCGCTGGCGGCTGGGCGCCATAGGTCGCGAGTGCGAGAGGCCCGGCCGACAGGTGGACACGCGGGCACCGCCAGCTCGGCGGCAGAGTGAGGGAAGGGGGGGGAGGGGCAGACACCCTGACAACCGGGCGACGGGCGCGTGCTGGCGGCTCGGCGGGCGAGGTCGCGAGTGGGAGAGGCCCGGCCGACAGCTGGACCCGCGGGCACCGCCAGCTCGGCGGCAGAGTGAGGGAAGGAGGGAGGAGGGGCGGAGTCCCTGCCAGGCGGGCGACGCGCGCGCGCTGGCGGCTCGGCGGCAGAGGTCGCGAGTGCGAGAGGCCAGGCCGACAGCTGGACCCGCGGGCACCGCCAGCTCGGCGGCAGAGTGAGGGAAGGAGGGAGGAGGGGCGGAGTCCCTGCCAGGCGGGCGACGCGCGCGCGCTGGCGGCTCGGCGGCAGAGGTCGCGAGTGCGAGAGGCCCGGCCGACAGGTGGACACGCGGGCACCGCCAGCTCGGTGGCAGAGTGAGGGAAGTGGGGGAGGGGCAGACAGCCTGACAACCGGGCGACGGGCGCGCGCTGGCGCCTCGGCTGGCGAGGTCGCGAGTGGGAGAGGCCCTGCCCGCAGGTGGACACGCGGGCACCCGCAGCTCGTCGAGAGTTAGGGAAGGGGGGGAGTTAGGGAAGGGGGGGAGGGGATAGAACCCCGTCGGGCTCGTCGACCCGCGGCTCCTGGCGGCTCTGCGGCCGAGTTAGGGGAGGAGGGGGGGAGGGGCAGACAGCCTGACAGCCGGGCGACGGGCGCGCGCTGCCGTCTCGGCGGGCGAGGTCGCGAGTGGGAGGGGCCCTGCCCGCAGGTGGACCCGCGGGCACCCGCAGCTCGTCGACAGGGTTAGGGAAGGGGGGGAGTTAGGGAAGGGGGGGAGGGGCTAGAACCCCGTCGGGCTCGTCGACCCGCGGCTCCAAGCGGCTCTGCGGCCGAGTTAGGGGAGGAGGGGGGGAGGGGCAGACAGCCTGACAGCCGGGCGACGGGCGCGCGCTGCCGGCTCGGCGGGCGAGGTCGCGAGTGGGACAGGCCCTGCCCGCAGGTGGACCCGCGGGCACCCGCAGCTCGTCGACAGGGTTAGGGAAGGGGGGGAGGGGATAGAGCCCCGTCGGGCTCGTCGACCCGCGGCTCCTGGCGGCTCTGCGGCCGAGTTAGGGAAGGGGGGGGAGGGGCAGACTCCCTGCCAAGCGGGCGACGCGCGCGCGCTGGCGGCTGGGCGCCATAGTTCGCGAGTGCGAGAGGCCCGGCCGACAGGTGGACACGCGGGCACCGCCAGCTCGGCGGCAGAGTGAGGGAAGGGGGGGAGGGGCAGACACCCTGACAACCGGGCGACGGGCGCATGCTGGCGGCTCGGCGGGCGAGGTCGCGAGTGGGAGAGGCCCGGCCGACAGCTGGACCCGCGGGCACCGCCAGCTCGGCGACAGAGTGAGGGAAGGAGGGAGGAGGGGCGGAGTCCCTGCCAGGCAGGCGACGCGCGCGCGCTGGCGGCTCGGCGGCAGAGGTCGCGAGTGCGAGAGGCCCGGCCGACAGGTGGACACGCGGGCACCGCCAGCTCGGCGCAGAGTGAGGAAAGGGGGGAGGAGGGGCAGACACCCTGACAGCCGGGAGACGGGCTCGCGCTGGCGGCTCGGCGGGCGAGGTCGCGAGTGGGAGAGGCCCTGCCCGCAGGTGGACACGCGGGCACCCGCAGTTCGTCGACAGGGTGAGGGAAGGGGGGGAGGGGATAGAGCCCCGTCGGGCTCGTCGACCCGCGGCTGCTGTGGGCTCTGCGGCCGAGTTAGGGAAGGAGGGGGGGAGGGGCAGACTCCCTGCCAGGCGGGCGACGCTCGCGCGCTGGCGGCTCGGCGGCAGAGGTCGCGAGTGCGAGAGGCCCGGCCGACAGGTGGACGCGCCGTCACCGAGAGCTCGGCGGCACAGTGAGGGAAGGGGGGGAGGGGATAGAGCCCCGTCGGGCTCGTCGACCCGCGGCTCCTGGCGGCTCTGCGGCCGAGTTAGGGAAGCGGGGGGAGGGGCAGACAGCCTGACAGCCGGGCGACGGGCGCGCGCTGGCGGCTCGGCGGGCGAGGTCGCGAGTGGGAGAGACCCTGCCCGCAGGTGGACCCGCGGGCACCCGCAGCTCGTCGACAGGGTTAGGGAAGGGGGGGAGGGGATAGAGCCCCGTCGGGCTCGTCGACCCGCGGCTCCTGGCGGCTCTGCGGCCGAGTTAGGGAAGGGGGGGGAGGGGCAGACTCCCTGCCAGGCGGGCGACGCGCGCGCGCTGGCGGCTGGGCGCCATAGGTCGCGAGTGCGAGAGGCCCGGCCGACAGGTGGACACGCGGGCACCGCCAGCTCGGCGGCAGAGTGAGGGAAGGGGGGGAGGGGCAGACACCCTGACAACCGGGCGACGGGCGCGTGCTGGCGGCTCGGCGGGCGAGGTCGCGAGTGGGAGAGGCCCGGCCGACAGCTGGACCCGCGGGCACCGCCAGCTCGGCGGCAGAGTGAGGGAAGGAGGGAGGAGGGGCGGAGTCCCTGCCAGGCGGGCGACGCGCGCGCGCTGGCGGCTCGGCGGCAGAGGTCGCGAGTGCGAGAGGCCCGGCCGACAGCTGGACCCGCGGGCACCGCCAGCTCGGCGGCAGAGTGAGGGAAGGAGGGAGGAGGGGCGGAGTCCCTGCCAGGCGGGCGACGCGCGCGCGCTGGCGGCTCGGCGGCAGAGGTCGCGAGTGCGAGAGGCCCGACCGACAGGTGGACACGCGGGCACCGCCAGCTCGGTGGCAGAGTGAGGGAAGTGGGGGAGGGGCAGACAGCCTGACAACCGGGCGACGGGCGCGCGCTGGCGCCTCGGCTGGCGAGGTCGCGAGTGGGAGAGGCCCTGCCCGCAGGTGGACACGCGGGCACCCGCAGCTCGTCGAGAGTTAGGGAAGGGGGGGAGTTAGGGAAGGGGGGGAGGGGATAGAACCCCGTCGGGCTCGTCGACCCGCGGCTCCTGGCGGCTCTGCGGCCGAGTTAGGGGAGGAGGGGGGGAGGGGCAGACAGCCTGACAGCCGGGCGACGGGCGCGCGCTGCCGTCTCGGCGGGCGAGGTCGCGAGTGGGAGGGGCCCTGCCCGCAGGTGGACCCGCGGGCACCCGCAGCTCGTCGACAGGGTTAGGGAAGGGGGGGAGTTAGGGAAGGGGGGGAGGGGCTAGAACCCCGTCGGGCTCGTCGACCCGCGGCTCCAAGCGGCTCTGCGGCCGAGTTAGGGGAGGGGGGGGGAGGGGCAGACAGCCTGACAGCCGGGCGACGGGCGCGCGCTGCCGGCTCGGCGGGCGAGGTCGCGAGTGGGACAGGCCCTGCCCGCAGGTGGACCCGCGGGCACCCGCAGCTCGTCGACAGGGTTAGGGAAGGGGGGGAGGGGATAGAGCCCCGTCGGGCTCGTCGACCCGCGGCTCCTGGCGGCTCTGCGGCCGAGTTAGGGAAGGGGGGGGAGGGGCAGACTCCCTGCCAGGCGGGCGACGCGCGCGCGCTGGCGGCTGGGCGCCATAGTTCGCGAGTGCGAGAGGCCCGGCCGACAGGTGGACACGCGGGCACCGCCAGCTCGGCGGCAGAGTGAGGGAAGGGGGGGAGGGGCAGACACCCTGACAACCGGGCGACGGGCGCGTGCTGGCGGCTCGGCGGGCGAGGTCGCGAGTGGGAGAGGCCCGGCCGACAGCTGGACCCGCGGGCACCGCCAGCTCGGCGACAGAGTGAGGGAAGGAGGGAGGAGGGGCGGAGTCCCTGCCAGGCGGGCGACGCGCGCGCGCTGGCGGCTCGGCGGCAGAGGTCGCGAGTGCGAGAGGCCCGGCCGACAGGTGGACACGCGGGCACCGCCAGCTCGGCGCAGAGTGAGGAAAGGGGGGAGGAGGGGCAGACACCCTGACAGCCGGGAGACGGGCTCGCGCTGGCGGCTCGGCGGGCGAGGTCGCGAGTGGGAGAGGCCCTGCCCGCAGGTGGACACGCGGGCACCCGCAGTTCGTCGACAGGGTGAGGGAAGGGGGGGAGGGGATAGAGCCCCGTCGGGCTCGTCGACCCGCGTCTGCTGTGGGCTCTGCGGCCGAGTTAGGGAAGGAGGGGGGGAGGGGCAGACTCCCTGCCAGGCGGGCGACGCTCGCGCGCTGGCGGCTCGGCGGCAGAGGTCGCGAGTGCGAGAGGCCCGGCCGACAGGTGGACGCGCCGTCACCGAGAGCTCGGCGGCACAGTGAGGGAAGGGGGGGAGGGGATAGAGCCCCGTCGGGCTCGTCGACCCGCGGCTCCTGGCGGCTCTGCGGCCGAGTTAGGGAAGCGGGGGGAGGGGCAGACAGCCTGACAGCCGGGCGACGGGCGCGCGCTGGCGGCTCGGCGGGCGAGGTCGCGAGTGGGAGAGACCCTGCCCGCAGGTGGACCCGCGGGCACCCGCAGCTCGTCGACAGGGTTAGGGAAGGGGGGGAGGGGATAGAGCCCCGTCGGGCTCGTCGACCCGCGGCTCCTGGCGGCTCTGCGGCCGAGTTAGGGAAGGGGGGGGAGGGGCAGACTCCCTGCCAGGCGGGCGACGCGCGCGCGCTGGCGGCTGGGCGCCATAGGTCGCGAGTGCGAGAGGCCCGGCCGACAGGTGGACACGCGGGCACCGCCAGCTCGGCGGCAGAGTGAGGGAAGGGGGGGGAGGGGCAGACACCCTGACAACCGGGCGACGGGCGCGTGCTGGCGGCTCGGCGGGCGAGGTCGCGAGTGGGAGAGGCCCGGCCGACAGCTGGACCCGCGGGCACCGCCAGCTCGGCGGCAGAGTGAGGGAAGGAGGGAGGAGGGGCGGAGTCCCTGCCAGGCGGGCGACGCGCGCGCGCTGGCGGCTCGGCGGCAGAGGTCGCGAGTGCGAGAGGCCCGGCCGACAGCTGGACCCGCGGGCACCGCCAGCTCGGCGGCAGAGTGAGGGAAGGAGGGAGGAGGGGCGGAGTCCCTGCCAGGCGGGCGACGCGCGCGCGCTGGCGGCTCGGCGGCAGAGGTCGCGAGTGCGAGAGGCCCGGCCGACAGGTGGACACGCGGGCACCGCCAGCTCGGTGGCAGAGTGAGGGAAGTGGGGGAGGGGCAGACAGCCTGACAACCGGGCGACGGGCGCGCGCTGGCGCCTCGGCTGGCGAGGTCGCGAGTGGGAGAGGCCCTGCCCGCAGGTGGACACGCGGGCACCCGCAGCTCGTCGAGAGTTAGGGAAGGGGGGGAGTTAGGGAAGGGGGGGAGGGGATAGAACCCCGTCGGGCTCGTCGACCCGCGGCTCCTGGCGGCTCTGCGGCCGAGTTAGGGGAGGAGGGGGGGAGGGGCAGACAGCCTGACAGCCGGGCGACGGGCGCGCGCTGCCGTCTCGGCGGGCGAGGTCGCGAGTGGGAGGGGCCCTGCCCGCAGGTGGACCCGCGGGCACCCGCAGCTCGTCGACAGGGTTAGGGAAGGGGGGGAGTTAGGGAAGGGGGGGAGGGGCTAGAACCCCGTCGGGCTCGTCGACCCGCGGCTCCAAGCGGCTCTGCGGCCGAGTTAGGGGAGGAGGGGGGGAGGGGCAGACAGCCTGACAGCCGGGCGACGGGCGCGCGCTGCCGGCTCGGCGGGCGAGGTCGCGAGTGGGACAGGCCCTGCCCGCAGGTGGACCCGCGGGCACCCGCAGCTCGTCGACAGGGTTAGGGAAGGGGGGGAGGGGATAGAGCCCCGTCGGGCTCGTCGACCCGCGGCTCCTGGCGGCTCTGCGGCCGAGTTAGGGAAGGGGGGGGAGGGGCAGACTCCCTGCCAGGCGGGCGACGCGCGCGCGCTGGCGGCTGGGCGCCATAGTTCGCGAGTGCGAGAGGCCCGGCCGACAGGTGGACACGCGGGCACCGCCAGCTCGGCGGCAGAGTGAGGGAAGGGGGGGAGGGGCAGACACCCTGACAACCGGGCGACGGGCGCGTGCTGGCGGCTCGCGGGCGAGGTCGCGAGTGGGAGAGGCCCGGCCGACAGCTGGACCCGCGGGCACCGCCAGCTCGGCGACAGAGTGAGGGAAGGAGGGAGGAGGGGCGGAGTCCCTGCCAGGCGGGCGACGCGCGCGCGCTGGCGGCTCGGCGGCAGAGGTCGCGAGTGCGAGAGGCCCGGCCGACAGGTGGACACGCGGGCACCGCCAGCTCGGCGCAGAGTGAGGAAAGGGGGGAGGAGGGGCAGACAGCCTGACAGCCGGGCGACGGGCGCGCGCTGCCGGCTCGGCGGGCGAGGTCGCGAGTGGGAGAGGCCCTGCCCGCAGGTGGACCCGCGGGCACCCGCAGCTCGTCGACAGGGTTAGGGAAGGGGGGGAGGGGATAGAGCCCCGTCGGGCTCGTCGACCCGCGGCTCCTGGCGGCTCTGCGGCCGAGTTAGGGAAGGGGGGGGAGGGGCAGACTCCCTGCCAGGCGGGCGACGCGCGCGCGCTGGCGGCTGGGCGCCATAGTTCGCGAGTGCGAGAGGCCCGGCCGACAGGTGGACACGCGGGCACCGCCAGCTCGGCGGCAGAGTGAGGGAAGGGGGGGAGGGGCAGACACCCTGACAACCGGGCGACGGGCGCGTGCTGGCGGCTCGGCGGGCGAGGTCGCGAGTGGGAGAGGCCCGGCCGACAGCTGGACCCGCGGGCACCGCCAGCTCGGCGACAGAGTGAGGGAAGGAGGGAGGAGGGGCGGAGTCCCTGCCAGGCGGGCGACGCGCGCGCGCTGGCGGCTCGGCGGCAGAGGTCGCGAGTGCGAGAGGCCCGGCCGACAGGTGGACACGCGGGCACCGCCAGCTCGGCGCAGAGTGAGGAAAGGGGGGAGGAGGGGCAGACACCCTGACAGCCGGGAGACGGGCTCGCGCTGGCGGCTCGGCGGGCGAGGTCGCGAGTGGGAGAGGCCCTGCCCGCAGGTGGACACGCGGGCACCCGCAGTTCGTCGACAGGGTGAGGGAAGGGGGGGAGGGGATAGAGCCCCGTCGGGCTCGTCGACCCGCGGCTGCTGTGGGCTCTGCGGCCGAGTTAGGGAAGGAGGGGGGGAGGGGCAGACTCCCTGCCAGGCGGGCGACGCTCGCGCGCTGGCGGCTCGGCGGCAGAGGTCGCGAGTGCGAGAGGCCCGGCCGACAGGTGGACGCGCCGTCACCGAGAGCTCGGCGGCACAGTGAGG
This sequence comes from Giraffa tippelskirchi, assembly GCF_054371585.1. Taxonomy (NCBI): domain Eukaryota; kingdom Metazoa; phylum Chordata; class Mammalia; order Artiodactyla; family Giraffidae; genus Giraffa; species Giraffa tippelskirchi. The sequence continues at coordinate 14,938,037 of NC_137288.1, read as the reverse complement.
GAAGGGGGGGAGGGGATAGAGCCCCGTCGGGCTCGTCGACCCGCGGCTCCTGGCGGCTCTGCGGCCGAGTTAGGGAAGCGGGGGGAGGGGCAGACAGCCTGACAGCCGGGCGACGGGCGCGCGCTGGCGGCTCGGCGGGCGAGGTCGCGAGTGGGAGAGACCCTGCCCGCAGGTGGACCCGCGGGCACCCGCAGCTCGTCGACAGGGTTAGGGAAGGGGGGGAGGGGATAGAGCCCCGTCGGGCTCGTCGACCCGCGGCTCCTGGCGGCTCTGCGGCCGAGTTAGGGAAGGGGGGGGAGGGGCAGACTCCCTGCCAGGCGGGCGACGCGCGCGCGCTGGCGGCTGGGCGCCATAGGTCGCGAGTGCGAGAGGCCCGGCCGACAGGTGGACACGCGGGCACCGCCAGCTCGGCGGCAGAGTGAGGGAAGGGGGGGGAGGGGCAGACACCCTGACAACCGGGCGACGGGCGCGTGCTGGCGGCTCGGCGGGCGAGGTCGCGAGTGGGAGAGGCCCGGCCGACAGCTGGACCCGCGGGCACCGCCAGCTCGGCGGCAGAGTGAGGGAAGGAGGGAGGAGGGGCGGAGTCCCTGCCAGGCGGGCGACGCGCGCGCGCTGGCGGCTCGGCGGCAGAGGTCGCGAGTGCGAGAGGCCCGGCCGACAGCTGGACCCGCGGGCACCGCCAGCTCGGCGGCAGAGTGAGGGAAGGAGGGAGGAGGGGCGGAGTCCCTGCCAGGCGGGCGACGCGCGCGCGCTGGCGGCTCGGCGGCAGAGGTCGCGAGTGCGAGAGGCCCGGCCGACAGGTGGACACGCGGGCACCGCCAGCTCGGTGGCAGAGTGAGGGAAGTGGGGGAGGGGCAGACAGCCTGACAACCGGGCGACGGGCGCGCGCTGGCGCCTCGGCTGGCGAGGTCGCGAGTGGGAGAGGCCCTGCCCGCAGGTGGACACGCGGGCACCCGCAGCTCGTCGAGAGTTAGGGAAGGGGGGGAGTTAGGGAAGGGGGGGAGGGGATAGAACCCCGTCGGGCTCGTCGACCCGCGGCTCCTGGCGGCTCTGCGGCCGAGTTAGGGGAGGAGGGGGGGAGGGGCAGACAGCCTGACAGCCGGGCGACGGGCGCGCGCTGCCGTCTCGGCGGGCGAGGTCGCGAGTGGGAGGGGCCCTGCCCGCAGGTGGACCCGCGGGCACCCGCAGCTCGTCGACAGGGTTAGGGAAGGGGGGGAGTTAGGGAAGGGGGGGAGGGGCTAGAACCCCGTCGGGCTCGTCGACCCGCGGCTCCAAGCGGCTCTGCGGCCGAGTTAGGGGAGGAGGGGGGGAGGGGCAGACAGCCTGACAGCCGGGCGACGGGCGCGCGCTGCCGGCTCGGCGGGCGAGGTCGCGAGTGGGACAGGCCCTGCCCGCAGGTGGACCCGCGGGCACCCGCAGCTCGTCGACAGGGTTAGGGAAGGGGGGGAGGGGATAGAGCCCCGTCGGGCTCGTCGACCCGCGGCTCCTGGCGGCTCTGCGGCCGAGTTAGGGAAGGGGGGGGAGGGGCAGACTCCCTGCCAGGCGGGCGACGCGCGCGCGCTGGCGGCTGGGCGCCATAGTTCGAGAGTGCGAGAGGCCCGGCCGACAGGTGGACACGCGGGCACCGCCAGCTCGGCGGCAGAGTGAGGGAAGGGGGGGAGGGGCAGACACCCTGACAACCGGGTGACGGGCGCGTGCTGGCGGCTCGGCGGGCGAGGTCGCGAGTGGGAGAGGCCCGGCCGACAGCTGGACCCGCGGGCACCGCCAGCTCGGCGACAGAGTGAGGGAAGGAGGGAGGAGGGGCGGAGTCCCTGCCAGGCGGGCGACGCGCGCGCGCTGGCGGCTCGGCGGCAGAGGTCGCGAGTGCGAGAGGCCCGGCCGACAGGTGGACACGCGGGCACCGCCAGCTCGGCGCAGAGTGAGGAAAGGGGGGAGGAGGGGCAGACAGCCTGACAGCCGGGCGACGGGCGCGCGCTGCCGGCTCGGCGGGCGAGGTCGCGAGTGGGACAGGCCCTGCCCGCAGGTGGACCCGCGGGCACCCGCAGCTCGTCGACAGGGTTAGGGAAGGGGGGGAGGGGATAGAGCCCCGTCGGGCTCGTCGACCCGCGGCTCCTGGCGGCTCTGCGGCCGAGTTAGGGAAGGGGGGGGAGGGGCAGACTCCCTGCCAGGCGGGCGACGCGCGCGCGCTGGCGGCTGGGCGCCATAGTTCGCGAGTGCGAGAGGCCCGGCCGACAGGTGGACACGCGGGCACCGCCAGCTCGGCGGCAGAGTGAGGGAAGGGGGGGAGGGGCAGACACCCTGACAACCGGGCGACGGGCGCGTGCTGGCGGCTCGGCGGGTGAGGTCGCGAGTGGGAGAGGCCCGGCCGACAGCTGGACCCGCGGGCACCGCCAGCTCGGCGACAGAGTGAGGGAAGGAGGGAGGAGGGGCGGAGTCCCTGCCAGGCGGGCGACGCGCGCGCGCTGGCGGCTCGGCGGCAGAGGTCGCGAGTGCGAGAGGCCCGGCCGACAGGTGGACACGCGGGCACCGCCAGCTCGGCGCAGAGTGAGGAAAGGGGGGAGGAGGGGCAGACACCCTGACAGCCGGGAGACGGGCTCGCGCTGGCGGCTCGGCGGGCGAGGTCGCGAGTGGGAGAGGCCCTGCCCGCAGGTGGACACGCGGGCACCCGCAGTTCGTCGACAGGGTGAGGGAAGGGGGGGAGGGGATAGAGCCCCGTCGGGCTCGTCGACCCGCGGCTGCTGTGGGCTCTGCGGCCGAGTTAGGGAAGGAGGGGGGGAGGGGCAGACTCCCTGCCAGGCGGGCGACGCTCGCGCGCTGGCGGCTCGGCGGCAGAGGTCGCGAGTGCGAGAGGCCCGGCCGACAGGTGGACGCGCCGTCACCGAGAGCTCGGCGGCAGAGTGAGGGAAGGGGGGGAGGGGATAGAGCCCCGTCGGGCTCGTCGACCCACGGCTCCTGGCGGCTCTGCGGCCGAGTTAGGGAAGCGGGGGGAGGGGCAGACAGCCTGACAGCCGGGCGACGGGCGCGCGCTGGCGGCTCGGCGGGCGAGGTCGCGAGTGGGAGAGACCCTGCCCGCAGGTGGACCCGCGGGCACCCGCAGCTCGTCGACAGGGTTAGGGAAGGGGGGGAGGGGATAGAGCCCCGTCGGGCTCGTCGACCCGCGGCTCCTGGCGGCTCTGCGGCCGAGTTAGGGAAGGGGGGGGAGGGGCAGACTCCCTGCCAGGCGGGCGACGCGCGCGCGCTGGCGGCTGGGCGCCATAGGTCGCGAGTGCGAGAGGCCCGGCCGACAGGTGGACACGCGGGCACCGCCAGCTCGGCGGCAGAGTGAGGGAAGGGGGGGGAGGGGCAGACACCCTGACAACCGGGCGACGGGCGCGTGCTGGCGGCTCGGCGGGCGAGGTCGCGAGTGGGAGAGGCCCGGCCGACAGCTGGACCCGCGGGCACCGCCAGCTCGGCGGCAGAGTGAGGGAAGGAGGGAGGAGGGGCGGAGTCCCTGCCAGGCGGGCGACGCGCGCGCGCTGGCGGCTCGGCGGCAGAGGTCGCGAGTGCGAGAGGCCCGGCCGACAGCTGGACCCGCGGGCACCGCCAGCTCGGCGGCAGAGTGAGGGAAGGAGGCAGGAGGGGCGGAGTCCCTGCCAGGCGGGCGACGCGCGCGCGCTGGCGGCTCGGCGGCAGAGGTCGCGAGTGCGAGAGGCCCGGCCGACAGGTGGACACGCGGGCACCGCCAGCTCGGTGGCAGAGTGAGGGAAGTGGGGGAGGGGCAGACAGCCTGACAACCGGGCGACGGGCGCGCGCTGGCGCCTCGGCTGGCGAGGTCGCGAGTGGGAGAGGCCCTGCCCGCAGGTGGACACGCGGGCACCCGCAGCTCGTCGAGAGTTAGGGAAGGGGGGGAGTTAGGGAAGGGGGGGAGGGGATAGAACCCCGTCGGGCTCGTCGACCCGCGGCTCCTGGCGGCTCTGCGGCCGAGTTAGGGGAGGAGGGGGGGAGGGGCAGACAGCCTGACAGCCGGGCGACGGGCGCGCGCTGCCGTCTCGGCGGGCGAGGTCGCGAGTGGGAGGGGCCCTGCCCGCAGGTGGACCCGCGGGCACCCGCAGCTCGTCGACAGGGTTAGGGAAGGGGGGGAGTTAGGGAAGGGGGGGAGGGGCTAGAACCCCGTCGGGCTCGTCGACCCGCGGCTCCAAGCGGCTCTGCGGCCGAGTTAGGGGAGGGGGGGGGAGGGGCAGACAGCCTGACAGCCGGGCGACGGGCGCGCGCTGCCGGCTCGGCGGGCGAGGTCGCGAGTGGGACAGGCCCTGCCCGCAGGTGGACCCGCGGGCACCCGCAGCTCGTCGACAGGGTTAGGGAAGGGGGGGAGGGGATAGAGCCCCGTCGGGCTCGTCGACCCGCGGCTCCTGGCGGCTCTGCGGACGAGTTAGGGAAGGGGGGGGAGGGGCAGACTCCCTGCCAGGCGGGCGACGCGCGCGCGCTGGCGGCTGGGCGCCATAGTTCGCGAGTGCGAGAGGCCCGGCCGACAGGTGGACACGCGGGCACCGCCAGCTCGGCGGCAGAGTGAGGGAAGGGGGGGAGGGGCAGACACCCTGACAACCGGGCGACGGGCGCGTGCTGGCGGCTCGGCGGGCGAGGTCGCGAGTGGGAGAGGCCCGGCCGACAGCTGGACCCGCGGGCACCGCCAGCTCGGCGACAGAGTGAGGGAAGGAGGGAGGAGGGGCGGAGTCCCTGCCAGGCGGGCGACGCGCGCGCGCTGGCGGCTCGGCGGCAGAGGTCGCGAGTGCGAGAGGCCCGGCCGACAGGTGGACACGCGGGCACCGCCAGCTCGGCGCAGAGTGAGGAAAGGGGGGAGGAGGGGCAGACACCCTGACAGCCGGGAGACGGGCTCGCGCTGGCGGCTCGGCGGGCGAGGTCGCGAGTGGGAGAGGCCCTGCCCGCAGGTGGACACGCGGGCACCCGCAGTTCGTCGACAGGGTGAGGGAAGGGGGGGAGGGGATAGAGCCCCGTCGGGCTCGTCGACCCGCGGCTGCTGTGGGCTCTGCGGCCGAGTTAGGGAAGGAGGGGGGGAGGGGCAGACTCCCTGCCAGGCGGGCGACGCTCGCGCGCTGGCGGCTCGGCGGCAGAGGTCGCGAGTGCGAGAGGCCCGGCCGACAGGTGGACGCGCCGTCACCGAGAGCTCGGCGGCACAGTGAGGGAAGGGGGGGAGGGGATAGAGCCCCGTCGGGCTCGTCGACCCGCGGCTCCTGGCGGCTCTGCGGCCGAGTTAGGGAAGCGGGGGGAGGGGCAGACAGCCTGACAGCCGGGCGACGGGCGCGCGCTGGCGGCTCGGCGGGCGAGGTCGCGAGTGGGAGAGACCCTGCCCGCAGGTGGACCCGCGGGCACCCGCAGCTCGTCGACAGGGTTAGGGAAGGGGGGGAGGGGATAGAGCCCCGTCGGGCTCGTCGACCCGCGGCTCCTGGCGGCTCTGCGGCCGAGTTAGGGAAGGGGGGGGAGGGGCAGACTCCCTGCCAGGCGGGCGACGCGCGCGCGCTGGCGGCTGGGCGCCATAGGTCGCGAGTGCGAGAGGCCCGGCCGACAGGTGGACACGCGGGCACCGCCAGCTCGGCGGCAGAGTGAGGGAAGGGGGGGGAGGGGCAGACACCCTGACAACCGGGCGACGGGCGCGTGCTGGCGGCTCGGCGGGCGAGGTCGCGAGTGGGAGAGGCCCGGCCGACAGCTGGACCCGCGGGCACCGCCAGCTCGGCGGCAGAGTGAGGGAAGGAGGGAGGAGGGGCGGAGTCCCTGCCAGGCGGGCGACGCGCGCGCGCTGGCGGCTCGGCGGCAGAGGTCGCGAGTGCGAGAGGCCCGGCCGACAGCTGGACCCGCGGGCACCGCCAGCTCGGCGGCAGAGTGAGGGAAGGAGGGAGGAGGGGCGGAGTCCCTGCCAGGCGGGCGACGCGCGCGCGCTGGCGGCTCGGCGGCAGAGGTCGCGAGTGCGAGAGGCCCGGCCGACAGGTGGACACGCGGGCACCGCCAGCTCGGTGGCAGAGTGAGGGAAGTGGGGGAGGGGCAGACAGCCTGACAACCGGGCGACGGGCGCGCGCTGGCGCCTCGGCTGGCGAGGTCGCGAGTGGGAGAGGCCCTGCCCGCAGGTGGACACGCGGGCACCCGCAGCTCGTCGAGAGTTAGGGAAGGGGGGGAGTTAGGGAAGGGGGGGAGGGGATAGAACCCCGTCGGGCTCGTCGACCCGCGGCTCCTGGCGGCTCTGCGGCCGAGTTAGGGGAGGAGGGGGGGAGGGGCAGACAGCCTGACAGCCGGGCGACGGGCGCGCGCTGCCGTCTCGGCGGGCGAGGTCGCGAGTGGGAGGGGCCCTGCCCGCAGGTGGACCCGCGGGCACCCGCAGCTCGTCGACAGGGTTAGGGAAGGGGGGGAGTTAGGGAAGGGGGGGAGGGGCTAGAACCCCGTCGGGCTCGTCGACCCGCGGCTCCAAGCGGCTCTGCGGCCGAGTTAGGGGAGGAGGGGGGGAGGGGCAGACAGCCTGACAGCCGGGCGACGGGCGCGCGCTGCCGGCTCGGCGGGCGAGGTCGCGAGTGGGACAGGCCCTGCCCGCAGGTGGACCCGCGGGCACCCGCAGCTCGTCGACAGGGTTAGGGAAGGGGGGGAGGGGATAGAGCCCCGTCGGGCTCGTCGACCCGCGGCTCCTGGCGGCTCTGCGGCCGAGTTAGGGAAGGGGGGGGAGGGGCAGACTCCCTGCCAGGCGGGCGACGCGCGCGCGCTGGCGGCTGGGCGCCATAGTTCGCGAGTGCGAGAGGCCCGGCCGACAGGTGGACACGCGGGCACCGCCAGCTCGGCGGCAGAGTGAGGGAAGGGGGGAGGGGCAGACACCCTGACAACCGGGCGACGGGCGCGTGCTGGCGGCTCGCGGGCGAGGTCGCGAGTGGGAGAGGCCCGGCCGACAGCTGGACCCGCGGGCACCGCCAGCTCGGCGACAGAGTGAGGGAAGGAGGGAGGAGGGGCGGAGTCCCTGCCAGGCGGGCGACGCGCGCGCGCTGGCGGCTCGGCGGCAGAGGTCGCGAGTGCGAGAGGCCCGGCCGACAGGTGGACACGCGGGCACCGCCAGCTCGGCGCAGAGTGAGGAAAGGGGGGAGGAGGGGCAGACAGCCTGACAGCCGGGCGACGGGCGCGCGCTGCCGGCTCGGCGGGCGAGGTCGCGAGTGGGAGAGGCCCTGCCCGCAGGTGGACCCGCGGGCACCCGCAGCTCGTCGACAGGGTTAGGGAAGGGGGGGAGGGGATAGAGCCCCGTCGGGCTCGTCGACCCGCGGCTCCTGGCGGCTCTGCGGCCGAGTTAGGGAAGGGGGGGGAGGGGCAGACTCCCTGCCAGGCGGGCGACGCGCGCGCGCTGGCGGCTGGGCGCCATAGTTCGCGAGTGCGAGAGGCCCGGCCGACAGGTGGACACGCGGGCACCGCCAGCTCGGCGCAGAGTGAGGAAAGGGGGGAGGAGGGGCAGACACCCTGACAGCCGGGAGACGGGCTCGCGCTGGCGGCTCGGCGGGCGAGGTCGCGAGTGGGAGAGGCCCTGCCCGCAGGTGGACACGCGGGCACCCGCAGTTCGTCGACAGGGTGAGGGAAGGGGGGGAGGGGATAGAGCCCCGTCGGGCTCGTCGACCCGCGGCTGCTGTGGGCTCTGCGGCCGAGTTAGGGAAGGAGGGGGGGAGGGGCAGACTCCCTGCCAGGCGGGCGACGCTCGCGCGCTGGCGGCTCGGCGGCAGAGGTCGCGAGTGCGAGAGGCCCGGCCGACAGGTGGACGCGCCGTCACCGAGAGCTCGGCGGCACAGTGAGGGAAGGGGGGGAGGGGATAGAGCCCCGTCGGGCTCGTCGACCCGCGGCTCCTGGCGGCTCTGCGGCCGAGTTAGGGAAGCGGGGGGAGGGGCAGACAGCCTGACAGCCGGGCGACGGGCGCGCGCTGGCGGCTCGGCGGGCGAGGTCGCGAGTGGGAGAGACCCTGCCCGCAGGTGGACCCGCGGGCACCCGCAGCTCGTCGACAGGGTTAGGGAAGGGGGGGAGGGGATAGAGCCCCGTCGGGCTCGTCGACCCGCGGCTCCTGGCGGCTCTGCGGCCGAGTTAGGGAAGGGGGGGGAGGGGCAGACTCCCTGCCAGGCGGGCGACGCGCGCGCGCTGGCGGCTGGGCGCCATAGGTCGCGAGTGCGAGAGGCCCGGCCGACAGGTGGACACGCGGGCACCGCCAGCTCGGCGGCAGAGTGAGGGAAGGGGGGGGAGGGGCAGACACCCTGACAACCGGGCGACGGGCGCGTGCTGGCGGCTCGGCGGGCGAGGTCGCGAGTGGGAGAGGCCCGGCCGACAGCTGGACCCGCGGGCACCGCCAGCTCGGCGGCAGAGTGAGGGAAGGAGGGAGGAGGGGCGGAGTCCCTGCCAGGCGGGCGACGCGCGCGCGCTGGCGGCTCGGCGGCAGAGGTCGCGAGTGCGAGAGGCCCGGCCGACAGCTGGACCCGCGGGCACCGCCAGCTCGGCGGCAGAGTGAGGGAAGGAGGGAGGAGGGGCGGAGTCCCTGCCAGGCGGGCGACGCGCGCGCGCTGGCGGCTCGGCGGCAGAGGTCGCGAGTGCGAGAGGCCCGGCCGACAGGTGGACACGCGGGCACCGCCAGCTCGGTGGCAGAGTGAGGGAAGTGGGGGAGGGGCAGACAGCCTGACAACCGGGCGACGGGCGCGCGCTGGCGCCTCGGCTGGCGAGGTCGCGAGTGGGAGAGGCCCTGCCCGCAGGTGGACACGCGGGCACCCGCAGCTCGTCGAGAGTTAGGGAAGGGGGGGAGTTAGGGAAGGGGGGGAGGGGATAGAACCCCGTCGGGCTCGTCGACCCGCGGCTCCTGGCGGCTCTGCGGCCGAGTTAGGGGAGGAGGGGGGGAGGGGCAGACAGCCTGACAGCCGGGCGACGGGCGCGCGCTGCCGTCTCGGCGGGCGAGGTCGCGAGTGGGAGGGGCCCTGCCCGCAGGTGGACCCGCGGGCACCCGCAGCTCGTCGACAGGGTTAGGGAAGGGGGGGAGTTAGGGAAGGGGGGGAGGGGCTAGAACCCCGTCGGGCTCGTCGACCCGCGGCTCCAAGCGGCTCTGCGGCCGAGTTAGGGGAGGAGGGGGGGAGGGGCAGACAGCCTGACAGCCGGGCGACGGGCGCGCGCTGCCGGCTCGGCGGGCGAGGTCGCGAGTGGGACAGGCCCTGCCCGCAGGTGGACCCGCGGGCACCCGCAGCTCGTCGACAGGTTTAGGGAAGGGGGGGAGGGGATAGAGCCCCGTCGGGCTCGTCGACCCGCGGCTCCTGGCGGCTCTGCGGCCGAGTTAGGGAAGGGGGGGAGGGGCAGACTCCCTGCCAGGCGGGCGACGCGCGCGCGCTGGCGGCTGGGCGCCATAGTTCGCGAGTGCGAGAGGCCCGGCCGACAGGTGGACACGCGGGCACCGCCAGCTCGGCGGCAGAGTGAGGGAAGGGGGGGAGGGGCAGACACCCTGACAACCGGGCGACGGGCGCGTGCTGGCGGCTCGGCGGGCGAGGTCGCGAGTGGGAGAGGCCCAGCCGACAGCTGGACCCGCGGGCACCGCCAGCTCGGCGACAGAGTGAGGGAAGGAGGGAGGAGGGGCGGAGTCCCTGCCAGGCGGGCGACGCGCGCGCGCTGGCTGCTCGGCAGCAGAGGTCGCGAGTGCGAGAGGCCCGGCCGACAGGTGGACACGCGGGCACCGCCAGCTCGGCGCAGAGTGAGGAAAGGGGGGACGAGGGGCAGACACCCTGACAGCCGGGAGACGGGCTCGCGCTGGCGGCTCGGCGGGCGAGGTCGCGAGTGGGAGAGGCCCTGCCCGCAGGTGGACACGGGGGCACCCGCAGTTCGTCGACAGGGTGAGGGAAGGGGGGGAGGGGATAGAGCCCCGTCGGGCTCGTCGACCCGCGGCTGCTGTGGGCTCTGCGGCCGAGTTAGGGAAGGAGGGGGGGAGGGGCAGACTCCCTGCCAGGCGGGCGACGCTCGCGCGCTGGCGGCTCGGCGGCAGAGGTCGCGAGTGCGAGAGGCCCGGCCGACAGGTGGACGCGCCGTCACCGAGAGCTCGGCGGCACAGTGAGGGAAGGGGGGGAGGGGATAGAGCCCCGTCGGGCTCGTCGACCCGCGGCTCCTGGCGGCTCTGCGGCCGAGTTAGGGAAGCGGGGGGAGGGGCAGACAGCCTGACAGCCGGGCGACGGGCGCGCGCTGGCGGCTCAGCGGGCGAGGTCGCGAGTGGGAGAGACCCTGCCCGCAGGTGGACCCGCGGGCACCCGCAGCTCGTCGACAGGGTTAGGGAAGGGGGGGAGGGGATAGAGCCCCGTCGGGCTCGTCGACCCGCGGCTCCTGGCGGCTCTGCGGCCGAGTTAGGGAAGGGGGGGGAGGGGCAGACTCCCTGCCAGGCGGGCGACGCGCGCGCGCTGGCGGCTGGGCGCCATAGGTCGCGAGTGCGAGAGGCCCGGCCGACAGGTGGACACGCGGGCACCGCCAGCTCGGCGGCAGAGTGAGGGAAGGGGGGGGAGGGGCAGACACCCTGACAACCGGGCGACGGGCGCGTGCTGGCGGCTCGGCGGGCGAGGTCGCGAGTGGGAGAGGCCCGGCCGACAGCTGGACCCGCGGGCACCGCCAGCTCGGCGGCAGAGTGAGGGAAGGAGGGAGGAGGGGCGGAGTCCCTGCCAGGCGGGCGACGCGCGCGCGCTGGCGGCTCGGCGGCAGAGGTCGCGAGTGCGAGAGGCCCGGCCGACAGGTGGACACGCGGGCACCGCCAGCTCGGTGGCAGAGTGAGGGAAGTGGGGGAGGGGCAGACAGCCTGACAACCGGGCGACGGGCGCGCGCTGGCGCCTCGGCTGGCGAGGTCGCGAGTGGGAGAGGCCCTGCCCGCAGGTGGACACGCGGGCACCCGCAGCTCGTCGAGAGTTAGGGAAGGGGGGGAGTTAGGGAAGGGGGGGAGGGGATAGAACCCCGTCGGGCTCGTCGACCCGCGGCTCCTGGCGGCTCTGCGGCCGAGTTAGGGGAGGAGGGGGGGAGGGGCAGACAGCCTGACAGCCGGGCGACGGGCGCGCGCTGCCGTCTCGGCGGGCGAGGTCGCGAGTGGGAGGGGCCCTGCCCGCAGGTGGACCCGCGGGCACCCGCAGCTCGTCGACAGGGTTAGGGAAGGGGGGGAGTTAGGGAAGGGGGGGAGGGGCTAGAACCCCGTCGGGCTCGTCGACCCGCGGCTCCAAGCGGCTCTGCGGCCGAGTTAGGGGAGGGGGGGGGAGGGGCAGACAGCCTGACAGCCGGGCGACGGGCGCGCGCTGCCGGCTCGGCGGGCGAGGTCGCGAGTGGGACAGGCCCTGCCCGCAGGTGGACCCGCGGGCACCCGCAGCTCGTCGACAGGGTTAGGGAAGGGGGGGAGGGGATAGAGCCCCGTCGGGCTCGTCGACCCGCGGCTCCTGGCGGCTCTGAGGCCTAGTTAGGGAAGGGGGGGGAGGGGCAGACTCCCTGCCAGGCGGGCGACGCGCGCGCGCTGGCGGCTGGGCGCCATAGTTCGCGAGTGCGAGAGGCCCGGCCGACAGGTGGACACGCGGGCACCGCCAGCTCGGCGGCAGAGTGAGGGAAGGGGGGGAGGGGCAGACACCCTGACAACCGGGCGACGGGCGCGTGCTGGCGGCTCGGCGGGCGAGGTCGCGAGTGGGAGAGGCCCGGCCGACAGCTGGACCCGCGGGCACCGCCAGCTCGGCGACAGAGTGAGGGAAGGAGGGAGGAGGGGCGGAGTCCCTGCCAGGCGGGCGACGCGCGCGCGCTGGCGGCTCGGCGGCAGAGGTCGCGAGTGCGAGAGGCCCGGCCGACAGGTGGACACGCGGGCACCGCCAGCTCGGCGCAGAGTGAGGAAAGGGGGGAGGAGGGGCAGACACCCTGACAGCCGGGAGACGGGCTCGCGCTGGCGGCTCGGCGGGCGAGGTCGCGAGTGGGAGAGGCCCTGCCCGCAGGTGGACACGCGGGCACCCGCAGTTCGTCGACAGGGTGAGGGAAGGGGGGGAGGGGATAGAGCCCCGTCGGGCTCGTCGACCCGCGGCTGCTGTGGGCTCTGCGGCCGAGTTAGGGAAGGAGGGGGGGAGGGGCAGACTCCCTGCCAGGCGGGCGACGCTCGCGCGCTGGCGGCTCGGCGGCAGAGGTCGCGAGTGCGAGAGGCCCGGCCGACAGGTGGACGCGCCGTCACCGAGAGCTCGGCGGCACAGTGAGGGAAGGGGGGGAGGGGATAGAGCCCCGTCGGGCTCGTCGACCCGCGGCTCCTGGCGGCTCTGCGGCCGAGTTAGGGAAGCGGGGGGAGGGGCAGACAGCCTGACAGCCGGGCGACGGGCGCGCGCTGGCGGCTCGGCGGGCGAGGTCGCGAGTGGGAGAGACCCTGCCCGCAGGTGGACCCGCGGGCACCCGCAGCTCGTCGACAGGGTTAGGGAAGGGGGGGAGGGGATAGAGCCCCGTCGGGCTCGTCGACCCGCGGCTCCTGGCGGCTCTGCGGCCGAGTTAGGGAAGGGGGGGGAGGGGCAGACTCCCTGCCAGGCGGGCGACGCGCGCGCGCTGGCGGCTGGGCGCCATAGGTCGCGAGTGCGAGAGGCCCGGCCGACAGGTGGACACGCGGGCACCGCCTGCTCGGCGGCAGAGTGAGGGAAGGGGGGGAGGGGCAGACACCCTGACAACCGGGCGACGGGCGCGTGCTGGCGGCTCGGCGGGCGAGGTCGCGAGTGGGAGAGGCCCGGCCGACAGCTGGACCCGCGGGCACCGCCAGCTCGGCGGCAGAGTGAGGGAAGGAGGGAGGAGGGGCGGAGTCCCTGCCAGGGGGGCGACGCGCGCGCGCTGGCGGCTCGGCGGCAGAGGTCGCGAGTGCGAGAGGCCCGGCCGACAGCTGGACCCGCGGGCACCGCCAGCTCGGCGGCAGAGTGAGGGAAGGAGGGAGGAGGGGCGGAGTCCCTGCCAGGCGGGCGACGCGCGCGCGCTGGCGGCTCGGCGGCAGAGGTCGCGAGTGCGAGAGGCCCGGCCGACAGGTGGACACGCGGGCACCGCCAGCTCGGCGGCAGAGTGAGGGAAGGGGGGGGAGGGGCAGACACCCTGACAACCGGGCGACGGGCGCGTGCTGGCGGCTCGGCGGGCGAGGTCGCGAGTGGGAGAGGCCCGGCCGACAGCTGGACCCGCGGGCACCGCCAGCTCGGCGGCAGAGTGAGGGAAGGAGGGAGGAGGGGCGGAGTCCCTGCCAGGCGGGCGACGCGCGCGCGCTGGCGGCTCGGCGGCAGAGGTCGCGAGTGCGAGAGGCCCGGCCGACAGGTGGACACGCGGGCACCGCCAGCTCGGTGGCAGAGTGAGGGAAGTGGGGGAGGGGCAGACAGCCTGACAACCGGGCGACGGGCGCGCGCTGGCGCCTCGGCTGGCGAGGTCGCGAGTGGGAGAGGCCCTGCCCGCAGGTGGACACGCGGGCACCCGCAGCTCGTCGAGAGTTAGGGAAGGGGGGGAGTTAGGGAAGGGGGGGAGGGGATAGAACCCCGTCGGGCTCGTCGACCCGCGGCTCCTGGCGGCTCTGCGGCCGAGTTAGGGAGGAGGGGGGGAGGGGCAGACAGCCTGACAGCCGGGCGACGGGCGCGCGCTGCCGTCTCGGCGGGCGAGGTCGCGAGTGGGAGGGGCCCTGCCCGCAGGTGGACCCGCGGGCACCCGCAGCTCGTCGACAGGGTTAGGGAAGGGGGGGAGTTAGGGAAGGGGGGGAGGGGCTAGAACCCCGTCGGGCTCGTCGACCCGCGGCTCCAAGCGGCTCTGCGGCCGAGTTAGGGGAGGGGGGGGGAGGGGCAGACAGCCTGACAGCCGGGCGACGGGCGCGCGCTGCCGGCTCGGCGGGCGAGGTCGCGAGTGGGACAGGCCCTGCCCGCAGGTGGACCCGCGGGCACCCGCAGCTCGTCGACAGGGTTAGGGAAGGGGGGGAGGGGATAGAGCCCCGTCGGGCTCGTCGACCCGCGGCTCCTGGCGGCTCTGCGGCCTAGTTAGGGAAGGGGGGGGAGGGGCAGACTCCCTGCCAGGCGGGCGACGCGCGCGCGCTGGCGGCTGGGCGCCATAGTTCGCGAGTGCGAGAGGCCCGGCCGACAGGTGGACACGCGGGCACCGCCAGCTCGGCGGCAGAGTGAGGGAAGGGGGGGAGGGGCAGACACCCTGACAACCGGGCGACGGGCGCGTGCTGGCGGCTCGGCGGGCGAGGTCGCGAGTGGGAGAGGCCCGGCCGACAGCTGGACCCGCGGGCACCGCCAGCTCGGCGACAGAGTGAGGGAAGGAGGGAGGAGGGGCGGAGTCCCTGCCAGGCGGGCGACGCGCGCGCGCTGGCGGCTCGGCGGCAGAGGTCGCGAGTGCGAGAGGCCCGGCCGACAGGTGGACACGCGGGCACCGCCAGCTCGGCGCAGAGTGAGGAAAGGGGGGAGGAGGGGCAGACACCCTGACAGCCGGGAGACGGGCTCGCGCTGGCGGCTCGGCGGGCGAGGTCGCGAGTGGGAGAGGCCCTGCCCGCAGGTGGACACGCGGGCACCCGCAGTTCGTCGACAGGGTGAGGGAAGGGGGGGAGGGGATAGAGCCCCGTCGGGCTCGTCGACCCGCGGCTGCTGTGGGCTCTGCGGCCGAGTTAGGGAAGGAGGGGGGAGGGGCAGACTCCCTGCCAGGCGGGCGACGCTCGCGCGCTGGCGGCTCGGCGGCAGAGGTCGCGAGTGCGAGAGGCCCGGCCGACAGGTGGACGCGCCGTCACCGAGAGCTCGGCGGCACAGTGAGGGAAGGGGGGGAGGGGATAGAGCCCCGTCGGGCTCGTCGACCCGCGGCTCCTGGCGGCTCTGCGGCCGAGTTAGGGAAGCGGGGGGAGGGGCAGACAGCCTGACAGCCGGGCGACGGGCGCGCGCTGGCGGCTCGGCGGGCGAGGTCGCGAGTGGGAGAGACCCTGCCCGCAGGTGGACCCGCGGGCACCCGCAGCTCGTCGACAGGGTTAGGGAAGGGGGGGAGGGGATAGAGCCCCGTCGGGCTCGTCGACCCGCGGCTCCTGGCGGCTCTGCGGCCGAGTTAGGGAAGGGGGGGGAGGGGCAGACTCCCTGCCAGGCGGGCGACGCGCGCGCGCTGGCGGCTGGGCGCCATAGGTCGCGAGTGCGAGAGGCCCGGCCGACAGGTGGACACGCGGGCACCGCCAGCTCGGCGGCAGAGTGAGGGAAGGGGGGGAGGGGCAGACACCCTGACAACCGGGCGACGGGCGCGTGCTGGCGGCTCGGCGGGCGAGGTCGCGAGTGGGAGAGGCCCGGCCGACAGCTGGAGCCGCGGGCACCGCCAGCTCGGCGGCAGAGTGAGGGAAGGAGGGAGGAGGGGCGGAGTCCCTGCCAGGGGGGCGACGCGCGCGCGCTGGCGGCTCGGCGGCAGAGGTCGCGAGTGCGAGAGGCCCGGCCGACAGCTGGACCCGCGGGCACCGCCAGCTCGGCGGCAGAGTGAGGGAAGGAGGGAGGAGGGGCGGAGTCCCTGCCAGGCGGGCGACGCGCGCGCGCTGGCGGCTCGGCGGCAGAGGTCGCGAGTGCGAGAGGCCCGGCCGACAGGTGGACACGCGGGCACCGCCAGCTCGGTGGCAGAGTGAGGGAAGTGGGGGAGGGGCAGACAGCCTGACAACCGGGCGACGGGCGCGCGCTGGCGCCTCGGCTGGCGAGGTCGCGAGTGGGAGAGGCCCTGCCCGCAGGTGGACACGCGGGCACCCGCAGCTCGTCGAGAGTTAGGGAAGGGGGGGAGTTAGGGAAGGGGGGGAGGGGATAGAACCCCGTCGGGCTCGTCGACCCGCGGCTCCTGGCGGCTCTGCGGCCGAGTTAGGGGAGGAGGGGGGGAGGGGCAGACAGCCTGACAGCCGGGCGACGGGCGCGCGCTGCCGTCTCGGCGGGCGAGGTCGCGAGTGGGAGGGGCCCTGCCCGCAGGTGGACCCGCGGGCACCCGCAGCTCGTCGACAGGGTTAGGGAAGGGGGGGAGTTAGGGAAGGGGGGGAGGGGCTAGAACCCCGTCGGGCTCGTCGACCCGCGGCTCCAAGCGGCTCTGCGGCCGAGTTAGGGGGGGGGGGGGAGGGGCAGACAGCCTGACAGCCGGGCGACGGGCGCGCGCTGCCGGCTCGGCGGGCGAGGTCGCGAGTGGGACAGGCCCTGCCCGCAGGTGGACCCGCGGGCACCCGCAGCTCGTCGACAGGGTTAGGGAAGGGGGGGAGGGGATAGAGCCCCGTCGGGCTCGTCGACCCGCGGCTCCTGGCGGCTCTGCGGCCGAGTTAGGGAAGGGGGGGGAGGGGCAGACTCCCTGCCAGGCGGGCGACGCGCGCGCGCTGGCGGCTGGGCGCCATAGTTCGCGAGTGCGAGAGGCCCGGCCGACAGGTGGACACGCGGGCACCGCCAGCTCGGCGGCAGAGTGAGGGAAGGGGGGGAGGGGCAGACACCCTGACAACCGGGCGACGGGCGCGTGCTGGCGGCTCGGCGGGCGAGGTCGCGAGTGGGAGAGGCCCGGCCGACAGCTGGACCCGCGGGCACCGCCAGCTCGGCGACAGAGTGAGGGAAGGAGGGAGGAGGGGCGGAGTCCCTGCCAGGCGGGCGACGCGCGCGCGCTGGCGGCTCGGCGGCAGAGGTCGCGAGTGCGAGAGGCCCGGCCGACAGGTGGACACGCGGGCACCGCCAGCTCGGCGCAGAGTGAGGAAAGGGGGGAGGAGGGGCAGACACCCTGACAGCCGGGAGACGGGCTCGCGCTGGCGGCTCGGCGGGCGAGGTCGCGAGTGGGAGAGGCCCTGCCCGCAGGTGGACACGCGGGCACCCGCAGTTCGTCGACAGGGTGAGGGAAGGGGGGAGGGGATAGAGCCCCGTCGGGCTCGTCGACCCGCGGCTGCTGTGGGCTCTGCGGCCGAGTTAGGGAAGGAGGGGGGGAGGGGCAGACTCCCTGCCAGGCGGGCGACGCTCGCGCGCTGGCGGCTCGGCGGCAGAGGTCGCGAGTGCGAGAGGCCCGGCCGACAGGTGGACGCGCCGTCACCGAGAGCTCGGCGGCACAGTGAGGGAAGGGGGGGAGGGGATAGAGCCCCGTCGGGCTCGTCGACCCGCGGCTCCTGGCGGCTCTGCGGCCGAGTTAGGGAAGCGGGGGGAGGGGCAGACAGCCTGACAGCCGGGCGACGGGCGCGCGCTGGCGGCTCGGCGGGCGAGGTCGCGAGTGGGAGAGACCCTGCCCGCAGGTGGACCCGCGGGCACCCGCAGCTCGTCGACAGGGTTAGGGAAGGGGGGGAGGGGATAGAGCCCCGTCGGGCTCGTCGACCCGCGGCTCCTGGCGGCTCTGCGGCCGAGTTAGGGAAGGGGGGGGAGGGGCAGACTCCCTGCCAGGCGGGCGACGCGCGCGCGCTGGCGGCTGGGCGCCATAGGTCGCGAGTGCGAGAGGCCCGGCCGACAGGTGGACACGCGGGCACCGCCAGCTCGGCGGCAGAGTGAGGGAAGGGGGGGGAGGGGCAGACACCCTGACAACCGGGCGACGGGCGCGTGCTGGCGGCTCGGCGGGCGAGGTCGCGAGTGGGAGAGGCCCGGCCGACAGCTGGACCCGCGGGCACCGCCAGCTCGGCGGCAGAGTGAGGGAAGGAGGGAGGAGGGGCGGAGTCCCTGCCAGGCGGGCGACGCGCGCGCGCTGGCGGCTCGGCGGCAGAGGTCGCGAGTGCGAGAGGCCCGGCCGACAGCTGGACCCGCGGGCACCGCCAGCTCGGCGGCAGAGTGAGGGAAGGAGGGAGGAGGGGCGGAGTCCCTGCCAGGCGGGCGACGCGCGCGCGCTGGCGGCTCGGCGGCAGAGGTCGCGAGTGCGAGAGGCCCGGCCGACAGGTGGACACGCGGGCACCGCCAGCTCGGTGGCAGAGTGAGGGAAGTGGGGGAGGGGCAGACAGCCTGACAACCGGGCGACGGGCGCGCGCTGGCGCCTCGGCTGGCGAGGTCGCGAGTGGGAGAGGCCCTGCCCGCAGGTGGACACGCGGGCACCCGCAGCTCGTCGAGAGTTAGGGAAGGGGGGGAGTTAGGGAAGGGGGGGAGGGGATAGAACCCCGTCGGGCTCGTCGACCCGCGGCTCCTGGCGGCTCTGCGGCCGAGTTAGGGGAGGAGGGGGGGAGGGGCAGACAGCCTGACAGCCGGGCGACGGGCGCGCGCTGCCGTCTCGGCGGGCGAGGTCGCGAGTGGGAGGGGCCCTGCCCGCAGGTGGACCCGCGGGCACCCGCAGCTCGTCGACAGGGTTAGGGAAGGGGGGGAGTTAGGGAAGGGGGGGAGGGGCTAGAACCCCGTCGGGCTCGTCGACCCGCGGCTCCAAGCGGCTCTGCGGCCGAGTTAGGGGAGGGGGGGGGAGGGGCAGACAGCCTGACAGCCGGGCGACGGGCGCGCGCTGCCGGCTCGGCGGGCGAGGTCGCGAGTGGGACAGGCCCTGCCCGCAGGTGGACCCGCGGGCACCCGCAGCTCGTCGACAGGGTTAGGGAAGGGGGGGAGGGGATAGAGCCCCGTCGGGCTCGTCGACCCGCGGCTCCTGGCGGCTCTGCGGCCGAGTTAGGGAAGGGGGGGGAGGGGCAGACTCCCTGCCAGGCGGGCGACGCGCGCGCGCTGGCGGCTGGGCGCCAAAGGTCGCGAGTGCGAGAGGCCCGGCCGACAGGTGGACACGCGGGCACCGCCAGCTCGGCGGCAGAGTGAGGGAAGGGGGGGAGGGGCAGACACCCTGACAACCGGGCGACGGGCGCGTGCTGGCGGCTCGGCGGGCGAGGTCGCGAGTGGGAGAGGCCCGGCCGACAGCTGGACCCGCGGGCACCGCCAGCTCGGCGACAGAGTGAGGGAAGGAGGGAGGAGGGGCGGAGTCCCTGCCAGGCGGGCGACGCGCGCGCGCTGGCGGCTCGGCGGCAGAGGTCGCGAGTGCGAGAGGCCCGGCCGACAGGTGGACACGCGGGCACCGCCAGCTCGGCGCAGAGTGAGGAAAGGGGGGAGGAGGGGCAGACACCCTGACAGCCGGGAGACGGGCTCGCGCTGGCGGCTCGGCGGGCGAGGTCGCGAGTGGGAGAGGCCCTGCCCGCAGGTGGACACGCGGGCACCCGCAGTTCGTCGACAGGGTGAGGGAAGGGGGGGAGGGGATAGAGCCCCGTCGGGCTCGTCGACCCGCGGCTGCTGTGGGCTCTGCGGCCGAGTTAGGGAAGGAGGGGGGGAGGGGCAGACTCCCTGCCAGGCGGGCGACGCTCGCGCGCTGGCGGCTCGGCGGCAGAGGTCGCGAGTGCGAGAGGCCCGGCCGACAGGTGGACGCGCCGTCACCGAGAGCTCGGCGGCACAGTGAGGGAAGGGGGGGAGGGGATAGAGCCCCGTCGGGCTCGTCGACCCGCGGCTCCTGGCGGCTCTGCGGCCGAGTTAGGGAAGCGGGGGGAGGGGCAGACAGCCTGACAGCCGGGCGACGGGCGCGCGCTGGCGGCTCGGCGGGCGAGGTCGCGAGTGGGAGAGACCCTGCCCGCAGGTGGACCCGCGGGCACCCGCAGCTCGTCGACAGGGTTAGGGAAGGGGGGGAGGGGATAGAGCCCCGTCGGGCTCGTCGACCCGCGGCTCCTGGCGGCTCTGCGGCCGAGTTAGGGAAGGGGGGGGAGGGGCAGACTCCCTGCCAGGCGGGCGACGCGCGCGCGCTGGCGGCTGGGCGCCATAGGTCGCGAGTGCGAGAGGCCCGGCCGACAGGTGGACACGCGGGCACCGCCAGCTCGGCGGCAGAGTGAGGGAAGGGGGGGGAGGGGCAGACACCCTGACAACCGGGCGACGGGCGCGTGCTGGCGGCTCGGCGGGCGAGGTCGCGAGTGGGAGAGGCCCGGCCGACAGCTGGACCCGCGGGCACCGCCAGCTCGGCGGCAGAGTGAGGGAAGGAGGGAGGAGGGGCGGAGTCCCTGCCAGGCGGGCGACGCGCGCGCGCTGGCGGCTCGGCGGCAGAGGTCGCGAGTGCGAGAGGCCCGGCCGACAGCTGGACCCGCGGGCACCGCCAGCTTGGCGGCAGAGTGAGGGAAGGAGGGAGGAGGGGCGGAGTCCCTGCCAGGCGGGCGACGCGCGCGCGCTGGCGGCTCGGCGGCAGAGGTCGCGAGTGCGAGAGGCCCGGCCGACAGGTGGACACGCGGGCACCGCCAGCTCGGTGGCAGAGTGAGGGAAGTGGGGGAGGGGCAGACAGCCTGACAACCGGGCGACGGGCGCGCGCTGGCGCCTCGGCTGGCGAGGTCGCGAGTGGGAGAGGCCCTGCCCGCAGGTGGACACGCGGGCACCCGCAGCTCGTCGAGAGTTAGGGAAGGGGGGGAGTTAGGGAAGGGGGGGAGGGGATAGAACCCCGTCGGGCTCGTCGACCCGCGGCTCCTGGCGGCTCTGCGGCCGAGTTAGGGGAGGAGGGGGGGAGGGGCAGACAGCCTGACAGCCGGGCGACGGGCGCGCGCTGCCGTCTCGGCGGGCGAGGTCGCGAGTGGGAGGGGCCCTGCCCGCAGGTGGACCCGCGGGCACCCGCAGCTCGTCGACAGGGTTAGGGAAGGGGGGGAGTTAGGGAAGGGGGGGAGGGGCTAGAACCCCGTCGGGCTCGTCGACCCGCGGCTCCAAGCGGCTCTGCGGCCGAGTTAGGGGAGGGGGGGGGAGGGGCAGACAGCCTGACAGCCGGGCGACGGGCGCGCGCTGCCGGCTCGGCGGGCGAGGTCGCGAGTGGGACAGGCCCTGCCCGCAGGTGGACCCGCGGGCACCCGCAGCTCGTCGACAGGGTTAGGGAAGGGGGGGGAGGGGATAGAGCCCCGTCGGGCTCGTCGACCCGCGGCTCCTGGCGGCTCTGCGGCCGAGTTAGGGAAGGGGGGGGAGGGGCAGACTCCCTGCCAGGCGGGCGACGCGCGCGCGCTGGCGGCTGGGCGCCATAGTTCGCGAGTGCGAGAGGCCCGGCCGACAGGTGGACACGCGGGCACCGCCAGCTCGGCGGCAGAGTGAGGGAAGGGGGGGAGGGGCAGACACCCTGACAACCGGGCGACGGGCGCGTGCTGGCGGCTCGGCGGGCGAGGTCGCGAGTGGGAGAGGCCCGGCCGACAGCTGGACCCGCGGGCACCGCCAGCTCGGCGACAGAGTGAGGGAAGGAGGGAGGAGGGGCGGAGTCCCTGCCAGGCGGGCGACGCGCGCGCGCTGGCGGCTCGGCGGCAGAGGTCGCGAGTGCGAGAGGCCCGGCCGACAGGTGGACACGCGGGCACCGCCAGCTCGGCGCAGAGTGAGGAAAGGGGGGAGGAGGGGCAGACACCCTGACAGCCGGGAGACGGGCTCGCGCTGGCGGCTCGGCGGGCGAGGTCGCGAGTGGGAGAGGCCCTGCCCGCAGGTGGACACGCGGGCACCCGCAGTTCGTCGACAGGGTGAGGGAAGGGGGGGAGGGGATAGAGCCCCGTCGGGCTCGTCGACCCGCGGCTGCTGTGGGCTCTGCGGCCGAGTTAGGGAAGGAGGGGGGGAGGGGCAGACTCCCTGCCAGGCGGGCGACGCTCGCGCGCTGGCGGCTCGGCGGCAGAGGTCGCGAGTGCGAGAGGCCCGGCCGACAGGTGGACGCGCCGTCACCGAGAGCTCGGCGGCACAGTGAGGGAAGGGGGGGAGGGGATAGAGCCCCGTCGGGCTCGTCGACCCGCGGCTCCTGGCGGCTCTGCGGCCGAGTTAGGGAAGCGGGGGGAGGGGCAGACAGCCTGACAGCCGGGCGACGGGCGCGCGCTGGCGGCTCGGCGGGCGAGGTCGCGAGTGGGAGAGACCCTGCCCGCAGGTGGACCCGCGGGCACCCGCAGCTCGTCGACAGGGTTAGGGAAGGGGGGGAGGGGATAGAGCCCCGTCGGGCTCGTCGACCCGCGGCTCCTGGCGGCTCTGCGGCCGAGTTAGGGAAGGGGGGGGAGGGGCAGACTCCCTGCCAGGCGGGCGACGCGCGCGCGCTGGCGGCTGGGCGCCATAGGTCGCGAGTGCGAGAGGCCCGGCCGACAGGTGGACACGCGGGCACCGCCAGCTCGGCGGCAGAGTGAGGGAAGGGGGGGGAGGGGCAGACACCCTGACAACCGGGCGACGGGCGCGTGCTGGCGGCTCGGCGGGCGAGGTCGCGAGTGGGAGAGGCCCGGCCGACAGCTGGACCCGCGGGCACCGCCAGCTCGGCGGCAGAGTGAGGGAAGGAGGGAGGAGGGGCGGAGTCCCTGCCAGGCGGGCGACGCGCGCGCGCTGGCGGCTCGGCGGCAGAGGTCGCGAGTGCGAGAGGCCCGGCCGACAGCTGGACCCGCGGGCACCGCCAGCTTGGCGGCAGAGTGAGGGAAGGAGGGAGGAGGGGCGGAGTCCCTGCCAGGCGGGCGACGCGCGCGCGCTGGCGGCTCGGCGGCAGAGGTCGCGAGTGCGAGAGGCCCGGCCGACAGGTGGACACGCGGGCACCGCCAGCTCGGTGGCAGAGTGAGGGAAGTGGGGGAGGGGCAGACAGCCTGACAACCGGGCGACGGGCGCGCGCTGGCGCCTCGGCTGGCGAGGTCGCGAGTGGGAGAGGCCCTGCCCGCAGGTGGACACGCGGGCACCCGCAGCTCGTCGAGAGTTAGGGAAGGGGGGGAGTTAGGGAAGGGGGGAGGGGATAGAACCCCGTCGGGCTCGTCGACCCGCGGCTCCTGGCGGCTCTGCGGCCGAGTTAGGGGAGGACGGGGGGAGGGGCAGACAGCCTGACAGCCGGGCGACGGGCGCGCGCTGCCGTCTCGGCGGGCGAGGTCGCGAGTGGGAGGGGCCCTGCCCGCAGGTGGACCCGCGGGCACCCGCAGCTCGTCGACAGGGTTAGGGAAGGGGGGGAGTTAGGGAAGGGGGGGAGGGGCTAGAACCCCGTCGGGCTCGTCGACCCGCGGCTCCAAGCGGCTCTGCGGCCGAGTTAGGGGAGGGGGGGGGAGGGGCAGACAGCCTGACAGCCGGGCGACGGGCGCGCGCTGCCGGCTCGGCGGGCGAGGTCGCGAGTGGGACAGGCCCTGCCCGCAGGTGGACCCGCGGGCACCCGCAGCTCGTCGACAGGGTTAGGGAAGGGGGGGGAGGGGATAGAGCCCCGTCGGGCTCGTCGACCCGCGGCTCCTGGCGGCTCTGCGGCCGAGTTAGGGAAGGGGGGGGAGGGGCAGACTCCCTGCCAGGCGGGCGACGCGCGCGCGCTGGCGGCTGGGCGCCATAGTTCGCGAGTGCGAGAGGCCCGGCCGACAGGTGGACACGCGGGCACCGCCAGCTCGGCGGCAGAGTGAGGGAAGGGGGGGAGGGGCAGACACCCTGACAACCGGGCGACGGGCGCGTGCTGGCGGCTCGGCGGGCGAGGTCGCGAGTGGGAGAGGCCCGGCCGACAGCTGGACCCGCGGGCACCGCCAGCTCGGCGACAGAGTGAGGGAAGGAGGGAGGAGGGGCGGAGTCCCTGCCAGGCGGGCGACGCGCGCGCGCTGGCGGCTCGGCGGCAGAGGTCGCGAGTGCGAGAGGCCCGCCCGACAGGTGGACACGCGGGCACCGCCAGCTCGGCGCAGAGTGAGGAAAGGGGGGAGGAGGGGCAGACACCCTGACAGCCGGGAGACGGGCTCGCGCTGGCGGCTCGGCGGGCGAGGTGGCGAGTGGGAGAGGCCCTGCCCGCAGGTGGACACGCGGGCACCCGCAGTTCGTCGACAGGGTGAGGGAAGGGGGGGAGGGGATAGAGCCCCGTCGGGCTCGTCGACCCGCGGCTGCTGTGGGCTCTGCGGCCGAGTTAGGGAAGGAGGGGGGGAGGGGCAGACTCCCTGCCAGGCGGGCGACGCTCGCGCGCTGGCGGCTCGGCGGCAGAGGTCGCGAGTGCGAGACGCCCGGCCGACAGGTGGACGCGCCGTCACCGAGAGCTCGGCGGCACAGTGAGGGAAGGGGGGGAGGGGATAGAGCCCCGTCGGGCTCGTCGACCCGCGGCTCCTGGCGGCTCTGCGGCCGAGTTAGGGAAGCGGGGGGAGGGGCAGACAGCCTGACAGCCGGGCGACGGGCGCGCGCTGGCGGCTCGGCGGGCGAGGTCGCGAGTGGGAGAGACCCTGCCCGCAGGTGGACCCGCGGGCACCCGCAGCTCGTCGACAGGGTTAGGGAAGGGGGGGAGGGGATAGAGCCCCGTCGGGCTCGTCGACCCGCGGCTCCTGGCGGCTCTGCGGCCGAGTTAGGGAAGGGGGGGGAGGGGCAGACTCCCTGCCAGGCGGGCGACGCGCGCGCGCTGGCGGCTGGGCGCCATAGGTCGCGAGTGCGAGAGGCCCGGCCGACAGGTGGACACGCGGGCACCGCCAGCTCGGCGGCAGAGTGAGGGAAGGGGGGGGAGGGGCAGACACCCTGACAACCGGGCGACGGGCGCGTGCTGGCGGCTCGGCGGGCGAGGTCGCGAGTGGGAGAGGCCCGGCCGACAGCTGGACCCGCGGGCACCGCCAGCTCGGCGGCAGAGTGAGGGAAGGAGGGAGGAGGGGCGGAGTCCCTGCCAGGCGGGCGACGCGCGCGCGCTGGCGGCTCGGCGGCAGAGGTCGCGAGTGCGAGAGGCCCGGCCGACAGCTGGACCCGCGGGCACCGCCAGCTCGGCGGCAGAGTGAGGGAAGGAGGGAGGAGGGGCGGAGTCCCTGCCAGGCGGGCGACGCGCGCGCGCTGGCGGCTCGGCGGCATAGGTCGCGAGTGCGAGTGGCCCGGCCGACAGGTGGACACACGGGCACCGCCAGCTCGGTGGCAGAGTGAGGGAAGTGGGGGAGGGGCAGACAGCCTGACAACCGGGCGACGGGCGCGCGCTGGCGCCTCGGCTGGCGAGGTCGCGAGTGGGAGAGGCCCTGCCCGCAGGTGGACACGCGGGCACCCGCAGCTCGTCAAGAGTTAGGGAAGGGGGGGAGTTAGGGAAGGGGGGGAGGGGATAGAACCCCGTCGGGCTCGTCGACCCGCGGCTCCTGGCGGCTCTGCGGCCGAGTTAGGGGAGGAGGGGGGGAGGGGCAGACAGCCTGACAGCCGGGCGACGGGCGCGCGCTGCCGTCTCGGCGGGCGAGGTCGCGAGTGGGAGGGGCCCTGCCCGCAGGTGGACCCGCGGGCACCCGCAGCTCGTCGACAGGGTTAGGGAAGGGGGGGAGTTAGGGAAGGGGGGGAGGGGCTAGAACCCCGTCGGGCTCGTCGACCCGCGGCTCCAAGCGGCTCTGCGGCCGAGTTAGGGGAGGAGGGGGGGAGGGGCAGACAGCCTGACAGCCGGGCGACGGGCGCGCGCTGCCGGCTCGGCGGGCGAGGTCGCGAGTGGGACAGGCCCTGCCCGCAGGTGGACCCGCGGGCACCCGCAGCTCGTCGACAGGGTTAGGGAAGGGGGGGAGGGGATAGAGCCCCGTCGGGCTCGTCGACCCGCGGCTCCTGGCGGCTCTGCGGCCGAGTTAGGGAAGGGGGGGGAGGGGCAGACTCCCTGCCAGGCGGGCAACGCGCGCGCGCTGGCGGCTGGGCGCCATAGTTCGCGAGTGCGAGAGGCCCGGCCGACAGGTGGACACGCGGGCACCGCCAGCTCGGCGGCAGAGTGAGGGAAGGGGGGGAGGGGCAGACACCCTGACAACCGGGCGACGGGCGCGTGCTGGCGGCTCGGCGGGCGAGGTCGCGAGTGGGAGAGGCCCGGCCGACAGCTGGACCCGCGGGCACCGCCAGCTCGGCGACAGAGTGAGGGAAGGAGGGAGGAGGGGCGGAGTCCCTGCCAGGCGGGCGACGCGCGCGCGCTGGCGGCTCGGCGGCAGAGGTCGCGAGTGCGAGAGGCCCGGCCGACAGGTGGACACGCGGGCACCGCCAGCTCGGCGCAGAGTGAGGAAAGGGGGGAGGAGGGGCAGACACCCTGACAGCCGGGAGACGGGCTCGCGCTGGCGGCTCGGCGGGCGAGGTCGCGAGTGGGAGAGGCCCTGCCCGCAGGTGGACACGCGGGCACCCGCAGTTCGTCGACAGGGTGAGGGAAGGGGGGGAGGGGATAGAGCCCCGTCGGGCTCGTCGACCCGCGGCTGCTGTGGGCTCTGCGGCCGAGTTAGGGAAGGAGGGGGGGAGGGGCAGACTCCCTGCCAGGCGGGCGACGCTCGCGCGCTGGCGGCTCGGCGGCAGAGGTCGCGAGTGCGAGAGGCCCGGCCGACAGGTGGACGCGCCGTCACTGAGAGCTCGGCGGCACAGTGAGGGAAGGGGGGGAGGGGATAGAGCCCCGTCGGGCTCGTCGACCCGCGGCTCCTGGCGGCTCTGCGGCCGAGTTAGGGAAGCGGGGGGAGGGGCAGACAGCCTGACAGCCGGGCGACGGGCGCGCGCTGGCGGCTCGGCGGGCGAGGTCGCGAGTGGGAGAGACCCTGCCCGCAGGTGGACCCGCGGGCACCCGCAGCTCGTCGACAGGGTTAGGGAAGGGGGGGAGGGGATAGAGCCCCGTCGGGCTCGTCGACCCGCGGCTCCTGGCGGCTCTGCGGCCGAGTTAGGGAAGGGGGGGGAGGGGCAGACTCCCTGCCAGGCGGGCGACGCGCGCGCGCTGGCGGCTGGGCGCCATAGGTCGCGAGTGCGAGAGGCCCGGCCGACAGGTGGACACGCGGGCACCGCCAGCTCGGCGGCAGAGTGAGGGAAGGGGGGGGAGGGGCAGACACCCTGACAACCGGGCGACGGGCGCGTGCTGGCGGCTCGGCGGGCGAGGTCGCGAGTGGGAGAGGCCCGGCCGACAGCTGGACCCGCGGGCACCGCCAGCTCGGCGGCAGAGTGAGGGAAGGAGGGAGGAGGGGCGGAGTCCCTGCCAGGCGGGCGACGCGCGCGCGCTGGCGGCTCGGCGGCAGAGGTCGCGAGTGCGAGAGGCCCGGCCGACAGCTGGACCCGCGGGCACCGCCAGCTCGGCGGCAGAGTGAGGGAAGGAGGGAGGAGGGGCGGAGTCCCTGCCAGGCGGGCGACGCGCGCGCGCTGGCGGCTCGGCGGCAGAGGTCGCGAGTGCGAGAGGCCCGGCCGACAGGTGGACACGCGGGCACCGCCAGCTCGGTGGCAGAGTGAGGGAAGTGGGGGAGGGGCAGACAGCCTGACAACCGGGCGACGGGCGCGCGCTGGCGCCTCGGCTGGCGAGGTCGCGAGTGGGAGAGGCCCTGCCCGCAGGTGGACACGCGGGCACCCGCAGCTCGTCGAGAGTTAGGGAAGGGGGGGAGTTAGGGAAGGGGGGGAGGGGATAGAACCCCGTCGGGCTCGTCGACCCGCGGCTCCTGGCGGCTCTGCGGCCGAGTTAGGGGAGGAGGGGGGGAGGGGCAGACAGCCTGACAGCCGGGCGACGGGCGCGCGCTGCCGTCTCGGCGGGCGAGGTCGCGAGTGGGAGGGGCCCTGCCCGCAGGTGGACCCGCGGGCACCCGCAGCTCGTCGACAGGGTTAGGGAAGGGGGGGAGTTAGGGAAGGGGGGGAGGGGCTAGAACCCCGTCGGGCTCGTCGACCCGCGGCTCCAAGCGGCTCTGCGGCCGAGTTAGGGGAGGAGGGGGGGAGGGGCAGACAGCCTGACAGCCGGGCGACGGGCGCGCGCTGCCGGCTCGGCGGGCGAGGTCGCGAGTGGGACAGGCCCTGCCCGCAGGTGGACCCGCGGGCACCCGCAGCTCGTCGACAGGGTTAGGGAAGGGGGGAGGGGATAGAGCCCCGTCGGGCTCGTCGACCCGCGGCTCCTGGCGGCTCTGCGGCCGAGTTAGGGAAGGGGGGGGAGGGGCAGACTCCCTGCCAGGCGGGCGACGCGCGCGCGCTGGCGGCTGGGCGCCATAGTTCGCGAGTGCGAGAGGCCCGGCCGACAGGTGGACACGCGGGCACCGCCAGCTCGGCGGCAGAGTGAGGGAAGGGGGGGAGGGGCAGACACCCTGACAACCGGGCGACGGGCGCGTGCTGGCGGCTCGGCGGGCGAGGTCGCGAGTGGGAGAGGCCCGGCCGACAGCTGGACCCGCGGGCACCGCCAGCTCGGCGACAGAGTGAGGGAAGGAGGGAGGAGGGGCGGAGTCCCTGCCAGGCGGGCGACGCGCGCGCGCTGGCGGCTCGGCGGCAGAGGTCGCGAGTGCGAGAGGCCCGTCCGACAGGTGGACACGCGGGCACCGCCAGCTCGGCGCAGAGTGAGGAAAGGGGGGAGGAGGGGCAGACACCCTGACAGCCGGGAGACGGGCTCGCGCTGGCGGCTCGGCGGGCGAGGTCGCGAGTGGGAGAGGCCCTGCCCGCAGGTGGACACGCGGGCACCCGCAGTTCGTCGACAGGGTGAGGGAAGGGGGGGAGGGGATAGAGCCCCGTCGGGCTCGTCGACCCGCGGCTGCTGTGGGCTCTGCGGCCGAGTTAGGGAAGGAGGGGGGGAGGGGCAGACTCCCTGCCAGGCGGGCGACGCTCGCGCGCTGGCGGCTCGGCGGCAGAGGTCGCGAGTGCGAGAGGCCCGGCCGACAGGTGGACGCGCCGTCACCGAGAGCTCGGCGGCACAGTGAGGGAAGGGGGGGAGGGGATAGAGCCCCGTCGGGCTCGTCGACCCGCGGCTCCTGGCGGCTCTGCGGCCGAGTTAGGGAAGCGGGGGGAGGGGCAGACAGCCTGACAGCCGGGCGACGGGCGCGCGCTGGCGGCTCGGCGGGCGAGGTCGCGAGTGGGAGAGACCCTGCCCGCAGGTGGACCCGCGGGCACCCGCAGCTCGTCGACAGGGTTAGGGAAGGGGGGGAGGGGATAGAGCCCCGTCGGGCTCGTCGACCCGCGGCTCCTGGCGGCTCTGCGGCCGAGTTAGGGAAGGGGGGGGAGGGGCAGACTCCCTGCCAGGCGGGCGACGCGCGCGCGCTGGCGGCTGGGCGCCATAGGTCGCGAGTGCGAGAGGCCCGGCCGACAGGTGGACACGCGGGCACCGCCAGCTCGGCGGCAGAGTGAGGGAAGGGGGGGGAGGGGCAGACACCCTGACAACCGGGCGACGGGCGCGTGCTGGCGGCTCGGCGGGCGAGGTCGCGAGTGGGAGAGGCCCGGCCGACAGCTGGACCCGCGGGCACCGCCAGCTCGGCGGCAGAGTGAGGGAAGGAGGGAGGAGGGGCGGAGTCCCTGCCAGGCGGGCGACGCGCGCGCGCTGGCGGCTCGGCGGCAGAGGTCGCGAGTGCGAGAGGCCCGGCCGACAGCTGGACCCGCGGGCACCGCCAGCTCGGCGGCAGAGTGAGGGAAGGAGGGAGGAGGGGCGGAGTCCCTGCCAGGCGGGCGACGCGCGCGCGCTGGCGGCTCGGCGGCAGAGGTCGCGAGTGCGAGAGGCCCGGCCGACAGGTGGACACGCGGGCACCGCCAGCTCGGTGGCAGAGTGAGGGAAGTGGGGGAGGGGCAGACAGCCTGACAACCGGGCGACGGGCGCGCGCTGGCGCCTCGGCTGGCGAGGTCGCGAGTGGGAGAGGCCCTGCCCGCAGGTGGACACGCGGGCACCCGCAGCTCGTCGAGAGTTAGGGAAGGGGGGGAGTTAGGGAAGGGGGGGAGGGGATAGAACCCCGTCGGGCTCGTCGACCCGCGGCTCCTGGCGGCTCTGCGGCCGAGTTAGGGGAGGAGGGGGGGAGGGGCAGACAGCCTGACAGCCGGGCGACGGGCGCGCGCTGCCGTCTCGGCGGGCGAGGTCGCGAGTGGGAGGGGCCCTGCCCGCAGGTGGACCCGCGGGCACCCGCAGCTCGTCGACAGGGTTAGGGAAGGGGGGGAGTTAGGGAAGGGGGGGAGGGGCTAGAACCCCGTCGGGCTCGTCGACCCGCGGCTCCAAGCGGCTCTGCGGCCGAGTTAGGGGAGGAGGGGGGGAGGGGCAGACAGCCTGACAGCCGGGCGACGGGCGCGCGCTGCCGGCTCGGCGGGCGAGGTCGCGAGTGGGACAGGCCCTGCCCGCAGGTGGACCCGCGGGCACCCGCAGCTCGTCGACAGGGTTAGGGAAGGGGGGGAGGGGATAGAGCCCCGTCGGGCTCGTCGACCCGCGGCTCCTGGCGGCTCTGCGGCCGAGTTAGGGAAGGGGGGGGAGGGGCAGACTCCCTGCCAGGCGGGCGACGCGCGCGCGCTGGCGGCTGGGCGCCATAGTTCGCGAGTGCGAGAGGCCCGGCCGACAGGTGGACACGCGGGCACCGCCAGCTCGGCGGCAGAGTGAGGGAAGGGGGGGAGGGGCAGACACCCTGACAACCGGGCGACGGGCGCGTGCTGGCGGCTCGGCGGGCGAGGTCGCGAGTGGGAGAGGCCCGGCCGACAGCTGGACCCGCGGGCACCGCCAGCTCGGCGACAGAGTGAGGGAAGGAGGGAGGAGGGGCGGAGTCCCTGCCAGGCGGGCGACGCGCGCGCGCTGGCGGCTCGGCGGCAGAGGTCGCGAGTGCGAGAGGCCCGGCCGACAGGTGGACACGCGGGCACCGCCAGCTCGGCGCAGAGTGAGGAAAGGGGGGAGGAGGGGCAGACACCCTGACAGCCGGGAGACGGGCTCGCGCTGGCGGCTCGGCGGGCGAGGTCGCGAGTGGGAGAGGCCCTGCCCGCAGGTGGACACGCGGGCACCCGCAGTTCGTCGACAGGGTGAGGGAAGGGGGGGAGGGGATAGAGCCCCGTCGGGCTCGTCGACCCGCGGCTGCTGTGGGCTCTGCGGCCGAGTTAGGGAAGGAGGGGGGGAGGGGCAGACTCCCTGCCAGGCGGGCGACGCTCGCGCGCTGGCGGCTCGGCGGCAGAGGTCGCGAGTGCGAGAGGCCCGGCCGACAGGTGGACGCGCCGTCACCGAGAGCTCGGCGGCACAGTGAGGGAAGGGGGGGAGGGGATAGAGCCCCGTCGGGCTCGTCGACCCGCGGCTCCTGGCGGCTCTGCGGCCGAGTTAGGGAAGCGGGGGGAGGGGCAGACAGCCTGACAGCCGGGCGACGGGCGCGCGCTGGCGGCTCGGCGGGCGAGGTCGCGAGTGGGAGAGACCCTGCCCGCAGGTGGACCCGCGGGCACCCGCAGCTCGTCGACAGGGTTAGGGAAGGGGGGGAGGGGATAGAGCCCCGTCGGGCTCGTCGACCCGCGGCTCCTGGCGGCTCTGCGGCCGAGTTAGGGAAGGGGGGGGAGGGGCAGACTCCCTGCCAGGCGGGCGACGCGCGCGCGCTGGCGGCTGGGCGCCATAGGTCGCGAGTGCGAGAGGCCCGGCCGACAGGTGGACACGCGGGCACCGCCAGCTCGGCGGCAGAGTGAGGGAAGGGGGGGGAGGGGCAGACACCCTGACAACCGGGCGACGGGCGCGTGCTGGCGGCTCGGCGGGCGAGGTCGCGAGTGGGAGAGGCCCGGCCGACAGCTGGACCCGCGGGCACCGCCAGCTCGGCGGCAGAGTGAGGGAAGGAGGGAGGAGGGGCGGAGTCCCTGCCAGGCGGGCGACGCGCGCGCGCTGGCGGCTCGGCGGCAGAGGTCGCGAGTGCGAGAGGCCCGGCCGACAGCTGGACCCGCGGGCACCGCCAGCTCGGCGGCAGAGTGAGGGAAGGAGGGAGGAGGGGCGGAGTCCCTGCCAGGCGGGCGACGCGCGCGCGCTGGCGGCTCGGCGGCAGAGGTCGCGAGTGCGAGAGGCCCGGCCGACAGGTGGACACGCGGGCACCGCCAGCTCGGTGGCAGAGTGAGGGAAGTGGGGGAGGGGCAGACAGCCTGACAACCGGGCGACGGGCGCGCGCTGGCGCCTCGGCTGGCGAGGTCGCGAGTGGGAGAGGCCCTGCCCGCAGGTGGACACGCGGGCACCCGCAGCTCGTCGAGAGTTAGGGAAGGGGGGGAGTTAGGGAAGGGGGGGAGGGGATAGAACCCCGTCGGGCTCGTCGACCCGCGGCTCCTGGCGGCTCTGCGGCCGAGTTAGGGGAGGAGGGGGGGAGGGGCAGACAGCCTGACAGCCGGGCGACGGGCGCGCGCTGCCGTCTCGGCGGGCGAGGTCGCGAGTGGGAGGGGCCCTGCCCGCAGGTGGACCCGCGGGCACCCGCAGCTCGTCGACAGGGTTAGGGAAGGGGGGGAGTTAGGGAAGGGGGGGAGGGGCTAGAACCCCGTCGGGCTCGTCGACCCGCGGCTCCAAGCGGCTCTGCGGCCGAGTTAGGGGAGGGGGGGGAGGGGCAGACAGCCTGACAGCCGGGCGACGGGCGCGCGCTGCCGGCTCGGCGGGCGAGGTCGCGAGTGGGACAGGCCCTGCCCGCAGGTGGACCCGCGGGCACCCGCAGCTCGTCGACAGGGTTAGGGAAGGGGGGGAGGGGATAGAGCCCCGTCGGGCTCGTCGACCCGCGGCTCCTGGCGGCTCTGCGGCCGAGTTAGGGAAGGGGGGGGAGGGGCAGACTCCCTGCCAGGCGGGCGACGCGCGCGCGCTGGCGGCTGGGCGCCATAGTTCGCGAGTGCGAGAGGCCCGGCCGACAGGTGGACACGCGGGCACCGCCAGCTCGGCGGCAGAGTGAGGGAAGGGGGGGAGGGGCAGACACCCTGACAACCGGGCGACGGGCGCGTGCTGGCGGCTCGGCGGGCGAGGTCGCGAGTGGGAGAGGCCCGGCCGACAGCTGGACCCGCGGGCACCGCCAGCTCGGCGACAGAGTGACGGAAGGAGGGAGGAGGGGCGGAGTCCCTGCCAGGCGGGCGACGCGCGCGCGCTGGCGGCTCGGCGGCAGAGGTCGCGAGTGCGAGAGGCCCGGCCGACAGGTGGACACGCGGGCACCGCCAGCTCGGCGCAGAGTGAGGAAAGGGGGGAGGAGGGGCAGACACCCTGACAGCCGGGAGACGGGCTCGCGCTGGCGGCTCGGCGGGCGAGGTCGCGAGTGGGAGAGGCCCTGCCCGCAGGTGGACACGCGGGCACCCGCAGTTCGTCGACAGGGTGAGGGAAGGGGGGGAGGGGATAGAGCCCCGTCGGGCTCGTCGACCCGCGGCTGCTGTGGGCTCTGCGGCCGAGTTAGGGAAGGAGGGGGGGAGGGGCAGACTCCCTGCCAGGCGGGCGACGCTCGCGCGCTGGCGGCTCGGCGGCAGAGGTCGCGAGTGCGAGAGGCCCGGCCGACAGGTGGACGCGCCGTCACCGAGAGCTCGGCGGCACAGTGAGGGAAGGGGGGGAGGGGATAGAGCCCCGTCGGGCTCGTCGACCCGCGGCTCCTGGCGGCTCTGCGGCCGAGTTAGGGAAGCGGGGGGAGGGGCAGACAGCCTGACAGCCGGGCGACGGGCGCGCGCTGGCGGCTCGGCGGGCGAGGTCGCGAGTGGGAGAGACCCTGCCCGCAGGTGGACCCGCGGGCACCCGCAGCTCGTCGACAGGGTTAGGGAAGGGGGGGAGGGGATAGAGCCCCGTCGGGCTCGTCGACCCGCGGCTCCTGGCGGCTCTGCGGCCGAGTTAGGGAAGGGGGGGGAGGGGCAGACTCCCTACCAGGCGGGCGACGCGCGCGCGCTGGCGGCTGGGCGCCATAGGTCGCGAGTGCGAGAGGCCCGGCCGACAGGTGGACACGCGGGCACCGCCAGCTCGGCGGCAGAGTGAGGGAAGGGGGGGGAGGGGCGGAGTCCCTGCCAGGCGGGCGACGCGCGCGCGCTGGCGGCTCGGCGGCAGAGGTCGCGAGTGCGAGAGGCCCGGCCGACAGCTGGACCCGCGGGCACCGCCAGCTCGGCGGCAGAGTGAGGGAAGGAGGGAGGAGGGGCGGAGTCCCTGCCAGGCGGGCGACGCGCGCGCGCTGGCGGCTCGGCGGCAGAGGTCGCGAGTGCGAGAGGCCCGGCCGACAGGTGGACGCGCCGTCACCGAGAGCTCGGCGGCACAGTGAGGGAAGGGGGGGAGGGGATAGAGCCCCGTCGGGCTCGTCGACCCGCGGCTCCTGGCGGCTCTGCGGCCGAGTTAGGGAAGCGGGGGGAGGGGCAGACAGCCTGACAGCCGGGCGACGGGCGCGCGCTGGCGGCTCGGCGGGCGAGGTCGCGAGTGGGAGAGACCCTGCCCGCCGGTGGACCCGCGGGCACCCGCAGCTCGTCGACAGGGTTAGGGAAGGGGGGGAGGGGATAGAGCCCCGTCGGGCTCGTCGACCCGCGGCTCCTGGCGGCTCTGCGGCCGAGTTAGGGAAGGGGGGGGAGGGGCAGACTCCCTGCCAGGCGGGCGACGCGCGCGCGCTGGCGGCTGGGCGCCATAGGTCGCGAGTGCGAGAGGCCCGGCCGACAGGTGGACACGCGGGCACCGCCAGCTCGGCGGCAGAGTGAGGGAAGGGGGGGGAGGGGCAGACACCCTGACAACCGGGCGACGGGCGCGTGCTGGCGGCTCGGCGGGCGAGGTCGCGAGTGGGAGAGGCCCGGCCGACAGCTGGACCCGCGGGCACCGCCAGCTCGGCGGCAGAGTGAGGGAAGGAGGGAGGAGGGGCGGAGTCCCTGCCAGGCGGGCGACGCGCGCGCGCTGGCGGCTCGGCGGCAGAGGTCGCGAGTGCGAGAGGCCCGGCCGACAGGTGGACGCGCCGTCACCGAGAGCTCGGCGGCACAGTGAGGGAAGGGGGGGAGGGGATAGAGCCCCGTCGGGCTCGTCGACCCGCGGCTCCTGGCGGCTCTGCGGCCGAGTTAGGGAAGCGGGGGGAGGGGCAGACAGCCTGACAGCCGGGCGACGGGCGCGCGCTGGCGGCTCGGCGGGCGAGGTCGCGAGTGGGAGAGACCCTGCCCGCAGGTGGACCCGCGGGCACCCGCAGCTCGTCGACAGGGTTAGGGAAGGGGGGGAGGGGATAGAGCCCCGTCGGGCTCGTCGACCCGCGGCTCCTGGCGGCTCTGCGGCCGAGTTAGGGAAGGGGGGGGAGGGGCAGACTCCCTACCAGGCGGGCGACGCGCGCGCGCTGGCGGCTGGGCGCCATAGGTCGCGAGTGCGAGAGGCCCGGCCGACAGGTGGACACGCGGGCACCGCCAGCTCGGCGGCAGAGTGAGGGAAGGGGGGGGAGGGGCAGACACCCTGACAACCGGGCGACGGGCGCGTGCTGGCGGCTCGGCGGGCGAGGTCGCGAGTGGGAGAGGCCCGGCCGACAGCTGGACCCGCGGGCACCGCCAGCTCGGCGGCAGAGTGAGGGAAGGAGGGAGGAGGGGCGGAGTCCCTGCCAGGCGGGCGACGCGCGCGCGCTGGCGGCTCGGCGGCAGAAGTCGCGAGTGCGAGAGGCCCGGCCGACAGCTGGACCCGCGGGCACCGCCAGCTCGGCGGCAGAGTGAGGGAAGGAGGGAGGAGGGGCGGAGTCCCTGCCAGGCGGGCGACGCGCGCGCGCTGGCGGCTCGGCGGCAGAGGTCGCGAGTGCGAGAGGCCCGGCCGACAGGTGGACACGCGGGCACCGCCAGCTCGGTGGCAGAGTGAGGGAAGTGGGGGAGGGGCAGACAGCCTGACAACCGGGCGACGGGCGCGCGCTGGCGCCTCGGCTGGCGAGGTCGCGAGTGGGAGAGGCCCTGCCCGCAGGTGGACACGCGGGCACCCGCAGCTCGTCGAGAGTTAGGGAAGGGGGGGAGTTAGGGAAGGGGGGGAGGGGATAGAACCCCGTCGGGCTCGTCGACCCGCGGCTCCTGGCGGCTCTGCGGCCGAGTTAGGGGAGGAGGGGGGGAGGGGCAGACAGCCTGACAGCCGGGCGACGGGCGCGCGCTGCCGTCTCGGCGGGCGAGGTCGCGAGTGGGAGGGGCCCTGCCCGCAGGTGGACCCGCGGGCACCCGCAGCTCGTCGACAGGGTTAGGGAAGGGGGGGAGTTAGGGAAGGGGGGGAGGGGCTAGAACCCCGTCGGGCTCGTCGACCCGCGGCTCCAAGCGGCTCTGCGGCCGAGTTAGGGGAGGGGGGGGGAGGGGCAGACAGCCTGACAGCCGGGCGACGGGCGCGCGCTGCCGGCTCGGCGGGCGAGGTCGCGAGTGGGACAGGCCCTGCCCGCAGGTGGACCCGCGGGCACCCGCAGCTCGTCGACAGGGTTAGGGAAGGGGGGGAGGGGATAGAGCCCCGTCGGGCTCGTCGACCCGCGGCTCCTGGCGGCTCTGCGGCCGAGTTAGGGAAGGGGGGGGAGGGGCAGACTCCCTGCCAGGCGGGCGACGCGCGCGCGCTGGCGGCTGGGCGCCATAGTTCGCGAGTGCGAGAGGCCCGGCCGACAGGTGGACACGCGGGCACCGCCAGCTCGGCGGCAGAGTGAGGGAAGGGGGGGAGGGGCAGACACCCTGACAACCGGGCGACGGGCGCGTGCTGGCGGCTCGGCGGGCGAGGTCGCGAGTGGGAGAGGCCCGGCCGACAGCTGGACCCGCGGGCACCGCCAGCTCGGCGACAGAGTGAGGGAAGGAGGGAGGAGGGGCGGAGTCCCCGCCAGGCGGGCGACGCGCGCGCGCTGGCGGCTCGGCGGCAGAGGTCGCGAGTGCGAGAGGCCCGGCCGACAGGTGGACACGCGGGCACCGCCAGCTCGGCGCAGAGTGAGGAAAGGGGGGAGGAGGGGCAGACACCCTGACAGCCGGGAGACGGGCTCGCGCTGGCGGCTCGGCGGGCGAGGTCGCGAGTGGGAGAGGCCCTGCCCGCAGGTGGACACGCGGGCACCCGCAGTTCGTCGACAGGGTGAGGGAAGGGGGGGAGGGGATAGAGCCCCGTCGGGCTCGTCGACCCGCGGCTGCTGTGGGCTCTGCGGCCGAGTTAGGGAAGGAGGGGGGGAGGGGCAGACTCCCTGCCAGGCGGGCGACGCTCGCGCGCTGGCGGCTCGGCGGCAGAGGTCGCGAGTGCGAGAGGCCCGGCCGACAGGTGGACGCGCCGTCACCGAGAGCTCGGCGGCACAGTGAGGGAAGGGGGGGAGGGGATAGAGCCCCGTCGGGCTCGTCGACCCGCGGCTCCTGGCGGCTCTGCGGCCGAGTTAGGGAAGCGGGGGGAGGGGCAGACAGCCTGACAGCCGGGCGACGGGCGCGCGCTGGCGGCTCGGCGGGCGAGGTCGCGAGTGGGAGAGACCCTGC
This sequence comes from Giraffa tippelskirchi, assembly GCF_054371585.1. Classification (NCBI taxonomy): domain Eukaryota; kingdom Metazoa; phylum Chordata; class Mammalia; order Artiodactyla; family Giraffidae; genus Giraffa; species Giraffa tippelskirchi. The sequence continues at coordinate 14,901,219 of NC_137288.1, read as the reverse complement.
CCGCCGGTGGACCCGCGGGCACCCGCAGCTCGTCGACAGGGTTAGGGAAGGGGGGGAGGGGATAGAGCCCCGTCGGGCTCGTCGACCCGCGGCTCCTGGCGGCTCTGCGGCCGAGTTAGGGAAGGGGGGGGAGGGGCAGACTCCCTGCCAGGCGGGCGACGCGCGCGCGCTGGCGGCTGGGCGCCATAGGTCGCGAGTGCGAGAGGCCCGGCCGACAGGTGGACACGCGGGCACCGCCAGCTCGGCGGCAGAGTGAGGGAAGGGGGGGGAGGGGCAGACACCCTGACAACCGGGCGACGGGCGCGTGCTGGCGGCTCGGCGGGCGAGGTCGCGAGTGGGAGAGGCCCGGCCGACAGCTGGACCCGCGGGCACCGCCAGCTCGGCGGCAGAGTGAGGGAAGGAGGGAGGAGGGGCGGAGTCCCTGCCAGGCGGGCGACGCGCGCGCGCTGGCGGCTCGGCGGCAGAGGTCGCGAGTGCGAGAGGCCCGGCCGACAGCTGGACCCGCGGGCACCGCCAGCTCGGCGGCAGAGTGAGGGAAGGAGGGAGGAGGGGCGGAGTCCCTGCCAGGCGGGCGACGCGCGCGCGCTGGCGGCTCGGCGGCAGAGGTCGCGAGTGCGAGAGGCCCGGCCGACAGGTGGACACGCGGGCACCGCCAGCTCGGTGGCAGAGTGAGGGAAGTGGGGGAGGGGCAGACAGCCTGACAACCGGGCGACGGGCGCGCGCTGGCGCCTCGGCTGGCGAGGTCGCGAGTGGGAGAGGCCCTGCCCGCAGGTGGACACGCGGGCACCCGCAGCTCGTCGAGAGTTAGGGAAGGGGGGGAGTTAGGGAAGGGGGGGAGGGGATAGAACCCCGTCGGGCTCGTCGACCCGCGGCTCCTGGCGGCTCTGCGGCCGAGTTAGGGGAGGAGGGGGGGAGGGGCAGACAGCCTGACAGCCGGGCGACGGGCGCGCGCTGCCGTCTCGGCGGGCGAGGTCGCGAGTGGGAGGGGCCCTGCCCGCAGGTGGACCCGCGGGCACCCGCAGCTCGTCGACAGGGTTAGGGAAGGGGGGGAGTTAGGGAAGGGGGGGAGGGGCTAGAACCCCGTCGGGCTCGTCGACCCGCGGCTCCAAGCGGCTCTGCGGCCGAGTTAGGGGAGGGGGGGGGAGGGGCAGACAGCCTGACAGCCGGGCGACGGGCGCGCGCTGCCGGCTCGGCGGGCGAGGTCGCGAGTGGGACAGGCCCTGCCCGCAGGTGGACCCGCGGGCACCCGCAGCTCGTCGACAGGGTTAGGGAAGGGGGGGAGGGGATAGAGCCCCGTCGGGCTCGTCGACCCGCGGCTCCTGGCGGCTCTGCGGCCGAGTTAGGGAAGGGGGGGGAGGGGCAGACTCCCTGCCAGGCGGGCGACGCGCGCGCGCTGGCGGCTGGGCGCCATAGTTCGCGAGTGCGAGAGGCCTGGCCGACAGGTGGACACGCGGGCACCGCCAGCTCGGCGGCAGAGTGAGGGAAGGGGGGGAGGGGCAGACACCCTGACAACCGGGCGACGGGCGCGTGCTGGCGGCTCGGCGGGCGAGGTCGCGAGTGGGAGAGGCCCGGCCGACAGCTGGACCCGCGGGCACCGCCAGCTCGGCGACAGAGTGAGGGAAGGAGGGAGGAGGGGCGGAGTCCCTGCCAGGCGGGCGACGCGCGCGCGCTGGCGGCTCGGCGGCAGAGGTCGCGAGTGCGAGAGGCCCGGCCGACAGGTGGACACGCGGGCACCGCCAGCTCGGCGCAGAGTGAGGAAAGGGGGGAGGAGGGGCAGACACCCTGACAGCCGGGAGACGGGCTCGCGCTGGCGGCTCGGCGGGCGAGGTCGCGAGTGGGAGAGGCCCTGCCCGCAGGTGGACACGCGGGCACCCGCAGTTCGTCGACAGGGTGAGGGAAGGGGGGGAGGGGATAGAGCCCCGTCGGGCTCGTCGACCCGCGGCTGCTGTGGGCTCTGCGGCCGAGTTAGGGAAGGAGGGGGGGAGGGGCAGACTCCCTGCCAGGCGGGCGACGCTCGCGCGCTGGCGGCTCGGCGGCAGAGGTCGCGAGTGCGAGAGGCCCGGCCGACAGGTGGACGCGCCGTCACCGAGAGCTCGGCGGCACAGTGAGGGAAGGGGGGGAGGGGATAGAGCCCCGTCGGGCTCGTCGACCCGCGGCTCCTGGCGGCTCTGCGGCCGAGTTAGGGAAGCGGGGGGAGGGGCAGACAGCCTGACAGCCGGGCGACGGGCGCGCGCTGGCGGCTCGGCGGGCGAGGTCGCGAGTGGGAGAGACCCTGCCCGCAGGTGGACCCGCGGGCACCCGCAGCTCGTCGACAGGGTTAGGGAAGGGGGGGAGGGGATAGAGCCCCGTCGGGCTCGTCGACCCGCGGCTCCTGGCGGCTCTGCGGCCGAGTTAGGGAAGGGGGGGAGGGGCAGACTCCCTGCCAGGCGGGCGACGCGCGCGCGCTGGCGGCTGGGCGCCATAGGTCGCGAGTGCGAGAGGCCCGGCCGACAGGTGGACACGCGGGCACCGCCAGCTCGGCGGCAGAGTGAGGGAAGGGGGGGGAGGGGCAGACACCCTGACAACCGGGCGACGGGCGCGTGCTGGCGGCTCGGCGGGCGAGGTCGCGAGTGGGAGAGGCCCGGCCGACAGCTGGACCCGCGGGCACCGCCAGCTCGGCGGCAGAGTGAGGGAAGGAGGGAGGAGGGGCGGAGTCCCTGCCAGGCGGGCGACGCGCGCGCGCTGGCGGCTCGGCGGCAGAGGTCGCGAGTGCGAGAGGCCCGGCCGACAGCTGGACCCGCGGGCACCGCCAGCTCGGCGGCAGAGTGAGGGAAGGAGGGAGGAGGGGCGGAGTCCCTGCCAGGCGGGCGACGCGCGCGCGCTGGCGGCTCGGCGGCAGAGGTCGCGAGTGCGAGAGGCCCGGCCGACAGGTGGACACGCGGGCACCGCCAGCTCGGTGGCAGAGTGAGGGAAGTGGGGGAGGGGCAGACAGCCTGACAACCGGGCGACGGGCGCGCGCTGGCGCCTCGGCTGGCGAGGTCGCGAGTGGGAGAGGCCCTGCCCGCAGGTGGACACGCGGGCACCCGCAGCTCGTCGAGAGTTAGGGAAGGGGGGGAGTTAGGGAAGGGGGGGAGGGGATAGAACCCCGTCGGGCTCGTCGACCCGCGGCTCCTGGCGGCTCTGCGGCCGAGTTAGGGGAGGAGGGGGGGAGGGGCAGACAGCCTGACAGCCGGGCGACGGGCGCGCGCTGCCGTCTCGGCGGGCGAGGTCGCGAGTGGGAGGGGCCCTGCCCGCAGGTGGACCCGCGGGCACCCGCAGCTCGTCGACAGGGTTAGGGAAGGGGGGGAGTTAGGGAAGGGGGGGAGGGGCTAGAACCCCGTCGGGCTCGTCGACCCGCGGCTCCAAGCGGCTCTGCGGCCGAGTTAGGGGAGGGGGGGGGAGGGGCAGACAGCCTGACAGCCGGGCGACGGGCGCGCGCTGCCGGCTCGGCGGGCGAGGTCGCGAGTGGGACAGGCCCTGCCCGCAGGTGGACCCGCGGGCACCCGCAGCTCGTCGACAGGGTTAGGGAAGGGGGGGAGGGGATAGAGCCCCGTCGGGCTCGTCGACCCGCGGCTCCTGGCGGCTCTGCGGCCGAGTTAGGGAAGGGGGGGGAGGGGCAGACTCCCTGCCAGGCGGGCGACGCGCGCGCGCTGGCGGCTGGGCGCCATAGTTCGCGAGTGCGAGAGGCCTGGCCGACAGGTGGACACGCGGGCACCGCCAGCTCGGCGGCAGAGTGAGGGAAGGGGGGGAGGGGCAGACACCCTGACAACCGGGCGACGGGCGCGTGCTGGCGGCTCGGCGGGCGAGGTCGCGAGTGGGAGAGGCCCGGCCGACAGCTGGACCCGCGGGCACCGCCAGCTCGGCGACAGAGTGAGGGAAGGAGGGAGGAGGGGCGGAGTCCCTGCCAGGCGGGCGACGCGCGCGCGCTGGCGGCTCGGCGGCAGAGGTCGCGAGTGCGAGAGGCCCGGCCGACAGGTGGACACGCGGGCACCGCCAGCTCGGCGCAGAGTGAGGAAAGGGGGGAGGAGGGGCAGACACCCTGACAGCCGGGAGACGGGCTCGCGCTGGCGGCTCGGCGGGCGAGGTCGCGAGTGGGAGAGGCCCTGCCCGCAGGTGGACACGCGGGCACCCGCAGTTCGTCGACAGGGTGAGGGAAGGGGGGGAGGGGATAGAGCCCCGTCGGGCTCGTCGACCCGCGGCTGCTGTGGGCTCTGCGGCCGAGTTAGGGAAGGAGGGGGGGAGGGGCAGACTCCCTGCCAGGCGGGCGACGCTCGCGCGCTGGCGGCTCGGCGGCAGAGGTCGCGAGTGCGAGAGGCCCGGCCGACAGGTGGACGCGCCGTCACCGAGAGCTCGGCGGCACAGTGAGGGAAGGGGGGGAGGGGATAGAGCCCCGTCGGGCTCGTCGACCCGCGGCTCCTGGCGGCTCTGCGGCCGAGTTAGGGAAGCGGGGGGAGGGGCAGACAGCCTGACAGCCGGGCGACGGGCGCGCGCTGGCGGCTCGGCGGGCGAGGTCGCGAGTGGGAGAGACCCTGCCCGCAGGTGGACCCGCGGGCACCCGCAGCTCGTCGACAGGGTTAGGGAAGGGGGGGAGGGGATAGAGCCCCGTCGGGCTCGTCGACCCGCGGCTCCTGGCGGCTCTGCGGCCGAGTTAGGGAAGGGGGGGAGGGGCAGACTCCCTGCCAGGCGGGCGACGCGCGCGCGCTGGCGGCTGGGCGCCATAGGTCGCGAGTGCGAGAGGCCCGGCCGACAGGTGGACACGCGGGCACCGCCAGCTCGGCGGCAGAGTGAGGGAAGGGGGGGGAGGGGCAGACACCCTGACAACCGGGCGACGGGCGCGTGCTGGCGGCTCGGCGGGCGAGGTCGCGAGTGGGAGAGGCCCGGCCGACAGCTGGACCCGCGGGCACCGCCAGCTCGGCGGCAGAGTGAGGGAAGGAGGGAGGAGGGGCGGAGTCCCTGCCAGGCGGGCGACGCGCGCGCGCTGGCGGCTCGGCGGCAGAGGTCGCGAGTGCGAGAGGCCCGGCCGACAGCTGGACCCGCGGGCACCGCCAGCTCGGCGGCAGAGTGAGGGAAGGAGGGAGGAGGGGCGGAGTCCCTGCCAGGCGGGCGACGCGCGCGCGCTGGCGGCTCGGCGGCAGAGGTCGCGAGTGCGAGAGGCCCGGCCGACAGGTGGACACGCGGGCACCGCCAGCTCGGTGGCAGAGTGAGGGAAGTGGGGGAGGGGCAGACAGCCTGACAACCGGGCGACGGGCGCGCGCTGGCGCCTCGGCTGGCGAGGTCGCGAGTGGGAGAGGCCCTGCCCGCAGGTGGACACGCGGGCACCCCCAGCTCGTCGAGAGTTAGGGAAGGGGGGGAGTTAGGGAAGGGGGGGAGGGGATAGAACCCCGTCGGGCTCGTCGACCCGCGGCTCCTGGCGGCTCTGCGGCCGAGTTAGGGGAGGAGGGGGGGAGGGGCAGACAGCCTGACAGCCGGGCGACGGGCGCGCGCTGCCGTCTCGGCGGGCGAGGTCGCGAGTGGGAGGGGCCCTGCCCGCAGGTGGACCCGCGGGCACCCGCAGCTCGTCGACAGGGTTAGGGAAGGGGGGGAGTTAGGGAAGGGGGGGAGGGGCTAGAACCCCGTCGGGCTCGTCGACCCGCGGCTCCAAGCGGCTCTGCGGCCGAGTTAGGGGAGGAGGGGGGGAGGGGCAGACAGCCTGACAGCCGGGCGACGGGCGCGCGCTGCCGGCTCGGCGGGCGAGGTCGCGAGTGGGACAGGCCCTGCCCGCAGGTGGACCCGCGGGCACCCGCAGCTCGTCGACAGGGTTAGGGAAGGGGGGGAGGGGATAGAGCCCCGTCGGGCTCGTCGACCCGCGGCTCCTGGCGGCTCTGCGGCCGAGTTAGGGAAGGGGGGGGAGGGGCAGACTCCCTGCCAGGCGGGCAACGCGCGCGCGCTGGCGGCTGGGCGCCATAGTTCGCGAGTGCGAGAGGCCCGGCCGACAGGTGGACACGCGGGCACCGCCAGCTCGGCGGCAGAGTGAGGGAAGGGGGGGAGGGGCAGACACCCTGACAACCGGGCGACGGGCGCGTGCTGGCGGCTCGGCGGGCGAGGTCGCGAGTGGGAGAGGCCCGGCCGACAGCTGGACCCGCGGGCACCGCCAGCTCGGCGACAGAGTGAGGGAAGGAGGGAGGAGGGGCGGAGTCCCTGCCAGGCGGGCGACGCGCGCGCGCTGGCGGCTCGGCGGCAGAGGTCGCGAGTGCGAGAGGCCCGGCCGACAGGTGGACACGCGGGCACCGCCAGCTCGGCGCAGAGTGAGGAAAGGGGGGAGGAGGGGCAGACACCCTGACAGCCGGGAGACGGGCTCGCGCTGGCGGCTCGGCGGGCGAGGTCGCGAGTGGGAGAGGCCCTGCCCGCAGGTGGACACGCGGGCACCCGCAGTTCGTCGACAGGGTGAGGGAAGGGGGGGAGGGGATAGAGCCCCGTCGGGCTCGTCGACCCGCGGCTGCTGTGGGCTCTGCGGCCGAGTTAGGGAAGGAGGGGGGGAGGGGCAGACTCCCTGCCAGGCGGGCGACGCTCGCGCGCTGGCGGCTCGGCGGCAGAGGTCGCGAGTGCGAGAGGCCCGGCCGACAGGTGGACGCGCCGTCACTGAGAGCTCGGCGGCACAGTGAGGGAAGGGGGGGAGGGGATAGAGCCCCGTCGGGCTCGTCGACCCGCGGCTCCTGGCGGCTCTGCGGCCGAGTTAGGGAAGCGGGGGGAGGGGCAGACAGCCTGACAGCCGGGCGACGGGCGCGCGCTGGCGGCTCGGCGGGCGAGGTCGCGAGTGGGAGAGACCCTGCCCGCAGGTGGACCCGCGGGCACCCGCAGCTCGTCGACAGGGTTAGGGAAGGGGGGGAGGGGATAGAGCCCCGTCGGGCTCGTCGACCCGCGGCTCCTGGCGGCTCTGCGGCCGAGTTAGGGAAGGGGGGGGAGGGGCAGACTCCCTGCCAGGCGGGCGACGCGCGCGCGCTGGCGGCTGGGCGCCATAGGTCGCGAGTGCGAGAGGCCCGGCCGACAGGTGGACACGCGGGCACCGCCAGCTCGGCGGCAGAGTGAGGGAAGGGGGGGGAGGGGCAGACACCCTGACAACCGGGCGACGGGCGCGTGCTGGCGGCTCGGCGGGCGAGGTCGCGAGTGGGAGAGGCCCGGCCGACAGCTGGACCCGCGGGCACCGCCAGCTCGGCGGCAGAGTGAGGGAAGGAGGGAGGAGGGGCGGAGTCCCTGCCAGGCGGGCGACGCGCGCGCGCTGGCGGCTCGGCGGCAGAGGTCGCGAGTGCGAGAGGCCCGGCCGACAGCTGGACCCGCGGGCACCGCCAGCTCGGCGGCAGAGTGAGGGAAGGAGGGAGGAGGGGCGGAGTCCCTGCCAGGCGGGCGACGCGCGCGCGCTGGCGGCTCGGCGGCAGAGGTCGCGAGTGCGAGAGGCCCGGCCGACAGGTGGACACGCGGGCACCGCCAGCTCGGTGGCAGAGTGAGGGAAGTGGGGGAGGGGCAGACAGCCTGACAACCGGGCGACGGGCGCGCGCTGGCGCCTCGGCTGGCGAGGTCGCGAGTGGGAGAGGCCCTGCCCGCAGGTGGACACGCGGGCACCCGCAGCTCGTCGAGAGTTAGGGAAGGGGGGGAGTTAGGGAAGGGGGGGAGGGGATAGAACCCCGTCGGGCTCGTCGACCCGCGGCTCCTGGCGGCTCTGCGGCCGAGTTAGGGGAGGAGGGGGGGAGGGGCAGACAGCCTGACAGCCGGGCGACGGGCGCGCGCTGCCGTCTCGGCGGGCGAGGTCGCGAGTGGGAGGGGCCCTGCCCGCAGGTGGACCCGCGGGCACCCGCAGCTCGTCGACAGGGTTAGGGAAGGGGGGGAGTTAGGGAAGGGGGGGAGGGGCTAGAACCCCGTCGGGCTCGTCGACCCGCGGCTCCAAGCGGCTCTGCGGCCGAGTTAGGGGAGGAGGGGGGGAGGGGCAGACAGCCTGACAGCCGGGCGACGGGCGCGCGCTGCCGGCTCGGCGGGCGAGGTCGCGAGTGGGACAGGCCCTGCCCGCAGGTGGACCCGCGGGCACCCGCAGCTCGTCGACAGGGTTAGGGAAGGGGGGGAGGGGATAGAGCCCCGTCGGGCTCGTCGACCCGCGGCTCCTGGCGGCTCTGCGGCCGAGTTAGGGAAGGGGGGGGAGGGGCAGACTCCCTGCCAGGCGGGCGACGCGCGCGCGCTGGCGGCTGGGCGCCATAGTTCGCGAGTGCGAGAGGCCCGGCCGACAGGTGGACACGCGGGCACCGCCAGCTCGGCGGCAGAGTGAGGGAAGGGGGGGAGGGGCAGACACCCTGACAACCGGGCGACGGGCGCGTGCTGGCGGCTCGGCGGGCGAGGTCGCGAGTGGGAGAGGCCCGGCCGACAGCTGGACCCGCGGGCACCGCCAGCTCGGCGACAGAGTGAGGGAAGGAGGGAGGAGGGGCGGAGTCCCTGCCAGGCGGGCGACGCGCGCGCGCTGGCGGCTCGGCGGCAGAGGTCGCGAGTGCGAGAGGCCCGTCCGACAGGTGGACACGCGGGCACCGCCAGCTCGGCGCAGAGTGAGGAAAGGGGGGAGGAGGGGCAGACACCCTGACAGCCGGGAGACGGGCTCGCGCTGGCGGCTCGGCGGGCGAGGTCGCGAGTGGGAGAGGCCCTGCCCGCAGGTGGACACGCGGGCACCCGCAGTTCGTCGACAGGGTGAGGGAAGGGGGGGAGGGGATAGAGCCCCGTCGGGCTCGTCGACCCGCGGCTGCTGTGGGCTCTGCGGCCGAGTTAGGGAAGGAGGGGGGGAGGGGCAGACTCCCTGCCAGGCGGGCGACGCTCGCGCGCTGGCGGCTCGGCGGCAGAGGTCGCGAGTGCGAGAGGCCCGGCCGACAGGTGGACGCGCCGTCACCGAGAGCTCGGCGGCACAGTGAGGGAAGGGGGGGAGGGGATAGAGCCCCGTCGGGCTCGTCGACCCGCGGCTCCTGGCGGCTCTGCGGCCGAGTTAGGGAAGCGGGGGGAGGGGCAGACAGCCTGACAGCCGGGCGACGGGCGCGCGCTGGCGGCTCGGCGGGCGAGGTCGCGAGTGGGAGAGACCCTGCCCGCAGGTGGACCCGCGGGCACCCGCAGCTCGTCGACAGGGTTAGGGAAGGGGGGGAGGGGATAGAGCCCCGTCGGGCTCGTCGACCCGCGGCTCCTGGCGGCTCTGCGGCCGAGTTAGGGAAGGGGGGGGAGGGGCAGACTCCCTGCCAGGCGGGCGACGCGCGCGCGCTGGCGGCTGGGCGCCATAGGTCGCGAGTGCGAGAGGCCCGGCCGACAGGTGGACACGCGGGCACCGCCAGCTCGGCGGCAGAGTGAGGGAAGGGGGGGGAGGGGCAGACACCCTGACAACCGGGCGACGGGCGCGTGCTGGCGGCTCGGCGGGCGAGGTCGCGAGTGGGAGAGGCCCGGCCGACAGCTGGACCCGCGGGCACCGCCAGCTCGGCGGCAGAGTGAGGGAAGGAGGGAGGAGGGGCGGAGTCCCTGCCAGGCGGGCGACGCGCGCGCGCTGGCGGCTCGGCGGCAGAGGTCGCGAGTGCGAGAGGCCCGGCCGACAGCTGGACCCGCGGGCACCGCCAGCTCGGCGGCAGAGTGAGGGAAGGAGGGAGGAGGGGCGGAGTCCCTGCCAGGCGGGCGACGCGCGCGCGCTGGCGGCTCGGCGGCAGAGGTCGCGAGTGCGAGAGGCCCGGCCGACAGGTGGACACGCGGGCACCGCCAGCTCGGTGGCAGAGTGAGGGAAGTGGGGGAGGGGCAGACAGCCTGACAACCGGGCGACGGGCGCGCGCTGGCGCCTCGGCTGGCGAGGTCGCGAGTGGGAGAGGCCCTGCCCGCAGGTGGACACGCGGGCACCCGCAGCTCGTCGAGAGTTAGGGAAGGGGGGGAGTTAGGGAAGGGGGGGAGGGGATAGAACCCCGTCGGGCTCGTCGACCCGCGGCTCCTGGCGGCTCTGCGGCCGAGTTAGGGGAGGAGGGGGGGAGGGGCAGACAGCCTGACAGCCGGGCGACGGGCGCGCGCTGCCGTCTCGGCGGGCGAGGTCGCGAGTGGGAGGGGCCCTGCCCGCAGGTGGACCCGCGGGCACCCGCAGCTCGTCGACAGGGTTAGGGAAGGGGGGGAGTTAGGGAAGGGGGGGAGGGGCTAGAACCCCGTCGGGCTCGTCGACCCGCGGCTCCAAGCGGCTCTGCGGCCGAGTTAGGGGAGGAGGGGGGGAGGGGCAGACAGCCTGACAGCCGGGCGACGGGCGCGCGCTGCCGGCTCGGCGGGCGAGGTCGCGAGTGGGACAGGCCCTGCCCGCAGGTGGACCCGCGGGCACCCGCAGCTCGTCGACAGGGTTAGGGAAGGGGGGGAGGGGATAGAGCCCCGTCGGGCTCGTCGACCCGCGGCTCCTGGCGGCTCTGCGGCCGAGTTAGGGAAGGGGGGGGAGGGGCAGACTCCCTGCCAGGCGGGCGACGCGCGCGCGCTGGCGGCTGGGCGCCATAGTTCGCGAGTGCGAGAGGCCCGGCCGACAGGTGGACACGCGGGCACCGCCAGCTCGGCGGCAGAGTGAGGGAAGGGGGGGAGGGGCAGACACCCTGACAACCGGGCGACGGGCGCGTGCTGGCGGCTCGGCGGGCGAGGTCGCGAGTGGGAGAGGCCCGGCCGACAGCTGGACCCGCGGGCACCGCCAGCTCGGCGACAGAGTGAGGGAAGGAGGGAGGAGGGGCGGAGTCCCTGCCAGGCGGGCGACGCGCGCGCGCTGGCGGCTCGGCGGCAGAGGTCGCGAGTGCGAGAGGCCCGGCCGACAGGTGGACACGCGGGCACCGCCAGCTCGGCGCAGAGTGAGGAAAGGGGGGAGGAGGGGCAGACACCCTGACAGCCGGGAGACGGGCTCGCGCTGGCGGCTCGGCGGGCGAGGTCGCGAGTGGGAGAGGCCCTGCCCGCAGGTGGACACGCGGGCACCCGCAGTTCGTCGACAGGGTGAGGGAAGGGGGGGAGGGGATAGAGCCCCGTCGGGCTCGTCGACCCGCGGCTGCTGTGGGCTCTGCGGCCGAGTTAGGGAAGGAGGGGGGGAGGGGCAGACTCCCTGCCAGGCGGGCGACGCTCGCGCGCTGGCGGCTCGGCGGCAGAGGTCGCGAGTGCGAGAGGCCCGGCCGACAGGTGGACGCGCCGTCACCGAGAGCTCGGCGGCACAGTGAGGGAAGGGGGGGAGGGGATAGAGCCCCGTCGGGCTCGTCGACCCGCGGCTCCTGGCGGCTCTGCGGCCGAGTTAGGGAAGCGGGGGGAGGGGCAGACAGCCTGACAGCCGGGCGACGGGCGCGCGCTGGCGGCTCGGCGGGCGAGGTCGCGAGTGGGAGAGACCCTGCCCGCAGGTGGACCCGCGGGCACCCGCAGCTCGTCGACAGGGTTAGGGAAGGGGGGGAGGGGATAGAGCCCCGTCGGGCTCGTCGACCCGCGGCTCCTGGCGGCTCTGCGGCCGAGTTAGGGAAGGGGGGGGAGGGGCAGACTCCCTGCCAGGCGGGCGACGCGCGCGCGCTGGCGGCTGGGCGCCATAGGTCGCGAGTGCGAGAGGCCCGGCCGACAGGTGGACACGCGGGCACCGCCAGCTCGGCGGCAGAGTGAGGGAAGGGGGGGGAGGGGCAGACACCCTGACAACCGGGCGACGGGCGCGTGCTGGCGGCTCGGCGGGCGAGGTCGCGAGTGGGAGAGGCCCGGCCGACAGCTGGACCCGCGGGCACCGCCAGCTCGGCGGCAGAGTGAGGGAAGGAGGGAGGAGGGGCGGAGTCCCTGCCAGGCGGGCGACGCGCGCGCGCTGGCGGCTCGGCGGCAGAGGTCGCGAGTGCGAGAGGCCCGGCCGACAGCTGGACCCGCGGGCACCGCCAGCTCGGCGGCAGAGTGAGGGAAGGAGGGAGGAGGGGCGGAGTCCCTGCCAGGCGGGCGACGCGCGCGCGCTGGCGGCTCGGCGGCAGAGGTCGCGAGTGCGAGAGGCCCGGCCGACAGGTGGACACGCGGGCACCGCCAGCTCGGTGGCAGAGTGAGGGAAGTGGGGGAGGGGCAGACAGCCTGACAACCGGGCGACGGGCGCGCGCTGGCGCCTCGGCTGGCGAGGTCGCGAGTGGGAGAGGCCCTGCCCGCAGGTGGACACGCGGGCACCCGCAGCTCGTCGAGAGTTAGGGAAGGGGGGGAGTTAGGGAAGGGGGGGAGGGGATAGAACCCCGTCGGGCTCGTCGACCCGCGGCTCCTGGCGGCTCTGCGGCCGAGTTAGGGGAGGAGGGGGGGAGGGGCAGACAGCCTGACAGCCGGGCGACGGGCGCGCGCTGCCGTCTCGGCGGGCGAGGTCGCGAGTGGGAGGGGCCCTGCCCGCAGGTGGACCCGCGGGCACCCGCAGCTCGTCGACAGGGTTAGGGAAGGGGGGGAGTTAGGGAAGGGGGGGAGGGGCTAGAACCCCGTCGGGCTCGTCGACCCGCGGCTCCAAGCGGCTCTGCGGCCGAGTTAGGGGGGGGGGGGGAGGGGCAGACAGCCTGACAGCCGGGCGACGGGCGCGCGCTGCCGGCTCGGCGGGCGAGGTCGCGAGTGGGACAGGCCCTGCCCGCAGGTGGACCCGCGGGCACCCGCAGCTCGTCGACAGGGTTAGGGAAGGGGGGGAGGGGATAGAGCCCCGTCGGGCTCGTCGACCCGCGGCTCCTGGCGGCTCTGCGGCCGAGTTAGGGAAGGGGGGGGAGGGGCAGACTCCCTGCCAGGCGGGCGACGCGCGCGCGCTGGCGGCTGGGCGCCATAGTTCGCGAGTGCGAGAGGCCCGGCCGACAGGTGGACACGCGGGCACCGCCAGCTCGGCGGCAGAGTGAGGGAAGGGGGGGAGGGGCAGACACCCTGACAACCGGGCGACGGGCGCGTGCTGGCGGCTCGGCGGGCGAGGTCGCGAGTGGGAGAGGCCCGGCCGACAGCTGGACCCGCGGGCACCGCCAGCTCGGCGACAGAGTGACGGAAGGAGGGAGGAGGGGCGGAGTCCCTGCCAGGCGGGCGACGCGCGCGCGCTGGCGGCTCGGCGGCAGAGGTCGCGAGTGCGAGAGGCCCGGCCGACAGGTGGACACGCGGGCACCGCCAGCTCGGCGCAGAGTGAGGAAAGGGGGGAGGAGGGGCAGACACCCTGACAGCCGGGAGACGGGCTCGCGCTGGCGGCTCGGCGGGCGAGGTCGCGAGTGGGAGAGGCCCTGCCCGCAGGTGGACACGCGGGCACCCGCAGTTCGTCGACAGGGTGAGGGAAGGGGGGGAGGGGATAGAGCCCCGTCGGGCTCGTCGACCCGCGGCTGCTGTGGGCTCTGCGGCCGAGTTAGGGAAGGAGGGGGGAGGGGCAGACTCCCTGCCAGGCGGGCGACGCTCGCGCGCTGGCGGCTCGGCGGCAGAGGTCGCGAGTGCGAGAGGCCCGGCCGACAGGTGGACGCGCCGTCACCGAGAGCTCGGCGGCACAGTGAGGGAAGGGGGGGAGGGGATAGAGCCCCGTCGGGCTCGTCGACCCGCGGCTCCTGGCGGCTCTGCGGCCGAGTTAGGGAAGCGGGGGGAGGGGCAGACAGCCTGACAGCCGGGCGACGGGCGCGCGCTGGCGGCTCGGCGGGCGAGGTCGCGAGTGGGAGAGACCCTGCCCGCAGGTGGACCCGCGGGCACCCGCAGCTCGTCGACAGGGTTAGGGAAGGGGGGGAGGGGATAGAGCCCCGTCGGGCTCGTCGACCCGCGGCTCCTGGCGGCTCTGCGGCCGAGTTAGGGAAGGGGGGGGAGGGGCAGACTCCCTACCAGGCGGGCGACGCGCGCGCGCTGGCGGCTGGGCGCCATAGGTCGCGAGTGCGAGAGGCCCGGCCGACAGGTGGACACGCGGGCACCGCCAGCTCGGCGGCAGAGTGAGGGAAGGGGGGGGAGGGGCGGAGTCCCTGCCAGGCGGGCGACGCGCGCGCGCTGGCGGCTCGGCGGCAGAGGTCGCGAGTGCGAGAGGCCCGGCCGACAGCTGGACCCGCGGGCACCGCCAGCTCGGCGGCAGAGTGAGGGAAGGAGGGAGGAGGGGCGGAGTCCCTGCCAGGCGGGCGACGCGCGCGCGCTGGCGGCTCGGCGGCAGAGGTCGCGAGTGCGAGAGGCCCGGCCGACAGGTGGACGCGCCGTCACCGAGAGCTCGGCGGCACAGTGAGGGAAGGGGGGGAGGGGATAGAGCCCCGTCGGGCTCGTCGACCCGCGGCTCCTGGCGGCTCTGCGGCCGAGTTAGGGAAGCGGGGGGAGGGGCAGACAGCCTGACAGCCGGGCGACGGGCGCGCGCTGGCGGCTCGGCGGGCGAGGTCGCGAGTGGGAGAGACCCTGCCCGCCGGTGGACCCGCGGGCACCCGCAGCTCGTCGACAGGGTTAGGGAAGGGGGGGAGGGGATAGAGCCCCGTCGGGCTCGTCGACCCGCGGCTCCTGGCGGCTCTGCGGCCGAGTTAGGGAAGGGGGGGGAGGGGCAGACTCCCTGCCAGGCGGGCGACGCGCGCGCGCTGGCGGCTGGGCGCCATAGGTCGCGAGTGCGAGAGGCCCGGCCGACAGGTGGACACGCGGGCACCGCCAGCTCGGCGGCAGAGTGAGGGAAGGGGGGGGAGGGGCAGACACCCTGACAACCGGGCGACGGGCGCGTGCTGGCGGCTCGGCGGGCGAGGTCGCGAGTGGGAGAGGCCCGGCCGACAGCTGGACCCGCGGGCACCGCCAGCTCGGCGGCAGAGTGAGGGAAGGAGGGAGGAGGGGCGGAGTCCCTGCCAGGCGGGCGACGCGCGCGCGCTGGCGGCTCGGCGGCAGAGGTCGCGAGTGCGAGAGGCCCGGCCGACAGGTGGACGCGCCGTCACCGAGAGCTCGGCGGCACAGTGAGGGAAGGGGGGGAGGGGATAGAGCCCCGTCGGGCTCGTCGACCCGCGGCTCCTGGCGGCTCTGCGGCCGAGTTAGGGAAGCGGGGGGAGGGGCAGACAGCCTGACAGCCGGGCGACGGGCGCGCGCTGGCGGCTCGGCGGGCGAGGTCGCGAGTGGGAGAGACCCTGCCCGCAGGTGGACCCGCGGGCACCCGCAGCTCGTCGACAGGGTTAGGGAAGGGGGGGAGGGGATAGAGCCCCGTCGGGCTCGTCGACCCGCGGCTCCTGGCGGCTCTGCGGCCGAGTTAGGGAAGGGGGGGGAGGGGCAGACTCCCTACCAGGCGGGCGACGCGCGCGCGCTGGCGGCTGGGCGCCATAGGTCGCGAGTGCGAGAGGCCCGGCCGACAGGTGGACACGCGGGCACCGCCAGCTCGGCGGCAGAGTGAGGGAAGGGGGGGGAGGGGCAGACACCCTGACAACCGGGCGACGGGCGCGTGCTGGCGGCTCGGCGGGCGAGGTCGCGAGTGGGAGAGGCCCGGCCGACAGCTGGACCCGCGGGCACCGCCAGCTCGGCGGCAGAGTGAGGGAAGGAGGGAGGAGGGGCGGAGTCCCTGCCAGGCGGGCGACGCGCGCGCGCTGGCGGCTCGGCGGCAGAAGTCGCGAGTGCGAGAGGCCCGGCCGACAGCTGGACCCGCGGGCACCGCCAGCTCGGCGGCAGAGTGAGGGAAGGAGGGAGGAGGGGCGGAGTCCCTGCCAGGCGGGCGACGCGCGCGCGCTGGCGGCTCGGCGGCAGAGGTCGCGAGTGCGAGAGGCCCGGCCGACAGGTGGACACGCGGGCACCGCCAGCTCGGTGGCAGAGTGAGGGAAGTGGGGGAGGGGCAGACAGCCTGACAACCGGGCGACGGGCGCGCGCTGGCGCCTCGGCTGGCGAGGTCGCGAGTGGGAGAGGCCCTGCCCGCAGGTGGACACGCGGGCACCCGCAGCTCGTCGAGAGTTAGGGAAGGGGGGGAGTTAGGGAAGGGGGGGAGGGGATAGAACCCCGTCGGGCTCGTCGACCCGCGGCTCCTGGCGGCTCTGCGGCCGAGTTAGGGGAGGAGGGGGGGAGGGGCAGACAGCCTGACAGCCGGGCGACGGGCGCGCGCTGCCGTCTCGGCGGGCGAGGTCGCGAGTGGGAGGGGCCCTGCCCGCAGGTGGACCCGCGGGCACCCGCAGCTCGTCGACAGGGTTAGGGAAGGGGGGGAGTTAGGGAAGGGGGGGAGGGGCTAGAACCCCGTCGGGCTCGTCGACCCGCGGCTCCAAGCGGCTCTGCGGCCGAGTTAGGGGAGGGGGGGGGAGGGGCAGACAGCCTGACAGCCGGGCGACGGGCGCGCGCTGCCGGCTCGGCGGGCGAGGTCGCGAGTGGGACAGGCCCTGCCCGCAGGTGGACCCGCGGGCACCCGCAGCTCGTCGACAGGGTTAGGGAAGGGGGGGAGGGGATAGAGCCCCGTCGGGCTCGTCGACCCGCGGCTCCTGGCGGCTCTGCGGCCGAGTTAGGGAAGGGGGGGGAGGGGCAGACTCCCTGCCAGGCGGGCGACGCGCGCGCGCTGGCGGCTGGGCGCCATAGTTCGCGAGTGCGAGAGGCCTGGCCGACAGGTGGACACGCGGGCACCGCCAGCTCGGCGGCAGAGTGAGGGAAGGGGGGGAGGGGCAGACACCCTGACAACCGGGCGACGGGCGCGTGCTGGCGGCTCGGCGGGCGAGGTCGCGAGTGGGAGAGGCCCGGCCGACAGCTGGACCCGCGGGCACCGCCAGCTCGGCGACAGAGTGAGGGAAGGAGGGAGGAGGGGCGGAGTCCCTGCCAGGCGGGCGACGCGCGCGCGCTGGCGGCTCGGCGGCAGAGGTCGCGAGTGCGAGAGGCCCGGCCGACAGGTGGACACGCGGGCACCGCCAGCTCGGCGCAGAGTGAGGAAAGGGGGGAGGAGGGGCAGACACCCTGACAGCCGGGAGACGGGCTCGCGCTGGCGGCTCGGCGGGCGAGGTCGCGAGTGGGAGAGGCCCTGCCCGCAGGTGGACACGCGGGCACCCGCAGTTCGTCGACAGGGTGAGGGAAGGGGGGGAGGGGATAGAGCCCCGTCGGGCTCGTCGACCCGCGGCTGCTGTGGGCTCTGCGGCCGAGTTAGGGAAGGAGGGGGGGAGGGGCAGACTCCCTGCCAGGCGGGCGACGCTCGCGCGCTGGCGGCTCGGCGGCAGAGGTCGCGAGTGCGAGAGGCCCGGCCGACAGGTGGACGCGCCGTCACCGAGAGCTCGGCGGCACAGTGAGGGAAGGGGGGGAGGGGATAGAGCCCCGTCGGGCTCGTCGACCCGCGGCTCCTGGCGGCTCTGCGGCCGAGTTAGGGAAGCGGGGGGAGGGGCAGACAGCCTGACAGCCGGGCGACGGGCGCGCGCTGGCGGCTCGGCGGGCGAGGTCGCGAGTGGGAGAGACCCTGCCCGCAGGTGGACCCGCGGGCACCCGCAGCTCGTCGACAGGGTTAGGGAAGGGGGGGAGGGGATAGAGCCCCGTCGGGCTCGTCGACCCGCGGCTCCTGGCGGCTCTGCGGCCGAGTTAGGGAAGGGGGGGGAGGGGCAGACTCCCTGCCAGGCGGGCGACGCGCGCGCGCTGGCGGCTGGGCGCCATAGGTCGCGAGTGCGAGAGGCCCGGCCGACAGGTGGACACGCGGGCACCGCCAGCTCGGCGGCAGAGTGAGGGAAGGGGGGGGAGGGGCAGACACCCTGACAACCGGGCGACGGGCGCGTGCTGGCGGCTCGGCGGGCGAGGTCGCGAGTGGGAGAGGCCCGGCCGACAGCTGGACCCGCGGGCACCGCCAGCTCGGCGGCAGAGTGAGGGAAGGAGGGAGGAGGGGCGGAGTCCCTGCCAGGCGGGCGACGCGCGCGCGCTGGCGGCTCGGCGGCAGAGGTCGCGAGTGCGAGAGGCCCGGCCGACAGCTGGACCCGCGGGCACCGCCAGCTCGGCGGCAGAGTGAGGGAAGGAGGGAGGAGGGGCGGAGTCCCTGCCAGGCGGGCGACGCGCGCGCGCTGGCGGCTCGGCGGCAGAGGTCGCGAGTGCGAGAGGCCCGGCCGACAGGTGGACACGCGGGCACCGCCAGCTCGGTGGCAGAGTGAGGGAAGTGGGGGAGGGGCAGACAGCCTGACAACCGGGCGACGGGCGCGCGCTGGCGCCTCGGCTGGCGAGGTCGCGAGTGGGAGAGGCCCTGCCCGCAGGTGGACACGCGGGCACCCGCAGCTCGTCGAGAGTTAGGGAAGGGGGGGAGTTAGGGAAGGGGGGGAGGGGATAGAACCCCGTCGGGCTCGTCGACCCGCGGCTCCTGGCGGCTCTGCGGCCGAGTTAGGGGAGGAGGGGGGGAGGGGCAGACAGCCTGACAGCCGGGCGACGGGCGCGCGCTGCCGTCTCGGCGGGCGAGGTCGCGAGTGGGAGGGGCCCTGCCCGCAGGTGGACCCGCGGGCACCCGCAGCTCGTCGACAGGGTTAGGGAAGGGGGGGAGTTAGGGAAGGGGGGGAGGGGCTAGAACCCCGTCGGGCTCGTCGACCCGCGGCTCCAAGCGGCTCTGCGGCCGAGTTAGGGGAGGGGGGGGAGGGGCAGACAGCCTGACAGCCGGGCGACGGGCGCGCGCTGCCGGCTCGGCGGGCGAGGTCGCGAGTGGGACAGGCCCTGCCCGCAGGTGGACCCGCGGGCACCCGCAGCTCGTCGACAGGTTTAGGGAAGGGGGGGAGGGGATAGAGCCCCGTCGGGCTCGTCGACCCGCGGCTCCTGGCGGCTCTGCGGCCGAGTTAGGGAAGGGGGGGGAGGGGCAGACTCCCTGCCAGGCGGGCGACGCGCGCGCGCTGGCGGCTGGGCGCCATAGTTCGCGAGTGCGAGAGGCCTGGCCGACAGGTGGACACGCGGGCACCGCCAGCTCGGCGGCAGAGTGAGGGAAGGGGGGGAGGGGCAGACACCCTGACAACCGGGCGACGGGCGCGTGCTGGCGGCTCGGCGGGCGAGGTCGCGAGTGGGAGAGGCCCGGCCGACAGCTGGACCCGCGGGCACCGCCAGCTCGGCGACAGAGTGAGGGAAGGAGGGAGGAGGGGCGGAGTCCCTGCCAGGCGGGCGACGCGCGCGCGCTGGCGGCTCGGCGGCAGAGGTCGCGAGTGCGAGAGGCCCGGCCGACAGGTGGACACGCGGGCACCGCCAGCTCGGCGCAGAGTGAGGAAAGGGGGGAGGAGGGGCAGACACCCTGACAGCCGGGAGACGGGCTCGCGCTGGCGGCTCGGCGGGCGAGGTCGCGAGTGGGAGAGGCCCTGCCCGCAGGTGGACACGCGGGCACCCGCAGTTCGTCGACAGGGTGAGGGAAGGGGGGGAGGGGATAGAGCCCCGTCGGGCTCGTCGACCCGCGGCTGCTGTGGGCTCTGCGGCCGAGTTAGGGAAGGAGGGGGGGAGGGGCAGACTCCCTGCCAGGCGGGCGACGCTCGCGCGCTGGCGGCTCGGCGGCAGAGGTCGCGAGTGCGAGAGGCCCGGCCGACAGGTGGACGCGCCGTCACCGAGAGCTCGGCGGCACAGTGAGGGAAGGGGGGGAGGGGATAGAGCCCCGTCGGGCTCGTCGACCCGCGGCTCCTGGCGGCTCTGCGGCCGAGTTAGGGAAGCGGGGGGAGGGGCAGACAGCCTGACAGCCGGGCGACGGGCGCGCGCTGGCGGCTCGGCGGGCGAGGTCGCGAGTGGGAGAGACCCTGCCCGCAGGTGGACCCGCGGGCACCCGCAGCTCGTCGACAGGGTTAGGGAAGGGGGGGAGGGGATAGAGCCCCGTCGGGCTCGTCGACCCGCGGCTCCTGGCGGCTCTGCGGCCGAGTTAGGGAAGGGGGGGGAGGGGCAGACTCCCTGCCAGGCGGGCGACGCGCGCGCGCTGGCGGCTGGGCGCCATAGGTCGCGAGTGCGAGAGGCCCGGCCGACAGGTGGACACGCGGGCACCGCCAGCTCGGCGGCAGAGTGAGGGAAGGGGGGGGAGGGGCAGACACCCTGACAACCGGGCGACGGGCGCGTGCTGGCGGCTCGGCGGGCGAGGTCGCGAGTGGGAGAGGCCCGGCCGACAGCTGGACCCGCGGGCACCGCCAGCTCGGCGGCAGAGTGAGGGAAGGAGGGAGGAGGGGCGGAGTCCCTGCCAGGCGGGCGACGCGCGCGCGCTGGCGGCTCGGCGGCAGAGGTCGCGAGTGCGAGAGGCCCGGCCGACAGCTGGACCCGCGGGCACCGCCAGCTCGGCGGCAGAGTGAGGGAAGGAGGGAGGAGGGGCGGAGTCCCTGCCAGGCGGGCGACGCGCGCGCGCTGGCGGCTCAGCGGCAGAGGTCGCGAGTGCGAGAGGCCCGGCCGACAGGTGGACACGCGGGCACCGCCAGCTCGGTGGCAGAGTGAGGGAAGTGGGGGAGGGGCAGACAGCCTGACAACCGGGCGACGGGCGCGCGCTGGCGCCTCGGCTGGCGAGGTCGCGAGTGGGAGAGGCCCTGCCCGCAGGTGGACACGCGGGCACCCGCAGCTCGTCGAGAGTTAGGGAAGGGGGGGAGTTAGGGAAGGGGGGGAGGGGATAGAACCCCGTCGGGCTCGTCGACCCGCGGCTCCTGGCGGCTCTGCGGCCGAGTTAGGGGAGGAGGGGGGGAGGGGCAGACAGCCTGACAGCCGGGCGACGGGCGCGCGCTGCCGTCTCGGCGGGCGAGGTCGCGAGTGGGAGGGGCCCTGCCCGCAGGTGGACCCGCGGGCACCCGCAGCTCGTCGACAGGGTTAGGGAAGGGGGGGAGTTAGGGAAGGGGGGGAGGGGCTAGAACCCCGTCGGGCTCGTCGACCCGCGGCTCCAAGCGGCTCTGCGGCCGAGTTAGGGGAGGAGGGGGGGAGGGGCAGACAGCCTGACAGCCGGGCGACGGGCGCGCGCTGCCGGCTCGGCGGGCGAGGTCGCGAGTGGGACAGGCCCTGCCCGCAGGTGGACCCGCGGGCACCCGCAGCTCGTCGACAGGGTTAGGGAAGGGGGGGAGGGGATAGAGCCCCGTCGGGCTCGTCGACCCGCGGCTCCTGGCGGCTCTGCGGCCGAGTTAGGGAAGGGGGGGAGGGGCAGACTCCCTGCCAGGCGGGCGACGCGCGCGCGCTGGCGGCTGGGCGCCATAGTTCGCGAGTGCGAGAGGCCCGGCCGACAGGTGGACACGCGGGCACCGCCAGCTCGGCGGCAGAGTGAGGGAAGGGGGGGAGGGGCAGACACCCTGACAACCGGGCGACGGGCGCGTGCTGGCGGCTCGGCGGGCGAGGTCGCGAGTGGGAGAGGCCCGGCCGACAGCTGGACCCGCGGGCACCGCCAGCTCGGCGACAGAGTGAGGGAAGGAGGGAGGAGGGGCGGAGTCCCTGCCAGGCGGGCGACGCGCGCGCGCTGGCGGCTCGGCGGCAGAGGTCGCGAGTGCGAGAGGCCCGGCCGACAGGTGGACACGCGGGCACCGCCAGCTCGGCGCAGAGTGAGGAAAGGGGGGAGGAGGGGCAGACACCCTGACAGCCGGGAGACGGGCTCGCGCTGGCGGCTCGGCGGGCGAGGTCGCGAGTGGGAGAGGCCCTGCCCGCAGGTGGACACGCGGGCACCCGCAGTTCGTCGACAGGGTGAGGGAAGGGGGGGAGGGGATAGAGCCCCGTCGGGCTCGTCGACCCGCGGCTGCTGTGGGCTCTGCGGCCGAGTTAGGGAAGGAGGGGGGGAGGGGCAGACTCCCTGCCAGGCGGGCGACGCTCGCGCGCTGGCGGCTCGGCGGCAGAGGTCGCGAGTGCGAGAGGCCCGGCCGACAGGTGGACGCGCCGTCACCGAGAGCTCGGCGGCACAGTGAGGGAAGGGGGGGAGGGGATAGAGCCCCGTCGGGCTCGTCGACCCGCGGCTCCTGGCGGCTCTGCGGCCGAGTTAGGGAAGCGGGGGGAGGGGCAGACAGCCTGACAGCCGGGCGACGGGCGCGCGCTGGCGGCTCGGCGGGCGAGGTCGCGAGTGGGAGAGACCCTGCCCGCAGGTGGACCCGCGGGCACCCGCAGCTCGTCGACAGGGTTAGGGAAGGGGGGGAGGGGATAGAGCCCCGTCGGGCTCGTCGACCCGCGGCTCCTGGCGGCTCTGCGGCCGAGTTAGGGAAGGGGGGGGAGGGGCAGACTCCCTGCCAGGCGGGCGACGCGCGCGCGCTGGCGGCTGGGCGCCATAGGTCGCGAGTGCGAGAGGCCCGGCCGACAGGTGGACACGCGGGCACCGCCAGCTCGGCGGCAGAGTGAGGGAAGGGGGGGGAGGGGCAGACACCCTGACAACCGGGCGACGGGCGCGTGCTGGCGGCTCGGCGGGCGAGGTCGCGAGTGGGAGAGGCCCGGCCGACAGCTGGACCCGCGGGCACCGCCAGCTCGGCGGCAGAGTGAGGGAAGGAGGGAGGAGGGGCGGAGTCCCTGCCAGGCGGGCGACGCGCGCGCGCTGGCGGCTCGGCGGCAGAGGTCGCGAGTGCGAGAGGCCCGGCCGACAGCTGGACCCGCGGGCACCGCCAGCTCGGCGGCAGAGTGAGGGAAGGAGGGAGGAGGGGCGGAGTCCCTGCCAGGCGGGCGACGCGCGCGCGCTGGCGGCTCGGCGGCAGAGGTCGCGAGTGCGAGAGGCCCGGCCGACAGGTGGACACGCGGGCACCGCCAGCTCGGTGGCAGAGTGAGGGAAGTGGGGGAGGGGCAGACAGCCTGACAACCGGGCGACGGGCGCGCGCTGGCGCCTCGGCTGGCGAGGTCGCGAGTGGGAGAGGCCCTGCCCGCAGGTGGACACGCGGGCACCCGCAGCTCGTCGAGAGTTAGGGAAGGGGGGGAGTTAGGGAAGGGGGGGAGGGGATAGAACCCCGTCGGGCTCGTCGACCCGCGGCTCCTGGCGGCTCTGCGGCCGAGTTAGGGGAGGAGGGGGGGAGGGGCAGACAGCCTGACAGCCGGGCGACGGGCGCGCGCTGCCGTCTCGGCGGGCGAGGTCGCGAGTGGGAGGGGCCCTGCCCGCAGGTGGACCCGCGGGCACCCGCAGCTCGTCGACAGGGTTAGGGAAGGGGGGGAGTTAGGGAAGGGGGGGAGGGGCTAGAACCCCGTCGGGCTCGTCGACCCGCGGCTCCAAGCGGCTCTGCGGCCGAGTTAGGGGAGGGGGGGGAGGGGCAGACAGCCTGACAGCCGGGCGACGGGCGCGCGCTGCCGGCTCGGCGGGCGAGGTCGCGAGTGGGACAGGCCCTGCCCGCAGGTGGACCCGCGGGCACCCGCAGCTCGTCGACAGGGTTAGGGAAGGGGGGGAGGGGATAGAGCCCCGTCGGGCTCGTCGACCCGCGGCTCCTGGCGGCTCTGCGGCCGAGTTAGGGAAGGGGGGGGAGGGGCAGACTCCCTGCCAGGCGGGCGACGCGCGCGCGCTGGCGGCTGGGCGCCATAGTTCGCGAGTGCGAGAGGCCCGGCCGACAGGTGGACACGCGGGCACCGCCAGCTCGGCGGCAGAGTGAGGGAAGGGGGGGAGGGGCAGACACCCTGACAACCGGGCGACGGGCGCGTGCTGGCGGCTCGGCGGGCGAGGTCGCGAGTGGGAGAGGCCCGGCCGACAGCTGGACCCGCGGGCACCGCCAGCTCGGCGACAGAGTGAGGGAAGGAGGGAGGAGGGGCGGAGTCCCTGCCAGGCGGGCGACGCGCGCGCGCTGGCGGCTCGGCGGCAGAGGTCGCGAGTGCGAGAGGCCCGGCCGACAGGTGGACACGCGGGCACCGCCAGCTCGGCGCAGAGTGAGGAAAGGGGGGAGGAGGGGCAGACACCCTGACAGCCGGGAGACGGGCTCGCGCTGGCGGCTCGGCGGGCGAGGTCGCGAGTGGGAGAGGCCCTGCCCGCAGGTGGACACGCGGGCACCCGCAGTTCGTCGACAGGGTGAGGGAAGGGGGGGAGGGGATAGAGCCCCGTCGGGCTCGTCGACCCGCGGCTGCTGTGGGCTCTGCGGCCGAGTTAGGGAAGGAGGGGGGGAGGGGCAGACTCCCTGCCAGGCGGGCGACGCTCGCGCGCTGGCGGCTCGGCGGCAGAGGTCGCGAGTGCGAGAGGCCCGGCCGACAGGTGGACGCGCCGTCACCGAGAGCTCGGCGGCACAGTGAGGGAAGGGGGGGAGGGGATAGAGCCCCGTCGGGCTCGTCGACCCGCGGCTCCTGGCGGCTCTGCGGCCGAGTTAGGGAAGCGGGGGGAGGGGCAGACAGCCTGACAGCCGGGCGACGGGCGCGCGCTGGCGGCTCGGCGGGCGAGGTCGCGAGTGGGAGAGACCCTGCCCGCAGGTGGACCCGCGGGCACCCGCAGCTCGTCGACAGGGTTAGGGAAGGGGGGGAGGGGATAGAGCCCCGTCGGGCTCGTCGACCCGCGGCTCCTGGCGGCTCTGCGGCCGAGTTAGGGAAGGGGGGGGAGGGGCAGACTCCCTGCCAGGCGGGCGACGCGCGCGCGCTGGCGGCTGGGCGCCATAGGTCGCGAGTGCGAGAGGCCCGGCCGACAGGTGGACACGCGGGCACCGCCAGCTCGGCGGCAGAGTGAGGGAAGGGGGGGGAGGGGCAGACACCCTGACAACCGGGCGACGGGCGCGTGCTGGCGGCTCGGCGGGCGAGGTCGCGAGTGGGAGAGGCCCGGCCGACAGCTGGACCCGCGGGCACCGCCAGCTCGGCGGCAGAGTGAGGGAAGGAGGGAGGAGGGGCGGAGTCCCTGCCAGGCGGGCGACGCGCGCGCGCTGGCGGCTCGGCGGCAGAGGTCGCGAGTGCGAGAGGCCCGGCCGACAGCTGGACCCGCGGGCACCGCCAGCTCGGCGGCAGAGTGAGGGAAGGAGGGAGGAGGGGCGGAGTCCCTGCCAGGCGGGCGACGCGCGCGCGCTGGCGGCTCGGCGGCAGAGGTCGCGAGTGCGAGAGGCCCGGCCGACAGGTGGACACGCGGGCACCGCCAGCTCGGTGGCAGAGTGAGGGAAGTGGGGGAGGGGCAGACAGCCTGACAACCGGGCGACGGGCGCGCGCTGGCGCCTCGGCTGGCGAGGTCGCGAGTGGGAGAGGCCCTGCCCGCAGGTGGACACGCGGGCACCCGCAGCTCGTCGAGAGTTAGGGAAGGGGGGGAGTTAGGGAAGGGGGGGAGGGGATAGAACCCCGTCGGGCTCGTCGACCCGCGGCTCCTGGCGGCTCTGCGGCCGAGTTAGGGGAGGAGGGGGGGAGGGGCAGACAGCCTGACAGCCGGGCGACGGGCGCGCGCTGCCGTCTCGGCGGGCGAGGTCGCGAGTGGGAGGGGCCCTGCCCGCAGGTGGACCCGCGGGCACCCGCAGCTCGTCGACAGGGTTAGGGAAGGGGGGGAGTTAGGGAAGGGGGGGAGGGGCTAGAACCCCGTCGGGCTCGTCGACCCGCGGCTCCAAGCGGCTCTGCGGCCGAGTTAGGGGAGGGGGGGGAGGGGCAGACAGCCTGACAGCCGGGCGACGGGCGCGCGCTGCCGGCTCGGCGGGCGAGGTCGCGAGTGGGACAGGCCCTGCCCGCAGGTGGACCCGCGGGCACCCGCAGCTCGTCGACAGGGTTAGGGAAGGGGGGGAGGGGATAGAGCCCCGTCGGGCTCGTCGACCCGCGGCTCCTGGCGGCTCTGCGGCCGAGTTAGGGAAGGGGGGGGAGGGGCAGACTCCCTGCCAGGCGGGCGACGCGCGCGCGCTGGCGGCTGGGCGCCATAGTTCGCGAGTGCGAGAGGCCTGGCCGACAGGTGGACACGCGGGCACCGCCAGCTCGGCGGCAGAGTGAGGGAAGGGGGGGAGGGGCAGACACCCTGACAACCGGGCGACGGGCGCGTGCTGGCGGCTCGGCGGGCGAGGTCGCGAGTGGGAGAGGCCCGGCCGACAGCTGGACCCGCGGGCACCGCCAGCTCGGCGACAGAGTGAGGGAAGGAGGGAGGAGGGGCGGAGTCCCTGCCAGGCGGGCGACGCGCGCGCGCTGGCGGCTCGGCGGCAGAGGTCGCGAGTGCGAGAGGCCCGGCCGACAGGTGGACACGCGGGCACCGCCAGCTCGGCGCAGAGTGAGGAAAGGGGGGAGGAGGGGCAGACACCCTGACAGCCGGGAGACGGGCTCGCGCTGGCGGCTCGGCGGGCGAGGTCGCGAGTGGGAGAGGCCCTGCCCGCAGGTGGACACGCGGGCACCCGCAGTTCGTCGACAGGGTGAGGGAAGGGGGGGAGGGGATAGAGCCCCGTCGGGCTCGTCGACCCGCGGCTGCTGTGGGCTCTGCGGCCGAGTTAGGGAAGGAGGGGGGGAGGGGCAGACTCCCTGCCAGGCGGGCGACGCTCGCGCGCTGGCGGCTCGGCGGCAGAGGTCGCGAGTGCGAGAGGCCCGGCCGACAGGTGGACGCGCCGTCACCGAGAGCTCGGCGGCACAGTGAGGGAAGGGGGGGAGGGGATAGAGCCCCGTCGGGCTCGTCGACCCGCGGCTCCTGGCGGCTCTGCGGCCGAGTTAGGGAAGCGGGGGGAGGGGCAGACAGCCTGACAGCCGGGCGACGGGCGCGCGCTGGCGGCTCGGCGGGCGAGGTCGCGAGTGGGAGAGACCCTGCCCGCAGGTGGACCCGCGGGCACCCGCAGCTCGTCGACAGGGTTAGGGAAGGGGGGGAGGGGATAGAGCCCCGTCGGGCTCGTCGACCCGCGGCTCCTGGCGGCTCTGCGGCCGAGTTAGGGAAGGGGGGGGAGGGGCAGACTCCCTGCCAGGCGGGCGACGCGCGCGCGCTGGCGGCTGGGCGCCATAGGTCGCGAGTGCGAGAGGCCCGGCCGACAGGTGGACACGCGGGCACCGCCAGCTCGGCGGCAGAGTGAGGGAAGGGGGGGGAGGGGCAGACACCCTGACAACCGGGCGACGGGCGCGTGCTGGCGGCTCGGCGGGCGAGGTCGCGAGTGGGAGAGGCCCGGCCGACAGCTGGACCCGCGGGCACCGCCAGCTCGGCGGCAGAGTGAGGGAAGGAGGGAGGAGGGGCGGAGTCCCTGCCAGGCGGGCGACGCGCGCGCGCTGGCGGCTCGGCGGCAGAGGTCGCGAGTGCGAGAGGCCCGGCCGACAGCTGGACCCGCGGGCACCGCCAGCTCGGCGGCAGAGTGAGGGAAGGAGGGAGGAGGGGCGGAGTCCCTGCCAGGCGGGCGACGCGCGCGCGCTGGCGGCTCGGCGGCAGAGGTCGCGAGTGCGAGAGGCCCGGCCGACAGGTGGACACGCGGGCACCGCCAGCTCGGTGGCAGAGTGAGGGAAGTGGGGGAGGGGCAGACAGCCTGACAACCGGGCGACGGGCGCGCGCTGGCGCCTCGGCTGGCGAGGTCGCGAGTGGGAGAGGCCCTGCCCGCAGGTGGACACGCGGGCACCCGCAGCTCGTCGAGAGTTAGGGAAGGGGGGGAGTTAGGGAAGGGGGGGAGGGGATAGAACCCCGTCGGGCTCGTCGACCCGCGGCTCCTGGCGGCTCTGCGGCCGAGTTAGGGGAGGAGGGGGGGAGGGGCAGACAGCCTGACAGCCGGGCGACGGGCGCGCGCTGCCGTCTCGGCGGGCGAGGTCGCGAGTGGGAGGGGCCCTGCCCGCAGGTGGACCCGCGGGCACCCGCAGCTCGTCGACAGGGTTAGGGAAGGGGGGGAGTTAGGGAAGGGGGGGAGGGGCTAGAACCCCGTCGGGCTCGTCGACCCGCGGCTCCAAGCGGCTCTGCGGCCGAGTTAGGGGAGGGGGGGGGGAGGGGCAGACAGCCTGACAGCCGGGCGACGGGCGCGCGCTGCCGGCTCGGCGGGCGAGGTCGCGAGTGGGACAGGCCCTGCCCGCAGGTGGACCCGCGGGCACCCGCAGCTCGTCGACAGGGTTAGGGAAGGGGGGGAGGGGATAGAGCCCCGTCGGGCTCGTCGACCCGCGGCTCCTGGCGGCTCTGCGGCCGAGTTAGGGAAGGGGGGGAGGGGCAGACTCCCTGCCAGGCGGGCGACGCGCGCGCGCTGGCGGCTGGGCGCCATAGTTCGCGAGTGCGAGAGGCCCGGCCGACAGGTGGACACGCGGGCACCGCCAGCTCGGCGGCAGAGTGAGGGAAGGGGGGGAGGGGCAGACACCCTGACAACCGGGCGACGGGCGCGTGCTGGCGGCTCGGCGGGCGAGGTCGCGAGTGGGAGAGGCCCGGCCGACAGCTGGACCCGCGGGCACCGCCAGCTCGGCGACAGAGTGAGGGAAGGAGGGAGGAGGGGCGGAGTCCCTGCCAGGCGGGCGACGCGCGCGCGCTGGCGGCTCGGCGGCAGAGGTCGCGAGTGCGAGAGGCCCGGCCGACAGGTGGACACGCGGGCACCGCCAGCTCGGCGCAGAGTGAGGAAAGGGGGGAGGAGGGGCAGACACCCTGACAGCCGGGAGACGGGCTCGCGCTGGCGGCTCGGCGGGCGAGGTCGCGAGTGGGAGAGGCCCTGCCCGCAGGTGGACACGCGGGCACCCGCAGTTCGTCGACAGGGTGAGGGAAGGGGGGGAGGGGATAGAGCCCCGTCGGGCTCGTCGACCCGCGGCTGCTGTGGGCTCTGCGGCCGAGTTAGGGAAGGAGGGGGGGAGGGGCAGACTCCCTGCCAGGCGGGCGACGCTCGCGCGCTGGCGGCTCGGCGGCAGAGGTCGCGAGTGCGAGAGGCCCGGCCGACAGGTGGACGCGCCGTCACCGAGAGCTCGGCGGCACAGTGAGGGAAGGGGGGGAGGGGATAGAGCCCCGTCGGGCTCGTCGACCCGCGGCTCCTGGCGGCTCTGCGGCCGAGTTAGGGAAGCGGGGGGAGGGGCAGACAGCCTGACAGCCGGGCGACGGGCGCGCGCTGGCGGCTCGGCGGGCGAGGTCGCGAGTGGGAGAGACCCTGCCCGCAGGTGGACCCGCGGGCACCCGCAGCTCGTCGACAGGGTTAGGGAAGGGGGGGAGGGGATAGAGCCCCGTCGGGCTCGTCGACCCGCGGCTCCTGGCGGCTCTGCGGCCGAGTTAGGGAAGGGGGGGGAGGGGCAGACTCCCTGCCAGGCGGGCGACGCGCGCGCGCTGGCGGCTGGGCGCCATAGGTCGCGAGTGCGAGAGGCCCGGCCGACAGGTGGACACGCGGGCACCGCCAGCTCGGCGGCAGAGTGAGGGAAGGGGGGGGAGGGGCAGACACTCTGACAACCGGGCGACGGGCGCGTGCTGGCGGCTCGGCGGGCGAGGTCGCGAGTGGGAGAGGCCCGGCCGACAGCTGGACCCGCGGGCACCGCCAGCTCGGCGGCAGAGTGAGGGAAGGAGGGAGGAGGGGCGGAGTCCCTGCCAGGCGGGCGACGCGCGCGCGCTGGCGGCTCGGCGGCAGAGGTCGCGAGTGCGAGAGGCCCGGCCGACAGCTGGACCCGCGGGCACCGCCAGCTCGGCGGCAGAGTGAGGGAAGGAGGGAGGAGGGGCGGAGTCCCTGCCAGGCGGGCGACGCGCGCGCGCTGGCGGCTCGGCGGCAGAGGTCGCGAGTGCGAGAGGCCCGGCCGACAGGTGGACACGCGGGCACCGCCAGCTCGGTGGCAGAGTGAGGGAAGTGGGGGAGGGGCAGACAGCCTGACAACCGGGCGACGGGCGCGCGCTGGCGCCTCGGCTGGCGAGGTCGCGAGTGGGAGAGGCCCTGCCCGCAGGTGGACACGCGGGCACCCGCAGCTCGTCGAGAGTTAGGGAAGGGGGGGAGTTAGGGAAGGGGGGGAGGGGATAGAACCCCGTCGGGCTCGTCGACCCGCGGCTCCAAGCGGCTCTGCGGCCGAGTTAGGGGAGGAGGGGGGGAGGGGCAGACAGCCTGACAGCCGGGCGACGGGCGCGCGCTGCCGTCTCGGCGGGCGAGGTCGCGAGTGGGAGGGGCCCTGCCCGCAGGTGGACCCGCGGGCACCCGCAGCTCGTCGACAGGGTTAGGGAAGGGGGGGAGTTAGGGAAGGGGGGGAGGGGCTAGAACCCCGTCGGGCTCGTCGACCCGCGGCTCCAAGCGGCTCTGCGGCCGAGTTAGGGGAGGAGGGGGGGAGGGGCAGACAGCCTGACAGCCGGGCGACGGGCGCGCGCTGCCGGCTCGGCGGGCGAGGTCGCGAGTGGGACAGGCCCTGCCCGCAGGTGGACCCGCGGGCACCCGCAGCTCGTCGACAGGGTTAGGGAAGGGGGGGAGGGGATAGAGCCCCGTCGGGCTCGTCGACCCGCGGCTCCTGGCGGCTCTGCGGCCGAGTTAGGGAAGGGGGGGAGGGGCAGACTCCCTGCCAGGCGGGCGACGCGCGCGCGCTGGCGGCTGGGCGCCATAGTTCGCGAGTGCGAGAGGCCCGGCCGACAGGTGGACACGCGGGCACCGCCAGCTCGGCGGCAGAGTGAGGGAAGGGGGGGAGGGGCAGACACCCTGACAACCGGGCGACGGGCGCGTGCTGGCGGCTCGGCGGGCGAGGTCGCGAGTGGGAGAGGCCCGGCCGACAGCTGGACCCGCGGGCACCGCCAGCTCGGCGACAGAGTGAGGGAAGGAGGGAGGAGGGGCGGAGTCCCTGCCAGGCGGGCGACGCGCGCGCGCTGGCGGCTCGGCGGCAGAGGTCGCGAGTGCGAGAGGCCCGGCCGACAGGTGGACACGCGGGCACCGCCAGCTCGGCGCAGAGTGAGGAAAGGGGGGAGGAGGGGCAGACACCCTGACAGCCGGGAGACGGGCTCGCGCTGGCGGCTCGGCGGGCGAGGTCGCGAGTGGGAGAGGCCCTGCCCGCAGGTGGACACGCGGGCACCCGCAGTTCGTCGACAGGGTGAGGGAAGGGGGGGAGGGGATAGAGCCCCGTCGGGCTCGTCGACCCGCGGCTGCTGTGGGCTCTGCGGCCGAGTTAGGGAAGGAGGGGGGAGGGGCAGACTCCCTGCCAGGCGGGCGACGCTCGCGCGCTGGCGGCTCGGCGGCAGAGGTCGCGAGTGCGAGAGGCCCGGCCGACAGGTGGACGCGCCGTCACCGAGAGCTCGGCGGCACAGTGAGGGAAGGGGGGGAGGGGATAGAGCCCCGTCGGGCTCGTCGACCCGCGGCTCCTGGCGGCTCTGCGGCCGAGTTAGGGAAGCGGGGGGAGGGGCAGACAGCCTGACAGCCGGGCGACGGGCGCGCGCTGGCGGCTCGGCGGGCGAGGTCGCGAGTGGGAGAGACCCTGCCCGCAGGTGGACCCGCGGGCACCCGCAGCTCGTCGACAGGGTTAGGGAAGGGGGGGAGGGGATAGAGCCCCGTCGGGCTCGTCGACCCGCGGCTCCTGGCGGCTCTGCGGCCGAGTTAGGGAAGGGGTGGAGGGGCAGACTCCCTGCCAGGCGGGCGACGCGCGCGCGCTGGCGGCTGGGCGCCATAGGTCGCGAGTGCGAGAGGCCCGGCCGACAGGTGGACACGCGGGCACCGCCAGCTCGGCGGCAGAGTGAGGGAAGGGGGGGGAGGGGCAGACACCCTGACAACCGGGCGACGGGCGCGTGCTGGCGGCTCGGCGGGCGAGGTCGCGAGTGGGAGAGGCCCGGCCGACAGCTGGACCCGCGGGCACCGCCAGCTCGGCGGCAGAGTGAGGGAAGGAGGGAGGAGGGGCGGAGTCCCTGCCAGGCGGGCGACGCGCGCGCGCTGGCGGCTCGGCGGCAGAGGTCGCGAGTGCGAGAGGCCCGGCCGACAGCTGGACCCGCGGGCACCGCCAGCTCGGCGGCAGAGTGAGGGAAGGAGGGAGGAGGGGCGGAGTCCCTGCCAGGCGGGCGACGCGCGCGCGCTGGCGGCTCGGCGGCAGAGGTCGCGAGTGCGAGAGGCCCGGCCGACAGGTGGACACGCGGGCACCGCCAGCTCGGTGGCAGAGTGAGGGAAGTGGGGGAGGGGCAGACAGCCTGACAACCGGGCGACGGGCGCGCGCTGGCGCCTCGGCTGGCGAGGTCGCGAGTGGGAGAGGCCCTGCCCGCAGGTGGACACGCGGGCACCCGCAGCTCGTCGAGAGTTAGGGAAGGGGGGGAGTTAGGGAAGGGGGGGAGGGGATAGAACCCCGTCGGGCTCGTCGACCCGCGGCTCCTGGCGGCTCTGCGGCCGAGTTAGGGGAGGAGGGGGGGAGGGGCAGACAGCCTGACAGCCGGGCGACGGGCGCGCGCTGCCGTCTCGGCGGGCGAGGTCGCGAGTGGGAGGGGCCCTGCCCGCAGGTGGACCCGCGGGCACCCGCAGCTCGTCGACAGGGTTAGGGAAGGGGGGGAGTTAGGGAAGGGGGGGAGGGGCTAGAACCCCGTCGGGCTCGTCGACCCGCGGCTCCAAGCGGCTCTGCGGCCGAGTTAGGGGAGGGGGGGGGAGGGGCAGACAGCCTGACAGCCGGGCGACGGGCGCGCGCTGCCGGCTCGGCGGGCGAGGTCGCGAGTGGGACAGGCCCTGCCCGCAGGTGGACCCGCGGGCACCCGCAGCTCGTCGACAGGGTTAGGGAAGGGGGGGAGGGGATAGAGCCCCGTCGGGCTCGTCGACCCGCGGCTCCTGGCGGCTCTGCGGCCGAGTTAGGGAAGGGGGGGGAGGGGCAGACTCCCTGCCAGGCGGGCGACGCGCGCGCGCTGGCGGCTGGGCGCCATAGTTCGCGAGTGCGAGAGGCCCGGCCGACAGGTGGACACGCGGGCACCGCCAGCTCGGCGGCAGAGTGAGGGAAGGGGGGGAGGGGCAGACACCCTGACAACCGGGCGACGGGCGCGTGCTGGCGGCTCGGCGGGCGAGGTCGCGAGTGGGAGAGGCCCGGCCGACAGCTGGACCCGCGGGCACCGCCAGCTCGGCGACAGAGTGAGGGAAGGAGGGAGGAGGGGCGGAGTCCCTGCCAGGCGGGCGACGCGCGCGCGCTGGCGGCTCGGCGGCAGAGGTCGCGAGTGCGAGAGGCCCGGCCGACAGGTGGACACGCGGGCACCGCCAGCTCGGCGCAGAGTGAGGAAAGGGGGGAGGAGGGGCAGACACCCTGACAGCCGGGAGACGGGCTCGCGCTGGCGGCTCGGCGGGCGAGGTCGCGAGTGGGAGAGGCCCTGCCCGCAGGTGGACACGCGGGCACCCGCAGTTCGTCGACAGGGTGAGGGAAGGGGGGGAGGGGATAGAGCCCCGTCGGGCTCGTCGACCCGCGGCTGCTGTGGGCTCTGCGGCCGAGTTAGGGAAGGAGGGGGGGAGGGGCAGACTCCCTGCCAGGCGGGCGACGCTCGCGCGCTGGCGGCTCGGCGGCAGAGGTCGCGAGTGCGAGAGGCCCGGCCGACAGGTGGACGCGCCGTCACCGAGAGCTCGGCGGCACAGTGAGGGAAGGGGGGGAGGGGATAGAGCCCCGTCGGGCTCGTCGACCCGCGGCTCCTGGCGGCTCTGCGGCCGAGTTAGGGAAGCGGGGGGAGGGGCAGACAGCCTGACAGCCGGGCGACGGGCGCGCGCTGGCGGCTCGGCGGGCGAGGTCGCGAGTGGGAGAGACCCTGCCCGCAGGTGGACCCGCGGGCACCCGCAGCTCGTCGACAGGGTTAGGGAAGGGGGGGAGGGGATAGAGCCCCGTCGGGCTCGTCGACCCGCGGCTCCTGGCGGCTCTGCGGCCGAGTTAGGGAAGGGGGGGGAGGGGCAGACTCCCTGCCAGGCGGGCGACGCGCGCGCGCTGGCGGCTGGGCGCCATAGGTCGCGAGTGCGAGAGGCCCGGCCGACAGGTGGACACGCGGGCACCGCCAGCTCGGCGGCAGAGTGAGGGAAGGGGGGGGAGGGGCAGACACCCTGACAACCGGGCGACGGGCGCGTGCTGGCGGCTCGGCGGGCGAGGTCGCGAGTGGGAGAGGCCCGGCCGACAGCTGGACCCGCGGGCACCGCCAGCTCGGCGGCAGAGTGAGGGAAGGAGGGAGGAGGGGCGGAGTCCCTGCCAGGCGGGCGACGCGCGCGCGCTGGCGGCTCGGCGGCAGAGGTCGCGAGTGCGAGAGGCCCGGCCGACAGCTGGACCCGCGGGCACCGCCAGCTCGGCGGCAGAGTGAGGGAAGGAGGGAGGAGGGGCGGAGTCCCTGCCAGGCGGGCGACGCGCGCGCGCTGGCGGCTCGGCGGCAGAGGTCGCGAGTGCGAGAGGCCCGGCCGACAGGTGGACACGCGGGCACCGCCAGCTCGGTGGCAGAGTGAGGGAAGTGGGGGAGGGGCAGACAGCCTGACAACCGGGCGACGGGCGCGCGCTGGCGCCTCGGCTGGCGAGGTCGCGAGTGGGAGAGGCCCTGCCCGCAGGTGGACACGCGGGCACCCGCAGCTCGTCGAGAGTTAGGGAAGGGGGGGAGTTAGGGAAGGGGGGGAGGGGATAGAACCCCGTCGGGCTCGTCGACCCGCGGCTCCTGGCGGCTCTGCGGCCGAGTTAGGGGAGGAGGGGGGGAGGGGCAGACAGCCTGACAGCCGGGCGACGGGCGCGCGCTGCCGTCTCGGCGGGCGAGGTCGCGAGTGGGAGGGGCCCTGCCCGCAGGTGGACCCGCGGGCACCCGCAGCTCGTCGACAGGGTTAGGGAAGGGGGGGAGTTAGGGAAGGGGGGGAGGGGCTAGAACCCCGTCGGGCTCGTCGACCCGCGGCTCCAAGCGGCTCTGCGGCCGAGTTAGGGGAGGGGGGGGAGGGGCAGACAGCCTGACAGCCGGGCGACGGGCGCGCGCTGCCGGCTCGGCGGGCGAGGTCGCGAGTGGGACAGGCCCTGCCCGCAGGTGGACCCGCGGGCACCCGCAGCTCGTCGACAGGGTTAGGGAAGGGGGGGAGGGGATAGAGCCCCGTCGGGCTCGTCGACCCGCGGCTCCTGGCGGCTCTGCGGCCGAGTTAGGGAAGGGGGGGGAGGGGCAGACTCCCTGCCAGGCGGGCGACGCGCGCGCGCTGGCGGCTGGGCGCCATAGTTCGCGAGTGCGAGAGGCCCGGCCGACAGGTGGACACGCGGGCACCGCCAGCTCGGCGGCAGAGTGAGGGAAGGGGGGGAGGGGCAGACACCCTGACAACCGGGCGACGGGCGCGTGCTGGCGGCTCGGCGGGCGAGGTCGCGAGTGGGAGAGGCCCGGCCGACAGCTGGACCCGCGGGCACCGCCAGCTCGGCGACAGAGTGAGGGAAGGAGGGAGGAGGGGCGGAGTCCCTGCCAGGCGGGCGACGCGCGCGCGCTGGCGGCTCGGCGGCAGAGGTCGCGAGTGCGAGAGGCCCGGCCGACAGGTGGACACGCGGGCACCGCCAGCTCGGCGCAGAGTGAGGAAAGGGGGGAGGAGGGGCAGACACCCTGACAGCCGGGAGACGGGCTCGCGCTGGCGGCTCGGCGGGCGAGGTCGCGAGTGGGAGAGGCCCTGCCCGCAGGTGGACACGCGGGCACCCGCAGTTCGTCGACAGGGTGAGGGAAGGGGGGGAGGGGATAGAGCCCCGTCGGGCTCGTCGACCCGCGGCTGCTGTGGGCTCTGCGGCCGAGTTAGGGAAGGAGGGGGGGAGGGGCAGACTCCCTGCCAGGCGGGCGACGCTCGCGCGCTGGCGGCTCGGCGGCAGAGGTCGCGAGTGCGAGAGGCCCGGCCGACAGGTGGACGCGCCGTCACCGAGAGCTCGGCGGCACAGTGAGGGAAGGGGGGGAGGGGATAGAGCCCCGTCGGGCTCGTCGACCCGCGGCTCCTGGCGGCTCTGCGGCCGAGTTAGGGAAGCGGGGGGAGGGGCAGACAGCCTGACAGCCGGGCGACGGGCGCGCGCTGGCGGCTCGGCGGGCGAGGTCGCGAGTGGGAGAGACCCTGCCCGCAGGTGGACCCGCGGGCACCCGCAGCTCGTCGACAGGGTTAGGGAAGGGGGGGAGGGGATAGAGCCCCGTCGGGCTCGTCGACCCGCGGCTCCTGGCGGCTCTGCGGCCGAGTTAGGGAAGGGGGGGGAGGGGCAGACTCCCTGCCAGGCGGGCGACGCGCGCGCGCTGGCGGCTGGGCGCCATAGGTCGCGAGTGCGAGAGGCCCGGCCGACAGGTGGACACGCGGGCACCGCCAGCTCGGCGGCAGAGTGAGGGAAGGGGGGGGAGGGGCAGACACCCTGACAACCGGGCGACGGGCGCGTGCTGGCGGCTCGGCGGGCGAGGTCGCGAGTGGGAGAGGCCCGGCCGACAGCTGGACCCGCGGGCACCGCCAGCTCGGCGGCAGAGTGAGGGAAGGAGGGAGGAGGGGCGGAGTCCCTGCCAGGCGGGCGACGCGCGCGCGCTGGCGGCTCGGCGGCAGAGGTCGCGAGTGCGAGAGGCCCGGCCGACAGCTGGACCCGCGGGCACCGCCAGCTCGGCGGCAGAGTGAGGGAAGGAGGGAGGAGGGGCGGAGTCCCTGCCAGGCGGGCGACGCGCGCGCGCTGGCGGCTCGGCGGCAGAGGTCGCGAGTGCGAGAGGCCCGGCCGACAGGTGGACACGCGGGCACCGCCAGCTCGGTGGCAGAGTGAGGGAAGTGGGGGAGGGGCAGACAGCCTGACAACCGGGCGACGGGCGCGCGCTGGCGCCTCGGCTGGCGAGGTCGCGAGTGGGAGAGGCCCTGCCCGCAGGTGGACACGCGGGCACCCGCAGCTCGTCGAGAGTTAGGGAAGGGGGGGAGTTAGGGAAGGGGGGGAGGGGATAGAACCCCGTCGGGCTCGTCGACCCGCGGCTCCTGGCGGCTCTGCGGCCGAGTTAGGGGAGGAGGGGGGAGGGGCAGACAGCCTGACAGCCGGGCGACGGGCGCGCGCTGCCGTCTCGGCGGGCGAGGTCGCGAGTGGGAGGGGCCCTGCCCGCAGGTGGACCCGCGGGCACCCGCAGCTCGTCGACAGGGTTAGGGAAGGGGGGGAGTTAGGGAAGGGGGGGAGGGGCTAGAACCCCGTCGGGCTCGTCGACCCGCGGCTCCAAGCGGCTCTGCGGCCGAGTTAGGGGAGGGGGGGGGAGGGGCAGACAGCCTGACAGCCGGGCGACGGGCGCGCGCTGCCGGCTCGGCGGGCGAGGTCGCGAGTGGGACAGGCCCTGCCCGCAGGTGGACCCGCGGGCACCCGCAGCTCGTCGACAGGGTTAGGGAAGGGGGGGAGGGGATAGAGCCCCGTCGGGCTCGTCGACCCGCGGCTCCTGGCGGCTCTGCGGCCGAGTTAGGGAAGGGGGGGGAGGGGCAGACTCCCTGCCAGGCGGGCGACGCGCGCGCGCTGGCGGCTGGGCGCCATAGTTCGCGAGTGCGAGAGGCCCGGCCGACAGGTGGACACGCGGGCACCGCCAGCTCGGCGGCAGAGTGAGGGAAGGGGGGGAGGGGCAGACACCCTGACAACCGGGCGACGGGCGCGTGCTGGCGGCTCGGCGGGCGAGGTCGCGAGTGGGAGAGGCCCGGCCGACAGCTGGACCCGCGGGCACCGCCAGCTCGGCGACAGAGTGAGGGAAGGAGGGAGGAGGGGCGGAGTCCCTGCCAGGCGGGCGACGCGCGCGCGCTGGCGGCTCGGCGGCAGAGGTCGCGAGTGCGAGAGGCCCGGCCGACAGGTGGACACGCGGGCACCGCCAGCTCGGCGCAGAGTGAGGAAAGGGGGGAGGAGGGGCAGACACCCTGACAGCCGGGAGACGGGCTCGCGCTGGCGGCTCGGCGGGCGAGGTCGCGAGTGGGAGAGGCCCTGCCCGCAGGTGGACACGCGGGCACCCGCAGTTCGTCGACAGGGTGAGGGAAGGGGGGGAGGGGATAGAGCCCCGTCGGGCTCGTCGACCCGCGGCTGCTGTGGGCTCTGCGGCCGAGTTAGGGAAGGAGGGGGGGAGGGGCAGACTCCCTGCCAGGCGGGCGACGCTCGCGCGCTGGCGGCTCGGCGGCAGAGGTCGCGAGTGCGAGAGGCCCGGCCGACAGGTGGACGCGCCGTCACCGAGAGCTCGGCGGCACAGTGAGGGAAGGGGGGGAGGGGATAGAGCCCCGTCGGGCTCGTCGACCCGCGGCTCCTGGCGGCTCTGCGGCCGAGTTAGGGAAGCGGGGGGAGGGGCAGACAGCCTGACAGCCGGGCGACGGGCGCGCGCTGGCGGCTCGGCGGGCGAGGTCGCGAGTGGGAGAGACCCTGCCCGCAGGTGGACCCGCGGGCACCCGCAGCTCGTCGACAGGGTTAGGGAAGGGGGGGAGGGGATAGAGCCCCGTCGGGCTCGTCGACCCGCGGCTCCTGGCGGCTCTGCGGCCGAGTTAGGGAAGGGGGGGGAGGGGCAGACTCCCTGCCAGGCGGGCGACGCGCGCGCGCTGGCGGCTGGGCGCCATAGGTCGCGAGTGCGAGAGGCCCGGCCGACAGGTGGACACGCGGGCACCGCCAGCTCGGCGGCAGAGTGAGGGAAGGGGGGGGAGGGGCAGACACCCTGACAACCGGGCGACGGGCGCGTGCTGGCGGCTCGGCGGGCGAGGACGCGAGTGGGAGAGGCCCGGCCGACAGCTGGACCCGCGGGCACCGCCAGCTCGGCGGCAGAGTGAGGGAAGGAGGGAGGAGGGGCGGAGTCCCTGCCAGGCGGGCGACGCGCGCGCGCTGGCGGCTCGGCGGCAGAGGTCGCGAGTGCGAGAGGCCCGGCCGACAGGTGGACACGCGGGCACCGCCAGCTCGGTGGCAGAGTGAGGGAAGTGGGGGAGGGGCAGACAGCCTGACAACCGGGCGACGGGCGCGCGCTGGCGCCTCGGCTGGCGAGGTCGCGAGTGGGAGAGGCCCTGCCCGCAGGTGGACACGCGGGCACCCGCAGCTCGTCGAGAGTTAGGGAAGGGGGGGAGTTAGGGAAGGGGGGGAGGGGATAGAACCCCGTCGGGCTCGTCGACCCGCGGCTCCTGGCGGCTCTGCGGCCGAGTTAGGGGAGGAGGGGGGGAGGGGCAGACAGCCTGACAGCCGGGCGACGGGCGCGCGCTGCCGTCTCGGCGGGCGAGGTCGCGAGTGGGAGGGGCCCTGCCCGCAGGTGGACCCGCGGGCACCCGCAGCTCGTCGACAGGGTTAGGGAAGGGGGGGAGTTAGGGAAGGCGGGGAGGGGCTAGAACCCCGTCGGGCTCGTCGACCCGCGGCTCCAAGCGGCTCTGCGGCCGAGTTAGGGGAGGGGGGGGGAGGGGCAGACAGCCTGACAGCCGGGCGACGAGCGCGCGCTGCCGGCTCGGCGGGCGAGGTCGCGAGTGGGACAGGCCCTGCCCGCAGGTGGACCCGCGGGCACCCGCAGCTCGTCGACAGGGTTAGGGAAGGGGGGGAGGGGATAGAGCCCCGTCGGGCTCGTCGACCCGCGGCTCCTGGCGGCTCTGCGGCCGAGTTAGGGAAGGGGGGGAGGGGCAGACTCCCTGCCAGGCGGGCGACGCGCGCGCGCTGGCGGCTGGGCGCCATAGTTCGCGAGTGCGAGAGGCCCGGCCGACAGGTGGACACGCGGGCACCGCCAGCTTGGCGGCAGAGTGAGGGAAGGGGGGGAGGGGCAGACACCCTGACAACCGGGCGACGGGCGCGTGCTGGCGGCTCGGCGGGCGAGGTCGCGAGTGGGAGAGGCCCGGCCGACAGCTGGACCCGCGGGCACCGCCAGCTCGGCGACAGAGTGAGGGAAGGAGGGAGGAGGGGCGGAGTCCCTGCCAGGCGGGCGACGCGCGCGCGCTGGCGGCTCGGCGGCAGAGGTCGCGAGTGCGAGAGGCCCGGCCGACAGGTGGACACGCGGGCACCGCCAGCTCGGCGCAGAGTGAGGAAAGGGGGGAGGAGGGGCAGACACCCTGACAGCCGGGAGACGGGCTCGCGCTGGCGGCTCGGCGGGCGAGGTCGCGAGTGGGAGAGGCCCTGCCCGCAGGTGGACACGCGGGCACCCGCAGTTCGTCGACAGGGTGAGGGAAGGGGGGGAGGGGATAGAGCCCCGTCGGGCTCGTCGACCCGCGGCTGCTGTGGGCTCTGCGGCCGAGTTAGGGAAGGAGGGGGGGAGGGGCAGACTCCCTGCCAGGCGGGCGACGCTCGCGCGCTGGCGGCTCGGCGGCAGAGGTCGCGAGTGCGAGAGGCCCGGCCGACAGGTGGACGCGCCGTCACCGAGAGCTCGGCGGCACAGTGAGGGAAGGGGGGGAGGGGATAGAGCCCCGTCGGGCTCGTCGACCCGCGGCTCCTGGCGGCTCTGCGGCCGAGTTAGGGAAGCGGGGGGAGGGGCAGACAGCCTGACAGCCGGGCGACGGGCGCGCGCTGGCGGCTCGGCGGGCGAGGTCGCGAGTGGGAGAGACCCTGCCCGCAGGTGGACCCGCGGGCACCCGCAGCTCGTCGACAGGGTTAGGGAAGGGGGAGGGGATAGAGCCCCGTCGGGCTCGTCGACCCGCGGCTCCTGGCGGCTCTGCGGCCGAGTTAGGGAAGGGGGGGAGGGGCAGACTCCCTGCCAGGCGGGCGACGCGCGCGCGCTGGCGGCTGGGCGCCATAGGTCGCGAGTGCGAGAGGCCCGGCCGACAGGTGGACACGCGGGCACCGCCAGCTCGGCGGCAGAGTGAGGGAAGGGGGGGAGGGGCAGACACCCTGACAACCGGGCGACGGGCGCGTGCTGGCGGCTCGGCGGGCGAGGACGCGAGTGGGAGAGGCCCGGCCGACAGCTGGACCCGCGGGCACCGCCAGCTCGGCGGCAGAGTGAGGGAAGGAGGGAGGAGGGGCGGAGTCCCTGCCAGGCGGGCGACGCGCGCGCGCTGGCGGCTCGGCGGCAGAGGTCGCGAGTGCGAGAGGCCCGGCCGACAGGTGGACACGCGGGCACCGCCAGCTCGGTGGCAGAGTGAGGGAAGTGGGGGAGGGGCAGACAGCCTGACAACCGGGCGACGGGCGCGCGCTGGCGCCTCGGCTGGCGAGGTCGCGAGTGGGAGAGGCCCTGCCCGCAGGTGGACACGCGGGCACCCGCAGCTCGTCGAGAGTTAGGGAAGGGGGGGAGTTAGGGAAGGGGGGGAGGGGATAGAACCCCGTCGGGCTCGTCGACCCGCGGCTCCTGGCGGCTCTGCGGCCGAGTTAGGGGAGGAGGGGGGGAGGGGCAGACAGCCTGACAGCCGGGCGACGGGCGCGCGCTGCCGTCTCGGCGGGCGAGGTCGCGAGTGGGAGGGGCCCTGCCCGCAGGTGGACCCGCGGGCACCCGCAGCTCGTCGACAGGGTTAGGGAAGGGGGGGAGTTAGGGAAGGCGGGGAGGGGCTAGAACCCCGTCGGGCTCGTCGACCCGCGGCTCCAAGCGGCTCTGCGGCCGAGTTAGGGGAGGGGGGGGGGAGGGGCAGACAGCCTGACAGCCGGGCGACGAGCGCGCGCTGCCGGCTCGGCGGGCGAGGTCGCGAGTGGGACAGGCCCTGCCCGCAGGTGGACCCGCGGGCACCCGCAGCTCGTCGACAGGGTTAGGGAAGGGGGGGAGGGGATAGAGCCCCGTCGGGCTCGTCGACCCGCGGCTCCTGGCGGCTCTGCGGCCGAGTTAGGGAAGGGGGGGGAGGGGCAGACTCCCTGCCAGGCGGGCGACGCGCGCGCGCTGGCGGCTGGGCGCCATAGTTCGCGAGTGCGAGAGGCCCGGCCGACAGGTGGACACGCGGGCACCGCCAGCTCGGCGGCAGAGTGAGGGAAGGGGGGGAGGGGCAGACACCCTGACAACCGGGCGACGGGCGCGTGCTGGCGGCTCGGCGGGCGAGGTCGCGAGTGGGAGAGGCCCGGCCGACAGCTGGACCCGCGGGCACCGCCAGCTCGGCGACAGAGTGAGGGAAGGAGGGAGGAGGGGCGGAGTCCCTGCCAGGCGGGCGACGCGCGCGCGCTGGCGGCTCGGCGGCAGAGGTCGCGAGTGCGAGAGGCCCGGCCGACAGGTGGACACGCGGGCACCGCCAGCTCGGCGCAGAGTGAGGAAAGGGGGGAGGAGGGGCAGACACCCTGACAGCCGGGAGACGGGCTCGCGCTGGCGGCTCGGCGGGCGAGGTCGCGAGTGGGAGAGGCCCTGCCCGCAGGTGGACACGCGGGCACCCGCAGTTCGTCGACAGGGTGAGGGAAGGGGGGGAGGGGATAGAGCCCCGTCGGGCTCGTCGACCCGCGGCTGCTGTGGGCTCTGCGGCCGAGTTAGGGAAGGAGGGGGGAGGGGCAGACTCCCTGCCAGGCGGGCGACGCTCGCGCGCTGGCGGCTCGGCGGCAGAGGTCGCGAGTGCGAGAGGCCCGGCCGACAGGTGGACGCGCCGTCACCGAGAGCTCGGCGGCACAGTGAGGGAAGGGGGGGAGGGGATAGAGCCCCGTCGGGCTCGTCGACCCGCGGCTCCTGGCGGCTCTGCGGCCGAGTTAGGGAAGCGGGGGGAGGGGCAGACAGCCTGACAGCCGGGCGACGGGCGCGCGCTGGCGGCTCGGCGGGCGAGGTCGCGAGTGGGAGAGACCCTGCCCGCAGGTGGACCCGCGGGCACCCGCAGCTCGTCGACAGGGTTAGGGAAGGGGGGGAGGGGATAGAGCCCCGTCGGGCTCGTCGACCCGCGGCTCCTGGCGGCTCTGCGGCCGAGTTAGGGAAGGGGGGGGAGGGGCAGACTCCCTGCCAGGCGGGCGACGCGCGCGCGCTGGCGGCTGGGCGCCATAGGTCGCGAGTGCGAGAGGCCCGGCCGACAGGTGGACACGCGGGCACCGCCAGCTCGGCGGCAGAGTGAGGGAAGGGGGGGGAGGGGCAGACACCCTGACAACCGGGCGACGGGCGCGTGCTGGCGGCTCGGCGGGCGAGGACGCGAGTGGGAGAGGCCCGGCCGACAGCTGGACCCGCGGGCACCGCCAGCTCGGCGGCAGAGTGAGGGAAGGAGGGAGGAGGGGCGGAGTCCCTGCCAGGCGGGCGACGCGCGCGCGCTGGCGGCTCGGCGGCAGAGGTCGCGAGTGCGAGAGGCCCGGCCGACAGGTGGACACGCGGGCACCGCCAGCTCGGTGGCAGAGTGAGGGAAGTGGGGGAGGGGCAGACAGCCTGACAACCGGGCGACGGGCGCGCGCTGGCGCCTCGGCTGGCGAGGTCGCGAGTGGGAGAGGCCCTGCCCGCAGGTGGACACGCGGGCACCCGCAGCTCGTCGAGAGTTAGGGAAGGGGGGGAGTTAGGGAAGGGGGGGAGGGGATAGAACCCCGTCGGGCTCGTCGACCCGCGGCTCCTGGCGGCTCTGCGGCCGAGTTAGGGGAGGAGGGGGGGAGGGGCAGACAGCCTGACAGCCGGGCGACGGGCGCGCGCTGCCGTCTCGGCGGGCGAGGTCGCGAGTGGGAGGGGCCCTGCCCGCAGGTGGACCCGCGGGCACCCGCAGCTCGTCGACAGGGTTAGGGAAGGGGGGGAGTTAGGGAAGGCGGGGAGGGGCTAGAACCCCGTCGGGCTCGTCGACCCGCGGCTCCAAGCGGCTCTGCGGCCGAGTTAGGGGAGGGGGGGGGAGGGGCAGACAGCCTGACAGCCGGGCGACGAGCGCGCGCTGCCGGCTCGGCGGGCGAGGTCGCGAGTGGGACAGGCCCTGCCCGCAGGTGGACCCGCGGGCACCCGCAGCTCGTCGACAGGGTTAGGGAAGGGGGGGAGGGGATAGAGCCCCGTCGGGCTCGTCGACCCGCGGCTCCTGGCGGCTCTGCGGCCGAGTTAGGGAAGGGGGGGGAGGGGCAGACTCCCTGCCAGGCGGGCGACGCGCGCGCGCTGGCGGCTGGGCGCCATAGTTCGCGAGTGCGAGAGGCCCGGCCGACAGGTGGACACGCGGGCACCGCCAGCTCGGCGGCAGAGTGAGGGAAGGGGGGGAGGGGCAGACACCCTGACAACCGGGCGACGGGCGCGTGCTGGCGGCTCGGCGGGCGAGGTCGCGAGTGGGAGAGGCCCGGCCGACAGCTGGACCCGCGGGCACCGCCAGCTCGGCGACAGAGTGAGGGAAGGAGGGAGGAGGGGCGGAGTCCCTGCCAGGCGGGCGACGCGCGCGCGCTGGCGGCTCGGCGGCAGAGGTCGCGAGTGCGAGAGGCCCGGCCGACAGGTGGACACGCGGGCACCGCCAGCTCGGCGCAGAGTGAGGAAAGGGGGGAGGAGGGGCAGACACCCTGACAGCCGGGAGACGGGCTCGCGCTGGCGGCTCGGCGGGCGAGGTCGCGAGTGGGAGAGGCCCTGCCCGCAGGTGGACACGCGGGCACCCGCAGTTCGTCGACAGGGTGAGGGAAGGGGGGGAGGGGATAGAGCCCCGTCGGGCTCGTCGACCCGCGGCTGCTGTGGGCTCTGCGGCCGAGTTAGGGAAGGAGGGGGGGAGGGGAAGACTCCCTGCCAGGCGGGCGACGCTCGCGCGCTGGCGGCTCGGCGGCAGAGGTCGCGAGTGCGAGAGGCCCGGCCGACAGGTGGACGCGCCGTCACCGAGAGCTCGGCGGCACAGTGAGGGAAGGGGGGGAGGGGATAGAGCCCCGTCGGGCTCGTCGACCCGCGGCTCCTGGCGGCTCTGCGGCCGAGTTAGGGAAGCGGGGGGAGGGGCAGACAGCCTGACAGCCGGGCGACGGGCGCGCGCTGGCGGCTCGGCGGGCGAGGTCGCGAGTGGGAGAGACCCTGCCCGCAGGTGGACCCGCGGGCACCCGCAGCTCGTCGACAGGGTTAGGGAAGGGGGGGAGGGGATAGAGCCCCGTCGGGCTCGTCGACCCGCGGCTCCTGGCGGCTCTGCGGCCGAGTTAGGGAAGGGGGGGGAGGGGCAGACTCCCTGCCAGGCGGGCGACGCGCGCGCGCTGGCGGCTGGGCGCCATAGGTCGCGAGTGCGAGAGGCCCGGCCGACAGGTGGACACGCGGGCACCGCCAGCTCGGCGGCAGAGTGAGGGAAGGGGGGGGAGGGGCAGACACCCTGACAACCGGGCGACGGGCGCGTGCTGGCGGCTCGGCGGGCGAGGTCGCGAGTGGGAGAGGCCCGGCCGACAGCTGGACCCGCGGGCACCGCCAGCTCGGCGGCAGAGTGAGGGAAGGAGGGAGGAGGGGCGGAGTCCCTGCCAGGCGGGCGACGCGCGCGCGCTGGCGGCTCGGCGGCAGAGGTCGCGAGTGCGAGAGGCCCGGCCGACAGCTGGACCCGCGGGCACCGCCAGCTCGGCGGCAGAGTGAGGGAAGGAGGGAGGAGGGGCGGAGTCCCTGCCAGGCGGGCGACGCGCGCGCGCTGGCGGCTCGGCGGCAGAGGTCGCGAGTGCGAGAGGCCCGGCCGACAGGTGGACACGCGGGCACCGCCAGCTCGGTGGCAGAGTGAGG
Source organism: Giraffa tippelskirchi (assembly GCF_054371585.1). Lineage (NCBI taxonomy): Eukaryota > Metazoa > Chordata > Mammalia > Artiodactyla > Giraffidae > Giraffa > Giraffa tippelskirchi. Next base: position 14,856,329 of record NC_137288.1, on the reverse strand, counting down.
GAAGTGGGGGAGGGGCAGACAGCCTGACAACCGGGCGACGGGCGCGCGCTGGCGCCTCGGCTGGCGAGGTCGCGAGTGGGAGAGGCCCTGCCCGCAGGTGGACACGCGGGCACCCGCAGCTCGTCGAGAGTTAGGGAAGGGGGGGAGTTAGGGAAGGGGGGGAGGGGATAGAACCCCGTCGGGCTCGTCGACCCGCGGCTCCTGGCGGCTCTGCGGCCGAGTTAGGGGAGGAGGGGGGGAGGGGCAGACAGCCTGACAGCCGGGCGACGGGCGCGCGCTGCCGTCTCGGCGGGCGAGGTCGCGAGTGGGAGGGGCCCTGCCCGCAGGTGGACCCTCGGGCACCCGCAGCTCGTCGACAGGGTTAGGGAAGGGGGGGAGTTAGGGAAGGGGGGGAGGGGCTAGAACCCCGTCGGGCTCGTCGACCCGCGGCTCCAAGCGGCTCTGCGGCCGAGTTAGGGGGGGGGGGGGAGGGGCAGACAGCCTGACAGCCGGGCGACGGGCGCGCGCTGCCGGCTCGGCGGGCGAGGTCGCGAGTGGGACAGGCCCTGCCCGCAGGTGGACCCGCGGGCACCCGCAGCTCGTCGACAGGGTTAGGGAAGGGGGGGAGGGGATAGAGCCCCGTCGGGCTCGTCGACCCGCGGCTCCTGGCGGCTCTGCGGCCGAGTTAGGGAAGGGGGGGGAGGGGCAGACTCCCTGCCAGGCGGGCGACGCGCGCGCGCTGGCGGCTGGGCGCCATAGTTCGCGAGTGCGAGAGGCCCGGCCGACAGGTGGACACGCGGGCACCGCCAGCTCGGCGGCAGAGTGAGGGAAGGGGGGGAGGGGCAGACACCCTGACAACCGGGCGACGGGCTCGTGCTGGCGGCTCGGCGGGCGAGGTCGCGAGTGGGAGAGGCCCGGCCGACAGCTGGACCCGCGGGCACCGCCAGCTCGGCGACAGAGTGAGGGAAGGAGGGAGGAGGGGCGGAGTCCCTGCCAGGCGGGCGACGCGCGCGCGCTGGCGGCTCGGCGGCAGAGGTCGCGAGTGCGAGAGGCCCGGCCGACAGGTGGACACGCGGGCACCGCCAGCTCGGCGCAGAGTGAGGAAAGGGGGGAGGAGGGGCAGACACCCTGACAGCCGGGAGACGGGCTCGCGCTGGCGGCTCGGCGGGCGAGGTCGCGAGTGGGAGAGGCCCTGCCCGCAGGTGGACACGCGGGCACCCGCAGTTCGTCGACAGGGTGAGGGAAGGGGGGGAGGGGATAGAGCCCCGTCGGGCTCGTCGACCCGCGGCTGCTGTGGGCTCTGCGGCCGAGTTAGGGAAGGAGGGGGGGAGGGGAAGACTCCCTGCCAGGCGGGCGACGCTCGCGCGCTGGCGGCTCGGCGGCAGAGGTCGCGAGTGCGAGAGGCCCGGCCGACAGGTGGACGCGCCGTCACCGAGAGCTCGGCGGCACAGTGAGGGAAGGGGGGGAGGGGATAGAGCCCCGTCGGGCTCGTCGACCCGCGGCTCCTGGCGGCTCTGCGGCCGAGTTAGGGAAGCGGGGGGAGGGGCAGACAGCCTGACAGCCGGGCGACGGGCGCGCGCTGGCGGCTCGGCGGGCGAGGTCGCGAGTGGGAGAGACCCTGCCCGCAGGTGGACCCGCGGGCACCCGCAGCTCGTCGACAGGGTTAGGGAAGGGGGGGAGGGGATAGAGCCCCGTCGGGCTCGTCGACCCGCGGCTCCTGGCGGCTCTGCGGCCGAGTTAGGGAAGGGGGGGGAGGGGCAGACTCCCTGCCAGGCGGGCGACGCGCGCGCGCTGGCGGCTGGGCGCCATAGGTCGCGAGTGCGAGAGGCCCGGCCGACAGGTGGACACGCGGGCACCGCCAGCTCGGCGGCAGAGTGAGGGAAGGGGGGGAGGGGCAGACACCCTGACAACCGGGCGACGGGCGCGTGCTGGCGGCTCGGCGGGCGAGGTCGCGAGTGGGAGAGGCCCGGCCGACAGCTGGACCCGCGGGCACCGCCAGCTCGGCGGCAGAGTGAGGGAAGGAGGGAGGAGGGGCGGAGTCCCTGCCAGGCGGGCGACGCGCGCGCGCTGGCGGCTCGGCGGCAGAGGTCGCGAGTGCGAGAGGCCCGGCCGACAGGTGGACACGCGGGCACCGCCAGCTCGGTGGCAGAGTGAGGGTAGTGGGGGAGGGGCAGACAGCCTGACAACCGGGCGACGGGCGCGCGCTGGCGCCTCGGCTGGCGAGGTCGCGAGTGGGAGAGGCCCTGCCCGCAGGTGGACACGCGGGCACCCGCAGCTCGTCGAGAGTTAGGGAAGGGGGGGAGTTAGGGAAGGGGGGGAGGGGATAGAACCCCGTCGGGCTCGTCGACCCGCGGCTCCTGGCGGCTCTGCGGCCGAGTTAGGGGAGGAGGGGGGGAGGGGCAGACAGCCTGACAGCCGGGCGACGGGCGCGCGCTGCCGTCTCGGCGGGCGAGGTCGCGAGTGGGAGGGACCCTGCCCGCAGGTGGACCCGCGGGCACCCGCAGCTCGTCGACAGGGTAAGGGAAGGGGGGGAGTTAGGGAAGGCGGGGAGGGGCTAGAACCCCGTCGGGCTCGTCGACCCGCGGCTCCAAGCGGCTCTGCGGCCGAGTTAGGGGAGGGGGGGGGAGGGGCAGACAGCCTGACAGCCGGGCGACGGGCGCGCGCTGCCGGCTCGGTGGGCGAGGTCGCGAGTGGGACAGGCCCTGCCCGCAGGTGGACCCGCGGGCACCCGCAGCTCGTCGACAGGGTTAGGGAAGGGGGGGAGGGGATAGAGCCCCGTCGGGCTCGTCGACCCGCGGCTCCTGGCGGCTCTGCGGCCGAGTTAGGGAAGGGGGGGGAGGGGCAGACTCCCTGCCAGGCGGGCGACGCGCGCGCGCTGGCGGCTGGGCGCCATAGTTCGCGAGTGCGAGAGGCCCGGCCGACAGGTGGACACGCGGGCACCGCCAGCTCGGCGGCAGAGTGAGGGAAGGGGGGGAGGGGCAGACACCCTGACAACCGGGCGACGGGCGCGTGCTGGCGGCTCGGCGGGCGAGGTCGCGAGTGGTAGAGGCCCGGCCGACAGCTGGACCCGCGGGCACCGCCAGCTCGGCGACAGAGTGAGGGAAGGAGGGAGGAGGGGCGGAGTCCCTGCCAGGCGGGCGACGCGCGCGCGCTGGCGGCTCGGCGGCAGAGGTCGCGAGTGCGAGAGGCCCGGCCGACAGGTGGACACGCGGGCACCGCCAGCTCGGCGCAGAGTGAGGAAAGGGGGGAGGAGGGGCAGACACCCTGACAGCCGGGAGACGGGCTCGCGCTGGCGGCTCGGCGGGCGAGGTCGCGAGTGGGAGAGGCCCTGCCCGCAGGTGGACACGCGGGCACCCGCAGTTCGTCGACAGGGTGAGGGAAGGGGGGGAGGGGATAGAGCCCCGTCGGGCTCGTCGACCCGCGGCTGCTGTGGGCTCTGCGGCCGAGTTAGGGAAGGAGGGGGGGAGGGGCAGACTCCCTGCCAGGCGGGCGACGCTCGCGCGCTGGCGGCTCGGCGGCAGAGGTCGCGAGTGCGAGAGGCCCGGCCGACAGGTGGACGCGCCGTCACCGAGAGCTCGGCGGCACAGTGAGGGAAGGGGGGGAGGGGATAGAGCCCCGTCGGGCTCGTCGACCCGCGGCTCCTGGCGGCTCTGCGGCCGAGTTAGGGAAGCGGGGGGAGGGGCAGACAGCCTGACAGCCGGGCGACGGGCGCGCGCTGGCGGCTCGGCGGGCGAGGTCGCGAGTGGGAGAGACCCTGCCCGCAGGTGGACCCGCGGGCACCCGCAGCTCGTCGACAGGGTTAGGGAAGGGGGGGAGGGGATAGAGCCCCGTCGGGCTCGTCGACCCGCGGCTCCTGGCGGCTCTGCGGCCGAGTTAGGGAAGGGGGGGGAGGGGCAGACTCCCTGCCAGGCGGGCGACGCGCGCGCGCTGGCGGCTGGGCGCCATAGGTCGCGAGTGCGAGAGGCCCGGCCGACAGGTGGACACGCGGGCACCGCCAGCTCGGCGGCAGAGTGAGGGAAGGGGGGGGAGGGGCAGACACCCTGACAACCGGGCGACGGGCGCGTGCTGGCGGCTCGGCGGGCGAGGTCGCGAGTGGGAGAGGCCCGGCCGACAGCTGGACCCGCGGGCACCGCCAGCTCGGCGGCAGAGTGAGGGAAGGAGGGAGGAGGGGCGGAGTCCCTGCCAGGCGGGCGACGCGCGCGCGCTGGCGGCTCGGCGGCAGAGGTCGCGAGTGCGAGAGGCCCGGCCGACAGCTGGACCCGCGGGCACCGCCAGCTCGGCGGCAGAGTGAGGGAAGGAGGGAGGAGGGGCGGAGTCCCTGCCAGGCGGGCGACGCGCGCGCGCTGGCGGCTCGGCGGCAGAGGTCGCGAGTGCGAGAGGCCCGGCCGACAGGTGGACACGCGGGCACCGCCAGCTCGGTGGCAGAGTGAGGGAAGTGGGGGAGGGGCAGACAGCCTGACAACCGGGCGACGGGCGCGCGCTGGCGCCTCGGCTGGCGAGGTCGCGAGTGGGAGAGGCCCTGCCCGCAGGTGGACACGCGGGCACCCGCAGCTCGTCGAGAGTTAGGGAAGGGGGGGAGTTAGGGAAGGGGGGGAGGGGATAGAACCCCGTCGGGCTCGTCGACCCGCGGCTCCTGGCGGCTCTGCGGCCGAGTTAGGGGAGGAGGGGGGGAGGGGCAGACAGCCTGACAGCCGGGCGACGGGCGCGCGCTGCCGTCTCGGCGGGCGAGGTCGCGAGTGGGAGGGGCCCTGCCCGCAGGTGGACCTGCGGGCACCCGCAGCTCGTCGACAGGGTTAGGGAAGGGGGGGAGTTAGGGAAGGGGGGGAGGGGCTAGAACCCCGTCGGGCTCGTCGACCCGCGGCTCCAAGCGGCTCTGCGGCCGAGTTAGGGGAGGGGGGGGGGAGGGGCAGACAGCCTGACAGCCGGGCGACGGGCGCGCGCTGCCGGCTCGGCGGGCGAGGTCGCGAGTGGGACAGGCCCTGCCCGCAGGTGGACCCGCGGGCACCCGCAGCTCGTCGACAGGGTTAGGGAAGGGGGGGAGGGGATAGAGCCCCGTCGGGCTCGTCGACCCGCGGCTCCTGGCGGCTCTGCGGCCGAGTTAGGGAAGGGGGGGGAGGGGCAGACTCCCTGCCAGGCGGGCGACGCGCGCGCGCTGGCGGCTGGGCGCCATAGATCGCGAGTGCGAGAGGCCCGGCCGACAGGTGGACACGCGGGCACCGCCAGCTCGGCGGCAGAGTGAGGGAAGGGGGGGAGGGGCAGACACCCTGACAACCGGGCGACGGGCGCGTGCTGGCGGCTCGGCGGGCGAGGTCGCGAGTGGGAGAGGCCCGGCCGACAGCTGGACCCGCGGGCACCGCCAGCTCGGCGGCAGAGTGAGGGAAGGAGGGAGGAGGGGTGGAGTCCCTGCCAGGCGGGCGACGCGCGCGCGCTGGCGGCTCGGCGGCAGAGGTCGCGAGTGCGAGAGGCCCGGCCGACAGGTGGACACGCGGGCACCGCCAGCTCGGTGGCAGAGTGAGGGAAGTGGGGGAGGGGCAGACAGCCTGACAACCGGGCGACGGGCGCGCGCTGGCGCCTCGGCTGGCGAGGTCGCGAGTGGGAGAGGCCCTGCCCGCAGGTGGACACGCGGGCACCCGCAGCTCGTCGAGAGTTAGGGAAGGGGGGGAGTTAGGGAAGGGGGGGAGGGGATAGAACCCCGTCGGGCTCGTCGACCCGCGGCTCCTGGCGGCTCTGCGGCCGAGTTAGGGGAGGAGGGGGGAGGGGCAGACAGCCTGACAGCCGGGCGACGGGCGCGCGCTGCCGTCTCGGCGGGCGAGGTCGCGAGTGGGAGGGGCCCTGCCCGCAGGTGGACCCTCGGGCACCCGCAGCTCGTCGACAGGGTTAGGGAAGGGGGGGAGTTAGGGAAGGGGGGGAGGGGCTAGAACCCCGTCGGGCTCGTCGACCCGCGGCTCCAAGCGGCTCTGCGGCCGAGTTAGGGGGGGGGGGGGGAGGGGCAGACAGCCTGACAGCCGGGCGACGGGCGCGCGCTGCCGGCTCGGCGGGCGAGGTCGCGAGTGGGACAGGCCCTGCCCGCAGGTGGACCCGCGGGCACCCGCAGCTCGTCGACAGGGTTAGGGAAGGGGGGGAGGGGATAGAGCCCCGTCGGGCTCGTCGACCCGCGGCTCCTGGCGGCTCTGCGGCCGAGTTAGGGAAGGGGGGGGAGGGGCAGACTCCCTGCCAGGCGGGCGACGCGCGCGCGCTGGCGGCTGGGCGCCATAGTTCGCGAGTGCGAGAGGCCCGGCCGACAGGTGGACACGCGGGCACCGCCAGCTCGGCGGCAGAGTGAGGGAAGGGGGGGAGGGGCAGACACCCTGACAACCGGGCGACGGGCTCGTGCTGGCGGCTCGGCGGGCGAGGTCGCGAGTGGGAGAGGCCCGGCCGACAGCTGGACCCGCGGGCACCGCCAGCTCGGCGACAGAGTGAGGGAAGGAGGGAGGAGGGGCGGAGTCCCTGCCAGGCGGGCGACGCGCGCGCGCTGGCGGCTCGGCGGCAGAGGTCGCGAGTGCGAGAGGCCCGGCCGACAGGTGGACACGCGGGCACCGCCAGCTCGGCGCAGAGTGAGGAAAGGGGGGAGGAGGGGCAGACACCCTGACAGCCGGGAGACGGGCTCGCGCTGGCGGCTCGGCGGGCGAGGTCGCGAGTGGGAGAGGCCCTGCCCGCAGGTGGACACGCGGGCACCCGCAGTTCGTCGACAGGGTGAGGGAAGGGGGGGAGGGGATAGAGCCCCGTCGGGCTCGTCGACCCGCGGCTGCTGTGGGCTCTGCGGCCGAGTTAGGGAAGGAGGGGGGGAGGGGAAGACTCCCTGCCAGGCGGGCGACGCTCGCGCGCTGGCGGCTCGGCGGCAGAGGTCGCGAGTGCGAGAGGCCCGGCCGACAGGTGGACGCGCCGTCACCGAGAGCTCGGCGGCACAGTGAGGGAAGGGGGGGAGGGGATAGAGCCCCGTCGGGCTCGTCGACCCGCGGCTCCTGGCGGCTCTGCGGCCGAGTTAGGGAAGCGGGGGGAGGGGCAGACAGCCTGACAGCCGGGCGACGGGCGCGCGCTGGCGGCTCGGCGGGCGAGGTCGCGAGTGGGAGAGACCCTGCCCGCAGGTGGACCCGCGGGCACCCGCAGCTCGTCGACAGGGTTAGGGAAGGGGGGGAGGGGATAGAGCCCCGTCGGGCTCGTCGACCCGCGGCTCCTGGCGGCTCTGCGGCCGAGTTAGGGAAGGGGGGGGAGGGGCAGACTCCCTGCCAGGCGGGCGACGCGCGCGCGCTGGCGGCTGGGCGCCATAGGTCGCGAGTGCGAGAGGCCCGGCCGACAGGTGGACACGCGGGCACCGCCAGCTCGGCGGCAGAGTGAGGGAAGGGGGGGGAGGGGCAGACACCCTGACAACCGGGCGACGGGCGCGTGCTGGCGGCTCGGCGGGCGAGGTCGCGAGTGGGAGAGGCCCGGCCGACAGCTGGACCCGCGGGCACCGCCAGCTCGGCGGCAGAGTGAGGGAAGGAGGGAGGAGGGGCGGAGTCCCTGCCAGGCGGGCGACGCGCGCGCGCTGGCGGCTCGGCGGCAGAGGTCGCGAGTGCGAGAGGCCCGGCCGACAGGTGGACACGCGGGCACCGCCAGCTCGGTGGCAGAGTGAGGGTAGTGGGGGAGGGGCAGACAGCCTGACAACCGGGCGACGGGCGCGCGCTGGCGCCTCGGCTGGCGAGGTCGCGAGTGGGAGAGGCCCTGCCCGCAGGTGGACACGCGGGCACCCGCAGCTCGTCGAGAGTTAGGGAAGGGGGGGAGTTAGGGAAGGGGGGGAGGGGATAGAACCCCGTCGGGCTCGTCGACCCGCGGCTCCTGGCGGCTCTGCGGCCGAGTTAGGGGAGGAGGGGGGGAGGGGCAGACAGCCTGACAGCCGGGCGACGGGCGCGCGCTGCCGTCTCGGCGGGCGAGGTCGCGAGTGGGAGGGACCCTGCCCGCAGGTGGACCCGCGGGCACCCGCAGCTCGTCGACAGGGTAAGGGAAGGGGGGGAGTTAGGGAAGGCGGGGAGGGGCTAGAACCCCGTCGGGCTCGTCGACCCGCGGCTCCAAGCGGCTCTGCGGCCGAGTTAGGGGAGGGGGGGGGAGGGGCAGACAGCCTGACAGCCGGGCGACGGGCGCGCGCTGCCGGCTCGGTGGGCGAGGTCGCGAGTGGGACAGGCCCTGCCCGCAGGTGGACCCGCGGGCACCCGCAGCTCGTCGACAGGGTTAGGGAAGGGGGGGAGGGGATAGAGCCCCGTCGGGCTCGTCGACCCGCGGCTCCTGGCGGCTCTGCGGCCGAGTTAGGGAAGGGGGGGGAGGGGCAGACTCCCTGCCAGGCGGGCGACGCGCGCGCGCTGGCGGCTGGGCGCCATAGTTCGCGAGTGCGAGAGGCCCGGCCGACAGGTGGACACGCGGGCACCGCCAGCTCGGCGGCAGAGTGAGGGAAGGGGGGGAGGGGCAGACACCCTGACAACCGGGCGACGGGCGCGTGCTGGCGGCTCGGCGGGCGAGGTCGCGAGTGGTAGAGGCCCGGCCGACAGCTGGACCCGCGGGCACCGCCAGCTCGGCGACAGAGTGAGGGAAGGAGGGAGGAGGGGCGGAGTCCCTGCCAGGCGGGCGACGCGCGCGCGCTGGCGGCTCGGCGGCAGAGGTCGCGAGTGCGAGAGGCCCGGCCGACAGGTGGACACGCGGGCACCGCCAGCTCGGCGCAGAGTGAGGAAAGGGGGGAGGAGGGGCAGACACCCTGACAGCCGGGAGACGGGCTCGCGCTGGCGGCTCGGCGGGCGAGGTCGCGAGTGGGAGAGGCCCTGCCCGCAGGTGGACACGCGGGCACCCGCAGTTCGTCGACAGGGTGAGGGAAGGGGGGGAGGGGATAGAGCCCCGTCGGGCTCGTCGACCCGCGGCTGCTGTGGGCTCTGCGGCCGAGTTAGGGAAGGAGGGGGGGAGGGGCAGACTCCCTGCCAGGCGGGCGACGCTCGCGCGCTGGCGGCTCGGCGGCAGAGGTCGCGAGTGCGAGAGGCCCGGCCGACAGGTGGACGCGCCGTCACCGAGAGCTCGGCGGCACAGTGAGGGAAGGGGGGGAGGGGATAGAGCCCCGTCGGGCTCGTCGACCCGCGGCTCCTGGCGGCTCTGCGGCCGAGTTAGGGAAGCGGGGGGAGGGGCAGACAGCCTGACAGCCGGGCGACGGGCGCGCGCTGGCGGCTCGGCGGGCGAGGTCGCGAGTGGGAGAGACCCTGCCCGCAGGTGGACCCGCGGGCACCCGCAGCTCGTCGACAGGGTTAGGGAAGGGGGGGAGGGGATAGAGCCCCGTCGGGCTCGTCGACCCGCGGCTCCTGGCGGCTCTGCGGCCGAGTTAGGGAAGGGGGGGGAGGGGCAGACTCCCTGCCAGGCGGGCGACGCGCGCGCGCTGGCGGCTGGGCGCCATAGGTCGCGAGTGCGAGAGGCCCGGCCGACAGGTGGACACGCGGGCACCGCCAGCTCGGCGGCAGAGTGAGGGAAGGGGGGGGAGGGGCAGACACCCTGACAACCGGGCGACGGGCGCGTGCTGGCGGCTCGGCGGGCGAGGTCGCGAGTGGGAGAGGCCCGGCCGACAGCTGGACCCGCGGGCACCGCCAGCTCGGCGGCAGAGTGAGGGAAGGAGGGAGGAGGGGCGGAGTCCCTGCCAGGCGGGCGACGCGCGCGCGCTGGCGGCTCGGCGGCAGAGGTCGCGAGTGCGAGAGGCCCGGCCGACAGCTGGACCCGCGGGCACCGCCAGCTCGGCGGCAGAGTGAGGGAAGGAGGGAGGAGGGGCGGAGTCCCTGCCAGGCGGGCGACGCGCGCGCGCTGGCGGCTCGGCGGCAGAGGTCGCGAGTGCGAGAGGCCCGGCCGACAGGTGGACACGCGGGCACCGCCAGCTCGGTGGCAGAGTGAGGGAAGTGGGGGAGGGGCAGACAGCCTGACAACCGGGCGACGGGCGCGCGCTGGCGCCTCGGCTGGCGAGGTCGCGAGTGGGAGAGGCCCTGCCCGCAGGTGGACACGCGGGCACCCGCAGCTCGTCGAGAGTTAGGGAAGGGGGGGAGTTAGGGAAGGGGGGGAGGGGATAGAACCCCGTCGGGCTCGTCGACCCGCGGCTCCTGGCGGCTCTGCGGCCGAGTTAGGGGAGGAGGGGGGGAGGGGCAGACAGCCTGACAGCCGGGCGACGGGCGCGCGCTGCCGTCTCGGCGGGCGAGGTCGCGAGTGGGAGGGGCCCTGCCCGCAGGTGGACCCGCGGGCACCCGCAGCTCGTCGACAGGGTTAGGGAAGGGGGGGAGTTAGGGAAGGGGGGGAGGGGCTAGAACCCCGTCGGGCTCGTCGACCCGCGGCTCCAAGCGGCTCTGCGGCCGAGTTAGGGGAGGGGGGGGGAGGGGCAGACAGCCTGACAGCCGGGCGACGGGCGCGCGCTGCCGGCTCGGCGGGCGAGGTCGCGAGTGGGACAGGCCCTGCCCGCAGGTGGACCCGCGGGCACCCGCAGCTCGTCGACAGGGTTAGGGAAGGGGGGGAGGGGATAGAGCCCCGTCGGGCTCGTCGACCCGCGGCTCCTGGCGGCTCTGCGGCCGAGTTAGGGAAGGGGGGGGAGGGGCAGACTCCCTGCCAGGCGGGCGACGCGCGCGCGCTGGCGGCTGGGCGCCATAGATCGCGAGTGCGAGAGGCCCGGCCGACAGGTGGACACGCGGGCACCGCCAGCTCGGCGGCAGAGTGAGGGAAGGGGGGGAGGGGCAGACACCCTGACAACCGGGCGACGGGCGCGTGCTGGCGGCTCGGCGGGCGAGGTCGCGAGTGGGAGAGGCCCGGCCGACAGCTGGACCCGCGGGCACCGCCAGCTCGGCGACAGAGTGAGGGAAGGAGGGAGGAGGGGCGGAGTCCCTGCCAGGCGGGCGACGCGCGCGCGCTGGCGGCTCGGCGGCAGAGGTCGCGAGTGCGAGAGGCCCGGCCGACAGGTGGACACGCGGGCACCGCCAGCTCGGCGCAGAGTGAGGAAAGGGGGGAGGAGGGGCAGACACCCTGACAGCCGGGAGACGGGCTCGCGCTGGCGGCTCGGCGGGCGAGGTCGCGAGTGGGAGAGGCCCTGCCCGCAGGTGGACACGCGGGCACCCGCAGTTCGTCGACAGGGTGAGGGAAGGGGGGGAGGGGATAGAGCCCCGTCGGGCTCGTCGACCCGCGGCTGCTGTGGGCTCTGCGGCCGAGTTAGGGAAGGAGGGGGGAGGGGAAGACTCCCTGCCAGGCGGGCGACGCTCGCGCGCTGGCGGCTCGGCGGCAGAGGTCGCGAGTGCGAGAGGCCCGGCCGACAGGTGGACGCGCCGTCACCGAGAGCTCGGCGGCACAGTGAGGGAAGGGGGGGAGGGGATAGAGCCCCGTCGGGCTCGTCGACCCGCGGCTCCTGGCGGCTCTGCGGCCGAGTTAGGGAAGCGGGGGGAGGGGCAGACAGCCTGACAGCCGGGCGACGGGCGCGCGCTGGCGGCTCGGCGGGCGAGGTCGCGAGTGGGAGAGACCCTGCCCGCAGGTGGACCCGCGGGCACCCGCAGCTCGTCGACAGGGTTAGGGAAGGGGGGGAGGGGATAGAGCCCCGTCGGGCTCGTCGACCCGCGGCTCCTGGCGGCTCTGCGGCCGAGTTAGGGAAGGGGGGGGAGGGGCAGACTCCCTGCCAGGCGGGCGACGCGCGCGCGCTGGCGGCTGGGCGCCATAGGTCGCGAGTGCGAGAGGCCCGGCCGACAGGTGGACACGCGGGCACCGCCAGCTCGGCGGCAGAGTGAGGGAAGGGGGGGGAGGGGCAGACACCCTGACAACCGGGCGACGGGCGCGTGCTGGCGGCTCGGCGGGCGAGGTCGCGAGTGGGAGAGGCCCGGCCGACAGCTGGACCCGCGGGCACCGCCAGCTCGGCGGCAGAGTGAGGGAAGGAGGGAGGAGGGGCGGAGTCCCTGCCAGGCGGGCGACGCGCGCGTGCTGGCGGCTCGGCGGCAGAGGTCGCGAGTGCGAGAGGCCCGGCCGACAGGTGGACACGCGGGCACCGCCAGCTCGGTGGCAGAGTGAGGGAAGTGGGGGAGGGGCAGACAGCCTGACAACCGGGCGACGGGCGCGCGCTGGCGCCTCGGCTGGCGAGGTCGCGAGTGGGAGAGGCCCTGCCCGCAGGTGGACACGCGGGCACCCGCAGCTCGTCGAGAGTTAGGGAAGGGGGGGAGTTAGGGAAGGGGGGGAGGGGATAGAACCCCGTCGGGCTCGTCGACCCGCGGCTCCTGGCGGCTCTGCGGCCGAGTTAGGGGAGGAGGGGGGGAGGGGCAGACAGCCTGACAGCCGGGCGACGGGCGCGCGCTGCCGTCTCGGCGGGCGAGGTCGCGAGTGGGAGGGGCCCTGCCCGCAGGTGGACCCTCGGGCACCCGCAGCTCGTCGACAGGGTTAGGGAAGGGGGGGAGTTAGGGAAGGGGGGGAGGGGCTAGAACCCCGTCGGGCTCGTCGACCCGCGGCTCCAAGCGGCTCTGCGGCCGAGTTAGGGGAGGGGGGGGGGAGGGGCAGACAGCCTGACAGCCGGGCGACGGGCGCGCGCTGCCGGCTCGGCGGGCGAGGTCGCGAGTGGGACAGGCCCTGCCCGCAGGTGGACCCGCGGGCACCCGCAGCTCGTCGACAGGGTTAGGGAAGGGGGGGAGGGGATAGAGCCCCGTCGGGCTCGTCGACCCGCGGCTCCTGGCGGCTCTGCGGCCGAGTTAGGGAAGGGGGGGGAGGGGCAGACTCCCTGCCAGGCGGGCGACGCGCGCGCGCTGGCGGCTGGGCGCCATAGTTCGCGAGTGCGAGAGGCCCGGCCGACAGGTGGACACGCGGGCACCGCCAGCTCGGCGGCAGAGTGAGGGAAGGGGGGGAGGGGCAGACACCCTGACAACCGGGCGACGGGCGCGTGCTGGCGGCTCGGCGGGCGAGGTCGCGAGTGGGAGAGGCCCGGCCGACAGCTGGACCCGCGGGCACCGCCAGCTCGGCGACAGAGTGAGGGAAGGAGGGAGGAGGGGCGGAGTCCCTGCCAGGCGGGCGACGCGCGCGCGCTGGCGGCTCGGCGGCAGAGGTCGCGAGTGCGAGAGGCCCGGCCGACAGGTGGACACGCGGGCACCGCCAGCTCGGCGCAGAGTGAGGAAAGGGGGGAGGAGGGGCAGACACCCTGACAGCCGGGAGACGGGCTCGCGCTGGCGGCTCGGCGGGCGAGGTCGCGAGTGGGAGAGGCCCTGCCCGCAGGTGGACACGCGGGCACCCGCAGTTCGTCGACAGGGTGAGGGAAGGGGGGGAGGGGATAGAGCCCCGTCGGGCTCGTCGACCCGCGGCTGCTGTGGGCTCTGCGGCCGAGTTAGGGAAGGAGGGGGGGAGGGGCAGACTCCCTGCCAGGCGGGCGACGCTCGCGCGCTGGCGGCTCGGCGGCAGAGGTCGCGAGTGCGAGAGGCCCGGCCGACAGGTGGACGCGCCGTCACCGAGAGCTCGGCGGCACAGTGAGGGAAGGGGGGGAGGGGATAGAGCCCCGTCGGGCTCGTCGACCCGCGGCTCCTGGCGGCTCTGCGGCCGAGTTAGGGAAGCGGGGGGAGGGGCAGACAGCCTGACAGCCGGGCGACGGGCGCGCGCTGGCGGCTCGGCGGGCGAGGTCGCGAGTGGGAGAGACCCTGCCCGCAGGTGGACCCGCGGGCACCCGCAGCTCGTCGACAGGGTTAGGGAAGGGGGGGAGGGGATAGAGCCCCGTCGGGCTCGTCGACCCGCGGCTCCTGGCGGCTCTGCGGCCGAGTTAGGGAAGGGGGGGGAGGGGCAGACTCCCTGCCAGGCGGGCGACGCGCGCGCGCTGGCGGCTGGGCGCCATAGGTCGCGAGTGCGAGAGGCCCGGCCGACAGGTGGACACGCGGGCACCGCCAGCTCGGCGGCAGAGTGAGGGAAGGGGGGGGAGGGGCAGACACCCTGACAACCGGGCGACGGGCGCGTGCTGGCGGCTCGGCGGGCGAGGTCGCGAGTGGGAGAGGCCCGGCCGACAGCTGGACCCGCGGGCACCGCCAGCTCGGCGGCAGAGTGAGGGAAGGAGGGAGGAGGGGCGGAGTCCCTGCCAGGCGGGCGACGCGCGCGCTGGCGGCTCGGCGGCAGAGGTCGCGAGTGCGAGAGGCCCGGCCGACAGCTGGACCCGCGGGCACCGCCAGCTCGGCGGCAGAGTGAGGGAAGGAGGGAGGAGGGGCGGAGTCCCTGCCAGGCGGGCGACGCGCGCGCGCTGGCGGCTCGGCGGCAGAGGTCGCGAGTGCGAGAGGCCCGGCCGACAGGTGGACACGCGGGCACCGCCAGCTCGGTGGCAGAGTGAGGGAAGTGGGGGAGGGGCAGACAGCCTGACAACCGGGCGACGGGCGCGCGCTGGCGCCTCGGCTGGCGAGGTCGCGAGTGGGAGAGGCCCTGCCCGCAGGTGGACACGCGGGCACCCGCAGCTCGTCGAGAGTTAGGGAAGGGGGGGAGTTAGGGAAGGGGGGGAGGGGATAGAACCCCGTCGGGCTCGTCGACCCGCGGCTCCTGGCGGCTCTGCGGCCGAGTTAGGGGAGGAGGGGGGGAGGGGCAGACAGCCTGACAGCCGGGCGACGGGCGCGCGCTGCCGTCTCGGCGGGCGAGGTCGCGAGTGGGAGGGGCCCTGCCCGCAGGTGGACCCGCGGGCACCCGCAGCTCGTCGACAGGGTTAGGGAAGGGGGGGAGTTAGGGAAGGGGGGGAGGGGCTAGAACCCCGTCGGGCTCGTCGACCCGCGGCTCCAAGCGGCTCTGCGGCCGAGTTAGGGGAGGGGGGGGGAGGGGCAGACAGCCTGACAGCCGGGCGACGGGCGCGCGGTGCCGGCTCGGCGGGCGAGGTCGCGAGTGGGACAGGCCCTGCCCGCAGGTGGACCCGCGGGCACCCGCAGCTCGTCGACAGGGTTAGGGAAGGGGGGGAGGGGATAGAGCCCCGTCGGGCTCGTCGACCCGCGGCTCCTGGCGGCTCTGCGGCCGAGTTAGGGAAGGGGGGGGAGGGGCAGACTCCCTGCCAGGCGGGCGACGCGCGCGCGCTGGCGGCTGGGCGCCATAGTTCGCGAGTGCGAGAGGCCCGGCCGACAGGTGGACACGCGGGCACCGCCAGCTCGGCGGCAGAGTGAGGGAAGGGGGGGAGGGGCAGACACCCTGACAACCGGGCGACGGGCGCGTGCTGGCGGCTCGGCGGGCGAGGTCGCGAGTGGGAGAGGCCCGGCCGACAGCTGGACCCGCGGGCACCGCCAGCTCGGCGACAGAGTGAGGGAAGGAGGGAGGAGGGGCGGAGTCCCTGCCAGGCGGGCGACGCGCGCGCGCTGGCGGCTCGGCGGCAGAGGTCGCGAGTGCGAGAGGCCCGGCCGACAGGTGGACACGCGGGCACCGCCAGCTCGGCGCAGAGTGAGGAAAGGGGGGAGGAGGGGCAGACACCCTGACAGCCGGGAGACGGGCTCGCGCTGGCGGCTCGGCGGGCGAGGTCGCGAGTGGGAGAGGCCCTGCCCGCAGGTGGACACGCGGGCACCCGCAGTTCGTCGACAGGGTGAGGGAAGGGGGGGAGGGGATAGAGCCCCGTCGGGCTCGTCGACCCGCGGCTGCTGTGGGCTCTGCGGCCGAGTTAGGGAAGGAGGGGGGGAGGGGCAGACTCCCTGCCAGGCGGGCGACGCTCGCGCGCTGGCGGCTCGGCGGCAGAGGTCGCGAGTGCGAGAGGCCCGGCCGACAGGTGGACGCGCCGTCACCGAGAGCTCGGCGGCACAGTGAGGGAAGGGGGGGAGGGGATAGAGCCCCGTCGGGCTCGTCGACCCGCGGCTCCTGGCGGCTCTGCGGCCGAGTTAGGGAAGCGGGGGGAGGGGCAGACTCCCTGCCAGGCGGGCGACGCGCGCGCGCTGGCGGCTGGGCGCCATAGGTCGCGAGTGCGAGAGGCCCGGCCGACAGGTGGACACGCGGGCACCGCCAGCTCGGCGGCAGAGTGAGGGAAGGGGGGGGAGGGGCAGACACCCTGACAACCGGGCGACGGGCGCGTGCTGGCGGCTCGGCGGGCGAGGTCGCGAGTGGGAGAGGCCCGGCCGACAGCTGGACCCGCGGGCACCGCCAGCTCGGCGGCAGAGTGAGGGAAGGAGGGAGGAGGGGCGGAGTCCCTGCCAGGCGGGCGACGCGCGCGCTGGCGGCTCGGCGGCAGAGGTCGCGAGTGCGAGAGGCCCGGCCGACAGCTGGACCCGCGGGCACCGCCAGCTCGGCGGCAGAGTGAGGGAAGGAGGGAGGAGGGGCGGAGTCCCTGCCAGGCGGGCGACGCGCGCGCGCTGGCGGCTCGGCGGCAGAGGTCGCGAGTGCGAGAGGCCCGGCCGACAGGTGGACACGCGGGCACCGCCAGCTCGGTGGCAGAGTGAGGGAAGTGGGGGAGGGGCAGACAGCCTGACAACCGGGCGACGGGCGCGCGCTGGCGCCTCGGCTGGCGAGGTCGCGAGTGGGAGAGGCCCTGCCCGCAGGTGGACACGCGGGCACCCGCAGCTCGTCGAGAGTTAGGGAAGGGGGGGAGTTAGGGAAGGGGGGGAGGGGATAGAACCCCGTCGGGCTCGTCGACCCGCGGCTCCTGGCGGCTCTGCGGCCGAGTTAGGGGAGGAGGGGGGGAGGGGCAGACAGCCTGACAGCCGGGCGACGGGCGCGCGCTGCCGTCTCGGCGGGCGAGGTCGCGAGTGGGAGGGGCCCTGCCCGCAGGTGGACCCGCGGGCACCCGCAGCTCGTCGACAGGGTTAGGGAAGGGGGGGAGTTAGGGAAGGGGGGGAGGGGCTAGAACCCCGTCGGGCTCGTCGACCCGCGGCTCCAAGCGGCTCTGCGGCCGAGTTAGGGGAGGGGGGGGGAGGGGCAGACAGCCTGACAGCCGGGCGACGGGCGCGCGCTGCCGGCTCGGCGGGCGAGGTCGCGAGTGGGACAGGCCCTGCCCGCAGGTGGACCCGCGGGCACCCGCAGCTCGTCGACAGGGTTAGGGAAGGGGGGGAGGGGATAGAGCCCCGTCGGGCTCGTCGACCCGCGGCTCCTGGCGGCTCTGCGGCCGAGTTAGGGAAGGGGGGGGAGGGGCAGACTCCCTGCCAGGCGGGCGACGCGCGCGCGCTGGCGGCTGGGCGCCATAGTTCGCGAGTGCGAGAGGCCCGGCCGACAGGTGGACACGCGGGCACCGCCAGCTCGGCGGCAGAGTGAGGGAAGGGGGGGAGGGGCAGACACCCTGACAACCGGGCGACGGGCGCGTGCTGGCGGCTCGGCGGGCGAGGTCGCGAGTGGGAGAGGCCCGGCCGACAGCTGGACCCGCGGGCACCGCCAGCTCGGCGACAGAGTGAGGGAAGGAGGGAGGAGGGGCGGAGTCCCTGCCAGGCGGGCGACGCGCGCGCGCTGGCGGCTCGGCGGCAGAGGTCGCGAGTGCGAGAGGCCCGGCCGACAGGTGGACACGCGGGCACCGCCAGCTCGGCGCAGAGTGAGGAAAGGGGGGAGGAGGGGCAGACACCCTGACAGCCGGGAGACGGGCTCGCGCTGGCGGCTCGGCGGGCGAGGTCGCGAGTGGGAGAGGCCCTGCCCGCAGGTGGACACGCGGGCACCCGCAGTTCGTCGACAGGGTGAGGGAAGGGGGGGAGGGGATAGAGCCCCGTCGGGCTCGAGGACCCGCGGCTGCTGTGGGCTCTGCGGCCGAGTTAGGGAAGGAGGGGGGGAGGGGCAGACTCCCTGCCAGGCGGGCGACGCTCCGCGCTGGCGGCTCGGCGGCAGAGGTCGCGAGTGCGAGAGGCCCGGCCGACAGGTGGACGCGCCGTCACCGAGAGCTCGGCGGCACAGTGAGGGAAGGGGGGGAGGGGATAGAGCCCCGTCGGGCTCGTCGACCCGCGGCTCCTGGCGGCTCTGCGGCCGAGTTAGGGAAGGGGGGGGAGGGGCAGACTCCCTGCCAGGCGGGCGACGCGCGCGCGCTGGCGGCTGGGCGCCATAGGTCGCGAGTGCGAGAGGCCCGGCCGACAGGTGGACACGCGGGCACCGCCAGCTCGGCGGCAGAGTGAGGGAAGGGGGGGGAGGGGCAGACACCCTGACAACCGGGCGACGGGCGCGTGCTGGCGGCTCGGCGGGCGAGGTCGCGAGTGGGAGAGGCCCGGCCGACAGCTGGACCCGCGGGCACCGCCAGCTCGGCGGCAGAGTGAGGGAAGGAGGGAGGAGGGGCGGAGTCCCTGCCAGGCGGGCGATGCGCGCGCGCTGGCGGCTCGGCGGCAGAGGTCGCGAGTGCGAGAGGCCCGGCCGACAGCTGGACCCGCGGGCACCGCCAGCTCGGCGGCAGAGTGAGGGAAGGAGGGAGGAGGGGCGGAGTCCCTGCCAGGCGGGCGACGCGCGCGCGCTGGCGGCTCGGCGGCAGAGGTCGCGAGTGCGAGAGGCCCGGCCGACAGGTGGACACGCGGGCACCGCCAGCTCGGCGGCAGAGTGAGGGAAGGGGGGGAGGGGCAGACACCCTGACAACCGGGCGACGGGCGCGTGCTGGCGGCTCGGCGGGCGAGGTCGCGAGTGGGAGAGGCCCGGCCGACAGCTGGACCCGCGGGCACCGCCAGCTCGGCGACAGAGTGAGGGAAGGAGGGAGGAGGGGCGGAGTCCCTGCCAGGCGGGCGACGCGCGCGCGCTGGCGGCTCGGCGGCAGAGGTCGCGAGTGCGAGAGGCCCGGCCGACAGGTGGACACGCGGGCACCGCCAGCTCGGCGCAGAGTGAGGAAAGGGGGGAGGAGGGGCAGACACCCTGACAGCCGGGAGACGGGCTCGCGCTGGCGGCTCGGCGGGCGAGGTCGCGAGTGGGAGAGGCCCTGCCCGCAGGTGGACACGCGGGCACCCGCAGTTCGTCGACAGGGTGAGGGAAGGGGGGGAGGGGATAGAGCCCCGTCGGGCTCGTCGACCCGCGGCTGCTGTGGGCTCTGCGGCCGAGTTAGGGAAGGAGGGGGGGAGGGGCAGACTCCATGCCAGGCGGGCGACGCTCGCGCGCTGGCGGCTCGGCGGCAGAGGTCGCGAGTGCGAGAGGCCCGGCCGACAGGTGGACGCGCCGTCACCGAGAGCTCGGCGGCACAGTGAGGGAAGGGGGGGAGGGGATAGAGCCCCGTCGGGCTCGTCGACCCGCGGCTCCTGGCGGCTCTGCGGCCGAGTTAGGGAAGCGGGGGGAGGGGCAGACAGCCTGACAGCCGGGCGACGGGCGCGCGCTGGCGGCTCGGCGGGCGAGGTCGCGAGTGGGAGAGACCCTGCCCGCAGGTGGACCCGCGGGCACCCGCAGCTCGTCGACAGGGTTAGGGAAGGGGGGGAGGGGATAGAGCCCCGTCGGGCTCGTCGACCCGCGGCTCCTGGCGGCTCTGCGGCCGAGTTAGGGAAGGGGGGGGAGGGGCAGACTCCCTGCCAGGCGGGCGACGCGCGCGCGCTGGCGGCTGGGCGCCATAGGTCGCGAGTGCGAGAGGCCCGGCCGACAGGTGGACACGCGGGCACCGCCAGCTCGGCGGCAGAGTGAGGGAAGGGGGGGGAGGGGCAGACACCCTGACAACCGGGCGACGGGCGCGTGCTGGCGGCTCGGCGGGCGAGGTCGCGAGTGGGAGAGGCCCGGCCGACAGCTGGACCCGCGGGCACCGCCAGCTCGGCGGCAGAGTGAGGGAAGGAGGGAGGAGGGGCGGAGTCCCTGCCAGGCGGGCGACGCGCGCGCGCTGGCGGCTCGGCGGCAGAGGTCGCGAGTGCGAGAGGCCCGGCCGACAGCTGGACCCGCGGGCACCGCCAGCTCGGCGGCAGAGTGAGGGAAGGAGGGAGGAGGGGCGGAGTCCCTGCCAGGCGGGCGACGCGCGCGCGCTGGCGGCTCGGCGGCAGAGGTCGCGAGTGCGAGAGGCCCGGCCGACAGCTGGACCCGCGGGCACCGCCAGCTCGGTGGCAGAGTGAGGGAAGTGGGGGAGGGGCAGACAGCCTGACAACCGGGCGACGGGCGCGCTCTGGCGCCTCGGCTGGCGAGGTCGCGAGTGGGAGAGGCCCTGCCCGCAGGTGGACACGCGGGCACCCGCAGCTCGTCGAGAGTTAGGGAAGGGGGGGAGTTAGGGAAGGGGGGGAGGGGATAGAACCCCGTCGGGCTCGTCGACCCGCGGCTCCTGGCGGCTCTGCGGCCGAGTTAGGGGAGGAGGGGGGGAGGGGCAGACAGCCTGACAGCCGGGCGACGGGCGCGCGCTGCCGTCTCGGCGGGCGAGGTCGCGAGTGGGAGGGGCCCTGCCCGCAGGTGGACCCGCGGGCACCCGCAGCTCGTCGACAGGGTAAGGGAAGGGGGGGAGTTAGGGAAGGCGGGGAGGGGCTAGAACCCCGTCGGGCTCGTCGACCCGCGGCTCCAAGCGGCTCTGCGGCCGAGTTAGGGGAGGGGGGGGGGAGGGGCAGACAGCCTGACAGCCGGGCGACGGGCGCGCGCTGCCGGCTCGGCGGGCGAGGTCGCGAGTGGGACAGGCCCTGCCCGCAGGTGGACCCGCGGGCACCCGCAGCTCGTCGACAGGGTTAGGGAAGGGGGGGAGGGGATAGAGCCCCGTCGGGCTCGTCGACCCGCGGCTCCTGGCGGCTCTGCGGCCGAGTTAGGGAAGGGGGGGGAGGGGCAGACTCCCTGCCAGGCGGGCGACGCGCGCGCGCTGGCGGCTGGGCGCCATAGTTCGCGAGTGCGAGAGGCCCGGCCGACAGATGGACACGCGGGCACCGCCAGCTCGGCGGCAGAGTGAGGGAAGGGGGGGAGGGGCAGACACCCTGACAACCGGGCGACGGGCGCGTGCTGGCGGCTCGGCGGGCGAGGTCGCGAGTGGGAGAGGCCCGGCCGACAGCTGGACCCGCGGGCACCGCCAGCTCGGCGACAGAGTGAGGGAAGGAGGGAGGAGGGGCGGAGTCCCTGCCAGGCGGGCGACGCGCGCGCGCTGGCGGCTCGGCGGCAGAGGTCGCGAGTGCGAGAGGCCCGGCCGACAGGTGGACACGCGGGCACCGCCAGCTCGGCGCAGAGTGAGGAAAGGGGGGAGGAGGGGCAGACACCCTGACAGCCGGGAGACGGGCTCGCGCTGGCGGCTCGGCGGGCGAGGTCGCGAGTGGGAGAGGCCCTGCCCGCAGGTGGACACGCGGGCACCCGCAGTTCGTCGACAGGGTGAGGGAAGGGGGGGAGGGGATAGAGCCCCGTCGGGCTCGTCGACCCGCGGCTGCTGTGGGCTCTGCGGCCGAGTTAGGGAAGGAGGGGGGGAGGGGCAGACTCCCTGCCAGGCGGGCGACGCTCGCGCGCTGGCGGCTCGGCGGCAGAGGTCGCGAGTGCGAGAGGCCCGGCCGACAGGTGGACGCGCCGTCACCGAGAGCTCGGCGGCACAGTGAGGGAAGGGGGGAGGGGATAGAGCCCCGTCGGGCTCGTCGACCCGCGGCTCCTGGCGGCTCTGCGGCCGAGTTAGGGAAGCGGGGGGAGGGGCAGACAGCCTGACAGCCGGGCGACGGGCGCGCGCTGGCGGCTCGGCGGGCGAGGTCGCGAGTGGGAGAGACCCTGCCCGCAGGTGGACCCGCGGGCACCCGCAGCTCGTCGACAGGGTTAGGGAAGGGGGGGAGGGGATAGAGCCCCGTCGGGCTCGTCGACCCGCGGCTCCTGGCGGCTCTGCGGCCGAGTTAGGGAAGGGGGGGGAGGGGCAGACTCCCTGCCAGGCGGGCGACGCGCGCGCGCTGGCGGCTGGGCGCCATAGGTCGCGAGTGCGAGAGGCCCGGCCGACAGGTGGACACGCGGGCACCGCCAGCTCGGCGGCAGAGTGAGGGAAGGGGGGGGAGGGGCAGACACCCTGACAACCGGGCGACGGGCGCGTGCTGGCGGCTCGGCGGGCGAGGTCGCGAGTGGGAGAGGCCCGGCCGACAGCTGGACCCGCGGGCACCGCCAGCTCGGCGGCAGAGTGAGGGAAGGAGGGAGGAGGGGCGGAGTCCCTGCCAGGCGGGCGACGCGCGCGCGCTGGCGGCTCGGCGGCAGAGGTCGCGAGTGCGAGAGGCCCGGCCGACAGCTGGACCCGCGGGCACCGCCAGCTCGGCGGCAGAGTGAGGGAAGGAGGGAGGAGGGGCGGAGTCCCTGCCAGGCGGGCGACGCGCGCGCGCTGGCGGCTCGGCGGCAGAGGTCGCGAGTGCGAGAGGCCCGGCCGACAGGTGGACACGCGGGCACCGCCAGCTCGGTGGCAGAGTGAGGGAAGTGGGGGAGGGGCAGACAGCCTGACAACCGGGCGACGGGCGCGCGCTGGCGCCTCGGCTGGCGAGGTCGCGAGTGGGAGAGGCCCTGCCCGCAGGTGGACACGCGGGCACCCGCAGCTCGTCGAGAGTTAGGGAAGGGGGGGAGTTAGGGAAGGGGGGGAGGGGATAGAACCCCGTCGGGCTCGTCGACCCGCGGCTCCTGGCGGCTCTGCGGCCGAGTTAGGGGAGGAGGGGGGGAGGGGCAGACAGCCTGACAGCCGGGCGACGGGCGCGCGCTGCCGTCTCGGCGGGCGAGGTCGCGAGTGGGAGGGGCCCTGCCCGCAGGTGGACCCGCGGGCACCCGCAGCTCGTCGACAGGGTTAGGGAAGGGGGGGAGTTAGGGAAGGGGGGGAGGGGCTAGAACCCCGTCGGGCTCGTCGACCCGCGGCTCCAAGCGGCTCTGCGGCCGAGTTAGGGGAGGGGGGGGAGGGGCAGACAGCCTGACAGCCGGGCGACGGGCGCGCGCTGCCGGCTCGGCGGGCGAGGTCGCGAGTGGGACAGGCCCTGCCCGCAGGTGGACCCGCGGGCACCCGCAGCTCGTCGACAGGGTTAGGGAAGGGGGGGAGGGGATAGAGCCCCGTCGGGCTCGTCGACCCGCGGCTCCTGGCGGCTCTGCGGCCGAGTTAGGGAAGGGGGGGGAGGGGCAGACTCCCTGCCAGGCGGGCGACGCGCGCGCGCTGGCGGCTGGGCGCCATAGTTCGCGAGTGCGAGAGGCCCGGCCGACAGGTGGACACGCGGGCACCGCCAGCTCGGCGGCAGAGTGAGGGAAGGGGGGGAGGGGCAGACACCCTGACAACCGGGCGACGGGCGCGTGCTGGCGGCTCGGCGGGCGAGGTCGCGAGTGGGAGAGGCCCGGCCGACAGCTGGACCCGCGGGCACCGCCAGCTCGGCGACAGAGTGAGGGAAGGAGGGAGGAGGGGCGGAGTCCCTGCCAGGCGGGCGACGCGCGCGCGCTGGCGGCTCGGCGGCAGAGGTCGCGAGTGCGAGAGGCCCGGCCGACAGGTGGACACGCGGGCACCGCCAGCTCGGCGCAGAGTGAGGAAAGGGGGGAGGAGGGGCAGACACCCTGACAGCCGGGAGACGGGCTCGCGCTGGCGGCTCGGCGGGCGAGGTCGCGAGTGGGAGAGGCCCTGCCCGCAGGTGGACACGCGGGCACCCGCAGTTCGTCGACAGGGTGAGGGAAGGGGGGGAGGGGATAGAGCCCCGTCGGGCTCGTCGACCCGCGGCTGCTGTGGGCTCTGCGGCCGAGTTAGGGAAGGAGGGGGGGAGGGGCAGACTCCCTGCCAGGCGGGCGACGCTCGCGCGCTGGCGGCTCGGCGGCAGAGGTCGCGAGTGCGAGAGGCCCGGCCGACAGGTGGACGCGCCGTCACCGAGAGCTCGGCGGCACAGTGAGGGAAGGGGGGGAGGGGATAGAGCCCCGTCGGGCTCGTCGACCCGCGGCTCCTGGCGGCTCTGCGGCCGAGTTAGGGAAGGGGGGGAGGGGCAGACTCCCTGCCAGGCGGGCGACGCGCGCGCGCTGGCGGCTGGGCGCCATAGGTCGCGAGTGCGAGAGGCCCGGCCGACAGGTGGACACGCGGGCACCGCCAGCTCGGCGGCAGAGTGAGGGAAGGGGGGGGAGGGGCAGACACCCTGACAACCGGGCGACGGGCGCGTGCTGGCGGCTCGGCGGGCGAGGTCGCGAGTGGGAGAGGCCCGGCCGACAGCTGGACCCGCGGGCACCGCCAGCTCGGCGGCAGAGTGAGGGAAGGAGGGAGGAGGGGCGGAGTCCCTGCCAGGCGGGCGATGCGCGCGCGCTGGCGGCTCGGCGGCAGAGGTCGCGAGTGCGAGAGGCCCGGCCGACAGCTGGACCCGCGGGCACCGCCAGCTCGGCGGCAGAGTGAGGGAAGGAGGGAGGAGGGGCGGAGTCCCTGCCAGGCGGGCGACGCGCGCGCGCTGGCGGCTCGGCGGCAGAGGTCGCGAGTGCGAGAGGCCCGGCCGACAGGTGGACACGCGGGCACCGCCAGCTCGGTGGCAGAGTGAGGGAAGTGGGGGAGGGGCAGACAGCCTGACAACCGGGCGACGGGCGCGCGCTGGCGCCTCGGCTGGCGAGGTCGCGAGTGGGAGAGGCCCTGCCCGCAGGTGGACACGCGGGCACCCGCAGCTCGTCGAGAGTTAGGGAAGGGGGGGAGTTAGGGAAGGGGGGGAGGGGATAGAACCCCGTCGGGCTCGTCGACCCGCGGCTCCTGGCGGCTCTGCGGCCGAGTTAGGGGAGGAGGGGGGGAGGGGCAGACAGCCTGACAGCCGGGCGACGGGCGCGCGCTGCCGTCTCGGCGGGCGAGGTCGCGAGTGGGAGGGGCCCTGCCCGCAGGTGGACCCGCGGGCACCCGCAGCTCGTCGACAGGGTTAGGGAAGGGGGGGAGTTAGGGAAGGCGGGGAGGGGCTAGAACCCCGTCGGGCTCGTCGACCCGCGGCTCCAAGCGGCTCTGCGGCCGAGTTAGGGGAGGGGGGGGGAGGGGCAGACAGCCTGACAGCCGGGCGACGGGCGCGCGCTGCCGGCTCGGCGGGCGAGGTCGCGAGTGGGACAGGCCCTGCCCGCAGGTGGACCCGCGGGCACCCGCAGCTCGTCGACAGGGTTAGGGAAGGGGGGGAGGGGATAGAGCCCCGTCGGGCTCGTCGACCCGCGGCTCCTGGCGGCTCTGCGGCCGAGTTAGGGAAGGGGGGGGAGGGGCAGACTCCCTGCCAGGCGGGCGACGCGCGCGCGCTGGCGGCTGGGCGCCATAGTTCGCGAGTGCGAGAGGCCCGGCCGACAGGTGGACACGCGGGCACCGCCAGCTCGGCGGCAGAGTGAGGGAAGGGGGGGAGGGGCAGACACCCTGACAACCGGGCGACGGGCGCGTGCTGGCGGCTCGGCGGGCGAGGTCGCGAGTGGGAGAGGCCCGGCCGACAGCTGGACCCGCGGGCACCGCCAGCTCGGCGACAGAGTGAGGGAAGGAGGGAGGAGGGGCGGAGTCCCTGCCAGGCGGGCGACGCGCGCGCGCTGGCGGCTCGGCGGCAGAGGTCGCGAGTGCGAGAGGCCCGGCCGACAGGTGGACACGCGGGCACCGCCAGCTCGGCGCAGAGTGAGGAAAGGGGGGAGGAGGGGCAGACACCCTGACAGCCGGGAGACGGGCTCGCGCTGGCGGCTCGGCGGGCGAGGTCGCGAGTGGGAGAGGCCCTGCCCGCAGGTGGACACGCGGGCACCCGCAGTTCGTCGACAGGGTGAGGGAAGGGGGGGAGGGGATAGAGCCCCGTCGGGCTCGTCGACCCGCGGCTGCTGTGGGCTCTGCGGCCGAGTTAGGGAAGGAGGGGGGGAGGGGCAGACTCCCTGCCAGGCGGGCGACGCTCGCGCGCTGGCGGCTCGGCGGCAGAGGTCGCGAGTGCGAGAGGCCCGGCCGACAGGTGGACGCGCCGTCACCGAGAGCTCGGCGGCACAGTGAGGGAAGGGGGGGAGGGGATAGAGCCCCGTCGGGCTCGTCGACCCGCGGCTCCTGGCGGCTCTGCGGCCGAGTTAGGGAAGCGGGGGGAGGGGCAGACAGCCTGACAGCCGGGCGACGGGCGCGCGCTGGCGGCTCGGCGGGCGAGGTCGCGAGTGGGAGAGACCCTGCCCGCAGGTGGACCCGCGGGCACCCGCAGCTCGTCGACAGGGTTAGGGAAGGGGGGAGGGGATAGAGCCCCGTCGGGCTCGTCGACCCGCGGCTCCTGGCGGCTCTGCGGCCGAGTTAGGGAAGGGGGGGGAGGGGCAGACTCCCTGCCAGGCGGGCGACGCGCGCGCGCTGGCGGCTGGGCGCCATAGGTCGCGAGTGCGAGAGGCCCGGCCGACAGGTGGACACGCGGGCACCGCCAGCTCGGCGGCAGAGTGAGGGAAGGGGGGGTAGGGGCAGACACCCTGACAACCGGGCGACGGGCGCGTGCTGGCGGCTCGGCGGGCGAGGTCGCGAGTGGGAGAGGCCCGGCCGACAGCTGGACCCGCGGGCACCGCCAGCTCGGCGGCAGAGTGAGGGAAGGAGGGAGGAGGGGCGGAGTCCCTGCCAGGCGGGCGACGCGCGCGCGCTGGCGGCTCGGCGGCAGAGGTCGCGAGTGCGAGAGGCCCGGCCGACAGGTGGACACGCGGGCACCGCCAGCTCGGTGGCAGAGTGAGGGAAGTGGGGGAGGGGCAGACAGCCTGACAACCGGGCGACGGGCGCGCGCTGGCGCCTCGGCTGGCGAGGTCGCGAGTGGGAGAGGCCCTGCCCGCAGGTGGACACGCGGGCACCCGCAGCTCGTCGAGAGTTAGGGAAGGGGGGGAGTTAGGGAAGGGGGGGAGGGGATAGAACCCCGTCGGGCTCGTCGACCCGCGGCTCCTGGCGGCTCTGCGGCCGAGTTAGGGGAGGAGGGGGGGAGGGGCAGACAGCCTGACAGCCGGGCGACGGGCGCGCGCTGCCGTCTCGGCGGGCGAGGTCGCGAGTGGGAGGGGCCCTGCCCGCAGGTGGACCCGCGGGCACCCGCAGCTCGTCGACAGGGTAAGGGAAGGGGGGGAGTTAGGGAAGGCGGGGAGGGGCTAGAACCCCGTCGGGCTCGTCGACCCGCGGCTCCAAGCGGCTCTGCGGCTGAGTTAGGGGAGGGGGGGGAGGGGCAGACAGCCTGACAGCCGGGCGACGGGCGCGCGCTGCCGGCTCGGCGGGCGAGGTCGCGAGTGGGACAGGCCCTGCCCGCAGGTGGACCCGCGGGCACCCGCAGCTCGTCGACAGGGTTAGGGAAGGGGGGGAGGGGATAGAGCCCCGTCGGGCTCGTCGACCCGCGGCTCCTGGCGGCTCTGCGGCCGAGTTAGGGAAGGGGGGGGAGGGGCAGACTCCCTGCCAGGCGGGCGACGCGCGCGCGCTGGCGGCTGGGCGCCATAGTTCGCGAGTGCGAGAGGCCCGGCCGACAGATGGACACGCGGGCACCGCCAGCTCGGCGGCAGAGTGAGGGAAGGGGGGGAGGGGCAGACACCCTGACAACCGGGCGACGGGCGCGTGCTGGCGGCTCGGCGGGCGAGGTCGCGAGTGGGAGAGGCCCGGCCGACAGCTGGACCCGCGGGCACCGCCAGCTCGGCGACAGAGTGAGGGAAGGAGGGAGGAGGGGCGGAGTACCTGCCAGGCGGGCGACGCGCGCGCGCTGGCCGCTCGGCGGCAGAGGTCGCGAGTGCGAGAGGCCCGGCCGACAGGTGGACACGCGGGCACCGCCAGCTCGGCGCAGAGTGAGGAAAGGGGGGAGGAGGGGCAGACACCCTGACAGCCGGGAGACGGGCTCGCGCTGGCGGCTCGGCGGGCGAGGTCGCGAGTGGGAGAGGCCCTGCCCGCAGGTGGACACGCGGGCACCCGCAGTTCGTCGACAGGGTGAGGGAAGGGGGGGAGGGGATAGAGCCCCGTCGGGCTCGTCGACCCGCGGCTGCTGTGGGCTCTGCGGCCGAGTTAGGGAAGGAGGGGGGGAGGGGCAGACTCCCTGCCAGGCGGGCGACGCTCGCGCGCTGGCGGCTCGGCGGCAGAGGTCGCGAGTGCGAGAGGCCCGGCCGACAGGTGGACGCGCCGTCACCGAGAGCTCGGCGGCACAGTGAGGGAAGGGGGGGAGGGGATAGAGCCCCGTCGGGCTCGTCGACCCGCGGCTCCTGGCGGCTCTGCGGCCGAGTTAGGGAAGCGGGGGGAGGGGCAGACAGCCTGACAGCCGGGCGACGGGCGCGCGCTGGCGGCTCGGCGGGCGAGGTCGCGAGTGGGAGAGACCCTGCCCGCAGGTGGACCCGCGGGCACCCGCAGCTCGTCGACAGGGTTAGGGAAGGGGGGGAGGGGATAGAGCCCCGTCGGGCTCGTCGACCCGCGGCTCCTGGCGGCTCTGCGGCCGAGTTAGGGAAGGGGGGGAGGGGCAGACTCCCTGCCAGGCGGGCGACGCGCGCGCGCTGGCGGCTGGGCGCCATAGGTCGCGAGTGCGAGAGGCCCGGCCGACAGGTGGACACGCGGGCACCGCCAGCTCGGCGGCAGAGTGAGGGAAGGGGGGGGAGGGGCAGACACCCTGACAACCGGGCGACGGGCGCGTGCTGGCGGCTCGGCGGGCGAGGTCGCGAGTGGGAGAGGCCCGGCCGACAGCTGGACCCGCGGGCACCGCCAGCTCGGCGGCAGAGTGAGGGAAGGAGGGAGGAGGGGCGGAGTCCCTGCCAGGCGGGCGACGCGCGCGCGCTGGCGGCTCGGCGGCAGAGGTCGCGAGTGCGAGAGGCCCGGCCGACAGCTGGACCCGCGGGCACCGCCAGCTCGGCGGCAGAGTGAGGGAAGGAGGGAGGAGGGGCGGAGTCCCTGCCAGGCGGGCGACGCGCGCGCGCTGGCGGCTCGGCGGCAGAGGTCGCGAGTGCGAGAGGCCCGGCCGACAGGTGGACACGCGGGCACCGCCAGCTCGGTGGCAGAGTGAGGGAAGTGGGGGAGGGGCAGACAGCCTGACAACCGGGCGACGGGCGCGCGCTGGCGCCTCGGCTGGCGAGGTCGCGAGTGGGAGAGGCCCTGCCCGCAGGTGGACACGCGGGCACCCGCAGCTCGTCGAGAGTTAGGGAAGGGGGGGAGTTAGGGAAGGGGGGGAGGGGATAGAACCCCGTCGGGCTCGTCGACCCGCGGCTCCTGGCGGCTCTGCGGCCGAGTTAGGGGAGGAGGGGGGGAGGGGCAGACAGCCTGACAGCCGGGCGACGGGCGCGCGCTGCCGTCTCGGCGGGCGAGGTCGCGAGTGGGAGGGGCCCTGCCCGCAGGTGGACCCGCGGGCACCCGCAGCTCGTCGACAGGGTTAGGGAAGGGGGGGAGTTAGGGAAGGGGGGGAGGGGCTAGAACCCCGTCGGGCTCGTCGACCCGCGGCTCCAAGCGGCTCTGCGGCCGAGTTAGGGGAGGGGGGGGAGGGGCAGACAGCCTGACAGCCGGGCGACGGGCGCGCGCTGCCGGCTCGGCGGGCGAGGTCGCGAGTGGGACAGGCCCTGCCCGCAGGTGGACCCGCGGGCACCCGCAGCTCGTCGACAGGGTTAGGGAAGGGGGGGAGGGGATAGAGCCCCGTCGGGCTCGTCGACCCGCGGCTCCTGGCGGCTCTGCGGCCGAGTTAGGGAAGGGGGGGGAGGGGCAGACTCCCTGCCAGGCGGGCGACGCGCGCGCGCTGGCGGCTGGGCGCCATAGTTCGCGAGTGCGAGAGGCCCGGCCGACAGGTGGACACGCGGGCACCGCCAGCTCGGCGGCAGAGTGAGGGAAGGGGGGGAGGGGCAGACACCCTGACAACCGGGCGACGGGCGCGTGCTGGCGGCTCGGCGGGCGAGGTCGCGAGTGGGAGAGGCCCGGCCGACAGCTGGACCCGCGGGCACCGCCAGCTCGGCGACAGAGTGAGGGAAGGAGGGAGGAGGGGCGGAGTCCCTGCCAGGCGGGCGACGCGCGCGCGCTGGCGGCTCGGCGGCAGAGGTCGCGAGTGCGAGAGGCCCGGCCGACAGGTGGACACGCGGGCACCGCCAGCTCGGCGCAGAGTGAGGAAAGGGGGGAGGAGGGGCAGACACCCTGACAGCCGGGAGACGGGCTCGCGCTGGCGGCTCGGCGGGCGAGGTCGCGAGTGGGAGAGGCCCTGCCCGCAGGTGGACACGCGGGCACCCGCAGTTCGTCGACAGGGTGAGGGAAGGGGGGGAGGGGATAGAGCCCCGTCGGGCTCGTCGACCCGCGGCTGCTGTGGGCTCTGCGGCCGAGTTAGGGAAGGAGGGGGGGAGGGGCAGACTCCCTGCCAGGCGGGCGACGCTCGCGCGCTGGCGGCTCGGCGGCAGAGGTCGCGAGTGCGAGAGGCCCGGCCGACAGGTGGACGCGCCGTCACCGAGAGCTCGGCGGCACAGTGAGGGAAGGGGGGGAGGGGATAGAGCCCCGTCGGGCTCGTCGACCCGCGGCTCCTGGCGGCTCTGCGGCCGAGTTAGGGAAGCGGGGGGAGGGGCAGACAGCCTGACAGCCGGGCGACGGGCGCGCGCTGGCGGCTCGGCGGGCGAGGTCGCGAGTGGGAGAGACCCTGCCCGCAGGTGGACCCGCGGGCACCCGCAGCTCGTCGACAGGGTTAGGGAAGGGGGGGAGGGGATAGAGCCCCGTCGGGCTCGTCGACCCGCGGCTCCTGGCGGCTCTGCGGCCGAGTTAGGGAAGGGGGGGGAGGGGCAGACTCCCTGCCAGGCGGGCGACGCGCGCGCGCTGGCGGCTGGGCGCCATAGGTCGCGAGTGCGAGAGGCCCGGCCGACAGGTGGACACGCGGGCACCGCCAGCTCGGCGGCAGAGTGAGGGAAGGGGGGGGAGGGGCAGACACCCTGACAACCGGGCGACGGGCGCGTGCTGGCGGCTCGGCGGGCGAGGTCGCGAGTGGGAGAGGCCCGGCCGACAGCTGGACCCGCGGGCACCGCCAGCTCGGCGGCAGAGTGAGGGAAGGAGGGAAGAGGGGCGGAGTCCCTGCCAGGCGGGCGACGCGCGCGCGCTGGCGGCTCGGCGGCAGAGGTCGCGAGTGCGAGAGGCCCGGCCGACAGCTGGACCCGCGGGCACCGCCAGCTCGGCGGCAGAGTGAGGGAAGGAGGGAGGAGGGGCGGAGTCCCTGCCAGGCGGGCGACGCGCGCGCGCTGGCGGCTCGGCGGCAGAGGTCGCGAGTGCGAGAGGCCCGGCCGACAGGTGGACACGCGGGCACCGCCAGCTCGGTGGCAGAGTGAGGGAAGTGGGGGAGGGGCAGACAGCCTGACAACCGGGCGACGGGCGCGCGCTGGCGCCTCGGCTGGCGAGGTCGCGAGTGGGAGAGGCCCTGCCCGCAGGTGGACACGCGGGCACCCGCAGCTCGTCGAGAGTTAGGGAAGGGGGGGAGTTAGGGAAGGGGGGGAGGGGATAGAACCCCGTCGGGCTCGTCGACCCGCGGCTCCTGGCGGCTCTGCGGCCGAGTTAGGGGAGGAGGGGGGGAGGGGCAGACAGCCTGACAGCCGGGCGACGGGCGCGCGCTGCCGTCTCGGCGGGCGAGGTCGCGAGTGGGAGGGGCCCTGCCCGCAGGTGGACCCGCGGGCACCCGCAGCTCGTCGACAGGGTTAGGGAAGGGGGGGAGTTAGGGAAGGGGGGGAGGGGCTAGAACCCCGTCGGGCTCGTCGACCCGCGGCTCCAAGCGGCTCTGCGGCCGAGTTAGGGGAGGGGGGGGGGAGGGGCAGACAGCCTGACAGCCGGGCGACGGGCGCGCGCTGCCGGCTCGACGGGCGAGGTCGCGAGTGGGACAGGCCCTGCCCGCAGGTGGACCCGCGGGCACCCGCAGCTCGTCGACAGGGTTAGGGAAGGGGGGGAGGGGATAGAGCCCCGTCGGGCTCGTCGACCCGCGGCTCCTGGCGGCTCTGCGGCCGAGTTAGGGAAGGGGGGGGAGGGGCAGACTCCCTGCCAGGCGGGCGACGCGCGCGCGCTGGCGGCTGGGCGCCATAGTTCGCGAGTGCGAGAGGCCCGGCCGACAGGTGGACACGCGGGCACCGCCAGCTCGGCGGCAGAGTGAGGGAAGGGGGGGAGGGGCAGACACCCTGACAACCGGGCGACGGGCGCGTGCTGGCGGCTCGGCGGGCGAGGTCGCGAGTGGGAGAGGCCCGGCCGACAGCTGGACCCGCGGGCACCGCCAGCTCGGCGACAGAGTGAGGGAAGGAGGGAGGAGGGGCGGAGTCCCTGCCAGGCGGGCGACGCGCGCGCGCTGGCGGCTCGGCGGCAGAGGTCGCGAGTGCGAGAGGCCCGGCCGACAGGTGGACACGCGGGCACCGCCAGCTCGGCGCAGAGTGAGGAAAGGGGGGAGGAGGGGCAGACACCCTGACAGCCGGGAGACGGGCTCGCGCTGGCGGCTCGGCGGGCGAGGTCGCGAGTGGGAGAGGCCCTGCCCGCAGGTGGACACGCGGGCACCCGCAGTTCGTCGACAGGGTGAGGGAAGGGGGGGAGGGGATAGAGCCCCGTCGGGCTCGTCGACCCGCGGCTGCTGTGGGCTCTGCGGCCGAGTTAGGGAAGGAGGGGGGGAGGGGCAGACTCCCTGCCAGGCGGGCGACGCTCGCGCGCTGGCGGCTCGGCGGCAGAGGTCGCGAGTGCGAGAGGCCCGGCCGACAGGTGGACGCGCCGTCACCGAGAGCTCGGCGGCACAGTGAGGGAAGGGGGGGAGGGGATAGAGCCCCGTCGGGCTCGTCGACCCGCGGCTCCTGGCGGCTCTGCGGCCGAGTTAGGGAAGGGGGGGGAGGGGCAGACTCCCTGCCAGGCGGGCGACGCGCGCGCGCTGGCGGCTGGGCGCCATAGGTCGCGAGTGCGAGAGGCCCGGCCGACAGGTGGACACGCGGGCACCGCCAGCTCGGCGGCAGAGTGAGGGAAGGGGGGGGAGGGGCAGACACCCTGACAACCGGGCGACGGGCGCGTGCTGGCGGCTCGGCGGGCGAGGTCGCGAGTGGGAGAGGCCCGGCCGACAGCTGGACCCGCGGGCACCGCCAGCTCGGCGGCAGAGTGAGGGAAGGAGGGAGGAGGGGCGGAGTCCCTGCCAGGCGGGCGACGCGCGCGCGCTGGCGGCTCGGCGGCAGAGGTCGCGAGTGCGAGAGGCCCGGCCGACAGCTGGACCCGCGGGCACCGCCAGCTCGGCGGCAGAGTGAGGGAAGGAGGGAGGAGGGGCGGAGTCCCTGCCAGGCGGGCGACGCGCGCGCGCTGGCGGCTCGGCGGCAGAGGTCGCGAGTGCGAGAGGCCCGGCCGACAGGTGGACACGCGGGCACCGCCAGCTCGGTGGCAGAGTGAGGGAAGTGGGGGAGGGGCAGACAGCCTGACAACCGGTCGACGGGCGCGCGCTGGCGCCTCGGCTGGCGAGGTCGCGAGTGGGAGAGGCCCTGCCCGCAGGTGGACACGCGGGCACCCGCAGCTCGTCGAGAGTTAGGGAAGGGGGGGAGTTAGGGAAGGGGGGGAGGGGATAGAACCCCGTCGGGCTCGTCGACCCGCGGCTCCTGGCGGCTCTGCGGCCGAGTTAGGGGAGGAGGGGGGGAGGGGCAGACAGCCTGACAGCCGGGCGACGGGCGCGCGCTGCCGTCTCGGCGGGCGAGGTCGCGAGTGGGAGGGGCCCTGCCCGCAGGTGGACCCGCGGGCACCCGCAGCTCGTCGACAGGGTTAGGGAAGGGGGGGAGTTAGGGAAGGGGGGGAGGGGCTAGAACCCCGTCGGGCTCGTCGACCCGCGGCTCCAAGCGGCTCTGCGGCCGAGTTAGGGGAGGGGGGGGGGAGGGGCAGACAGCCTGACAGCCGGGCGACGGGCGCGCGCTGCCGGCTCGGCGGGCGAGGTCGCGAGTGGGACAGGCCCTGCCCGCAGGTGGACCCGCGGGCACCCGCAGCTCGTCGACAGGGTTAGGGAAGGGGGGGAGGGGATAGAGCCCCGTCGGGCTCGTCGACCCGCGGCTCCTGGCGGCTCTGCGGCCGAGTTAGGGAAGGGGGGGGAGGGGCAGACTCCCTGCCAGGCGGGCGACGCGCGCGCGCTGGCGGCTGGGCGCCATAGTTCGCGAGTGCGAGAGGCCCGGCCGACAGGTGGACACGCGGGCACCGCCAGCTCGGCGGCAGAGTGAGGGAAGGGGGGGAGGGGCAGACACCCTGACAACCGGGCGACGGGCGCGTGCTGGCGGCTCGGCGGGCGAGGTCGCGAGTGGGAGAGGCCCGGCCGACAGCTGGACCCGCGGGCACCGCCAGCTCGGCGACAGAGTGAGGGAAGGAGGGAGGAGGGGCGGAGTCCCTGCCAGGCGGGCGACGCGCGCGCGCTGGCGGCTCGGCGGCAGAGGTCGCGAGTGCGAGAGGCCCGGCCGACAGGTGGACACGCGGGCACCGCCAGCTCGGCGCAGAGTGAGGAAAGGGGGGAGGAGGGGCAGACACCCTGACAGCCGGGAGACGGGCTCGCGCTGGCGGCTCGGCGGGCGAGGTCGCGAGTGGGAGAGGCCCTGCCCGCAGGTGGACACGCGGGCACCCGCAGTTCGTCGACAGGGTGAGGGAAGGGGGGGAGGGGATAGAGCCCCGTCGGGCTCGTCGACCCGCGGCTGCTGTGGGCTCTGCGGCCGAGTTAGGGAAGGAGGGGGGGAGGGGAAGACTCCCTGCCAGGCGGGCGACGCTCGCGCGCTGGCGGCTCGGCGGCAGAGGTCGCGAGTGCGAGAGGCCCGGCCGACAGGTGGACGCGCCGTCACCGAGAGCTCGGCGGCACAGTGAGGGAAGGGGGGGAGGGGATAGAGCCCCGTCGGGCTCGTCGACCCGCGGCTCCTGGCGGCTCTGCGGCCGAGTTAGGGAAGCGGGGGGAGGGGCAGACAGCCTGACAGCCGGGCGACGGGCGCGCGCTGGCGGCTCGGCGGGCGAGGTCGCGAGTGGGAGAGACCCTGCCCGCAGGTGGACCCGCGGGCACCCGCAGCTCGTCGAGAGTTAGGGAAGGGGGGGAGTTAGGGAAGGGGGGGAGGGGATAGAACCCCGTCGGGCTCGTCGACCCGCGGCTCCTGGCGGCTCTGCGGCCGAGTTAGGGGAGGAGGGGGGGAGGGGCAGACAGCCTGACAGCCGGGCGACGGGCGCGCGCTGCCGTCTCGGCGGGCGAGGTCGCGAGTGGGAGGGGCCCTGCCCGCAGGTGGACCCTCGGGCACCCGCAGCTCGTCGACAGGGTTAGGGAAGGGGGGGAGTTAGGGAAGGGGGGGAGGGGCTAGAACCCCGTCGGGCTCGTCGACCCGCGGCTCCAAGCGGCTCTGCGGCCGAGTTAGGGGAGGGGGGGGGAGGGGCAGACAGCCTGACAGCCGGGCGACGGGCGCGCGCTGCCGGCTCGGCGGGCGAGGTCGCGAGTGGGACAGGCCCTGCCCGCAGGTGGACCCGCGGGCACCCGCAGCTCGTCGACAGGGTTAGGGAAGGTGGGGAGGGGATAGAGCCCCGTCGGGCTCGTCGACCCGCGGCTCCTGGCGGCTCTGCGGCCGAGTTAGGGAAGGGGGGGGAGGGGCAGACTCCCTGCCAGGCGGGCGACGCGCGCGCGCTGGCGGCTGGGCGCCATAGTTCGCGAGTGCGAGAGGCCCGGCCGACAGGTGGACACGCGGGCACCGCCAGCTCGGCGGCAGAGTGAGGGAAGGGGGGGAGGGGCAGACACCCTGACAACCGGGCGACGGGCGCGTGCTGGCGGCTCGGCGGGCGAGGTCGCGAGTGGGAGAGGCCCGGCCGACAGCTGGACCCGCGGGCACCGCCAGCTCGGCGACAGAGTGAGGGAAGGAGGGAGGAGGGGCGGAGTCCCTGCCAGGCGGGCGACGCGCGCGCGCTGGCGGCTCGGCGGCAGAGGTCGCGAGTGCGAGAGGCCCGGCCGACAGGTGGACACGCGGGCACCGCCAGCTCGGCGCAGAGTGAGGAAAGGGGGGAGGAGGGGCAGACACCCTGACAGCCGGGAGACGGGCTCGCGCTGGCGGCTCGGCGGGCGAGGTCGCGAGTGGGAGAGGCCCTGCCCGCAGGTGGACACGCGGGCACCCGCAGTTCGTCGACAGGGTGAGGGAAGGGGGGAAGGGGATAGAGCCCCGTCGGGCTCGTCGACCCGCGGCTGCTGTGGGCTCTGCGGCCGAGTTAGGGAAGGAGGGGGGGAGGGGCAGACTCCCTGCCAGGCGGGCGACGCTCGCGCGCTGGCGGCTCGGCGGCAGAGGTCGCGAGTGCGAGAGGCCCGGCCGACAGGTGGACGCGCCGTCACCGAGAGCTCGGCGGCACAGTGAGGGAAGGGGGGGAGGGGATAGAGCCCCGTCGGGCTCGTCGACCCGCGGCTCCTGGCGGCTCTGCGGCCGAGTTAGGGAAGCGGGGGGAGGGGCAGACAGCCTGACAGCCGGGCGACGGGCGCGCGCTGGCGGCTCGGCGGGCGAGGTCGCGAGTGGGAGAGACCCTGCCCGCAGGTGGACCCGCGGGCACCCGCAGCTCGTCGACAGGGTTAGGGAAGGGGGGGAGGGGATAGAGCCCCGTCGGGCTCGTCGACCCGCGGCTCCTGGCGGCTCTGCGGCCGAGTTAGGGAAGGGGGGGGAGGGGCAGACTCCCTGCCAGGCGGGCGACGCGCGCGCGCTGGCGGCTGGGCGCCATAGGTCGCGAGTGCGAGAGGCCCGGCCGACAGGTGGACACGCGGGCACCGCCAGCTCGGCGGCAGAGTGAGGGAAGGGGGGGGAGGGGCAGACACCCTGACAACCGGGCGACGGGCGCGTGCTGGCGGCTCGGCGGGCGAGGTCGCGAGTGGGAGAGGCCCGGCCGACAGCTGGACCCGCGGGCACCGCCAGCTCGGCGGCAGAGTGAGGGAAGGAGGGAGGAGGGGCGGAGTCCCTGCCAGGCGGGCGACGCGCGCGCGCTGGCGGCTCGGCGGCAGAGGTCGCGAGTGCGAGAGGCCCGGCCGACAGCTGGACCCGCGGGCACCGCCAGCTCGGCGGCAGAGTGAGGGAAGGAGGGAGGAGGGGCGGAGTCCCTGCCAGGCGGGCGACGCGCGCGCGCTGGCGGCTCGGCGGCAGAGGTCGCGAGTGCGAGAGGCCCGGCCGACAGGTGGACACGCGGGCACCGCCAGCTCGGTGGCAGAGTGAGGGAAGTGGGGGAGGGGCAGACAGCCTGACAACCGGGCGACGGGCGCGCGCTGGCGCCTCGGCTGGCGAGGTCGCGAGTGGGAGAGGCCCTGCCCGCAGGTGGACACGCGGGCACCCGCAGCTCGTCGAGAGTTAGGGAAGGGGGGGAGTTAGGGAAGGGGGGGAGGGGATAGAACCCCGTCGGGCTCGTCGACCCGCGGCTCCTGGCGGCTCTGCGGCCGAGTTAGGGGAGGAGGGGGGAGGGGCAGACAGCCTGACAGCCGGGCGACGGGCGCGCGCTGCCGTCTCGGCGGGCGAGGTCGCGAGTGGGAGGGGCCCTGCCCGCAGGTGGACCCGCGGGCACCCGCAGCTCGTCGACAGGGTTAGGGAAGGGGGGGAGTTAGGGAAGGGGGGGAGGGGCTAGAACCCCGTCGGGCTCGTCGAACCGCGGCTCCAAGCGGCTCTGCGGCCGAGTTAGGGGAGGGGGGGGGAGGGGCAGACAGCCTGACAGCCGGGCGACGGGCGCGCGCTGCCGGCTCGGCGGGCGAGGTCGCGAGTGGGACAGGCCCTGCCCGCAGGTGGACCCGCGGGCACCCGCAGCTCGTCGACAGGGTTAGGGAAGGGG
The DNA here is from genome assembly GCF_054371585.1 of Giraffa tippelskirchi. Lineage (NCBI taxonomy): Eukaryota > Metazoa > Chordata > Mammalia > Artiodactyla > Giraffidae > Giraffa > Giraffa tippelskirchi. Next base: position 14,818,939 of record NC_137288.1, on the reverse strand, counting down.
GGGAGGGGATAGAGCCCCGTCGGGCTCGTCGACCCGCGGCTCCTGGCGGCTCTGCGGCCGAGTTAGGGAAGGGGGGGAGGGGCAGACTCCCTGCCAGGCGGGCGACGCGCGCGCGCTGGCGGCTGGGCGCCATAGTTCGCGAGTGCGAGAGGCCCGGCCGACAGGTGGACACGCGGGCACCGCCAGCTCGGCGGCAGAGTGAGGGAAGGGGGGGAGGGGCAGACACCCTGACAACCGGGCGACGGGCGCGTGCTGGCGGCTCGGCGGGCGAGGTCGCGAGTGGGAGAGGCCCGGCCGACAGCTGGACCCGCGGGCACCGCCAGCTCGGCGACAGAGTGAGGGAAGGAGGGAGGAGGGGCGGAGTCCCTGCCAGGCGGGCGACGCGCGCGCGCTGGCGGCTCGGCGGCAGAGGTCGCGAGTGCGAGAGGCCCGGCCGACAGGTGGACACGCGGGCACCGCCAGCTCGGCGCAGAGTGAGGAAAGGGGGGAGGAGGGGCAGACACCCTGACAGCCGGGAGACGGGCTCGCGCTGGCGGCTCGGCGGGCGAGGTCGCGAGTGGGAGAGGCCCTGCCCGCAGGTGGACACGCGGGCACCCGCAGTTCGTCGACAGGGTGAGGGAAGGGGGGGAGGGGATAGAGCCCCGTCGGGCTCGTCGACCCGCGGCTGCTGTGGGCTCTGCGGCCGAGTTAGGGAAGGAGGGGGGGAGGGGAAGACTCCCTGCCAGGCGGGCGACGCTCGCGCGCTGGCGGCTCGGCGGCAGAGGTCGCGAGTGCGAGAGGCCCGGCCGACAGGTGGACGCGCGTCACCGAGAGCTCGGCGGCACAGTGAGGGAAGGGGGGGAGGGGATAGAGCCCCGTCGGGCTCGTCGACCCGCGGCTCCTGGCGGCTCTGCGGCCGAGTTAGGGAAGCGGGGGGAGGGGCAGACAGCCTGACAGCCGGGCGACGGGCGCGCGCTGGCGGCTCGGCGGGCGAGGTCGCGAGTGGGAGAGACCCTGCCCGCAGGTGGACCCGCGGGCACCCGCAGCTCGTCGACAGGGTTAGGGAAGGGGGGGGAGGGGATAGAGCCCCGTCGGGCTCGTCGACCCGCGGCTCCTGGCGGCTCTGCGGCCGAGTTAGGGAAGGGGGGGGGAGGGGCAGACTCCCTGCCAGGCGGGCGACGCGCGCGCGCTGGCGGCTGGGCGCCATAGGTCGCGAGTGCGAGAGGCCCGGCCGACAGGTGGACACGCGGGCACCGCCAGCTCGGCGGCAGAGTGAGGGAAGGGGGGGGAGGGGCAGACACCCTGACAACCGGGCGACGGGCGCGTGCTGGCGGCTCGGCGGGCGAGGTCGCGAGTGGGAGAGGCCCGGCCGACAGCTGGACCCGCGGGCACCGCCAGCTCGGCGGCAGAGTGAGGGAAGGAGGGAGGAGGGGCGGAGTCCCTGCCAGGCGGGCGACGCGCGCGCGCTGGCGGCTCGGCGGCAGAGGTCGCGAGTGCGAGAGGCCCGGCCGACAGCTGGACCCGCGGGCACCGCCAGCTCGGCGGCAGAGTGAGGGAAGGAGGGAGGAGGGGCGGAGTCCCTGCCAGGCGGGCGACGCGCGCGCGCTGGCGGCTCGGCGGCAGAGGTCGCGAGTGCGAGAGGGCCCGGCCGACAGGTGGACACGCGGGCACCGCCAGCTCGGTGGCAGAGTGAGGGAAGTGGGGGAGGGGCAGACAGCCTGACAACCGGGCGACGGGCGCGCGCTGGCGCCTCGGCTGCGAGGTCGCGAGTGGGAGAGGCCCTGCCCGCAGGTGGACACGCGGGCACCCGCAGCTCGTCGAGAGTTAGGGAAGGGGGGGAGTTAGGGAAGGGGGGGAGGGGATAGAACCCCGTCGGGCTCGTCGACCCGCGGCTCCTGGCGGCTCTGCGGCCGAGTTAGGGGAGGAGGGGGGGAGGGGCAGACAGCCTGACAGCCGGGCGACGGGCGCGCGCTGCCGTCTCGGCGGGCGAGGTCGCGAGTGGGAGGGGCCCTGCCCGCAGGTGGACCCGCGGGCACCCGCAGCTCGTCGACAGGGTTAGGGAAGGGGGGGAGTTAGGGAAGGGGGGGAGGGGCTAGAACCCCGTCGGGCTCGTCGACCCGCGGCTCCAAGCGGCTCTGCGGCCGAGTTAGGGGAGGGGGGGGGGAGGGGCAGACAGCCTGACAGCCGGGCGACGGGCGCGCGCTGCCGGCTCGGCGGGCGAGGTCGCGAGTGGGACAGGCCCTGCCCGCAGGTGGACCCGCGGGCACCCGCAGCTCGTCGACAGGGTTAGGGAAGGGGGGGAGGGGATAGAGCCCCGTCGGGCTCGTCGACCCGCGGCTCCTGGCGGCTCTGCGGCCGAGTTAGGGAAGGGGGGAGGGGCAGACTCCCTGCCAGGCGGGCGACGCGCGCGCGCTGGCGGCTGGGCGCCATAGTTCGCGAGTGCGAGAGGCCCGGCCGACAGGTGGACACGCGGGCACCGCCAGCTCGGCGGCAGAGTGAGGGAAGGGGGGGAGGGGCAGACACCCTGACAACCGGGCGACGGGCGCGTGCTGGCGGCTCGGCGGGCGAGGTCGCGAGTGGGAGAGGCCCGGCCGACAGCTGGACCCGCGGGCACCGCCAGCTCGGCGACAGAGTGAGGGAAGGAGGGAGGAGGGGCGGAGTCCCTGCCAGGCGGGCGACGCGCGCGCGCTGGCGGCTCGGCGGCAGAGGTCGCGAGTGCGAGAGGCCCGGCCGACAGGTGGACACGCGGGCACCGCCAGCTCGGCGCAGAGTGAGGAAAGGGGGGAGGAGGGGCAGACACCCTGACAGCCGGGAGACGGGCTCGCGCTGGCGGCTCGGCGGGCGAGGTCGGGAGTGGGAGAGGCCCTGCCCGCAGGTGGACACGCGGGCACCCGCAGTTCGTCGACAGGGTGAGGAAGGGGGGGAGGGGATAGAGCCCCGTCGGGCTCGTCGACCCGCGGCTGCTGTGGGCTCTGCGGCCGAGTTAGGGAAGGAGGGGGGGAGGGGCAGACTCCCTGCCAGGCGGGCGACGCTCGCGCGCTGGCGGCTCGGCGGCAGAGGTCGCGAGTGCGAGAGGCCCGGCCGACAGGTGGACGCGCCGTCACCGAGAGCTCGGCGGCACAGTGAGGGAAGGGGGGGAGGGGATAGAGCCCCGTCGGGCTCGTCGACCCGCGGCTCCTGGCGGCTCTGCGGCCGAGTTAGGGAAGCGGGGGGAGGGGCAGACAGCCTGACAGCCGGGCGACGGGCGCGCGCTGGCGGCTCGGCGGGCGAGGTCGCGAGTGGGACAGGCCCTGCCCGCAGGTGGACCCGCGGGCACCCGCAGCTCGTCGACAGGGTTAGGGAAGGGGGGAGGGGATAGAGCCCCGTCGGGCTCGTCGACCCGCGGCTCCTGGCGGCTCTGCGGCCGAGTTAGGGAAGGGGGGGGAGGGGCAGACTCCCTGCCAGGCGGGCGACGCGCGCGCGCTGGCGGCTGGGCGCCATAGGTCGCGAGTGCGAGAGGCCCGGCCGACAGGTGGACACGCGGGCACCGCCAGCTCGGCGGCAGAGTGAGGGAAGGGGGGGAGGGGCAGACACCCTGACAACCGGGCGACGGGCGCGTGCTGGCGGCTCGGCGGGCGAGGTCGCGAGTGGGAGAGGCCCGGCCGACAGCTGGACCCGCGGGCACCGCCAGCTCGGCGGCAGAGTGAGGGAAGGAGGGAGGAGGGGCGGAGTCCCTGCCAGGCGGGCGACGCGCGCGCGCTGGCGGCTCGGCGGCAGAGGTCGCGAGTGCGAGAGGCCCGGCCGACAGCTGGACCCGCGGGCACCGCCAGCTCGGCGGCAGAGTGAGGGAAGGAGGGAGGAGGGGCGGAGTCCCTGCCAGGCGGGCGACGCGCGCGCTGGCGGCTCGGCGGCAGAGGTCGCGAGTGCGAGAGGCCCGGCCGACAGGTGGACACGCGGGCACCGCCAGCTCGGTGGCAGAGTGAGGGAAGTGGGGGAGGGGCAGACAGCCTGACAACCGGGCGACGGGCGCGCGCTGGCGCCTCGGCTGGCGAGGTCGCGAGTGGGAGAGGCCCTGCCCGCAGGTGGACACGCGGGCACCCGCAGCTCGTCGAGAGTTAGGGAAGGGGGGGAGTTAGGGAAGGGGGGAGGGGATAGAACCCCGTCGGGCTCGTCGACCCGCGGCTCCTGGCGGCTCTGCGGCCGAGTTAGGGGAGGAGGGGGGAGGGGCAGACAGCCTGACAGCCGGGCGACGGGCGCGCGCTGCCGTCTCGGCGGGGCGAGGTCGCGAGTGGGAGGGGCCCTGCCCGCAGGTGGACCCGCGGGCACCCGCAGCTCGTCGACAGGGTTAGGGAAGGGGGGGAGTTAGGGAAGGGGGGGAGGGGCTAGAACCCCGTCGGGCTCGTCGACCCGCGGCTCCAAGCGGCTCTGCGGCCGAGTTAGGGGAGGGGGGGGGAGGGGCAGACAGCCTGACAGCCGGGCGACGGGCGCGCGCTGCCGGCTCGGCGGGCGAGGTCGCGAGTGGGACAGGCCCTGCCCGCAGGTGGACCCGCGGGCACCCGCAGCTCGTCGACAGGGTAGGGAAGGGGGGGGAGGGGATAGAGCCCCGTCGGGCTCGTCGACCCGCGGCTCCTGGCGGCTCTGCGGCCGAGTTAGGGAAGGGGGGGGAGGGGCAGACTCCCTGCCAGGCGGGCGACGCGCGCGCGCTGGCGGCTGGGCGCCATAGTTCGCGAGTGCGAGAGGCCCGGCCGACAGGTGGACACGCGGGCACCGCCAGCTCGGCGGCAGAGTGAGGGAAGGGGGGGAGGGGCAGACAACCCTGACAACCGGGCGACGGGCGCGTGCTGGCGGCTCGGCGGGCGAGGTCGCGAGTGGGAGAGGCCCGGCCGACAGCTGGACCCCGCGGGCACCGCCAGCTCGGCGGCAGAGTGAGGGAAGGAGGGAGGAGGGGCGGAGTCCCTGCCAGGCGGGCGACGCGCGCGCGCTGGCGGCTCGGCGGCAGAGGTCGCGAGTGCGAGAGGCCCGGCCGACAGGTGGACACGCGGGCACCGCCAGCTCGGCGCAGAGTGAGGAAAGGGGGGAGGAGGGGCAGACACCCTGACAGCCGGGAGACGGGCTCGCGCTGGCGGCTCGGCGGGCGAGGTCGCGAGTGGGAGAGGCCCTGCCCGCAGGTGGACACGCGGGCACCCGCAGTTCGTCGACAGGGTGAGGGAAGGGGGGGAGGGGATAGAGCCCCGTCGGGCTCGTCGACCCGCGGCTGCTGTGGGCTCTGCGGCCGAGTTAGGGAAGGAGGGGGGGAGGGGAAGACTCCCTGCCAGGCGGGCGACGCTCGCGCGCTGGCGGCTCGGCGGCAGAGGTCGCGAGTGCGAGAGGCCCGGCCGACAGGTGGACGCGCCGTCACCGAGAGCTCGGCGGCACAGTGAGGGAAGGGGGGAGGGGATAGAGCCCCGTCGGGCTCGTCGACCCGCGGCTCCTGGCGGCTCTGCGGCCGAGTTAGGGAAGCGGGGGGAGGGGCAGACAGCCTGACAGCCGGGCGACGGGCGCGCGCTGGCGGCTCGGCGGGCGAGGTCGCGAGTGGGACAGGCCCTGCCCGCAGGTGGACCCGCGGGCACCCGCAGCTCGTCGACAGGGTTAGGGAAGGGGGGGGAGGGGATAGAGCCCCGTCGGGCTCGTCGACCCGCGGCTCCTGGCGGCTCTGCGGCCGAGTTAGGGAAGGGGGGGGAGGGGGCAGACTCCCTGCCAGGCGGGCGACGCGCGCGCGCGGCGGCTGGGCGCCATAGGTCGCGAGTGCGAGAGGCCCGGCCGACAGGTGGACACGCGGGGCACCGCCAGCTCGGCGGCAGAGTGAGGGAAGGGGGGGGAGGGGCAGACACCCTGACAACCGGGGACGGGCGCGTGCTGGCGGCTCGGCGGGCGAGGTCGCGAGTGGGGAGAGGCCCGGCCGACAGCTGGACCCGCGGGCACCGCCAGCTCGGCGGCAGAGTGAGGGAAGGAGGGAGGAGGGGCGGAGTCCCTGCCAGGCGGGCGACGCGCGCGCGCTGGCGGCTCGGCGGCAGAGGTCGCGAGTGCGAGAGGCCCGGCCGACAGCTGGGACCCGCGGGCACCGCCAGCTCGGCGGCAGAGTGAGGGAAGGAGGGAGGAGGGGCGGAGTCCCTGCCAGGCGGGCGACGCGCGCGCGCTGGCGGCTCGGCGGCAGAGGTCGCGAGTGCGAGAGGCCCGGCCGACAGGTGGACACGCGGCACCGCCAGCTCGGTGGCAGAGTGAGAGAAGTGGGGGAGGGGCAGACAGCCTGACAACCGGGCGACGGGCGCGCGCTGGCGCCTCGGCTGGCGAGGTCGCGAGTGGGAGAGGCCCTGCCCGCAGGTGGACACGCGGGCACCCGCAGCTCGTCGAGAGTTAGGGAAGGGGGGGAGTTAGGGAAGGGGGGAGGGGATAGAACCCCGTCGGGCTCGTCGACCCGCGGCTCCTGGCGGCTCTGCGGCCGAGTTAGGGGAGGAGGGGGGGAGGGGCAGACAGCCTGACAGCCGGGCGACGGGCGCGCGCTGCCGTCTCGGCGGGCGAGGTCGCGAGTGGGAGGGGCCCTGCCCGCAGGTGGACCCGCGGGCACCCGCAGCTCGTCGACAGGGTTAGGGAAGGGGGGGAGTTAGGGAAGGGGGGGAGGGGCTAGAACCCCGTCGGGCTCGTCGACCCGCGGCTCCAAGCGGCTCTGCGGCCGAGTTAGGGGAGGGGGGGAGGGGCAGACAGCCTGACAGCCGGGCGACGGGCGCGCGCTGCCGGCTCGGCGGGCGAGGTCGCGAGTGGGACAGGCCCTGCCCGCAGGTGGACCCGCGGGCACCCGCAGCTCGTCGACAGGGTTAGGGAAGGGGGGGAGGGGGATAGAGCCCCGTCGGGCTCGTCGACCCGCGGCTCCTGGCGGCTCTGCGGCCGAGTTAGGGAAGGGGGGGGAGGGGGCAGACTCCCTGCCAGGCGGGGGGAGCGCGCGCGCGCTGGCGGCTGGGCGCCATAGTTCGCGAGTGCGAGAGGCCCGGCCGACAGGTGGACACGCGGGCACCGCCAGCTCGGCGGCAGAGTGAGGGAAGGGGGGGAGGGGCAGACACCCTGACAACCGGGCGACGGGCGCGTGCTGGCGGCTCGGCGGGCGAGGTCGCGAGTGGGAGAGGCCCGGCCGACAGCTGGACCCGCGGGCACCGCCAGCTCGGCGACAGAGTGAGGGAAGGAGGGAGGAGGGGCGGAGTCCCTGCCAGGCGGGCGACGCGCGCGCGCTGGCGGCTCGGCGGCAGAGGTCGCGAGTGCGAGAGGCCCGGCCGACAGGTGGACACGCGGGCACCGCCAGCTCGGCGCAGAGTGAGGAAAGGGGGGAGGAGGGGCAGACACCCTGACAGCCGGGAGACGGGCTCGCGCTGGCGGCTCGGCGGGCGAGGTCGCGAGTGGGAGAGGCCCTGCCCGCAGGTGGACACGCGGGCACCCGCAGTTCGTCGACAGGGTGAGGGAAGGGGGGGAGGGGATAGAGCCCCGTCGGGCTCGTCGACCCGCGGCTGCTGTGGGCTCTGCGGCCGAGTTAGGGAAGGAGGGGGGGAGGGGCAGACTCCCTGCCAGGCGGGCGACGCTCGCGCGCTGGCGGCTCGGCGGCAGAGGTCGCGAGTGCGAGAGGCCCGGCCGACAGGTGGACGCGCCGTCACCGAGAGCTCGGCGGCACAGTGAGGGAAGGGGGGGAGGGGATAGAGCCCCGTCGGGGCTCGTCGACCCGCGGCTCCTGGCGGCTCTGCGGCCGAGTTAGGAATCGGGGGGAGGGGCAGACAGCCTGACAGCCGGGCGACGGGCGGCGCTGGCGGGCTCGGCGGGCGAGGTCGCGAGTGGGAGAGACCCTGCCCGCAGGTGGACCCGCGGGCACCCGCAGCTCGTCGACAGGGTTAGGGAAGGGGGGGAGGGGATAGAGCCCCGTCGGGCTCGTCGACCCGCGGCTCCTGGCGGCTCTGCGGCCGAGTTAGGGAAGGGGGGGAGGGGCAGACTCCCTGCCAGGCGGGCGACGCGCGCGCGCTGGCGGCTGGGCGCCATAGGTCGCGAGTGCGAGAGGCCCGGCCGACAGGTGGACACGCGGGCACCGCCAGCTCGCGGCAGAGTGAGGGAAGGGGGGGGAGGGGCAGACACCCTGACAACCGGGCGACGGGCGCGTGCTGGCGGGCAAAACGGGCGAGGTCGCGGGCGACGGGCGCGTGCTGGCGGCTCGGCGGGCGAGGTCGCGAGTGGGAGAGGCCCGGCCGACAGCTGGACCCGCGGGCACCGCCAGCTCGGCGGCAGAGTGAGGGAAGGAGGGAGGAGGGGCGGAGTCCCTGCCAGGCGGGCGACGCGCGCGCGCTGGCGGCTCGGCGGCAGAGGTCGCGAGTGCGAGAGGCCCGGCCGACAGGTGGACACGCGGGCACCGCCAGCTCGGCGCAGAGTGAGGAAAGGGGGGAGGAGGGGCAGACACCCTGACAGCCGGGAGACGGGCTCGCGCTGGCGGCTCGGCGGGCGAGGTCGCGAGTGGGAGAGGCCCTGCCCGCAGGTGGACACGCGGGCACCCGCAGTTCGTCGACAGGGTGAGGGAAGGGGGGGAGGGGATAGAGCCCCGTCGGGCTCGTCGACCCGCGGCTGCTGTGGGCTCTGCGGCCGAGTTAGGGAAGGAGGGGGGAGGGGCAGACTCCCTGCCAGGCGGGCGACGCTCGCGCGCTGGCGGCTCGGCGGCAGAGGTCGCGAGTGCGAGAGGCCCGGCCGACAGGTGGACGCGCCGTCACCGAGAGCTCGGCGGCACAGTGAGGGAAGGGGGGGAGGGGATAGAGCCCCGTCGGGCTCATCGACCCGCGGCTCCTGGCGGCTCTGCGGCCGAGTTAGGGAAGGGGGGGGAGGGGCAGACTCCCTGCCAGGCGGGCGACGCGCGCGCGCTGGCGGCTGGGCGCCATAGGTCGCGAGTGCGAGAGGCCCGGCCGACAGGTGGACACGCGGGCACCGCCAGCTCGGCGGCAGAGTGAGGGAAGGGGGGGGAGGGGCAGACACCCTGACAACCGGGCGACGGGCGCGTGCTGGCGGCTCGGCGGGCGAGGTCGCGAGTGGGAGAGGCCCGGCCGACAGCTGGACCCGCGGGCACCGCCAGCTCGGCGGCAGAGTGAGGGAAGGAGGGAGGAGGGGCGGAGTCCCTGCCAGGCGGGCGACGCGCGCGCGCTGGCGGCTCGGCGGCAGAGGTCGCGAGTGCGAGAGGCCCGGCCGACAGCTGGACCCGCGGGCACCGCCAGCTCGGCGGCAGAGTGAGGGAAGGAGGGAGGAGGGGCGGAGTCCCTGCCAGGCGGGCGACGCGCGCGCGCTGGCGGCTCGGCGGCAGAGGTCGCGAGTGCGAGAGGCCCGGCCGACAGGTGGACACGCGGGCACCGCCAGCTCGGTGGCAGAGTGAGGGAAGTGGGGGAGGGGCAGACAGCCTGACAACCGGGCGACGGGCGCGCGCTGGCGCCTCGGCTGGCGAGGTCGCGAGTGGGAGAGGCCCTGCCCGCAGGTGGACACGCGGGCACCCGCAGCTCGTCGAGAGTTAGGGAAGGGGGGGAGTTAGGGAAGGGGGGGAGGGGATAGAACCCCGTCGGGCTCGTCGACCCGCGGCTCCTGGCGGCTCTGCGGCCGAGTTAGGGGAGGAGGGGGGGAGGGGCAGACAGCCTGACAGCCGGGCGACGGGCGCGCGCTGCCGTCTCGGCGGGCGAGGTCGCGAGTGGGAGGGGCCCTGCCCGCAGGTGGACCCGCGGGCACCCGCAGCTCGTCGACAGGGTTAGGGAAGGGGGGGAGTTAGGGAAGGGGGGGAGGGGCTAGAACCCCGTCGGGCTCGTCGACCCGCGGCTCCAAGCGGCTCTGCGGCCGAGTTAGGGGAGGGGGGGGGAGGGGCAGACAGCCTGACAGCCGGGCGACGGGCGCGCGCTGCCGGCTCGGCGGGCGAGGTCGCGAGTGGGACAGGCCCTGCCCGCAGGTGGACCCGCGGGCACCCGCAGCTCGTCGACAGGGTTAGGGAAGGGGGGGAGGGGATAGAGCCCCGTCGGGCTCGTCGACCCGCGGCTCCTGGCGGCTCTGCGGCCGAGTTAGGGAAGGGGGGGAGGGGCAGACTCCCTGCCAGGCGGGCGACGCGCGCGCGCTGGCGGCTGGGCGCCATAGTTCGCGAGTGCGAGAGGCCCGGCCGACAGGTGGACACGCGGGCACCGCCAGCTCGGCGGCAGAGTGAGGGAAGGGGGGGAGGGGCAGACACCCTGACAACCGGGCGACGGGCGCGTGCTGGCGGCTCGGCGGGCGAGGTCGCGAGTGGGAGAGGCCCGGCCGACAGCTGGACCCGCGGGCACCGCCAGCTCGGCGACAGAGTGAGGGAAGGAGGGAGGAGGGGCGGAGTCCCTGCCAGGCGGGCGACGCGCGCGCGCTGGCGGCTCGGCGGCAGAGGTCGCGAGTGCGAGAGGCCCGGCCGACAGGTGGACACGCGGGCACCGCCAGCTCGGCGCAGAGTGAGGAAAGGGGGGAGGAGGGGCAGACACCCTGACAGCCGGGAGACGGGCTCGCGCTGGCGGCTCGGCGGGCGAGGTCGCGAGTGGGAGAGGCCCTGCCCGCAGGTGGACACGCGGGCACCCGCAGTTCGTCGACAGGGTGAGGGAAGGGGGGGAGGGGATAGAGCCCCGTCGGGCTCGTCGACCCGCGGCTGCTGTGGGCTCTGCGGCCGAGTTAGGGAAGGAGGGGGGGAGGGGCAGACTCCCTGCCAGGCGGGCGACGCTCGCGCGCTGGCGGCTCGGCGGCAGAGGTCGCGAGTGCGAGAGGCCCGGCCGACAGGTGGACGCGCCGTCACCGAGAGCTCGGCGGCACAGTGAGGGAAGGGGGGGAGGGGATAGAGCCCCGTCGGGCTCGTCGACCCGCGGCTCCTGGCGGCTCTGCGGCCGAGTTAGGGAAGCGGGGGGAGGGGCAGACAGCCTGACAGCCGGGCGACGGGCGCGCGCTGGCGGCTCGGCGGGCGAGGTCGCGAGTGGGACAGGCCCTGCCCGCAGGTGGACCCGCGGGCACCCGCAGCTCGTCGACAGGGTTAGGGAAGGGGGGAGGGGATAGAGCCCCGTCGGGCTCGTCGACCCGCGGCTCCTGGCGGCTCTGCGGCCGAGTTAGGGAAGGGGGGGGAGGGGCAGACTCCCTGCCAGGCGGGCGACGCGCGCGCGCTGGCGGCTGGGCGCCATAGGTCGCGAGTGCGAGAGGCCCGGCCGACAGGTGGACACGCGGGCACCGCCAGCTCGGCGGCAGAGTGAGGGAAGGGGGGGGAGGGGCAGACACCCTGACAACCGGGCGACGGGCGCGTGCTGGCGGCTCGGCGGGCGAGGTCGCGAGTGGGAGAGGCCCGGCCGACAGCTGGACCCGCGGGCACCGCCAGCTCGGCGGCAGAGTGAGGGAAGGAGGGAGGAGGGGCGGAGTCCCTGCCAGGCGGGCGACGCGCGCGCGCTGGCGGCTCGGCGGCAGAGGTCGCGAGTGCGAGAGGCCCGGCCGACAGCTGGACCCGCGGGCACCGCCAGCTCGGCGGCAGAGTGAGGGAAGGAGGGAGGAGGGGCGGAGTCCCTGCCAGGCGGGCGACGCGCGCGCGCTGGCGGCTCGGCGGCAGAGGTCGCGAGTGCGAGAGGCCCGGCCGACAGGTGGACACGCGGGCACCGCCAGCTCGGTGGCAGAGTGAGGGAAGTGGGGGAGGGGCAGACAGCCTGACAACCGGGCGACGGGCGCGCGCTGGCGCCTCGGCTGGCGAGGTCGCGAGTGGGAGAGGCCCTGCCCGCAGGTGGACACGCGGGCACCCGCAGCTCGTCGAGAGTTAGGGAAGGGGGGGAGTTAGGGAAGGGGGGGAGGGGATAGAACCCCGTCGGGCTCGTCGACCCGCGGCTCCTGGCGGCTCTGCGGCCGAGTTAGGGGAGGAGGGGGGGAGGGGCAGACAGCCTGACAGCCGGGCGACGGGCGCGCGCTGCCGTCTCGGCGGGCGAGGTCGCGAGTGGGAGGGGCCCTGCCCGCAGGTGGACCCGCGGGCACCCGCAGCTCGTCGACAGGGTTAGGGAAGGGGGGGAGTTAGGGAAGGGGGGAGGGGCTAGAACCCCGTCGGGCTCGTCGACCCGCGGCTCCAAGCGGCTCTGCGGCCGAGTTAGGGGAGGGGGGGGAGGGGCAGACAGCCTGACAGCCGGGCGACGGGCGCGCGCTGCCGGCTCGGCGGGCGAGGTCGCGAGTGGGACAGGCCCTGCCCGCAGGTGGACCCGCGGGCACCCGCAGCTCGTCGACAGGGTTAGGGAAGGGGGGGAGGGGATAGAGCCCCGTCGGGCTCGTCGACCCGCGGCTCCTGGCGGCTCTGCGGCCGAGTTAGGGAAGGGGGGGGAGGGGCAGACTCCCTGCCAGGCGGGCGACGCGCGCGCGCTGGCGGCTGGGCGCCATAGGTCGCGAGTGCGAGAGGCCCGGCCGACAGGTGGACACGCGGGCACCGCCAGCTCGGCGGCAGAGTGAGGGAAGGGGGGGGAGGGGCAGACACCCTGACAACCGGGCGACGGGCGCGTGCTGGCGGCTCGGCGGGCGAGGTCGCGAGTGGGAGAGGCCCGGCCGACAGCTGGACCCGCGGGCACCGCCAGCTCGGCGGCAGAGTGAGGGAAGGAGGGAGGAGGGGCGGAGTCCCTGCCAGGCGGGCGACGCGCGCGCGCTGGCGGCTCGGCGGCAGAGGTCGCGAGTGCGAGAGGCCCGGCCGACAGGTGGACACGCGGGCACCGCCAGCTCGGCGGCAGAGTGAGGGAAGGAGGGAGGAGGGGCGGAGTCCCTGCCAGGCGGGCGACGCGCGCGCGCTGGCGGCTCGGCGGCAGAGGTCGCGAGTGCGAGAGGCCCGGCCGACAGGTGGACACGCGGGCACCGCCAGCTCGGCGACAGAGTGAGGGAAGGGGGGGAGGGGCAGACAGCCTGACAACCGGGCGACGGGCGCGCGCTGGCGCCTCGGCTGGCGAGGTCGCGAGTGGGAGAGGCCCTGCCCGCAGGTGGACACGCGGGCACCCGCAGCTCGTCGAGAGTTAGGGAAGGGGGGGAGTTAGGGAAGGGGGGGAGGGGATAGAACCCCGTCGGGCTCGTCGACCCGCGGCTCCTGGCGGCTCTGCGGCCGAGTTAGGGGAGGAGGGGGGAGGGGCAGACAGCCTGACAGCCGGGCGACGGGCGCGCGCTGCCGTCTCGGCGGGCGAGGTCGCGAGTGGGAGGGGCCCTGCCCGCAGGTGGACCCGCGGGCACCCGCAGCTCGTCGACAGGGTTAGGGAAGGGGGGGAGGGGATAGAGCCCCGTCGGGCTCGTCGACCCGCGGCTCCTGGCGGCTCTGCGGCCGAGTTAGGGAAGGGGGGGGAGGGGCAGACTCCCTGCCAGGCGGGCGACGCGCGCGCGCTGGCGGCTGGGCGCCATAGGTCGCGAGTGCGAGAGGCCCGGCCGACAAGTGGACACGCGGGCACCGCCAGCTCGGCGGCAGAGTGAGGGAAGGAGGGAGGAGGGGCGGAGTCCCTGCCAGGCGGGCGACGCGCGCGCGCTGGCGGCTCGGCGGCAGAGGTCGCGAGTGCGAGAGGCCCGGCCGACAGGTGGACACGCGGGCACCGCCAGCTCGGCGGCAGAGTGAGGGAAGGGGGGGAGGGGCAGACAGCCTGACAGCCGGGCGACGGGCGCGCGCTGGCGGCTCGGCGGGCGAGGTCGCGATTGGGAGAGGCCCTGCCCGCAGGTGGACACGCCGGCACCCGCAGCTCGTCGACAGGGTTTGGGAAGGGGGGGAGGGGATAGAGCCCCGTCGGGCTCGTCGACCCGCGGCTCCTGGCGGATCTGCGGCCGAGTTAGGAAAGGGGGGGGAGGGGCAGATTCCCTGCCAGGCGGGCGACGCGCGCGCGCTGGCGGCTGGGCGCCATAGGTCGCGAGTGCGAGAGGCCCGGCCGACAGGTGGACACGCGGGCACCGCCAGCTCGGCGGCAGAGTGAGGGAAGGGGGGGAGGGGCAGACACCCTGACAACCGGGCGACGGGCGCGTGCTGGCGGCTCGGCGGGCGAGGTCGCGAGTGGGAGAGGCCCGGCCGACAGCTGGACCCGCGGGCACCGCCAGCTCGGCGGCAGAGTGAGGGAAGGAGGGAGGAGGGGCGGAGTCCCTGCCAGGCGGGCGACGCGCGCGCGCTGGCGGCTGGGCGCCATAGGTCGCGAGTGCGAGAGGCCCGGCCGACAGGTGGACACGCGGGCACCGCCAGCTCGGCGGCAGAGTGAGGGAAGGGGGGAGGGGCAGACACCCTGACAACCGGGCGACGGGCGCGTGCTGGCGGCTCGGCGGGCGAGGTCGCGAGTGGGAGAGGCCCGGCCGACAGCTGGACCCGCGGGCACCGCCAGCTCGGCGGCAGAGTGAGGGAAGGAGGGAGGAGGGGCGGAGTCCCTGCCAGGCGGGCGACGCGCGCGCGCTGGCGGCTCGGCGGCAGAGGTCGCGAGTGCGAGAGGCCCGGCCGACAGGTGGACACGCGGGCACCGCCAGCTCGGCGCAGAGTGAGGAAAGGGGGGAGGAGGGGCAGACACCCTGACAGCCGGGAGACGGGCTCGCGCTGGCGGCTCGGCGGGCGAGGTCGCGAGTGGGAGAGGCCCTGCCCGCAGGTGGACACGCGGGCACCCGCAGTTCGTCGACAGGGTGAGGGAAGGGGGGGAGGGGATAGAGCCCCGTCGGGCTCGTCGACCCGCGGCTGCTGTGGGCTCTGCGGCCGAGTTAGGGAAGGAGGGGGGGAGGGGCAGACTCCCTGCCAGGCGGGCGACGCTCGCGCGCTGGCGGCTCGGCGGCAGAGGTCGCGAGTGCGAGAGGCCCGGCCGACAGGTGGACGCGCCGTCACCGAGAGCTCGGCGGCACAGTGAGGGAAGGGGGGGAGGGGATAGAGCCCCGTCGGGCTCGTCGACCCGCGGCTCCTGGCGGCTCTGCGGCCGAGTTAGGGAAGCGGGGGGAGGGGCAGACAGCCTGACAGCCGGGCGACGGGCGCGCGCTGGCGGCTCGGCGGGCGAGGTCGCGAGTGGGACAGGCCCTGCCCGCAGGTGGACCCGCGGGCACCCGCAGCTCGTCGACAGGGTTAGGGAAGGGGGGAGGGGATAGAGCCCCGTCGGGCTCGTCGACCCGCGGCTCCTGGCGGCTCTGCGGCCGAGTTAGGGAAGGGGGGGGAGGGGCAGACTCCCTGCCAGGCGGGCGACGCGCGCGCGCTGGCGGCTGGGCGCCATAGGTCGCGAGTGCGAGAGGCCCGGCCGACAGGTGGACACGCGGGCACCGCCAGCTCGGCGGCAGAGTGAGGGAAGGGGGGGGAGGGGCAGACACCCTGACAACCGGGCGACGGGCGCGTGCTGGCGGCTCGGCGGGCGAGGTCGCGAGTGGGAGAGGCCCGGCCGACAGCTGGACCCGCGGGCACCGCCAGCTCGGCGGCAGAGTGAGGGAAGGAGGGAGGAGGGGCGGAGTCCCTGCCAGGCGGGCGACGCGCGCGCGCTGGCGGCTCGGCGGCAGAGGTCGCGAGTGCGAGAGGCCCGGCCGACAGCTGGACCCGCGGGCACCGCCAGCTCGGCGGCAGAGTGAGGGAAGGAGGGAGGAGGGGCGGAGTCCCTGCCAGGCGGGCGACGCGCGCGCGCTGGCGGCTCGGCGGCAGAGGTCGCGAGTGCGAGAGGCCCGGCCGACAGGTGGACACGCGGGCACCGCCAGCTCGGTGGCAGAGTGAGGGAAGTGGGGGAGGGGCAGACAGCCTGACAACCGGGCGACGGGCGCGCGCTGGCGCCTCGGCTGGCGAGGTCGCGAGTGGGAGAGGCCCTGCCCGCAGGTGGACACGCGGGCACCCGCAGCTCGTCGAGAGTTAGGGAAGGGGGGGAGTTAGGGAAGGGGGGGAGGGGATAGAACCCCGTCGGGCTCGTCGACCCGCGGCTCCTGGCGGCTCTGCGGCCGAGTTAGGGGAGGAGGGGGGGAGGGGCAGACAGCCTGACAGCCGGGCGACGGGCGCGCGCTGCCGTCTCGGCGGGCGAGGTCGCGAGTGGGAGGGGCCCTGCCCGCAGGTGGACCCGCGGGCACCCGCAGCTCGTCGACAGGGTTAGGGAAGGGGGGGAGTTAGGGAAGGGGGGGAGGGGCTAGAACCCCGTCGGGCTCGTCGACCCGTGGCTCCAAGCGGCTCTGCGGCCGAGTTAGGGGGGGGGGGGGGGGGGGCAGACAGCCTGACAGCCGGGCGACGGGCGCGCGCTGCCGGCTCGGCGGGCGAGGTCGCGAGTGGGACAGGCCCTGCCCGCAGGTGGACCCACGGGCACCCGCAGCTCGTCGACAGGGTTAGGGAAGGGGGGGAGGGGATAGAGCCCCGTCGGGCTCGTCGACCCGCGGCTCCTGGCGGCTCTGCGGCCGAGTTAGGGAAGGGGGGGGAGGGGCAGACTCCCTGCCAGGCGGGCGACGCGCGCGCGCTGGCGGCTGGGCGCCATAGTTCGCGAGTGCGAGAGGCCCGGCCGACAGGTGGACACGCGGGCACCGCCAGCTCGGCGGCAGAGTGAGGGAAGGGGGGGAGGGGCAGACACCCTGACAACCGGGCGACGGGCGCGTGCTGGCGGCTCGGCGGGCGAGGTCGCGAGTGGGAGAGGCCCGGCCGACAGCTGGACCCGCGGGCACCGCCAGCTCGGCGGCAGAGTGAGGGAAGGAGGGAGGAGGGGCGGAGTCCCTGCCAGGCGGGCGACGCGCGCGCGCTGGCGGCTCGGCGGCAGAGGTCGCGAGTGCGAGAGGCCCGGCCGACAGGTGGACACGCGGGCACCGCCAGCTCGGCGCAGAGTGAGGAAAGGGGGGAGGAGGGGCAGACACCCTGACAGCCGGGAGACGGGCTCGCGCTGGCGGCTCGGCGGGCGAGGTCGCGAGTGGGAGAGGCCCTGCCCGCAGGTGGACACGCGGGCACCCGCAGTTCGTCGACAGGGTGAGGGAAGGGGGGGAGGGGATAGAGCCCCGTCGGGCTCGTCGACCCGCGGCTGCTGTGGGCTCTGCGGCCGAGTTAGGGAAGGAGGGGGGGAGGGGCAGACTCCCTGCCAGGCGGGCGACGCTCGCGCGCTGGCGGCTCGGCGGCAGAGGTCGCGAGTGCGAGAGGCCCGGCCGACAGGTGGACGCGCCGTCACCGAGAGCTCGGCGGCACAGTGAGGGAAGGGGGGGAGGGGATAGAGCCCCGTCGGGCTCATCGACCCGCGGCTCCTGGCGGCTCTGCGGCCGAGTTAGGGAAGGGGGGGGAGGGGCAGACTCCCTGCCAGGCGGGCGACGCGCGCGCGCTGGCGGCTGGGCGCCATAGGTCGCGAGTGCGAGAGGCCCGGCCGACAGGTGGACACGCGGGCACCGCCAGCTCGGCGGCAGAGTGAGGGAAGGGGGGGGAGGGGCAGACACCCTGACAACCGGGCGACGGGCGCGTGCTGGCGGCTCGGCGGGCGAGGTCGCGAGTGGGAGAGGCCCGGCCGACAGCTGGACCCGCGGGCACCGCCAGCTCGGCGGCAGAGTGAGGGAAGGAGGGAGGAGGGGCGGAGTCCCTGCCAGGCGGGCGACGCGCGCGCGCTGGCGGCTCGGCGGCAGAGGTCGCGAGTGCGAGAGGCCCGGCCGACAGCTGGACCCGCGGGCACCGCCAGCTCGGCGGCAGAGTGAGGGAAGGAGGGAGGAGGGGCGGAGTCCCTGCCAGGCGGGCGACGCGCGCGCGCTGGCGGCTCGGCGGCAGAGGTCGCGAGTGCGAGAGGCCCGGCCGACAGGTGGACACGCGGGCACCGCCAGCTCGGTGGCAGAGTGAGGGAAGTGGGGGAGGGGCAGACAGCCTGACAACCGGGCGACGGGCGCGCGCTGGCGCCTCGGCTGGCGAGGTCGCGAGTGGGAGAGGCCCTGCCCGCAGGTGGACACGCGGGCACCCGCAGCTCGTCGAGAGTTAGGGAAGGGGGGGAGTTAGGGAAGGGGGGGAGGGGATAGAACCCCGTCGGGCTCGTCGACCCGCGGCTCCTGGCGGCTCTGCGGCCGAGTTAGGGGAGGAGGGGGGGAGGGGCAGACAGCCTGACAGCCGGGCGACGGGCGCGCGCTGCCGTCTCGGCGGGCGAGGTCGCGAGTGGGAGGGGCCCTGCCCGCAGGTGGACCCGCGGGCACCCGCAGCTCGTCGACAGGGTTAGGGAAGGGGGGGAGTTAGGGAAGGGGGGGAGGGGCTAGAACCCCGTCGGGCTCGTCGACCCGCGGCTCCAAGCGGCTCTGCGGCCGAGTTAGGGGAGGGGGGGGGGAGGGGCAGACAGCCTGACAGCCGGGCGACGGGCGCGCGCTGCCGGCTCGGCGGGCGAGGTCGCGAGTGGGACAGGCCCTGCCCGCAGGTGGACCCGCGGGCACCCGCAGCTCGTCGACAGGGTTAGGGAAGGGGGGGAGGGGATAGAGCCCCGTCGGGCTCGTCGACCCGCGGCTCCTGGCGGCTCTGCGGCCGAGTTAGGGAAGGGGGGGAGGGGCAGACTCCCTGCCAGGCGGGCGACGCGCGCGCGCTGGCGGCTGGGCGCCATAGTTCGCGAGTGCGAGAGGCCCGGCCGACAGGTGGACACGCGGGCACCGCCAGCTCGGCGGCAGAGTGAGGGAAGGGGGGGAGGGGCAGACACCCTGACAACCGGGCGACGGGCGCGTGCTGGCGGCTCGGCGGGCGAGGTCGCGAGTGGGAGAGGCCCGGCCGACAGCTGGACCCGCGGGCACCGCCAGCTCGGCGACAGAGTGAGGGAAGGAGGGAGGAGGGGCGGAGTCCCTGCCAGGCGGGCGACGCGCGCGCGCTGGCGGCTCGGCGGCAGAGGTCGCGAGTGCGAGAGGCCCGGCCGACAGGTGGACACGCGGGCACCGCCAGCTCGGCGCAGAGTGAGGAAAGGGGGGAGGAGGGGCAGACACCCTGACAGCCGGGAGACGGGCTCGCGCTGGCGGCTCGGCGGGCGAGGTCGCGAGTGGGAGAGGCCCTGCCCGCAGGTGGACACGCGGGCACCCGCAGTTCGTCGACAGGGTGAGGGAAGGGGGGGAGGGGATAGAGCCCCGTCGGGCTCGTCGACCCGCGGCTGCTGTGGGCTCTGCGGCCGAGTTAGGGAAGGAGGGGGGGAGGGGCAGACTCCCTGCCAGGCGGGCGACGCTCGCGCGCTGGCGGCTCGGCGGCAGAGGTCGCGAGTGCGAGAGGCCCGGCCGACAGGTGGACGCGCCGTCACCGAGAGCTCGGCGGCACAGTGAGGGAAGGGGGGGAGGGGATAGAGCCCCGTCGGGCTCGTCGACCCGCGGCTCCTGGCGGCTCTGCGGCCGAGTTAGGGAAGCGGGGGGAGGGGCAGACAGCCTGACAGCCGGGCGACGGGCGCGCGCTGGCGGCTCGGCGGGCGAGGTCGCGAGTGGGACAGGCCCTGCCCGCAGGTGGACCCGCGGGCACCCGCAGCTCGTCGACAGGGTTAGGGAAGGGGGGGAGGGGATAGAGCCCCGTCGGGCTCGTCGACCCGCGGCTCCTGGCGGCTCTGCGGCCGAGTTAGGGAAGGGGGGGGAGGGGCAGACTCCCTGCCAGGCGGGCGACGCGCGCGCGCTGGCGGCTGGGCGCCATAGGTCGCGAGTGCGAGAGGCCCGGCCGACAGGTGGACACGCGGGCACCGCCAGCTCGGCGGCAGAGTGAGGGAAGGGGGGGGAGGGGCAGACACCCTGACAACCGGGCGACGGGCGCGTGCTGGCGGCTCGGCGGGCGAGGTCGCGAGTGGGAGAGGCCCGGCCGACAGCTGGACCCGCGGGCACCGCCAGCTCGGCGGCAGAGTGAGGGAAGGAGGGAGGAGGGGCGGAGTCCCTGCCAGGCGGGCGACGCGCGCGCGCTGGCGGCTCGGCGGCAGAGGTCGCGAGTGCGAGAGGCCCGGCCGACAGCTGGACCCGCGGGCACCGCCAGCTCGGCGGCAGAGTGAGGGAAGGAGGGAGGAGGGGCGGAGTCCCTGCCAGGCGGGCGACGCGCGCGCGCTGGCGGCTCGGCGGCAGAGGTCGCGAGTGCGAGAGGCCCGGCCGACAGGTGGACACGCGGGCACCGCCAGCTCGGTGGCAGAGTGAGGGAAGTGGGGGAGGGGCAGACAGCCTGACAACCGGGCGACGGGCGCGCGCTGGCGCCTCGGCTGGCGAGGTCGCGAGTGGGAGAGGCCCTGCCCGCAGGTGGACACGCGGGCACCCGCAGCTCGTCGAGAGTTAGGGAAGGGGGGGAGTTAGGGAAGGGGGGGAGGGGATAGAACCCCGTCGGGCTCGTCGACCCGCGGCTCCTGGCGGCTCTGCGGCCGAGTTAGGGGAGGAGGGGGGGAGGGGCAGACAGCCTGACAGCCGGGCGACGGGCGCGCGCTGCCGTCTCGGCGGGCGAGGTCGCGAGTGGGAGGGGCCCTGCCCGCAGGTGGACCCGCGGGCACCCGCAGCTCGTCGACAGGGTTAGGGAAGGGGGGGAGTTAGGGAAGGGGGGGAGGGGCTAGAACCCCGTCGGGCTCGTCGACCCGCGGCTCCAAGCGGCTCTGCGGCCGAGTTAGGGGAGGGGGGGGAGGGGCAGACAGCCTGACAGCCGGGCGACGGGCGCGCGCTGCCGGCTCGGCGGGCGAGGTCGCGAGTGGGACAGGCCCTGCCCGCAGGTGGACCCGCGGGCACCCGCAGCTCGTCGACAGGGTTAGGGAAGGGGGGGAGGGGATAGAGCCCCGTCGGGCTCGTCGACCCGCGGCTCCTGGCGGCTCTGCGGCCGAGTTAGGGAAGGGGGGGGAGGGGCAGACTCCCTGCCAGGCGGGCGACGCGCGCGCGCTGGCGGCTGGGCGCCATAGGTCGCGAGTGCGAGAGGCCCGGCCGACAGGTGGACACGCGGGCACCGCCAGCTCGGCGGCAGAGTGAGGGAAGGGGGGGGAGGGGCAGACACCCTGACAACCGGGCGACGGGCGCGTGCTGGCGGCTCGGCGGGCGAGGTCGCGAGTGGGAGAGGCCCGGCCGACAGCTGGACCCGCGGGCACCGCCAGCTCGGCGGCAGAGTGAGGGAAGGAGGGAGGAGGGGCGGAGTCCCTGCCAGGCGGGCGACGCGCGCGCGCTGGCGGCTCGGCGGCAGAGGTCGCGAGTGCGAGAGGCCCGGCCGACAGGTGGACACGCGGGCACCGCCAGCTCGGCGGCAGAGTGAGGGAAGGAGGGAGGAGGGGCGGAGTCCCTGCCAGGCGGGCGACGCGCGCGCGCTGGCGGCTCGGCGGCAGAGGTCGCGAGTGCGAGAGGCCCGGCCGACAGGTGGACACGCGGGCACCGCCAGCTCGGCGGCAGAGTGAGGGAAGGGGGGGAGGGGCAGACAGCCTGACAACCGGGCGACGGGCGCGCGCTGGCGCCTCGGCTGGCGAGGTCGCGAGTGGGAGAGGCCCTGCCCGCAGGTGGACACGCGGGCACCCGCAGCTCGTCGAGAGTTAGGGAAGGGGGGGAGTTAGGGAAGGGGGGGAGGGGATAGAACCCCGTCGGGCTCGTCGACCCGCGGCTCCTGGCGGCTCTGCGGCCGAGTTAGGGGAGGAGGGGGGGAGGGGCAGACAGCCTGACAGCCGGGCGACGGGCGCGCGCTGCCGTCTCGGCGGGCGAGGTCGCGAGTGGGAGGGGCCCTGCCCGCAGGTGGACCCGCGGGCACCCGCAGCTCGTCGACAGGGTTAGGGAAGGGGGGGAGGGGATAGAGCCCCGTCGGGCTCGTCGACCCGCGGCTCCTGGCGGCTCTGCGGCCGAGTTAGGGAAGGGGGGGGAGGGGCAGACTCCCTGCCAGGCGGGCGACGCGCGCGCGCTGGCGGCTGGGCGCCATAGGTCGCGAGTGCGAGAGGCCCGGCCGACAAGTGGACACGCGGGCACCGCCAGCTCGGCGGCAGAGTGAGGGAAGGAGGGAGGAGGGGCGGAGTCCCTGCCAGGCGGGCGACGCGCGCGCGCTGGCGGCTCGGCGGCAGAGGTCGCGAGTGCGAGAGGCCCGGCCGACAGGTGGACACGCGGGCACCGCCAGCTCGGCGGCAGAGTGAGGGAAGGGGGGGAGGGGCAGACAGCCTGACAGCCGGGCGACGGGCGCGCGCTGGCGGCTCGGCGGGCGAGGTCGCGATTGGGAGAGGCCCTGCCCGCAGGTGGACACGCCGGCACCCGCAGCTCGTCGACAGGGTTTGGGAAGGGGGGGAGGGGATAGAGCCCCGTCGGGCTCGTCGACCCGCGGCTCCTGGCGGATCTGCGGCCGAGTTAGGAAAGGGGGGGGAGGGGCAGATTCCCTGCCAGGCGGGCGACGCGCGCGCGCTGGCGGCTGGGCGCCATAGGTCGCGAGTGCGAGAGGCCCGGCCGACAGGTGGACACGCGGGCACCGCCAGCTCGGCGGCAGAGTGAGGGAAGGGGGGGAGGGGCAGACACCCTGACAACCGGGCGACGGGCGCGTGCTGGCGGCTCGGCGGGCGAGGTCGCGAGTGGGAGAGGCCCGGCCGACAGCTGGACCCGCGGGCACCGCCAGCTCGGCGGCAGAGTGAGGGAAGGAGGGAGGAGGGGCGGAGTCCCTGCCAGGCGGGCGACGCGCGCGCGCTGGCGGCTGGGCGCCATAGGTCGCGAGTGCGAGAGGCCCGGCCGACAGGTGGACACGCGGGCACCGCCAGCTCGGCGGCAGAGTGAGGGAAGGGGGGGAGGGGCAGACACCCTGACAACCGGGCGACGGGCGCGTGCTGGCGGCTCGGCGGGCGAGGTCGCGAGTGGGAGAGGCCCGGCCGACAGCTGGACCCGCGGGCACCGCCAGCTCGGCGGCAGAGTGAGGGAAGGAGGGAGGAGGGGCGGAGTCCCTGCCAGGCGGGCGACGCGCGCGCGCTGGCGGCTCGGCGGCAGAGGTCGCGAGTGCGAGAGGCCCGGCCGACAGGTGGACACGCGGGCACCGCCAGCTCGGCGGCAGAGTGAGGGAAGGAGGGAGGAGGGGCGGAGTCCCTGCCAGGCGGGCGACGCGCGCGCGCTGGCGGCTCGGCGGCAGAGGTCGCGAGTGCGAGAGGCCCGGCCGACAGGTGGACACGCGGGCACCGCCAGCTCGGCGGCAGAGTGAGGGAAGGGGGGGAGGGGCAGACAGCCTGACAACCGGGCGACGGGCGCGCGCTGGCGCCTCGGCTGGCGAGGTCGCGAGTGGGAGAGGCCCTGCCCGCAGGTGGACACGCGGGCACCCGCAGCTCGTCGAGAGTTAGGGAAGGGGGGGAGTTAGGGAAGGGGGGGAGGGGATAGAACCCCGTCGGGCTCGTCGACCCGCGGCTCCTGGCGGCTCTGCGGCCGAGTTAGGGGAGGAGGGGTGGAGGGGCAGACAGCCTGACAGCCGGGCGACGGGCGCGCGCTGCCGTCTCGGCGGGCGAGGTCGCGAGTGGGAGGGGCCCTGCCCGCAGGTGGACCCGCGGGCACCCGCAGCTCGTCGACAGGTTTAGGGAAGGGGGGGAGTTAGGGAAGGGGGGAGGGGCTAGAACCCCGTCGGGCTCGTCGACCCGCGGCTCCAAGCGGCTCTGCGGCCGAGTTAGGGGAGGAGGGGGGGAGGGGCAGACAGCCTGACAGCCGGGCGACGGGCGCGCGCTGCCGGCTCGGGGGGCGAGGTCGCGAGTGGGAGAGGCCCTGCCCGCAGGTGGACCCGCGGGCACCCGCAGCTCGTCGACAGCGTTAGGGAAGGGGGGGAGGGGATAGAGCCCCGTCGGGCTCGTCGACCCGCGGCTCCTGGCGGCTCTGCGGCCGAGTTAGGGAAGGGGGGGGAGGGGCAGACTCCCTGCCAGGCGGGCGACGCGCGCGCGCTGGCGGCTGGGCGCCATAGGTCGCGAGTGCGAGAGGCCCGGCCGACAGGTGGACACGCGGGCACCGCCAGCTCGGCGGCAGAGTGAGGGAAGGGGGGGGAGGGGCAGACACCCTGACAACCGGGCGACGGGCGCGTGCTGGCGGCTCCCCGGGCGAGGTCGCGAGTGGGAGAGGCCCGGCCGACAGCTGGACCCGCGGGCACCGCCAGCTCGGCGGCAGAGTGAGGGAAGGAGGGAGGAGGGGCGGAGTCCCTGCCAGGCGGGCGACGCGCGCGCGCTGGCGGCTCGGCGGCAGAGGTCGCGAGTGCGAGAGGCCCGGCCGACAGGTGGACACGCGGGCACCGCCAGCTCGGCGGCAGAGTGAGGGAAGGAGGGAGGAGGGGCGGAGTCCCTGCCAGGCGGGCGACGCGCGCGCGCTGGCGGCTCGGCGGCAGAGGTCGCGAGTGCGAGAGGCCCGGCCGACAGGTGGACACGCGGGCACCGCCAGCTCGGCGGCAGAGTGAGGGAAGGGGGGGAGGGGCAGACAGCCTGACAACCGGGCGACGGGCGCGCGCTGGCGCCTCGGCTGGCGAGGTCGCGAGTGGGAGAGGCCCTGCCCGCAGGTGGACACGCGGGCACCCGCAGCTCGTCGAGAGTTAGGGAAGGGGGGGAGTTAGGGAAGGGGGGGAGGGGATAGAACCCCGTCGGGCTCGTCGACCCGCGGCTCCTGGCGGCTCTGCGGCCGAGTTAGGGGAGGAGGGGGGAGGGGCAGACAGCCTGACAGCCGGGCGACGGGCGCGCGCTGCCGGCTCGGCGGGCGAGGTCGCGAGTGGGAGAGGCCCTGCCCGCAGGTGGACCCGCGGGCACCCGCAGCTCGTCGACAGGGTTAGGGAAGGGGGGGAGGGGATAGAGCCCCGTCGGGCTCGTCGACCCGCGGCTCCTGGCGGCTCTGCGGCCGAGTTAGGGAAGGGGGGGGAGGGGCAGACTCCCTGCCAGGCGGGCGACGCGCGCGCGCTGGCGGCTGGGCGCCATAGTTCGCGAGTGCGAGAGGCCCGGCCGACAGGTGGACACGCGGGCACCGCCAGCTCGGCGGCAGAGTGAGGGAAGGGGGGGAGGGGCAGACACCCTGACAACCGGGCGACGGGCGCGTGCTGGCGGCTCGGCGGGCGAGGTCGCGAGTGGGAGAGGCCTGGCCGACAGCTGGACCCGCGGGCACCGCCAGCTCGGCGACAGAGTGAGGGAAGGAGGGAGGAGGGGCGGAGTCCCTGCCAGGCGGGCGACGCGCGCGCGCTGGCGGCTCGGCGGCAGAGGTCGCGAGTGCGAGAGGCCCGGCCGACTGGTGGACACGCGGGCACCGCCAGCTCGGCGCAGAGTGAGGAAAGGGGGGAGGAGGGGCAGACACCCTGACAGCCGGGAGACGGGCTCGCGCTGGCGGCTCGGCGGGCGAGGTCGCGAGTGGGAGAGGCCCTGCCCGCAGGTGGACACGCGGGCACCCGCAGTTCGTCGACAGGGTGAGGGAAGGGGGGGAGGGGATAGAGCCCCGTCGGGCTCGTCGACCCGCGGCTCCTGGCGGCTCTGCGGCCGAGTTAGGGGAGGAGTGGGGGAGGGGCAGACAGCCTGACAGCCGGGCGACGGGCGCGCGCTGCCGTCTCGGCGGGCGAGGTCGCGAGTGGGAGGGGCCCTGCCCGCAGGTGGAAACGCGGGCACCCGCAGTTCGTCGACAGGGTGAGGGAAGGGGGGGAGGGGATAGAGCCCCGTCGGGCTCGTCGACCCGCGGCTCCTGGCGGCTCTGCGGCCGAGTTAGGGAAGGGGGGGGAGGGGCAGACTCCCTGCCAGGCGGGCGACGCGCGCGCGCTGGCGGCTGGGCGCCATAGGTCGCGAGTGCGAGAGGCCCGGCCGACAGGTGGACACGCGGGCACCGCCAGCTCGGCGGCAGAGTGAGGGAAGGGGGGGGAGGGGCAGACACCCTGACAACCGGGCGACGGGCGCGTGCTGGCGGCTCGGCGGGCGAGGTCGCGAGTGGGAGAGGCCCGGCCGACAGCTGGACCCGCGGGCACCGCCAGCTCGGCGGCAGAGTGAGGGAAGGAGGGAGGAGGGGCGGAGTCCCTGCCAGGCGGGCGACGCGCGCGCGCTGGCGGCTCGGCGGCAGAGGTCGCGAGTGCGAGAGGCCCGGCCGACAGGTGGACACGCGGGCACCGCCAGCTCGGCGGCAGAGTGAGGGAAGGAGGGAGGAGGGGCGGAGTCCCTGCCAGGCGGGCGACGCGCGCGCGCTGGCGGCTCGGCGGCAGAGGTCGCGAGTGCGAGAGGCCCGGCCGACAGGTGGACACGCGGGCACCGCCAGCTCGGCGGCAGAGTGAGGGAAGGGGGGGAGGGGCAGACAGCCTGACAACCGGGCGACGGGCGCGCGCTGGCGCCTCGGCTGGCGAGGTCGCGAGTGGGAGAGGCCCTGCCCGCAGGTGGACACGCGGGCACCCGCAGCTCGTCGAGAGTTAGGGAAGGGGGGGAGTTAGGGAAGGGGGGGAGGGGATAGAACCCCGTCGGGCTCGTCGACCCGCGGCTCCTGGCGGCTCTGCGGCCGAGTTAGGGGAGGAGGGGTGGAGGGGCAGACAGCCTGACAGCCGGGCGACGGGCGCGCGCTGCCGTCTCGGCGGGCGAGGTCGCGAGTGGGAGGGGCCCTGCCCGCAGGTGGACCCGCGGGCACCCGCAGCTCGTCGACAGGTTTAGGGAAGGGGGGGAGTTAGGGAAGGGGGGGAGGGGCTAGAACCCCGTCGGGCTCGTCGACCCGCGGCTCCAAGCGGCTCTGCGGCCGAGTTAGGGGAGGAGGGGGGGAGGGGCAGACAGCCTGACAGCCGGGCGACGGGCGCGCGCTGCCGGCTCGGGGGGCGAGGTCGCGAGTGGGAGAGGCCCTGCCCGCAGGTGGACCCGCGGGCACCCGCAGCTCGTCGACAGCGTTAGGGAAGGGGGGGAGGGGATAGAGTCCCGTCGGGCTCGTCGACCCGCGGCTCCTGGCGGCTCTGCGGCCGAGTTAGGGAAGGGGGGGGAGGGGCAGACTCCCTGCCAGGCGGGCGACGCGCGCGCGCTGGCGGCTGGGCGCCATAGGTCGCGAGTGCGAGAGGCCCGGCCGACAGGTGGACACGCGGGCACCGCCAGCTCGGCGGCAGAGTGAGGGAAGGGGGGGGAGGGGCAGACACCCTGACAACCGGGCGACGGGCGCGTGCTGGCGGCTCGGCGGGCGAGGTCGCGAGTGGGAGAGGCCCGGCCGACAGCTGGACCCGCGGGCACCGCCAGCTCGGCGGCAGAGTGAGGGAAGGAGGGAGGAGGGGCGGAGTCCCTGCCAGGCGGGCGACGCGCGCGCGCTGGCGGCTCGGCGGCAGAGGTCGCGAGTGCGAGAGGCCCGGCCGACAGGTGGACACGCGGGCACCGCCAGCTCGGCGGCAGAGTGAGGGAAGGAGGGAGGAGGGGCGGAGTCCCTGCCAGGCGGGCGACGCGCGCGCGCTGGCGGCTCGGCGGCAGAGGTCGCGAGTGCGAGAGGCCCGGCCGACAGGTGGACACGCGGGCACCGCCAGCTCGGCGGCAGAGTGAGGGAAGGGGGGGAGGGGCAGACAGCCTGACAACCGGGCGACGGGCGCGCGCTGGCGCCTCGGCTGGCGAGGTCGCGAGTGGGAGAGGCCCTGCCCGCAGGTGGACACGCGGGCACCCGCAGCTCGTCGAGAGTTAGGGAAGGGGGGGAGTTAGGGAAGGGGGGGAGGGGATAGAACCCCGTCGGGCTCGTCGACCCGCGGCTCCTGGCGGCTCTGCGGCCGAGTTAGGGGAGGAGGGGGGGAGGGGCAGACAGCCTGACAGCCGGGCGACGGGCGCGCGCTGCCGTCTCGGCGGGCGAGGTCGCGAGTGGGAGGGGCCCTGCCCGCAGGTGGACCCGCGGGCACCCGCAGCTCGTCGACAGGGTTAGGGAAGGGGGGGAGGGGATAGAGCCCCGTCGGGCTCGTCGACCCGCGGCTCCTGGCGGCTCTGCGGCCGAGTTAGGGAAGGGGGGGGAGGGGCAGACTCCCTGCCAGGCGGGCGACGCGCGCGCGCTGGCGGCTGGGCGCCATAGGTCGCGAGTGCGAGAGGCCCGGCCGACAAGTGGACACGCGGGCACCGCCAGCTCGGCGGCAGAGTGAGGGAAGGAGGGAGGAGGGGCGGAGTCCCTGCCAGGCGGGCGACGCGCGCGCGCTGGCGGCTCGGCGGCAGAGGTCGCGAGTGCGAGAGGCCCGGCCGACAGGTGGACACGCGGGCACCGCCAGCTCGGCGGCAGAGTGAGGGAAGGGGGGGAGGGGCAGACAGCCTGACAGCCGGGCGACGGGCGCGCGCTGGCGGCTCGGCGGGCGAGGTCGCGATTGGGAGAGGCCCTGCCCGCAGGTGGACACGCCGGCACCCGCAGCTCGTCGAGAGTTAGGGAAGGGGGGGAGTTAGGGAAGCGGGGGAGGGGATAGAACCCCTTCGGACTCGTCGACCCGCGGCTCCAAGCGGCTCTGCGGCCGAGTTAGGGGAGGAGGGGGGAGGGGCAGACAGCCTGACAGCCGGGCGATGGGCGCGCGCTGCCGTCTCGGCGGGCGAGGTCGCGAGTGGGAGAGGCCCTGCCCGCAGGTGGACCCGCGGGCACCCGCAGCTCGTCGACAGGGTTTGGGAAGGGGGGGAGGGGATAGAGCCCCGTCGGGCTCGTCGACCCGCGGCTCCTGGCGGATCTGCGGCCGAGTTAGGAAAGGGGGGGGAGGGGCAGATTCCCTGCCAGGCGGGCGACGCGCGCGCGCTGGCGGCTGGGCGCCATAGGTCGCGAGTGCGAGAGGCCCGGCCGACAGGTGGACACGCGGGCACCGCCAGCTCGGCGGCAGAGTGAGGGAAGGGGGGGAGGGGCAGACACCCTGACAACCGGGCGACGGGCGCGTGCTGGCGGCTCGGCGGGCGAGGTCGCGAGTGGGAGAGGCCCGGCCGACAGC
Organism: Giraffa tippelskirchi; assembly: GCF_054371585.1. NCBI lineage: Eukaryota > Metazoa > Chordata > Mammalia > Artiodactyla > Giraffidae > Giraffa > Giraffa tippelskirchi. Next base: position 14,790,264 of record NC_137288.1, on the reverse strand, counting down.
TGGACCCGCGGGCACCGCCAGCTCGGCGGCAGAGTGAGGGAAGGAGGGAGGAGGGGCGGAGTCCCTGCCAGGCGGGCGACGCGCGCGCGCTGGCGGCTGGGCGCCATAGGTCGCGAGTGCGAGAGGCCCGGCCGACAGGTGGACACGCGGGCACCGCCAGCTCGGCGGCAGAGTGAGGGAAGGGGGGGAGGGGCAGACACCCTGACAACCGGGCGACGGGCGCGTGCTGGCGGCTCGGCGGGCGAGGTCGCGAGTGGGAGAGGCCCGGCCGACAGCTGGACCCGCGGGCACCGCCAGCTCGGCGGCAGAGTGAGGGAAGGAGGGAGGAGGGGCGGAGTCCCTGCCAGGCGGGCGACGCGCGCGCGCTGGCGGCTCGGCGGCAGAGGTCGCGAGTGCGAGAGGCCCGGCCGACAGGTGGACACGCGGGCACCGCCAGCTCGGCGGCAGAGTGAGGGAAGGAGGGAGGAGGGGCGGAGTCCCTGCCAGGCGGGCGACGCGCGCGCGCTGGCGGCTCGGCGGCAGAGGTCGCGAGTGCGAGAGGCCCGGCCGACAGGTGGACACGCGGGCACCGCCAGCTCGGCGGCAGAGTGAGGGAAGGGGGGGAGGGGCAGACAGCCTGACAACCGGGCGACGGGCGCGCGCTGGCGCCTCGGCTGGCGAGGTCGCGAGTGGGAGAGGCCCTGCCCGCAGGTGGACACGCGGGCACCCGCAGCTCGTCGAGAGTTAGGGAAGGGGGGGAGTTAGGGAAGGGGGGGAGGGGATAGAACCCCGTCGGGCTCGTCGACCCGCGGCTCCTGGCGGCTCTGCGGCCGAGTTAGGGGAGGAGGGGTGGAGGGGCAGACAGCCTGACAGCCGGGCGACGGGCGCGCGCTGCCGTCTCGGCGGGCGAGGTCGCGAGTGGGAGGGGCCCTGCCCGCAGGTGGACCCGCGGGCACCCGCAGCTCGTCGACAGGTTTAGGGAAGGGGGGGAGTTAGGGAAGGGGGGGAGGGGCTAGAACCCCGTCGGGCTCGTCGACCCGCGGCTCCAAGCGGCTCTGCGGCCGAGTTAGGGGAGGAGGGGGGGAGGGGCAGACAGCCTGACAGCCGGGCGACGGGCGCGCGCTGCCGGCTCGGGGGGCGAGGTCGCGAGTGGGAGAGGCCCTGCCCGCAGGTGGACCCGCGGGCACCCGCAGCTCGTCGACAGCGTTAGGGAAGGGGGGGAGGGGATAGAGCCCCGTCGGGCTCGTCGACCCGCGGCTCCTGGCGGCTCTGCGGCCGAGTTAGGGAAGGGGGGGGAGGGGCAGACTCCCTGCCAGGCGGGCGACGCGCGCGCGCTGGCGGCTGGGCGCCATAGGTCGCGAGTGCGAGAGGCCCGGCCGACAGGTGGACACGCGGGCACCGCCAGCTCGGCGGCAGAGTGAGGGAAGGGGGGGGAGGGGCAGACACCCTGACAACCGGGCGACGGGCGCGTGCTGGCGGCTCGGCGGGCGAGGTCGCGAGTGGGAGAGGCCCGGCCGACAGCTGGACCCGCGGGCACCGCCAGCTCGGCGGCAGAGTGAGGGAAGGAGGGAGGAGGGGCGGAGTCCCTGCCAGGCGGGCGACGCGCGCGCGCTGGCGGCTCGGCGGCAGAGGTCGCGAGTGCGAGAGGCCCGGCCGACAGGTGGACACGCGGGCACCGCCAGCTCGGCGGCAGAGTGAGGGAAGGAGGGAGGAGGGGCGGAGTCCCTGCCAGGCGGGCGACGCGCGCGCGCTGGCGGCTCGGCGGCAGAGGTCGCGAGTGCGAGAGGCCCGGCCGACAGGTGGACACGCGGGCACCGCCAGCTCGGCGGCAGAGTGAGGGAAGGGGGGGAGGGGCAGACAGCCTGACAACCGGGCGACGGGCGCGCGCTGGCGCCTCGGCTGGCGAGGTCGCGAGTGGGAGAGGCCCTGCCCGCAGGTGGACACGCGGGCACCCGCAGCTCGTCGAGAGTTAGGGAAGGGGGGGAGTTAGGGAAGGGGGGGAGGGGCTAGAACCCCGTCGGGCTCGTCGACCCGCGGCTCCAAGCGGCTCTGCGGCCGAGTTAGGGGAGGGGGGGGAGGGGCAGACAGCCTGACAGCCGGGCGACGGGCGCGCGCTGCCGGCTCGGCGGGCGAGGTCGCGAGTGGGACAGGCCCTGCCCGCAGGTGGACCCGCGGGCACCCGCAGCTCGTCGACAGGGTTAGGGAAGGGGGGGAGGGGATAGAGCCCCGTCGGGCTCGTCGACCCGCGGCTCCTGGCGGCTCTGCGGCCGAGTTAGGGAAGGGGGGGAGGGGCAGACTCCCTGCCAGGCGGGCGACGCGCGCGCGCTGGCGGCTGGGCGCCATAGTTCGCGAGTGCGAGAGGCCCGGCCGACAGGTGGACACGCGGGCACCGCCAGCTCGGCGGCAGAGTGAGGGAAGGGGGGGAGGGGCAGACACCCTGACAACCGGGCGACGGGCGCGTGCTGGCGGCTCGGCGGGCGAGGTCGCGAGTGGGAGAGGCCCGGCCGACAGCTGGACCCGCGGGCACCGCCAGCTCGGCGACAGAGTGAGGGAAGGAGGGAGGAGGGGCGGAGTCCCTGCCAGGCGGGCGACGCGCGCGCGCTGGCGGCTCGGCGGCAGAGGTCGCGAGTGCGAGAGGCCCGGCCGACAGGTGGACACGCGGGCACCGCCAGCTCGGCGCAGAGTGAGGAAAGGGGGGAGGAGGGGCAGACACCCTGACAGCCGGGAGACGGGCTCGCGCTGGCGGCTCGGCGGGCGAGGTCGCGAGTGGGAGAGGCCCTGCCCGCAGGTGGACACGCGGGCACCCGCAGTTCGTCGACAGGGTGAGGGAAGGGGGGGAGGGGATAGAGCCCCGTCGGGCTCGTCGACCCGCGGCTGCTGTGGGCTCTGCGGCCGAGTTAGGGAAGGAGGGGGGGAGGGGCAGACTCCCTGCCAGGCGGGCGACGCTCGCGCGCTGGCGGCTCGGCGGCAGAGGTCGCGAGTGCGAGAGGCCCGGCCGACAGGTGGACGCGCCGTCACCGAGAGCTCGGCGGCACAGTGAGGGAAGGGGGGGAGGGGATAGAGCCCCGTCGGGCTCGTCGACCCGCGGCTCCTGGCGGCTCTGCGGCCGAGTTAGGGAAGCGGGGGGAGGGGCAGACAGCCTGACAGCCGGGCGACGGGCGCGCGCTGGCGGCTCGGCGGGCGAGGTCGCGAGTGGGACAGGCCCTGCCCGCAGGTGGACCCGCGGGCACCCGCAGCTCGTCGACAGGGTTAGGGAAGGGGGGGAGGGGATAGAGCCCCGTCGGGCTCGTCGACCCGCGGCTCCTGGCGGCTCTGCGGCCGAGTTAGGGAAGGGGGGGGAGGGGCAGACTCCCTGCCAGGCGGGCGACGCGCGCGCGCTGGCGGCTGGGCGCCATAGGTCGCGAGTGCGAGAGGCCCGGCCGACAGGTGGACACGCGGGCACCGCCAGCTCGGCGGCAGAGTGAGGGAAGGGGGGGGAGGGGCAGACACCCTGACAACCGGGCGACGGGCGCGTGCTGGCGGCTCGGCGGGCGAGGTCGCGAGTGGGAGAGGCCCGGCCGACAGCTGGACCCGCGGGCACCGCCAGCTCGGCGGCAGAGTGAGGGAAGGAGGGAGGAGGGGCGGAGTCCCTGCCAGGCGGGCGACGCGCGCGCGCTGGCGGCTCGGCGGCAGAGGTCGCGAGTGCGAGAGGCCCGGCCGACAGCTGGACCCGCGGGCACCGCCAGCTCGGCGGCAGAGTGAGGGAAGGAGGGAGGAGGGGCGGAGTCCCTGCCAGGCGGGCGACGCGCGCGCGCTGGCGGCTCGGCGGCAGAGGTCGCGAGTGCGAGAGGCCCGGCCGACAGGTGGACACGCGGGCACCGCCAGCTCGGTGGCAGAGTGAGGGAAGTGGGGGAGGGGCAGACAGCCTGACAACCGGGCGACGGGCGCGCGCTGGCGCCTCGGCTGGCGAGGTCGCGAGTGGGAGAGGCCCTGCCCGCAGGTGGACACGCGGGCACCCGCAGCTCGTCGAGAGTTAGGGAAGGGGGGGAGTTAGGGAAGGGGGGGAGGGGATAGAACCCCGTCGGGCTCGTCGACCCGCGGCTCCTGGCGGCTCTGCGGCCGAGTTAGGGGAGGAGGGGGGGAGGGGCAGACAGCCTGACAGCCGGGCGACGGGCGCGCGCTGCCGTCTCGGCGGGCGAGGTCGCGAGTGGGAGGGGCCCTGCCCGCAGGTGGACCCGCGGGCACCCGCAGCTCGTCGACAGGGTTAGGGAAGGGGGGGAGTTAGGGAAGGGGGGGAGGGGCTAGAACCCCGTCGGGCTCGTCGACCCGCGGCTCCAAGCGGCTCTGCGGCCGAGTTAGGGGAGGGGGGGGAGGGGCAGACAGCCTGACAGCCGGGCGACGGGCGCGCGCTGCCGGCTCGGCGGGCGAGGTCGCGAGTGGGACAGGCCCTGCCCGCAGGTGGACCCGCGGGCACCCGCAGCTCGTCGACAGGGTTAGGGAAGGGGGGGAGGGGATAGAGCCCCGTCGGGCTCGTCGACCCGCGGCTCCTGGCGGCTCTGCGGCCGAGTTAGGGAAGGGGGGGGAGGGGCAGACTCCCTGCCAGGCGGGCGACGCGCGCGCGCTGGCGGCTGGGCGCCATAGGTCGCGAGTGCGAGAGGCCCGGCCGACAGGTGGACACGCGGGCACCGCCAGCTCGGCGGCAGAGTGAGGGAAGGGGGGGGAGGGGCAGACACCCTGACAACCGGGCGACGGGCGCGTGCTGGCGGCTCGGCGGGCGAGGTCGCGAGTGGGAGAGGCCCGGCCGACAGCTGGACCCGCGGGCACCGCCAGCTCGGCGGCAGAGTGAGGGAAGGAGGGAGGAGGGGCGGAGTCCCTGCCAGGCGGGCGACGCGCGCGCGCTGGCGGCTCGGCGGCAGAGGTCGCGAGTGCGAGAGGCCCGGCCGACAGGTGGACACGCGGGCACCGCCAGCTCGGCGGCAGAGTGAGGGAAGGAGGGAGGAGGGGCGGAGTCCCTGCCAGGCGGGCGACGCGCGCGCGCTGGCGGCTCGGCGGCAGAGGTCGCGAGTGCGAGAGGCCCGGCCGACAGGTGGACACGCGGGCACCGCCAGCTCGGCGGCAGAGTGAGGGAAGGGGGGGAGGGGCAGACAGCCTGACAACCGGGCGACGGGCGCGCGCTGGCGCCTCGGCTGGCGAGGTCGCGAGTGGGAGAGGCCCTGCCCGCAGGTGGACACGCGGGCACCCGCAGCTCGTCGAGAGTTAGGGAAGGGGGGGAGTTAGGGAAGGGGGGGAGGGGATAGAACCCCGTCGGGCTCGTCGACCCGCGGCTCCTGGCGGCTCTGCGGCCGAGTTAGGGGAGGAGGGGGGGAGGGGCAGACAGCCTGACAGCCGGGCGACGGGCGCGCGCTGCCGTCTCGGCGGGCGAGGTCGCGAGTGGGAGGGGCCCTGCCCGCAGGTGGACCCGCGGGCACCCGCAGCTCGTCGACAGGGTTAGGGAAGGGGGGGAGGGGATAGAGCCCCGTCGGGCTCGTCGACCCGCGGCTCCTGGCGGCTCTGCGGCCGAGTTAGGGAAGGGGGGGGAGGGGCAGACTCCCTGCCAGGCGGGCGACGCGCGCGCGCTGGCGGCTGGGCGCCATAGGTCGCGAGTGCGAGAGGCCCGGCCGACAAGTGGACACGCGGGCACCGCCAGCTCGGCGGCAGAGTGAGGGAAGGAGGGAGGAGGGGCGGAGTCCCTGCCAGGCGGGCGACGCGCGCGCGCTGGCGGCTCGGCGGCAGAGGTCGCGAGTGCGAGAGGCCCGGCCGACAGGTGGACACGCGGGCACCGCCAGCTCGGCGGCAGAGTGAGGGAAGGGGGGGAGGGGCAGACAGCCTGACAGCCGGGCGACGGGCGCGCGCTGGCGGCTCGGCGGGCGAGGTCGCGATTGGGAGAGGCCCTGCCCGCAGGTGGACACGCCGGCACCCGCAGCTCGTCGACAGGGTTTGGGAAGGGGGGGAGGGGATAGAGCCCCGTCGGGCTCGTCGACCCGCGGCTCCTGGCGGATCTGCGGCCGAGTTAGGAAAGGGGGGGGAGGGGCAGATTCCCTGCCAGGCGGGCGACGCGCGCGCGCTGGCGGCTGGGCGCCATAGGTCGCGAGTGCGAGAGGCCCGGCCGACAGGTGGACACGCGGGCACCGCCAGCTCGGCGGCAGAGTGAGGGAAGGGGGGGAGGGGCAGACACCCTGACAACCGGGCGACGGGCGCGTGCTGGCGGCTCGGCGGGCGAGGTCGCGAGTGGGAGAGGCCCGGCCGACAGCTGGACCCGCGGGCACCGCCAGCTCGGCGGCAGAGTGAGGGAAGGAGGGAGGAGGGGCGGAGTCCCTGCCAGGCGGGCGACGCGCGCGCGCTGGCGGCTGGGCGCCATAGGTCGCGAGTGCGAGAGGCCCGGCCGACAGGTGGACACGCGGGCACCGCCAGCTCGGCGGCAGAGTGAGGGAAGGGGGGGAGGGGCAGACACCCTGACAACCGGGCGACGGGCGCGTGCTGGCGGCTCGGCGGGCGAGGTCGCGAGTGGGAGAGGCCCGGCCGACAGCTGGACCCGCGGGCACCGCCAGCTCGGCGGCAGAGTGAGGGAAGGAGGGAGGAGGGGCGGAGTCCCTGCCAGGCGGGCGACGCGCGCGCGCTGGCGGCTCGGCGGCAGAGGTCGCGAGTGCGAGAGGCCCGGCCGACAGGTGGACACGCGGGCACCGCCAGCTCGGCGGCAGAGTGAGGGAAGGAGGGAGGAGGGGCGGAGTCCCTGCCAGGCGGGCGACGCGCGCGCGCTGGCGGCTCGGCGGCAGAGGTCGCGAGTGCGAGAGGCCCGGCCGACAGGTGGACACGCGGGCACCGCCAGCTCGGCGGCAGAGTGAGGGAAGGGGGGGAGGGGCAGACAGCCTGACAACCGGGCGACGGGCGCGCGCTGGCGCCTCGGCTGGCGAGGTCGCGAGTGGGAGAGGCCCTGCCCGCAGGTGGACACGCGGGCACCCGCAGCTCGTCGAGAGTTAGGGAAGGGGGGGAGTTAGGGAAGGGGGGGAGGGGATAGAACCCCGTCGGGCTCGTCGACCCGCGGCTCCTGGCGGCTCTGCGGCCGAGTTAGGGGAGGAGGGGTGGAGGGGCAGACAGCCTGACAGCCGGGCGACGGGCGCGCGCTGCCGTCTCGGCGGGCGAGGTCGCGAGTGGGAGGGGCCCTGCCCGCAGGTGGACCCGCGGGCACCCGCAGCTCGTCGACAGGTTTAGGGAAGGGGGGGAGTTAGGGAAGGGGGGGAGGGGCTAGAACCCCGTCGGGCTCGTCGACCCGCGGCTCCAAGCGGCTCTGCGGCCGAGTTAGGGGAGGAGGGGGGGAGGGGCAGACAGCCTGACAGCCGGGCGACGGGCGCGCGCTGCCGGCTCGGGGGGCGAGGTCGCGAGTGGGAGAGGCCCTGCCCGCAGGTGGACCCGCGGGCACCCGCAGCTCGTCGACAGCGTTAGGGAAGGGGGGGAGGGGATAGAGCCCCGTCGGGCTCGTCGACCCGCGGCTCCTGGCGGCTCTGCGGCCGAGTTAGGGAAGGGGGGGGAGGGGCAGACTCCCTGCCAGGCGGGCGACGCGCGCGCGCTGGCGGCTGGGCGCCATAGGTCGCGAGTGCGAGAGGCCCGGCCGACAGGTGGACACGCGGGCACCGCCAGCTCGGCGGCAGAGTGAGGGAAGGGGGGGGAGGGGCAGACACCCTGACAACCGGGCGACGGGCGCGTGCTGGCGGCTCCCCGGGCGAGGTCGCGAGTGGGAGAGGCCCGGCCGACAGCTGGACCCGCGGGCACCGCCAGCTCGGCGGCAGAGTGAGGGAAGGAGGGAGGAGGGGCGGAGTCCCTGCCAGGCGGGCGACGCGCGCGCGCTGGCGGCTCGGCGGCAGAGGTCGCGAGTGCGAGAGGCCCGGCCGACAGGTGGACACGCGGGCACCGCCAGCTCGGCGGCAGAGTGAGGGAAGGAGGGAGGAGGGGCGGAGTCCCTGCCAGGCGGGCGACGCGCGCGCGCTGGCGGCTCGGCGGCAGAGGTCGCGAGTGCGAGAGGCCCGGCCGACAGGTGGACACGCGGGCACCGCCAGCTCGGCGGCAGAGTGAGGGAAGGGGGGGAGGGGCAGACAGCCTGACAACCGGGCGACGGGCGCGCGCTGGCGCCTCGGCTGGCGAGGTCGCGAGTGGGAGAGGCCCTGCCCGCAGGTGGACACGCGGGCACCCGCAGCTCGTCGAGAGTTAGGGAAGGGGGGGAGTTAGGGAAGGGGGGGAGGGGATAGAACCCCGTCGGGCTCGTCGACCCGCGGCTCCTGGCGGCTCTGCGGCCGAGTTAGGGGAGGAGGGGGGGAGGGGCAGACAGCCTGACAGCCGGGCGACGGGCGCGCGCTGCCGGCTCGGCGGGCGAGGTCGCGAGTGGGAGAGGCCCTGCCCGCAGGTGGACCCGCGGGCACCCGCAGCTCGTCGACAGGGTTAGGGAAGGGGGGGAGGGGATAGAGCCCCGTCGGGCTCGTCGACCCGCGGCTCCTGGCGGCTCTGCGGCCGAGTTAGGGAAGGGGGGGGAGGGGCAGACTCCCTGCCAGGCGGGCGACGCGCGCGCGCTGGCGGCTGGGCGCCATAGTTCGCGAGTGCGAGAGGCCCGGCCGACAGGTGGACACGCGGGCACCGCCAGCTCGGCGGCAGAGTGAGGGAAGGGGGGGAGGGGCAGACACCCTGACAACCGGGCGACGGGCGCGTGCTGGCGGCTCGGCGGGCGAGGTCGCGAGTGGGAGAGGCCTGGCCGACAGCTGGACCCGCGGGCACCGCCAGCTCGGCGACAGAGTGAGGGAAGGAGGGAGGAGGGGCGGAGTCCCTGCCAGGCGGGCGACGCGCGCGCGCTGGCGGCTCGGCGGCAGAGGTCGCGAGTGCGAGAGGCCCGGCCGACTGGTGGACACGCGGGCACCGCCAGCTCGGCGCAGAGTGAGGAAAGGGGGGAGGAGGGGCAGACACCCTGACAGCCGGGAGACGGGCTCGCGCTGGCGGCTCGGCGGGCGAGGTCGCGAGTGGGAGAGGCCCTGCCCGCAGGTGGACACGCGGGCACCCGCAGTTCGTCGACAGGGTGAGGGAAGGGGGGGAGGGGATAGAGCCCCGTCGGGCTCGTCGACCCGCGGCTCCTGGCGGCTCTGCGGCCGAGTTAGGGGAGGAGTGGGGGAGGGGCAGACAGCCTGACAGCCGGGCGACGGGCGCGCGCTGCCGTCTCGGCGGGCGAGGTCGCGAGTGGGAGGGGCCCTGCCCGCAGGTGGAAACGCGGGCACCCGCAGTTCGTCGACAGGGTGAGGGAAGGGGGGGAGGGGATAGAGCCCCGTCGGGCTCGTCGACCCGCGGCTCCTGGCGGCTCTGCGGCCGAGTTAGGGAAGGGGGGGGAGGGGCAGACTCCCTGCCAGGCGGGCGACGCGCGCGCGCTGGCGGCTGGGCGCCATAGGTCGCGAGTGCGAGAGGCCCGGCCGACAGGTGGACACGCGGGCACCGCCAGCTCGGCGGCAGAGTGAGGGAAGGGGGGGGAGGGGCAGACACCCTGACAACCGGGCGACGGGCGCGTGCTGGCGGCTCGGCGGGCGAGGTCGCGAGTGGGAGAGGCCCGGCCGACAGCTGGACCCGCGGGCACCGCCAGCTCGGCGGCAGAGTGAGGGAAGGAGGGAGGAGGGGCGGAGTCCCTGCCAGGCGGGCGACGCGCGCGCGCTGGCGGCTCGGCGGCAGAGGTCGCGAGTGCGAGAGGCCCGGCCGACAGGTGGACACGCGGGCACCGCCAGCTCGGCGGCAGAGTGAGGGAAGGAGGGAGGAGGGGCGGAGTCCCTGCCAGGCGGGCGACGCGCGCGCGCTGGCGGCTCGGCGGCAGAGGTCGCGAGTGCGAGAGGCCCGGCCGACAGGTGGACACGCGGGCACCGCCAGCTCGGCGGCAGAGTGAGGGAAGGGGGGGAGGGGCAGACAGCCTGACAACCGGGCGACGGGCGCGCGCTGGCGCCTCGGCTGGCGAGGTCGCGAGTGGGAGAGGCCCTGCCCGCAGGTGGACACGCGGGCACCCGCAGCTCGTCGAGAGTTAGGGAAGGGGGGGAGTTAGGGAAGGGGGGGAGGGGATAGAACCCCGTCGGGCTCGTCGACCCGCGGCTCCTGGCGGCTCTGCGGCCGAGTTAGGGGAGGAGGGGTGGAGGGGCAGACAGCCTGACAGCCGGGCGACGGGCGCGCGCTGCCGTCTCGGCGGGCGAGGTCGCGAGTGGGAGGGGCCCTGCCCGCAGGTGGACCCGCGGGCACCCGCAGCTCGTCGACAGGTTTAGGGAAGGGGGGGAGTTAGGGAAGGGGGGGAGGGGCTAGAACCCCGTCGGGCTCGTCGACCCGCGGCTCCAAGCGGCTCTGCGGCCGAGTTAGGGGAGGAGGGGGGGAGGGGCAGACAGCCTGACAGCCGGGCGACGGGCGCGCGCTGCCGGCTCGGGGGGCGAGGTCGCGAGTGGGAGAGGCCCTGCCCGCAGGTGGACCCGCGGGCACCCGCAGCTCGTCGACAGCGTTAGGGAAGGGGGGGAGGGGATAGAGTCCCGTCGGGCTCGTCGACCCGCGGCTCCTGGCGGCTCTGCGGCCGAGTTAGGGAAGGGGGGGGAGGGGCAGACTCCCTGCCAGGCGGGCGACGCGCGCGCGCTGGCGGCTGGGCGCCATAGGTCGCGAGTGCGAGAGGCCCGGCCGACAGGTGGACACGCGGGCACCGCCAGCTCGGCGGCAGAGTGAGGGAAGGGGGGGGAGGGGCAGACACCCTGACAACCGGGCGACGGGCGCGTGCTGGCGGCTCGGCGGGCGAGGTCGCGAGTGGGAGAGGCCCGGCCGACAGCTGGACCCGCGGGCACCGCCAGCTCGGCGGCAGAGTGAGGGAAGGAGGGAGGAGGGGCGGAGTCCCTGCCAGGCGGGCGACGCGCGCGCGCTGGCGGCTCGGCGGCAGAGGTCGCGAGTGCGAGAGGCCCGGCCGACAGGTGGACACGCGGGCACCGCCAGCTCGGCGGCAGAGTGAGGGAAGGAGGGAGGAGGGGCGGAGTCCCTGCCAGGCGGGCGACGCGCGCGCGCTGGCGGCTCGGCGGCAGAGGTCGCGAGTGCGAGAGGCCCGGCCGACAGGTGGACACGCGGGCACCGCCAGCTCGGCGGCAGAGTGAGGGAAGGGGGGGAGGGGCAGACAGCCTGACAACCGGGCGACGGGCGCGCGCTGGCGCCTCGGCTGGCGAGGTCGCGAGTGGGAGAGGCCCTGCCCGCAGGTGGACACGCGGGCACCCGCAGCTCGTCGAGAGTTAGGGAAGGGGGGGAGTTAGGGAAGGGGGGGAGGGGATAGAACCCCGTCGGGCTCGTCGACCCGCGGCTCCTGGCGGCTCTGCGGCCGAGTTAGGGGAGGAGGGGGGGAGGGGCAGACAGCCTGACAGCCGGGCGACGGGCGCGCGCTGCCGTCTCGGCGGGCGAGGTCGCGAGTGGGAGGGGCCCTGCCCGCAGGTGGACCCGCGGGCACCCGCAGCTCGTCGACAGGGTTAGGGAAGGGGGGGAGGGGATAGAGCCCCGTCGGGCTCGTCGACCCGCGGCTCCTGGCGGCTCTGCGGCCGAGTTAGGGAAGGGGGGGGAGGGGCAGACTCCCTGCCAGGCGGGCGACGCGCGCGCGCTGGCGGCTGGGCGCCATAGGTCGCGAGTGCGAGAGGCCCGGCCGACAAGTGGACACGCGGGCACCGCCAGCTCGGCGGCAGAGTGAGGGAAGGAGGGAGGAGGGGCGGAGTCCCTGCCAGGCGGGCGACGCGCGCGCGCTGGCGGCTCGGCGGCAGAGGTCGCGAGTGCGAGAGGCCCGGCCGACAGGTGGACACGCGGGCACCGCCAGCTCGGCGGCAGAGTGAGGGAAGGGGGGGAGGGGCAGACAGCCTGACAGCCGGGCGACGGGCGCGCGCTGGCGGCTCGGCGGGCGAGGTCGCGATTGGGAGAGGCCCTGCCCGCAGGTGGACACGCCGGCACCCGCAGCTCGTCGAGAGTTAGGGAAGGGGGGGAGTTAGGGAAGCGGGGGAGGGGATAGAACCCCTTCGGACTCGTCGACCCGCGGCTCCAAGCGGCTCTGCGGCCGAGTTAGGGGAGGAGGGGGGGAGGGGCAGACAGCCTGACAGCCGGGCGATGGGCGCGCGCTGCCGTCTCGGCGGGCGAGGTCGCGAGTGGGAGAGGCCCTGCCCGCAGGTGGACCCGCGGGCACCCGCAGCTCGTCGACAGGGTTTGGGAAGGGGGGGAGGGGATAGAGCCCCGTCGGGCTCGTCGACCCGCGGCTCCTGGCGGATCTGCGGCCGAGTTAGGAAAGGGGGGGGAGGGGCAGATTCCCTGCCAGGCGGGCGACGCGCGCGCGCTGGCGGCTGGGCGCCATAGGTCGCGAGTGCGAGAGGCCCGGCCGACAGGTGGACACGCGGGCACCGCCAGCTCGGCGGCAGAGTGAGGGAAGGGGGGGAGGGGCAGACACCCTGACAACCGGGCGACGGGCGCGTGCTGGCGGCTCGGCGGGCGAGGTCGCGAGTGGGAGAGGCCCGGCCGACAGCTGGACCCGCGGGCACCGCCAGCTCGGCGGCAGAGTGAGGGAAGGAGGGAGGAGGGGCGGAGTCCCTGCCAGGCGGGCGACGCGCGCGCGCTGGCGGCTGGGCGCCATAGGTCGCGAGTGCGAGAGGCCCGGCCGACAGGTGGACACGCGGGCACCGCCAGCTCGGCGGCAGAGTGAGGGAAGGGGGGGAGGGGCAGACACCCTGACAACCGGGCGACGGGCGCGTGCTGGCGGCTCGGCGGGCGAGGTCGCGAGTGGGAGAGGCCCGGCCGACAGCTGGACCCGCGGGCACCGCCAGCTCGGCGGCAGAGTGAGGGAAGGAGGGAGGAGGGGCGGAGTCCCTGCCAGGCGGGCGACGCGCGCGCGCTGGCGGCTCGGCGGCAGAGGTCGCGAGTGCGAGAGGCCCGGCCGACAGGTGGACACGCGGGCACCGCCAGCTCGGCGGCAGAGTGAGGGAAGGAGGGAGGAGGGGCGGAGTCCCTGCCAGGCGGGCGACGCGCGCGCGCTGGCGGCTCGGCGGCAGAGGTCGCGAGTGCGAGAGGCCCGGCCGACAGGTGGACACGCGGGCACCGCCAGCTCGGCGGCAGAGTGAGGGAAGGGGGGGAGGGGCAGACAGCCTGACAACCGGGCGACGGGCGCGCGCTGGCGCCTCGGCTGGCGAGGTCGCGAGTGGGAGAGGCCCTGCCCGCAGGTGGACACGCGGGCACCCGCAGCTCGTCGAGAGTTAGGGAAGGGGGGGAGTTAGGGAAGGGGGGGAGGGGATAGAACCCCGTCGGGCTCGTCGACCCGCGGCTCCTGGCGGCTCTGCGGCCGAGTTAGGGGAGGAGGGGTGGAGGGGCAGACAGCCTGACAGCCGGGCGACGGGCGCGCGCTGCCGTCTCGGCGGGCGAGGTCGCGAGTGGGAGGGGCCCTGCCCGCAGGTGGACCCGCGGGCACCCGCAGCTCGTCGACAGGTTTAGGGAAGGGGGGGAGTTAGGGAAGGGGGGGAGGGGCTAGAACCCCGTCGGGCTCGTCGACCCGCGGCTCCAAGCGGCTCTGCGGCCGAGTTAGGGGAGGAGGGGGGGAGGGGCAGACAGCCTGACAGCCGGGCGACGGGCGCGCGCTGCCGGCTCGGGGGGCGAGGTCGCGAGTGGGAGAGGCCCTGCCCGCAGGTGGACCCGCGGGCACCCGCAGCTCGTCGACAGCGTTAGGGAAGGGGGGGAGGGGATAGAGCCCCGTCGGGCTCGTCGACCCGCGGCTCCTGGCGGCTCTGCGGCCGAGTTAGGGAAGGGGGGGGAGGGGCAGACTCCCTGCCAGGCGGGCGACGCGCGCGCGCTGGCGGCTGGGCGCCATAGGTCGCGAGTGCGAGAGGCCCGGCCGACAGGTGGACACGCGGGCACCGCCAGCTCGGCGGCAGAGTGAGGGAAGGGGGGGGAGGGGCAGACACCCTGACAACCGGGCGACGGGCGCGTGCTGGCGGCTCGGCGGGCGAGGTCGCGAGTGGGAGAGGCCCGGCCGACAGCTGGACCCGCGGGCACCGCCAGCTCGGCGGCAGAGTGAGGGAAGGAGGGAGGAGGGGCGGAGTCCCTGCCAGGCGGGCGACGCGCGCGCGCTGGCGGCTCGGCGGCAGAGGTCGCGAGTGCGAGAGGCCCGGCCGACAGGTGGACACGCGGGCACCGCCAGCTCGGCGGCAGAGTGAGGGAAGGAGGGAGGAGGGGCGGAGTCCCTGCCAGGCGGGCGACGCGCGCGCGCTGGCGGCTCGGCGGCAGAGGTCGCGAGTGCGAGAGGCCCGGCCGACAGGTGGACACGCGGGCACCGCCAGCTCGGCGGCAGAGTGAGGGAAGGGGGGGAGGGGCAGACAGCCTGACAACCGGGCGACGGGCGCGCGCTGGCGCCTCGGCTGGCGAGGTCGCGAGTGGGAGAGGCCCTGCCCGCAGGTGGACACGCGGGCACCCGCAGCTCGTCGAGAGTTAGGGAAGGGGGGGAGTTAGGGAAGGGGGGGAGGGGATAGAACCCCGTCGGGCTCGTCGACCCGCGGCTCCTGGCGGCTCTGCGGCCGAGTTAGGGGAGGAGGGGGGGAGGGGCAGACAGCCTGACAGCCGGGCGACGGGCGCGCGCTGCCGGCTCGGCGGGCGAGGTCGCGAGTGGGAGAGGCCCTGCCCGCAGGTGGACCCGCGGGCACCCGCAGCTCGTCGACAGGGTTAGGGAAGGGGGGGAGGGGATAGAGCCCCGTCGGGCTCGTCGACCCGCGGCTCCTGGCGGCTCTGCGGCCGAGTTAGGGAAGGGGGGGGAGGGGCAGACTCCCTGCCAGGCGGGCGACGCGCGCGCGCTGGCGGCTGGGCGCCATAGTTCGCGAGTGCGAGAGGCCCGGCCGACAGGTGGACACGCGGGCACCGCCAGCTCGGCGGCAGAGTGAGGGAAGGGGGGGAGGGGCAGACACCCTGACAACCGGGCGACGGGCGCGTGCTGGCGGCTCGGCGGGCGAGGTCGCGAGTGGGAGAGGCCTGGCCGACAGCTGGACCCGCGGGCACCGCCAGCTCGGCGACAGAGTGAGGGAAGGAGGGAGGAGGGGCGGAGTCCCTGCCAGGCGGGCGACGCGCGCGCGCTGGCGGCTCGGCGGCAGAGGTCGCGAGTGCGAGAGGCCCGGCCGACTGGTGGACACGCGGGCACCGCCAGCTCGGCGCAGAGTGAGGAAAGGGGGGAGGAGGGGCAGACACCCTGACAGCCGGGAGACGGGCTCGCGCTGGCGGCTCGGCGGGCGAGGTCGC